>NC_041753.1:42641432-43347682 GCF_004115215.2 Ornithorhynchus anatinus | reverse complement strand
GAGATCACAATGATATGAATTGGGAAAATGTTTTGGAAAAACAAGAGTGCCATAGGAATTCAATTTGTTACTGTTATTCATTCTTCAAGTCACTTCTGTGTACTTGAGACTCCTTTGGAAATGCATGTAAGCACTCTTTTTTTTTAGGACAAATGAAAATCGCATTCAAAATGGGTATTGGCATAATAGAAAGAGCATGGTTCTAGTAGTTAGGAGACTTGCGTTCTAAACCCCAGCTCCACCACTTGCCTGCTGTGTGACCTTGGGCAAGTCATTTAAATTTCTCTGTGCCTCAGTTTCTTCATCTGTAGAAAGGGGATACAATATCTGCTCTCTCACTTAGACTGAGAAGCCCAGGCGGGACAGGGACTGTCTGACCTGGTCATCTTCTATCTACCCCAGCCCTTAGTACAGTGCTTGGCATATAGTAAGCCCACTTAATGATCACCTCCTCTGCCCCCTGCCCCAGCCAACACACACAGAAAGCTTCCATGTTTATTTAAGTTGTGTTTTTCATTCATTCATTCAATAGAATTTATTGAGCGCTTATTATGTGCAGAGCACTGTACTAAGTGCTTGGAAGGTACAAGTTGGCAACAGATAGAGACAGTCCCTGCCCTTAGACGGGCTTATGGTCTAATCGGGGCAGACAGGCAGACAAGAACAGTGGCAATAAATAGAGTCAAGGGGAAGAACATCTCATAAAAACAATGGCAACTAAATAGAATCAGGGTGATGTACATCTCATTAAACAAAATAAACAAAATAAATAGGGTGATAAAGATATATACAGTTGAGCGGACGAGTACAGTGCTGAGGGGGTGGGACAGGAGAGGGAAAGCGGGGAGAAGAGGGTTTAGCTGCGGAGAGGTAAAGGGGGGGTAGAGGGAGCAGAGGGAAAAAGCGGGGAGCTCAGTCTGGGAAGGCCTCTTGGAGGAGGTGAGCTTTAAGCAGGGATTTGAAGAGGGGAAGAGAATTAGATTGTCGGAGATGAGGAGGGAGGGCATTCCAGAACCATGGGAGGACGTGGCCCAGGGGTCGACAGCGGGATAGGTGAGACCGAGGGACGGTGAGGAGGTGGGTGGCAGAGGAGCAGAGCGTGCGGGGTGGGCAGTAGAAAGAGAGAAGGGAGGAGAGGTAGGAAGGGGCAAGGTGATGGAGAGCTTTGAAGCCTCGAGTGAGGAGTTTTTGTTTGGAGCGGAGGTTCATAGGCAACCACTGGAGGTGTTTAAGAAGGGGAGTGACATGCCCAGATCGTTTCTGCAGGAAGATGAGCCGGGCAGCGGAGTGAAGAATAGACTGGAGCGGGGTGAGAGAGGAGGAAGGGAGATCAGAGAGAAGGCTGACACAGTAGTCTAGCCGGGATATAACAAGAGCCTGTAGCAGTAAGGTAGCCGTTTGGGTGGAGAGGAAAGGGCAGATCTTGGCGATATTGTAAAGGTGAAACCGGCAGGTCTCGGTAACGGATCGGATATGTGGGGTGAACGAGAGAGACGAGTCAAAGATGACACTGAGACTGCGGGCCTGACAGACGGGAAGGATGGTCATACCATCCACGGTGATAGGGAAGTCTGGGAGAGGACCGGGCTTGGGAGGGAAGATGAGGAGCTCAGTCTTGCTCATGTTGAGTTTGAGGTGGTGGCCGACATCCAGGTGGAGACATCCTGGAGGCAGGAGGAGATGCGAGCCTGAAGGGAGGGGGAGAGGACAGGGGCAGAGATGTAGATCTGTGTGTCATCTGCGTAGAGATGGTAGTCAAAGCCGTAAGAGCGAATGAGTTCACCAAGGGAGTGAGTGTAAATGGAGAACAGAAGAGGGCCAAGAACTGACCTTTGAGGAACTCCAACAGTTAAAGGATGGGAGGGGGAGGAGGCGCCTGCGAAGGAGACCGAGAATGACCGGCCAGAGAGATAAGAGGAGAACCAGGAGAGGACGAAGTCCGTGAAGCCAAGGTGAGATAAGGTGTGGAGGAGGAGGGGATGGTTGACAGTGTCAAAGGCAGCAGAGAGGTCAGGGAGGATTAGAATGGAGTAGGAGCCATTGGATTTGGCAAGAAGGAGGTCTTGGGTGACCTTAGAGAGAGCAGTCTCGGTAGAGTGGAGGGGATGGAAGCCAGATTGGAGGGGGTCCAGGAGAGAATGGGAGTTAAGTTTGTGTGTGTCTTTGTGTGTGTGTGTGAGTCCTGAGTTCTGAGAAGAGCAAACCATTAAAACAATCTTAATTTAAAATGTAAATTTATGTTGTTTGAAACTCCTGGGCAAGCCCCTGTTCTTCTACTCTTTCTTCTCAGAGCAATGAGGAGTCCCTAATCTCCAGGGAACCCTGTTAGGACTGGCACGAAGACGTAAAACTGAGGTTTACTGATGAAGCTGGGTGCCTTGATACCTGCTTCATAATTTTCATGTCCTCTTCCACGCAGCATTGTTGATCGGGGAATCCCCCCTGCAACCCATTTCCCAAATTGATATACTGGGATGTCAGAATATGTTGCCGAGTCAGTCTGTCACATTTATTGAATGCTTACTGTGTGCGGAGCACTGTACTAAGCACCTGGGAGAGTATAACAGATACATTCCCTACCCAGAGCAAGCTTACAGTTTAGAGAGGGAGACAGACATTAATATGAATACAATTACAGATATGCACCTTACTGCTGTGGTGCTGGGAAGGGGGCTGAATTAAGAGAGCAGGTCAGAGCGATGCAGAAGGGGGTGGGAGAAGAGGAAAAGTGGGCTTAGGGGCTAAGTTAGTGGGTTTAGTTGGATATGAAAAGGGAGGGCGTTCCAGGGAGAGAGGTTGGTGGCACGATTGACGATTGAGGTAGAGAGTTTCCAGGCTGCTAAAGGGATTTATTAGCTTAAGCTGGAAACCACAATGACCATGTCCCCTTGTGCCTATCAATCAGTGATATTTATCGAGCCCTTACTATATGCAGAGCATGGTACTAAGCGCTTGGGAGAGTGCAACTTGACAGAATTAGCAGTCACGGTCCCCTGCCCTACCTATCTCCCCTTGTTTTCTCTTTGGTGTTATGGGACCTATTGGAAATCTCTAGGGCAAAGGACTGCTTCCTTTTCCCAGAATGATTCTCACCAGAATCATTCCAGACACATTACTAGAGGACTTGTCTAATTGTGTGCTACCTGAATCACATGAGGGCCGCAAGCAGTATAAAACACCTTGCTCTGGGTTTGTTTTTTTTCTGCAACCTACATTTTCTTCCACTTGCCTTAGCCCACGCTAGGGGGTGTTAATTGGGCTGTGTGTTTCCCCTGCTCCACGCCACCTGGTGAAAAGGGAATAAAGTGTGAAGTTCACATGCTTTCAGCATGTTCACTCCAAATATTTTCATTGTATTTCTCTTCCTCTCTCACTATCTGCGACGGACACTTCCATTACTGAACACCTTCTAAATGCAAATGTGTTGTATGTCAGTAGTGAGAGATTCACTCCGCAAAAGTATACCGAATTGTAGGCAACAGGAAGGCAGCAAATTGGGTAGGCTATTTTTCTTTTTTATATATGCTTCCACTGGCCTGACCCAGAAAAGGGAGTTTCTGGGTAAGAGGAATTATCCTGCATCTGCTGGGATTAAAACCCAGTTTTCCCAACTCACCTGTGCTCTTTCCAGTAGACTACGCTGAAACAAAATACCTAAATGGATAGTATTGACAGCTAATGATTTCGCCTTTATCATCCTGTCAATTCTTGCAATGTCTTTCCTGTACCAGAATGGTCACAATTTCCTACATAAAGCCAACTTTTGAATATTTTTGGAAATTGCAGGGAAGGATGAGGCACACATAAGTGAAACGTACAGAAAATCTCTGTGTTTTATTTGAGCTAATAATTTGAATCTCTCATTCCAAATATTTTAATAGAGCTGCAGATATATTGCAACATTGGATGATAACATCAGTCAATAGTATTTATTGAGCACTTACTGTAGAGCACTGTACCAATTTCTGAGGAGTGTACAATGCAACAGAGTTGGTAGACACATTCCCTGCCCACAACGACTTTACAGTCTAGAGTGTACCATCTTTTCCTTTATCCTGTGCATCCTTAATTGAAAGTGCTTTGTGGGCTAGTTGAGAGAGCACAGTCCTAGGAATCAAGGGACCTTGGTTCTAATGCTGGCTCTGCCCCCCTTTTTTACTTTTTAAATGGTATTTGTTAAGGGCTTACTGTGTGCCAGGCACTATACTAAGTGCTGGAGTAAATACATGCTAATCAGGTTGGACACAGTCAGTGTGTCCAGGCACAGAGAAGTGGTTACCCCACAGTCACACAGCAGATCAGTCGATCAGTGACAATTATTGAGTGCGTATTACATGCAGAGCACTGTACTAAGTGTTCGGGAGAGTACAATACAATGGAATTAGCAAACACAGTCCCTGCCCATAATGAATTTACAATCTAGACATGAGTGGTGGAACCAAGATTAGAACCCAGGTCCTTCTGACTCTTAGCCCCCGACTCTTTCCACTAGGCCATGCTGCTTCAATTGTTTGCTCTGTGACCTTGAGTAATTCACTTAACTTCTCTGTGCCCCAGCTTCTTCATCTCTTAAATGGGGATTCAATATCCGTTCTTCCGCCCACTTAGATTGAGTCCCATGTGGGACAGGGTCTGTCTGACCTGATTATCTTGTATCTACCCCAGCGCTTAGTATAGTGCTTGGCACATAGCAAGTACTTAATAAATGCCACACATTATTATTGCTGTTATTATTATCATTATTAATAATAAGAAAAATGGCGCAAAAGGTATTCAGTAGAAAAGAAGGGAAAACAAAGGACTGGGTAGTAGTGGGACCTGGACCAGAACCCATTCTCTTGTGCCACAAGGCCGAGGCAACAGTCTGCTGCATGATACCATGGGCTGCTCAAGATGGACCTTCCTATATCTATCTTGGCTATTGCCATGCGGTAGCGATCCCCAGTAGGCCCCAGTAATAAAGGGCTCTTTCACCCAGCCTGTGGCGAAAAGGAGGCTGTCTTACCTCACATAGGGGTCACGGCAAAACTGGGTTCCACTCCCCACACCACCCAGGATGCCATGCTTGCTTTTCCAATAGATCACAGAGCCTGTGCCTGCCGTGTCTTGCTGTGTCGAGAGCCCACTTGAAAGGTGAATTGCTGCCATCTTGGAAGTTTCAGCTCACTCTTGGCCCTCATCTGGTTCCTAAGGGCTGTTTGCCCAAAGAGATGGGGGAGACATTCCTCCCCATCACCCCACCTTGCACCCCACCATAATATTAGGCCATTAGGTATTGGAGAAAGATAGTATGGTCATTTTTCCAAGCATCAATGTTAACATCTAGGAAACATGAGCAGGCTCCCACCCATTATATCTGACAGTCCACTCCTTTTCCTATTTTCAAAGCCCTACTAAAATCATAGTTCCTCCAAGAGGCCTTACCTGACTAACCCCTCATTTCCCCACCTTATTCATCCTTCCCTCTGTATCTCCTATGCACTTAGATCTGTACCCCTTAAGCACTTGATTCTCACCCCACTAGACAGACTCCAGTGTTTGTCTCCCCCACTAGATTATAAACTAGATTGTGAGGGCAGGGATCATGTCTACCAACTCTGTCATACTCTACTCTCCCAAGGGCTTAGTTCAATACTCTACACACAGTACACACTCAGTATATACCACTGATTGATTATTGAGTGCTAGCTGGCGAAGAGCACTGTACTGAACACGTGGGAAAGTACAGCACGATAGATTTGGTAGACATGATAACTGCCCTCAGGGAATATAAAAACTAGTGGAGTGATAGGTACAATGAGATGGTTTTATAATAATGCTAATGAGCTACACACACACATTAATAGCGGCCTGAAATTCATATCGACAGAGTATTTGATAAGATCAGAACATAGAGTGGGGAAGAGGAAGTGCACAGAAGATTATATAAACAGAAAATAATCTCACTGTGATTAAGGATAGAATTTTGGAATATTTGCCCCCCAAAAATACAGTTCAGATTTTGAATTGAATGATGCCTTCTTCAAAACCTTATTGAAGGCACATCTCCTCCAAGAGGCCTTCCCTGAATAAGCCCGCCCTTTCCTCTTCTCCTGCTCCCTTCTGCATCACCCTGATTTGCTCCCTTTATTCTCCCCCTGCCCCCGGCCCCACAGCACTTATGTACATATATGTAATTTATTTACATTAATGTCTGTCTTCCCCCACCTCTAGACTGTAAGCGTGTTATGGGCAGGAAGTGTGTCTATTATTATATTGTACTCTCCCAAGCACTTAGTACAGTGCTCTGCACACAGTAAGCACTCAGTAAATATGATTGAATGAATGAATACTGACATCAAATAACACACACACACACAAAATAAAATACAATTCAACTTTGGTCCTTAGGAACATTTCATTTACAAATAGTAGAATCTTTTATCAAAGTCACTTGCCTGTAGTGATATTAGAAGTATAAGATGACATTTTTTTTCTTTTCAACAGTGAGATTTTAATTTTAAATGGAATGAAATAGTCTATTGATATTTCTCTTCACTCTAATCACTGCGTACATGCATGGAGAAAGATTAATCTAGGCATAGCAAGAGCATTGGTTTTAATGATCTTAAATGTGTCATGCAGCGCTTGCTAGATTCTGATAGTCCTAGATATTATCCAACCATTTTCCTGCCCAGCAAGATTTTGCCAGATTTCCTACTGTTGTAATTTGAAACCTACCACATCTGGCAGTGGCTGTGTTCACCATCTCTTGATTCCCCCTCGATTCATTTTGGGCAGGGAACGTATCTACCAATCCTGTTATATGGTACTCTCCCAAGTGCTCTGCACACAGTCAGTGCTGAATAAATATTACTGATTGATTGCTATGCGGTGCTGTGAGAAGCAGTCTGTCCTAGTGGGAAGAGCATGGGCTTGGGAGTCAGACAACCTGAATTCTGATCCCGGTTTCACCACTAGGGTAAGTCATTCTTCTTCTCTGTTCCTCAGTTTCCTCATCTGTAAAATGGTGGTTCAGTATCTGTTCTCCCTCCTACTTAGACTGTGAGCCCCATATGGAGCGGGGACTGCATCCGACCTGATTAACTTTTATCTACCCCAATGCCTACTACAGTCCTTGGCACATAGAACATTTAACAAATACACTTGTTATAATTATTATTATTATGTGGTCAGCTCCAGCTTGGGCATCAAGCCCCAAAATGCCCAGTATTTTGCCTTTCACTTATTCTCCTTGAACAGTACCTACTACAACCCTTTTGTCTACTGCTGGATCAAAGACCACTTGCATCCAGAGCTCAAGGGCTTAACAGCCACCCTGCTCCTCTACCAGGAAGCACAGGTAGAGAATGATAGCTTCAATCAGGGACCTCTAGCCCACAGCGTCTGCCTCTCCACCTTCTTGCAGACTATCAGTACTGCCCCTTAAGGCTGGTCTAAACCCTGACTGTCTGAGGAAGGTTGGTCATCCATCTGCCCTAGGGGCAAAGGGTTGGACCAGACAGCCCCTCAAGGGCCCTCTGGCTCTGGGCTTCTGGGACTAAAAAGCAGGTGGAAAGGGGTGGCACATGATAACTTTCTGGTGAGGGCTTTATCCACTCTCTTTTCCCATTAAACCCCAGTTCCCACTCCTCTTCCTGCTTTCACTTCACTCCCTACTACTCTCTGCTGCCTGGAACATTTTTATACAAAGCTATTCAGTCTATGTTTGCCCATTCCCCAAGAACCTCCAGTGGTTGCCCAACCATCCCTGCACTAAACTGAAACTCACCATCAGCTTAAACTCAATCTCCTCTCCCCCTCCTCCCTTACCTCACTGATTTCGTACCACAACCCAGCATGCTCACTTTGCTCCTCTAATAACAACCTACTCACTGTACCGTGACCTCTTCAATCTCGCCACCAACCCCTTGCCCACATCCTGTCTCTGGCCTTGCTCCTAACTGAAACACCCTCCTGATTTAAATCTGCTAAACCATAGCTTCCTCCATCTTCAAAGCCCTTCTGACATCACTTCCTCTCCATGAAAATCATGCCCCATTAATTTCTCCTCACCCTTCAGTCTTAGTTCCACAATGATTACCCCAGTGCTTTTTCTTGTGCCAAGCACACGTGTATGTACTGACAACCATGTAGTGCTTTCGACATACCGATCACTTATGCACTCATCCATCCAGAGAATTTTATTTTCTTTCTTTCTTCCTCAGCAAATTGTTTTATTGTCTGTCTTTCCTGCTAGATTTTAAGCTCCTTGAAGAAAGGGATCGGGTCTGCCAATTCTATTTTGCCCTCCCAAGCGTTTAGTACATTGATCGATAAATATTCATTTATTGATGCAGCCAAAATAGGTATATTTGTCATAATAGTGTGCACTCAGTTTGCTGCGACATATGTTTTTACTCTGTGTTTTGACTTGAATACTGTTAGGCTGAAAATGTGAGCCTCTCTGGATTCAGTGTAACATGGTGTCAAAATAAAAGTTTTGTGCATGTATATTATAATAATAATAAATATGGTATTTGTTAAGCGCTTACTATGTGGCTAGCGCTACTCTAAGCACTGGAGTAAATACAAGCTAATCAGGTTGTCCCACGTGGGACTCAGTCTCAATCCCCATTTTACAGATGAAGTAACTGAGGCACACAGAAGTTAAGTGACTTGCCCAAGGTCACACAGCAGGCAAGTGGCAGAGCTGGGATTAGAACTCACCACCTCTGACTCCCAAGCCCATGCTCTTGCCACTAAGCCATGCTATGTTCTCCCTTCTACGTAGACTGTGAGCCCCATGAGGGACAGGGACTGTGTTGAACCTGATGAATTTCCATCTACCACAATGCTTAGACCAGTGCTTGACACATAGAAATATGAAGGGCTAATTGGAGAAGGTCTCTTGGAGGAGATGTAACCTTAATAAGTCTTTGAAGATGGAGAGAGTGGCAGAGTGGCATACCCAGTGCTTAGAACAGTGCTTGGCACATAGTAAGCACTTAACAAATGCTATCATTATTACTATATTCATTCATTCAAACGTATTTATTGAGCACTTACTTAAACACTTGGGAGAGTACAGTATAACAGTGAACAGATACATTCCCTGCCCACAGTGAGCTTATATATATTGAGGATGGGTTGAATACCAAGTGTCTGAAGGGTACTGACACAAGTGTATAGATGACTCACAAGGGAGAGGGAGTCAGGGAAAAGGGGACTTAATCAGGGAAGGCCTCTGGGAGGAGATGTGACCCAAACATGGGATTTTGTAAGAACACAACTCCTACATTAAAGAAGAACTGGATATACACTGAGTACAACTTGGCTGTGGAGAAAACATTGCTGTAACAGGTACTTTTTAGAGGTAAGGAAAATACGGTAATGATTGTTTAAATACTGGGTTTGTAGCAAGTGGTTCATGAAAAGCAGCACTGTGACTAGTGTTTATCTAGAAATACTGGTCTTTGAAATCCAGAATTTTAACTGTAGTTACTTTTTCTAAGCATTTTTGTGCCTAGGCCTAGATTGTATAAATGTGTTTTGCATTTGATTTTTGAGTGTCTGCAAATCTGTGTTTTGTTTTTAATGAAAACATATACCTAGGTTGTTTGGGCAAAAATACCCTAAATTTGAAATTGAAGAAATTTGTTTAATGACACAGTTTTATGACATGGGCTATTTGTAAGATGAGTTTATAAAATGATCCACTGTTCTGAATGTTCTTGATTTATTCCTTATATAATTTGACAAATCTACTCTATTTCTCCAGGATTTCAAGCATTCATCTTTAACTCACCTAGAATGCTTAATAGCAGCCCAGAAATCTGAAATTAGGCATTTAGAGGAGAAATTAAAAAGAGCAAATCTTCAACTCTCAGAGCATGGTACCTGTAGCAGAGACTTTCTGAATAGGATCGTTCTGAAGTCTGAAAGAAGACATGAGGTAGCTTTATTTATTTATAATTATTATTATTATAATAATAATTTATTCATTTATTTTATTTATTTACCAGTTAGTGGTATTTACTGAGCATCTACTGAGTGCACAGCACTCCTAATCATTTATGAAAGTATAGCAGAAAACAACCCACGTACCCAGGGTTCACAATCCGATGGAGAGAAAAGAACAAAATTAATTATATAGAGTGGAAGAGTTGAGAAGAACGTGGATTAGATAGGATAAAATGTCAGAACCAATCAGAATAAATAATTCTAAGAAGAAAATTGGCCTGGGAGTCAGAAGGACCTGGGTACTAATTCCTGCTCTGCCATTTTGTTGCCGAATTGTATATTCCAAGCACTTAGTACAGTGCTCTGCACATAGTAAGCCCTCAATAAATACTATTGAATGAATGAATGAATTTGTCTGCTGTGTGACCCTGGGCAAGTGACTCAATTTTTCTGTGCCTGTTATCTCATCAGTAAAATGGGAATTCAGATTGTGAGCCCCATGTGGGACATAGTGTCCAACCTGAT
This sequence comes from Ornithorhynchus anatinus, assembly GCF_004115215.2. Lineage (NCBI taxonomy): Eukaryota > Metazoa > Chordata > Mammalia > Monotremata > Ornithorhynchidae > Ornithorhynchus > Ornithorhynchus anatinus. The sequence continues at coordinate 43,337,215 of NC_041753.1, read as the reverse complement.
TAGCTCGCATCTATGTACCCCAGTGCTAAGTACAGTGCCCGGCACTAGAGTAAGTGCTTAACAAATACCATTTAATTTTTTTTTAAAATTGATTGTATAATTGAATATACATCTATAGAGGATGTGTATAAATAAATAAATACTCTATTGCACTTTCCCAAGTGCTTACTTACTAAGTGCTTACTTAATACAGTGTTCCGCACCCAGTAAGGACTCAATAAATACCACTGATAGAATGAAAATATCATTAAGTGTTCAGAGTTTATCAGGGAAGGTTTTGTGGAAGAGGTGGGGCTTTTAGGAAAGTTTTGAGGAGGGGGATGTCTGAGGTCTCAGACAAGAATGGTAAGGGCAACAAAATTCTGTTTTTAATTCTGGAAACCAGCATGCAGGATATTGGAATTGTCTGCCAATGCCCTGTTAGAACAGATGTTGGGAGTAGAATGTTTTACCTTATTGAATACTGAATAACAGATTCTCAATTGAATGAAACTACTTAAAGATTCATTTCTTTTTGGATTCTTGAAATGCATTCTCATTATGATCTATCTATACTATGCCCATCCAACCCTAAAATGGGAATGTATTAATATGACAAAAGGTTTTATAATGAAACTTTTAAAAGAAAAAAGAAAAAAAAATCTGAGAAATTGTGTAAATTCTGATGTTTTATGACACAGGCAATTCAGCTAGTAAAGATTGGGTTGTTAACCCAATATTCTAAACTAAGATTGGCAATACAGTTATTTTAAGAGTAATTTGCCCGCTGTAAAACAATCTATAATACAGATTTTATTAATATGGATGAAAAATAGTTTAAAATAATTTTAACATCATTAGGTTCTCTCTAGTACATATTTAAGGCAAATTAGTAAGTATTGCTTAGGTTGGAAATGTTCCCCTATCTTTTGGAAGGATTACTAAGCTATTGATTGCAAGTGTAAATGATATGCTATGTAAATTTGTTTTAAAAAAAATCCGTATTTGACAGGGTTTAAAATTCCCTATCAACACAGCCTATCATTAAAAAAGATCTGACAGCCCCAATGCAAATAATATAGCATTTTGGATTATGAATTTATATTCTGCTTTACACATGCTACTGAAAAACATTTTCATTTAAAATAAAGCATTCATTGATTGTATTTGTATACACTCATATTACTGTCAAATTGGTGGAATTTTTCTTTCCCTGTATACCAGTCAAATGGGTTAAATGTTTATAATGATTCCTTTTTTAGTTTGGAACATTTTTATCCTATTTGTAGAGCAAGAATCTTTAGGATATGTGCTTGGCATTTCAATCTTGCATATTTTAAGTCATAACCATTTTTCCAAGAAAAACTCTAATTTTGTTCAGATATTTTATAATTTTGAGCAGTTTACGTGATTAAAAAGAACTAACATAGTCCATATAAATCAATGAAAACTATAGTGAAAACCAAAATCTAGCATTATAGGTGTCTATTTTGACTACATTCCATGTGACAAACATTGAAAAATGTTGATCATTAGATGATGTGAAACTATTGTCAGATGCAGCATTATTCTTAGTGAAACTTAAAAAAAAAATGAGGGTCACTTGCCTGAGCAAAACTTTCCTCTTTTTTCTCTCTCTCTCATAAGGACATGCAGTAAGTATGAACCAAATGCTGCCCAGCTTAATCGTGTTAATTTCACATATTCCTTCTCCAGATTGCTGTATGAAGCTGCACATAATATAAACACATATTCTTGTCTCTAGTTAGCCACATTATAGTTAATGACCATATGGTCATTATGGTATAAGATCTACTGTCTGTTGTATTTATATTCCTCAAGCATATTGTTCCTTCAACTTCACAGTGTGTTCAACTATTTCAAAGGGAAAAAAATCCTTTCCCTCTTGTTTCTGGTTGTCCTATCAAGTGTAACCTTGGACCCTTATAGAGCAATTAGACCAGCCTCTATCCCCTCCTTTGTAATGAGGTTTCTTGCATTTCTGAGTCTATAACCCTTTAGTCTTCCCTAATGGGACATCATTATTCTGAAAGAAACAATGTAAATGTAAATGAATATTCTCATTAACGAGTCACAGAGAAACCTTTAGCGGTAGCACTGTGGTAATTCTGCTTGTTATTTCTCTGGTATTCCAAGCAGGTTTTTTTTTTATAATTCATTATTAGTATTCAAAATTACTTGTTCTTTAATTTTGCATGTCTTTCATAATCCAGTGTTCCAACTAGTTCAACCATGTCCTTGTTTTATTCTCGAGGAACCACCTGTGAAACGTTCAAGGTCTTTGTCCCCAAAGAGCACTTTTAGAGACTCAGAGGAGCTAAAGAAGCTTAAAATAGCCGAACGGAAGATTGAAAACTTAGAGAAGACACTACAGCTAAAGGTGAGCGTTAAAAGATATTTTTACCAGTAACCTTGCACAGATAAATTTGTTCTATAATAAACATGCACTGCATTTACATGTTATCCTCAAATTGAGTTGTTGCAGTGTTCTAAATTAAGATTTTTAAGATTTTTTTCATCGCAATAAATCACATGATAATATTTCTTAGCACACAATAATGAAACTTCAAGATATGACAGAAGAAAAATGCAGTTGATTTGGGTAATGTTTCAATAGGAAAAAAAATGAGTTTCTGAATTTCTAGGACATAGAATTACAAGCAAAATGAATGATTCCAGTTCTATGAGCCTGTTTCGAGGATATCCGTTCAAATGAAATATGCTTATCAAAATGGAAAATTAACTGGCACCCATTTTCATTTAGTTCTTTTACAGATAACCTCAAGTGACAAATTATATAGCTTGTGGCAAGTAAATATAATTCGTTGATGGCAAGTAAATATAATTCGTTGATTCAGTGGAATTTATTTGCCCATCTTCTGTGGGCAAAGCACTATATACTAAGTGCCAGGAAAGAGTATAATCAAGGAATAGCAAAACTCAATCCCTGCCCTTCAGGGGCTTAGTGGAAAGAGCCCGGATCTGGGAGTCAGCTCGGGTGTGGCAGTCAGAGGAACTATGTTCTAATCCTGGTCCTGCCATATGCCTGCTGTGTGTAACCCTGGGAAAGTCACTTATCTTCTCTGTGCCTCAGTTCCCTCATCTGTAAAATTGAGATTCAGTACCTGTTCTCCCTCGTACTTAGATTGTGAGCCCTGAGTGTGTCGTTTATGCACAGCACTTATGTATATATCTTTAAATTATATATTATAAATTATCTGTATTAATGTCTATCTCCCCCTCTAGACTGTCAGTTCGTTAAGGGCAGAGAATGTGTCTGCTAATTCTGTTGTATTACGCTCTCTCCCGAGTGCTTGGTACAGTGCTCTGCACATAGCACTCAATATTGATTGATTGATTGTCAAGGACTGGGGCCAACCTGATCATCCCTTTCTTCACCAGCACTTAGAACAGTGCTTAACACGTAGCCAAGGGAAGCAGCCTGGCCTATTGGATAGAGTACGGGCCTGGGAGTCTGAAGGTCCTGGGTTCTAATATTAGTTACTCCCCCTTCTCTCCTGAAGAAACTGAGACTCAGAGAAGTTAAGTGACTTGCCCAAGGTCACACAGGCCAGTGACACAGCCGGAATTAGAAACCAGGTCCCCTGACTCCCAGGCCTTTGTGCTTTCCACTAGGCCATGAATGGCAAAGAGTTTCTGTTGGATGTGGACATGGATGGGCAACCATCAGAGGGTTTTGGGGGATGGGGAGAAGTGGACTGATTGGATTTTAGCAAATGATCCGGGTAGTGGATTGAGGTACAGACTGGAGAGGAGAGAGATAAGTGGAAGGGAAGTCAGTGAGGAGGCTGATGCACTAGTCAGAGTGGCATAGGATAAGTGGTTGAATCAGTGTGGTAGCAGTTTGGATGGAGCAGAGAGGCAGTTTCTAGAGTTACTGTGAAAGTAGAACCAACAGGATTTAGTGACAGACTGAATGTGCGAGTTGAATGAGGGATAATTGAGTAAAAGGTAATGCTAATGTTATCGGTTCGGGAGGGGTGGATGCTGGTGTTGTCTTACAGTGATGGGAAAGTCGGGAGGAAGATGGGGCCATCCTAGATAGCCATGAGCAAGGGAGGCAAGAGCCATCTCAGGCCTTTTTTCTGAATGGAGATTAGTAGAGGAACTCACAAAACTAGAAAAACTTTTCCTTTTCCACCTCCTTAAAGAAGCAGACTGCTTTTCTTGAGAGTAGCCCTCCTGCCTTTTCAAAGGCAAAACCATAACCTTTTTTTCCCCATACGGAAGAATTGTTTTCGCAAACTACCACCTTCTTCCCAGCTTTTCTCCTGAGGAAAATCTCCACTCCCTGTGGTATTGGAGGATGAGTCTGAGGGCTAAGGACATTTGAGGGGAAGGTCCCAAAGGAAAGAAGGACCCTTCTGGATTTTTTTTTCCTTTCCTGAAAATGAGTAGTCTGCCTAGAAAATGCAGGGCAACTCTTTTGCTGCCCTGGCAGTTTCCCCCGCCTGTTTGTAGCTGCAGTGGCTTGGACTGCTAAATCTGCAGCCAGGAAAAGTCTTAGCATATGGATTAATGCTTGCTAAGATACTCAGATGAAACAGTGCAAGCATTGCAAGAATTGCTCCAGACTGCGGAAGTCTAATGTACTGCTCTGCTTTCCTGGGCTGGGATCAGGTGCACCACAATCAGCCAGAAAAACTCTGGTTGAGGTAAGCCTATTGTCCTGGTTCTCTCGGACCCACTCACTACCTGATTCATCTGTGACAAGAGGCTGCCAGTAGCAGTGGGGATATTGGGTTTAGGGCCACCCATTGCGGAATCCTCTCAAGGATTTGATTGTCTTGATGATCTCCCATCTGTTTATGGGGTACCACTTCTGGGTCTTTGCACCACAAGGCAGAAGCCCCATCCTCCGGGGATTTAGCCCACTCCTCTTCCCTGACAAACAGTGAATTGGAAGAGCAAAAGAGTCCACATGCATACCACCCACCCAATTAGAAGAGTCAACTGGTGAGGCATCCAGCTCTATGGCGATCCTAGAGAAAACAGAGATTGAGGATGTCCTCAAAGATGTCCCTGTGCCCTGAGTCTACCTATCAGGAGCAGGATCCCCACTTCCCACCCAAGGCAGCCAAGCGATGACTCAGTTGCCCCCCCTAAGATGAGAGAAGCCTACCAAAGGATTGCCTGAAGCCTTTTAATCTTCAGTCCTCTTTCATTGTTGGGTAGAAGCTGTACCTAATATTCATTCATTCATTCAATCATATTTATTGAGCACTTACCGTCTGCAGAGCACTGTACTAAACGCTTGGGAGAGTACAATGTAACAGACACATTCCCTGCCCACAACAAGCTTACAGTTGAGAGGGGAAGACAGACATAAACATAAATAAATTACAAATAAATCATCTTGTATCTACTCCTGTGCTTAGTTCAGTGCCTGGCACATAGTAAGTGCTTAACAAATACCATTAAAAATAATGTGCAAGAGTATTTCTCAGACACGCAAACACATGGATGCAGTCTCACCATTACCAAAGAGCAACTTGATTCATTCATTCAATCGTATTTATTGAGAGCTTACCATGTGCAAAGCACTGTACTAAGCCCTTGGAATGTACAATTCAGCAACAGAGACAATCCCTGCCCAACAGTGGGCGCACAGTCTAAATGGGGAAGACAGACAACAAAACAAAACTAGTCTGGCATCAGTATCATCAAGATAAATAGAATCATAGGTATATACACATCATTAACAAAATAGAATAATAAATAATATATACAAATATGCACAAGTACTATGGGGAAGAGAAGGGGGAAGAGCAGAGGGAGGGAGAAGGGAGAATGGGGAGGAGAGGAGCAGAGGGAATGGGAGGGGTACATCTGGGAAGGCCTCCTGGAGGAGGTGAGCTCTCAGTAGGTCTTTGAAGAGGGGAAGACCGTTAGTTTGGGGGATGTGAGGAGGGAGGGCATTCCATGTCAGTGGTAGGACGTGGGCCAGGAGTCGACGGTGGGACAGGTGGGAACGAGGGACCGTGAGGAGGGGTTAGCGGCAGAGGAGCAGAGTGTACCCGGGGAGGGGGGTGGCGGGCTGTAGAAGGAGAGAAGGGAGGTGAGGTAGGAAGGGCCTAGGTGATGGAGACCTTTGAAACCAAGAGTGAGGAGTTTTTGTTTCATGTGAAGGTTGATGAGCAACCACTGGAGGGTTTTGAGGAGGGGAGTGACATGCCTAGAGCGTTTCTGTAGAAAGATGATCCTGGCAGCAGAATGAAGAATGGACTGGAGTGGGGAGAGACAGGAGAATGGGAAATCAGAGAGGAGGCTGATGTAATAATCCAGGCGGGATATTATGAGAGCTTGTACCAACAAGGTAGCAGTTGATGGCATATCATGTGCCTAAGTGCTTAGTACAGTCCTTTGGACACAGTAAGTGCTCAATAAATATGATTGAATTAATGTTTCTTGCAGGCAGAAAATGTTTATTATTGTCCATTAATAGCCATTTTGAATTTTTCCAAGTATGACTGTAACTGCCCTATATGCCGTTTTTCTAATTCACTATATTTTGTATACCATGGAGACCTCAGGAGCCTAACTCCAGCAGCTAGTTAAGGCAACTATTTAACAAAAGTGACACATCACAAGAAAAATGACACTGCATTTCAAATGACGGAAAAAGTAATAGTCACATCCATATCAATAAGCAAATCAAGTGACGAGTGTGACCATATAAAAATTTACATATATGCACATAACAAAAAAGTAGGGTTTTTTAATATTATAGAGGACTTGACGTTAATTCCCTTTATTTTTCTGCATATTGTACTCTCAAGTGCTTAGATCAGCTCTGCAAACCCAAAGCAATCAGTCAGTGGTATGTATTGGACACTTGTGCAGAGCAGTGTCCTGAGCACTTGGGACAGTACAGTACAACAGAGTTGATAGGCATGTTCATCTTCAATATGTGATCAATAAGGTATCACTGCTTGGATCTTGGATGCAGCCAAAATATTTTTCTCATCTGGTACCTGAAAAGCAGTTCATTAATTCATTCAATTGTATTTATTGAGCGCTTAGTATGTGCAGAGCACTATACTAAGCACTCGGGAGAGTACAATATAACAATAAACAGACACAAGGAGCTTACAGTCTAGGGGGGAGACAGTATAAATAAATTATAGATATGAACATAAGTGTTGTGGGACTGGGAGGGGGGATGAATAAAGGGAGCCAGTCAGGGTGATGCAGAAGGGAGTGGGCAAAGAGGAAAGGAGGGTTTAGTCAGGGAAGGCCTCTTGGAGGAGTTGTGCCTTTAGTTAATATGTACCTTCAGTTAATATGAGCTTATGTTTGTCATATCTTTGGAGCAGGAGTAGGTCATGGCTACTTAGTTTACAAATCCCTTGGTGTCCAGTGTTGTACTGGCTATGACCTGGCCAGCCATGCCATTGTCGGTGAACTTTTCAGGGCAGCCAAAGTTGCTTAATAATTCCCAGAGCCCAGATCTGCTGATAGTACCGAATGCTTTGGTAGGGTCTAGCACTTCACTGTAGTGTACAAACCAGATCTAGGTAGAGTGCAATAAATACTCTAAGCTGCTTTTTTCTTTAATTATGTTCTTCCACTGGCCTAATCAAGAATAACAATGATGGCATTTGTTAAGCACTTACTATGTGCGAAGCACTGTTCTAAGCGCTGGGGGTGGATACAAGGTGATCAGGTTGTCCCACGTGGGGCTTACAGTCTTAATTCCTATTTTACGGATGAGGTAATTGAGGCACAGAGAATTAAGTGACTTGTCCAAAATCACACAGCTGACAAGTGACGGAGCCAGGATTTAGAACCCATAGCCTCTGACTCCCAAGCCCATGCTCTTTCCACTGAGCCATGCGAGGAAGCTCGTGAAGAAGTGTAGTTCTCCTACTCCTGACTGCCTGACCGGTGAAACACCTGGATTTGTATTATAATTCTTTTAAGTTTTTAATGCCTATCATTACACACCATCAATTTACATCCTTCACTCCTCCACTTTCTACAAGTACCACTTGCATCTTGCAGGTCTTCTTGTGGGGACTCTGATGGTGAGAAGAGTCTTTGCCTAGAAAGGATGGCATCACATTTAGCAGTGGTATGGCTTAATAAAAGCTATCTCATCAAGCACTTAGTAAATGCTCAGTTAATACCACCGATGATGACGACGATTGAGTCAGATGTGGCTGCACTCATTTTGGAGAGTTCTCTCCTCATCAGACTGGTGGCTGTTGGAAGAGTGATTTCACAGTTAAACAATTGCTGGGTTCATCGGGCCTTCTAAGTCTGCCCAGAGGTAGAAGTGACTATCTGGTGAAGCTGCATTGCCTTCTGAAATAACCATCCTTACATAAATGTGCTCTGCTCTGATGCTTTTGCCCTCTTCTGCTGCTTCCAAAAAGATGAAGCTAGTTGGGTTGACGATGCTGCTGTTATTCATTTTGTTTTTCACTTTTTGGGTTTTTGCTCTTAGTGTTCTGCTAACATACCCAAACTGTGTTTTCTACTTGATTCACCTTCTACTTGACATCTTACATAAAATTTGAATCTCTCAGCCTTCTTCATGGATTTTGATGATCAACAATACAGAAATTATAGTTACTGTTTTCAGTCTTTGATAGGTTACAGCAATGAATAAAGAAATCACGTCTTCAAGTGCTTAGTCGATTGCTCTGCACAGGGTAGGCCCTTAGTATGTATCATTAATGGTTCTCCTGCTGTTGTAGATTTAGTTCCTTAAATCTCAGAAATAAGTCAAACTGTCTTATGAATCATTTCCAATCATGAGCAATATTTACTGTCAGTTTTAAATTGTTCAATTATTTTAGTTGTTCCATGTCTAAGTAGATCTCTTTATCTGTCCCAATCTGTGTTGAATTCACTCATAGAACCATGTTATGTTATATCTCTTGTAATTAAGCCTGGAAATGCAGCTTTATAGTGCAACAAATTACTGGTTAAATATATGATTCCTACATGAATTTCTGCTGAAACTCCCTGATCTTAGGTCTCAGCTCCAGCACTTCATGCATGTTGCTGGAATATCCCTGTGCCTTAGAGATAGACATACTGTATACTAACTTCTGCCCAGTCTTTTTAAGGGTCATTCCAGACCATGGGTTCTAAATAATAATAATAATAATTGTGGTATTTGTTAAGCACTTAATATGTGCCAGGCACTGTACTAAGCACTGGGGTAGATACAAGGTAATTGGGTTGGACGCAGTCCCTGTCTCACATAGGACTCACAGTCGTAATCCCCATTTTACAGATACGGTAACTGAGGCACAGAGAAGTGAAGTGACTTGCCCAAGGTCACACAGCAGACAAGTGGTGGAGCTGGGATTAGAACCCAGATCCTTCCGACTCCCAGGCCCTTGCTCTATCCCCTATCTTGATCCCAATGAGAATGAAAATGAGCCCAAGCCTCCCTTCTTGGGTATGTTGTACAAATTAGGTGGGTGGTTTCACACAGGAGCAGTTGCCCCCATTTTATGGCTGGGAGTCACATTCCCAGCAGTTCAGGAGAAGCTAATACGTGTGAAACTGCTATATGCATAAAGGAGAACAGAGTCACCACATCATGACTCTTTTGATCTGAATCACCTGAAACTAAGTGGTGGTGCGTATGCCGGGGTAAATCAGTTCACAATGGATTCACCTTGGACCCAGCCCAACACAGCCTACAGTCCTGGAATTCTAAGAGGAAGACCATGGTCAAGATTAATATTAACAATGACTTAACGCATGGCCTCTACAAATTCTATATGATTTTGCCTTTTTGCGTATGTGTCTCAAAACCAGGTACATCTTATGCTCAATTAGAGGGGAAAATCCATCTTTAAATTGTGAATTAGATTACTTCTTTTAGAAAGTTTGAGAGGTAAATATAGAGATTTTACCTAAAAGTGCAAGTTAGAGTATAACTTGTGGGCAGAAAATGTGTTATTTCATCATTCTGGACTTCTGTTTTAGTATGGTGCCCCAGTCCAAATAGTGCTCAATAAATGTTACTGCTGTTACTGGAGGTAATGTGATCTCGACAGTAAAGGGGGTTAGGTTCAAGAAAGGGGGTGGTATAGGCACCAAGTGCTACATGATTCCAATGGGGCTATAGACTGTAAAGTGGAAGGCCGGTTGTACAGAAGGGGTTGGTTGAAAAGTGAGCAATTCAGATAAGATATAATGCGGAAGGCTGGATGTAAGATAAAAGGCTAGGCATGTGAAATGTGAGGAAGACTTGCTGTTGGGGAAAAGCTACTGATCATCGGAAGAACAGAAGTTGTGGAGTTAGGGGTTGTGAAAAAAAGAATGCCCCTCAAGGTGGTTGAAACCAGTTGAGACTAGGTTGCAGGAGTCCCGCAAAGAGGTCAAAGCACAAACGGGGAGGGGGTGAGGGGGCGGGCATTACCCAACCACCCACTAGGCAATAAATAATGAAATCACTCAACCTATATTGAGTCTGCCCACCGATGGGTTACTGGTGGAGCTGCACTTTGGTTCTGGGTGTCCCCAAAGTTAGGTCGAGATCATAGTCAAAATGGTTATTCTGGTGCCAACCATGGGGTTCAGGTTTTTTGCTACAGAGAGGAATATTACAGGAGCTCTCGGACACTGGGGACAGGTTTTCCCATAATAACTACCTCTACGAATAGACTGTGCGATCCTCGAGGGCAGGGATCATGCCTACATACTTCGTTTGACACTCCCAAGCACTTAGTACAATGCTAAGCACAGAGTAAGTCCTCAATAAATACTATTGATGTTGCTACTAAGTTACTCGGTTTTCGAGTGACTTGTTTAAGAAAAAAAGAAGGAAAAACTATTCCAGAAAGTCTTTTCTGTGTCTTTCTGTTATTAACTGCCTTTAGGGAAAATAATCTAACAACTTTGGTAATAAATCCTCGAAAGTGTTTAAGCAGCATGAAAGACTTAATGAGTTGCCACATTTACTTGGTAAGTAGTCTTGAGGAATAGCAAGTCAATTCTGAAAGTCTAATGACAAAGAATCTCATTCTTTTGCTTAAATTGGTTAAATTAAATCAAGTATATTTGCGTAACATAGCCATCACTTGAAAATTGTGAATTTGTCGTGTTATTTTCCATTTGAAACATGGTATTACAGCCTTTTATCAAAGTCTCGTGTTTGGCTTTTTGTTTTATACAGATCCAAGAAAATGATGAGCTAAGAGAAGCCCATGAAAAACGCAAAGAAAGGCTGCAGATGTTACAGACCAACTACAGAGCAGTAAAAGAGCAATTAAAACAGTGGGAAGAAGGCTGTAGCAAGTGAGTTACATATCTCATAAAAGCATTTTCCCTAAATATTAAATGGATTGCAATACTTTTGCATAATTATTCTGAGGGCTTTTGTTCAACTGCAGTAGGCATTATTTGATAATCATTATTACAGAAATATACCGAGCGAATATATGGAGCATTAATGCATAACTCATATGGTCAGCAGTACCATCTCACTAGTTATACCTCTTCGATTTTTCTAAGGATTAATTTTGAGAATATGTTTGCTAACCCTATGTTAATTGATCTAATTGAGCAATTCTTTTGGTATAAAGAAAACACAAGTTCACTGAGTATGAAAAAACTGTGGAATAACTGAGATTTTAAAATTAAAGGACCTGAAGTGTCTGGAAACTATACTTTTGGATAACAATCTTAAATCCAGTCCAACCTAGTAGGTGATTGAACACCTTTAATATCTCTAGGTTTTTTCAGTTGCTTATGTGAATGTATTGGTGGTGTCAGTTCAATTGCTGTGAACAGGTGTTCAGATCTCAGTAGGTATTAAGTGGCTCCCTTGTCAACAGTATCAACAGAGGGCAAAGGACTAAATGAGCCCAGAAAATGTACTACAGTCTCATCTTTTGAGAGAGATACTTCAGGGCAGTGTTGATGAATCACATGGGTCCATTCTGTGGAGAAATGGGTTTTTTAAATTGGCCAATGCAGCACTTTCCTTCATGACTTATAAAAATGAAAGTAGGTCTTGGTTTAAATACAGGAAACCTGGAGCCAAGGAGCACCTTATAATTTTTGATTCCAGAAGCTGTTGACAATGTCGATTTTGCCACCGGTGTTAATTTTTGATTTTATTTTATCCTTTTCCCCTTGAAAAGTGGAAATTGAACTCCTGCAAATGGGAGTGATGACATTGGTAGTTCTGGGTTTGTCAACCATTCAGGATATGGGCAGGGAACGTATTGTACTCTCCCCAGCACGTCAGACAGTGCTCTGCATACAGTAAGCACTCAATAAATGTCATTGATTGGTTCAAGAGTACTTATTGAGGGTATGAATGATGACATTTGTTAAGCGTTTACTATGCACAAAGCACTGTTCTAAGCGCTGGAGAGAATACAAGGTAATCAGGTTGTCCCACATGGGGCTCACAGTCTTAATCCCCATTTTACAGATGAGGTCACTGAGGCACAGAGAAGTTAAGTGACTTGCCCAAAGTCACACAGCTGACAAGCGGCTGAGCCGAGCTGGGATTTGAACCCATGACCTCTGACTCCCAAGCCCATGCTCTTTCCACTGAGCCATGCTGGGTTGCTTACTTTCTGACAAATGAATGACCAGCCGCTTGCTCTAATTTCTGACATATGAATGACCAGCCACTTGCTGTAAGACTTGGGAACCTCTCCCATCCGCAGATTGGTAGGTCACATATGCTGGAGAACACTGCTGGTGCATAACCCCTCTTGCAAACCGTATGTGAAATTGCCGCTCTGTACAATCTATTGGTAGGAGGAATGAGGGGAGGGTCCCAGTATTACCGTATGTCAGTTTAAGAGTTCTACTTCCCCACCCGAAGTTTAGCTTTAGAAATCGCCTAATAGATCTTTAATTTCTTCACACCGGTTTTTAGGCGTGCCATACAATGAATGTTGTGTCCAAATGATAGGGGTTTTTTTTGTGCTGCAGCCATTAGAGTTTTATGGTTCAAGGAGCATAGATACGTGTAAATCTTTCCTAGGTTTTTAACGTTTTGTTAACCGACATATAAAAATATGCCTCGCCTATCCATTAATTAGAAGTGAAATCAGAAAAAGGAAAATCCAGCGAGCAGACCCCCAGCAGCTGCGACACGAAGATTCTGATGCCGTGTGGAATGAACTGGCATATTTCAAAAGGGAGCACAAGAAGCTACTGATTGCAAAGTGAGTTTCTCTTCTCAATGATAGGTATGTAGGACGACCTTTGGGAAAAATTGATTTGGCTGGAAGGACACCAGAGGAATTCCTGACGTAATTTGAAGATGAAGCCACCTTCCTTTGAGCAACGAGGAAGGAAATGAAAAACAGTGGATTTTTTCAAAACGCAGTGACAAGTCACCCGTTCGCTAGCACCACCAGAAACTGTATAATGTGATCTAGGGAGTGTGTTAATTAATGTGGCTCTCATCTGTTGAAGGTGTCGCTCTTCATTAGCCTGTATTTTACACACTGCCGGGCTTCATTTTGGGAATGAGGTGGTGAGGGGATAACCTAGCCAGCCATCCTTGTTTGATCTCCCTGATACATACACAGTGCAGAATGCCTCAGCTCTCTTGGTTCCCTGCCCTGTCCTGCTAATCCCAACTGAGCTCATTATGGTGTAGCCTTGCTGCTACTCTTGGAGCCAGAGCTGTCCAAGCTAATTACTGGTAGCAGCAGAGCTGCCTGTTAAGGGTCTAGTGTGGATCTGCTAACATGGGCCTTGGTAGTGACCTGCCAAAGGCACGAGGGAGTTGCTCTCTTTCTTGCTGTGCACTGCCTGTCCTCTGGGTTTAATGTTGATCCCTTCACACAGCTCTTTTAGCTGCAGTAAGTGTAAAACTTGGTGAAGGGAACTCATATTTTAGAAAACATACAGTTTGCTTCTTTGATCTCATAATTCACAGACTATTATACTCAATCTGGGAAAGAAAGAAAACTTTCTCTTTTGTAGACCACAGTAAGTTAGCACAGTGTAATTAGCCTTTTGTTGCTCTTTCACTCTTGCTTCCAACTACATTGAGTTTTAGACATCAGATGGTACTGTAGAGCTTTCTTGGCGACTTTAAATACACTGTTGTTCAACATTTGATAGACACCAAGGCCCCAGCTGGAGCAGGGTGCTTTACAGTAGTCTCAAATAGCTGGCAATAAGACTGTTGGAAAGTAAGCACAGGCTACAGCCTCCAAGGTGCAGAGGGTCTGGGTTAGCCCATACTTCCCAGAAGTTACTGGACATTCTTGGAGGAGACTGGCTCCTCCCGTCCATTAAATACCACTGGTAGATCGTCACTAGTTGGAAAGCCCCAGACTCCTGGGGATAGGACCGAGTTCTGCTGAAGAGAGTGCAGAGAGAAAGTCAAGTAGCTGGAGCTTCCTGTGGTGAGTTGTGTGTGCCGGCCTGCCTGTTCCCCTGAGACTCTCAGCCAAAAGGCGATACATGTGGCAAAGTAATTCACTATGCTTTAAGCTATATCCGGGGTAAAAGAGAAGCTAAGGCGAGTTAATTTGGGGATTGTTTTAGACTAAACCCCCTTCCCAGACATTTCCCTAAGCAAAGGCTTCAGGAAGCCTCATGGTAAGACACATGGGGTCCAATTTCTGTCCATCAGATCACCAAGCTGGAGACTTGCAGTTTTGAACCTCATTGACTTTAAGTATTGCCTCGTAAGCCTTGATAAGGGTATTTGCTGTGGCTGTCTTCCAACTTTTAACAATTATTTCACTCCCGATTTTGCTCATTACCTTGCTTGGGAATCTGAATCCATCAAGGTCGCTGGAGCCTTCACAGAACTCTCAACTGGATCTTGGCTAGTCCCGGGTTTTGGCAGGTCGTTCTTTCCCTCTCAACTGTAAGCTCGTGGTGGGCAGGGAATGTGTCTACCAACTCTGTTATATTGTACTCTCCCAAGCGCTTAGTAGTGCTCTGCACACAGTAAGCATGCATTAAATACTGTTGATTGGTTGACTGATCGATTGATTTTCCTTGGAGAGTCCTAAATACAGCATGGCTACTTATGGTTCTAGTTTGGGGGTATACAGTTGAACAGCCCCAATATCAGTGGCATGTAGCAAGAACTTTTCCGTGTAATTGTTCACTGTACAGAAGTGGCAAGAAGCCGTATTGAGAATTGAAAGTCACCGAAATGTTTTTAACTAGGCAAATCAACATGTCACCCTTATGATGGTATGGGGCCTGAAGCCTGTGGTGTCTCCCTTCTTAATAATTAATGATAATAATAATAATAATAGCAGTATTGGTGAACCACGTAGTCTGTGCCAAGCACTGTGGTAGGCACTAGGGTAGTTACAAGATAATCAGGTCAGTCACAGTCCCCACCCCATATGGGGCTCACGGGCTAAGAGGGAGGGAAAACAAGTATTAAATCCCCCTTTCTCAGATGAGGAAACAGAGGCACAGAGAAGTTAAGTGATTTGCCCAAGGTCATACAGGAGGCAAGTGGTGGAGCTGGGATTGGGACCCACATCCTCTGAGAGCCATGCTAGCTGTCTTGCTTTTTGAAGAAGGAGTTTTATGACCTATAAATCTGGCAGATTTGAAGAAGGGAGTTCCAGGCAGGAGCATGAGTAGAGGGTTGAATCCTGGGTGAGGAAGAAGAGAATGAGGAACGAGAGCAAAAATTGAAGCAAAGTTAGAGTTGTAGAAAGCAAAAGTATGTTTCCATAGCTGATTAAGATGGACATTTATAGCAACTATCAAACTGTTCCTCCAGGTAACTTATTGTAGTAGCATTTATTGAAGACCCAGTTGGAGTGGGGCACTGTATTAGGCACTAGAGGAGAAAAACGTTCCATCAATCAGTCCGTTGTATTTATTGAGCACTTACTATGTGGAGAGCACTGTACTAATTGCTTGAGAGAGTACAATACAACAGAATTAGCAGACACATTTTCTCCCCATAACGAGCTTATGATCTAGAGGGGGAGACAGTGAATCGATCCCTGCCCACAGGGAACTTACACTCTAACTGGGCAAACAAAAAAATAAAAACCTATTTCCGTGCTTCTAGGCAGACTATTGGGATGGATTGTTGGATGGATAGTTGGTCTGTCCCAATAATCGTGTTTCTTACCTTCTCATTTTCACGTGTCATTTATTGCAATATAAAGAAGTCCCCAAACTTTCAGCATTTTTTCACTTTTTGCTATATTCATAGTATTTGGTTATAACTCATAAAACTTTTTTGATGCTGTAAGTTTACTTTTACACGTCAACATTCAAAATGGTAGTCAAGTTTTCTAAATATCTCAGTTTTGAATTTAATGATGTTTAATAAAGTTCAGCAGAATCATTATGTATTTTATTTTCATCTAGATGACTAATAGGTATTAGAAATAATGAATTTCTTTTGCCTAAGGACTGTCAAGAATGTAAGATGTTTTATGCATACTTTCAGAGAGCACTCTGGACACTTTTTTTAAAAAAATAGCAATATATTAATATAATTCTACACATTGATTCGGTTATTCCAGTTTATACACACCCAGAATTTCATAGTTAATTACTGTTGATTAATTTAATTGCATGTATTGTGATCAAAATATTTTTAAAAGAAAAATAAATGATGTCCTTAAATGTTCTAAATTTCCATTCTATAATGAATGTTTATGTGATATCAATCAATCACTGGTATGTATTGAGTGCTTACTGTCTGCAGAGCACTGTTCTAATAAAGCATGGCCTAGTGGAAAGAGCATGGGCCTGGGAGTCAGAGTACCTGGGTTCTAATTCTGGCTTTGCCACTTACCTGCTGTGTGACCTTAGAAAGGTCACTTAACTTCTCTGTGCTTCAGTTCCCTCATCTGCAAAGTGGGGCTTGAATACCTGTTCTCCCTTCTACATAAATGGCGAGCTCAATGTGGTACCTGATTATCTTATATCTATCCCAATGCTGATTAGAGTTCTGGGTTCTAATCCTGACTCCGCCACTTGTCTGCTGTGTTACCTGGGGCAAGTCACTTAACATGTCTATGCCTCCGTTACCTCATCTGTCAGATGGGGATTAAGACTGTGAGTCCTATGAGGGATAAGTACTGTTTCCAACCCAATTATCTTGAATCTATTACAGTGCTTAGTACAGTGCCTGGCAGATAGTAAGTGCTTAACAAACACCATTATTGTCATCATTATTATCATTATTACTTATTAGAGTGCTTGGTACATGGTAAGTGCCTGACAAATACCGTAATTACTATTATTATTATCATTGTCATCATTACACTACAGAGTGCCATCCCTGCCATCGAGGACCTTAGAGTCTAGTCAGGGGAGACAGACATAAATGCTGTGGGAGTGTGTTTGGGGTGAGTTTGAGTGCTTAGGGGATACAGACCCAGATGCACAGGCGATACAGAAGGGAGGGGGAGTAGGGTCGGGAGATGAGAGGTTAGTCAGAGAAGGCTTCCTGGAGGAGATGTGATTTTAGTAGGGCTTTGAAGATGAGAAGGAGGTGGTCTGTCGGTTATGAAGGGGGAGGGAGTTCTAGGAAGGAGGGAGAAGGTGAGGAAGGGGATGATAGCGATGAGACTGAGGTACAGTAAGAAGGTTGATGTTAGTGTAGCTAAGGTTGCAGGCTGGGTTGTAGTGGGGGAAGAGCAAGGTTAGGTAGGAGAGGGAGAGCTGATTGGGTGTCTTAAAGCTGATGGGGGAGAAGTTTCTGCTTCATATGGAGATGGATAAATACTGCTAGTTGCTTAACTTCTCTGCGCCTCACTTTCCTCATCTGTAAAATGGGGATTAAATGCCTGTTTTCCCTCTCCTTTAGACTGTGTGTTCTCTTGTGGGGGTTGGGGAGGAGGGGAGAAACAAAATTCCCTTCTTTCCTGGCTCTGGTATAGTATGGCTGTCTTCCTTCAGTTCTTAGAAGCAGGCACTTTAATGTGGTAGAAGTCTCTTTATCACCTAATTAAGCTTATGGGAAGGTTGGCCAGACATTCGGGGATGCCTTCGTTTTCCAGGCGCTCAACGTTCAACCGTCCAGGGGGTTTGGAGGCCACTTTTTGAAAAAAAAAGTTTTAAGGACATGATGGGCCCTTCATCTTTCTTCTGCCTGCTGGGATCCATATAGCTCTGCAGTCCCTTGGCCACAGGATGTTGTAATCGATAAGATGTCGCTCCTTCCATCGTGGTTGTGTCTGGGACATTTTCCTTTGTCCTGCAGGCAAAAGATGGTGGTGTGATCACTAGGTGGTGGTTGGGGCATTTAATCAGTCGATCAGTGGTACTTATCAAGCGCTTACTATGTGCAGAGCACTGTATAGTGGACATGTTCCCTGCCCATAATGAGTTGATCCACAGAAGGTGGCCATTCCTGTTGTTTGCCATTCCTTGGTACCGACTGACTTGTCTCCAATGTTTGGGCATCACTTAATAATAATAAATGTGGCATTTGTTAAATGTTTACTGTGCATGAGGCACTGTTCTAAACACTGGGGTAGATACAAGATAATTGGGTTGGACACAGTCCCTGTCCCACTTAGGGTATACAGTCTTAATCCCCATTTTACAGATAAGGGAACTGAGGCACAGAAAAGTTAAATGACTTGTCCAAGACAGCAGACAAGTGGCAGAGCCGGGATTAGAATTCAGGTCCTTCTGACTCCCAGGGTCATACTCTATCCACTAAACTATGCTGATTGAACATGAAAAGCATTATCCAGCATTGCAACTCTCACAGTGAGTTGGTCTAAATCATTGCAGAAGCATTTGTTCTCTCCATTGCAGTTTGTCATCATGGGGGTAGAAGCACTTATGATGGGGTGTTCAGGTGCAGCCATAGATAGCGAAGCAGCGCTATAGAAGCGTTAGAGAAGCAGCGTGGCTCACTGGAAAGAGCACGGGCTTTGGAGTCAGAGGTCATGGGTTCGAACCCCGGCTCTACCACTTGTTAGCTGTGTGACTTTGGGCAAGTCACTTAACTTCTCGGTGCCTCAGTTACCTCATCTGTAAAATGGGGATTAAGACTGTGAGCCCCACGTGGGACAACCTGATTCCCCTGTGTCTACCCCAGCGCTTAGAACAGTGCTCGGCACATAGTAAGCGCTTAACAAATACCAACATTATTATAGCATCATCATCAGATAATAATGAGGGTATTTGTTCAGCGCTTACTATGTGCCAAGCACTGTTCTAAGCGCTGGGGTAGGTACAAGATAATGAGGTTGTCCCACGTGGGGCTCACAGTCTTCATCCCCATTTTACAGATGAGGTAACTGAGACACAGAGAAGTTAAGTGACTTGACCAACATTGCACAGCTGATAAATGGCAGGGCTGGGATTAGAACCCATGACCTCTGACTCCCAAGCCCGTTATCACTTATACCTTTGGACTATTTACCTCTTTAGCATTTTCCATTCTGTATTTAAATGTTTCTCTATGCCCGTTTGTGTTTTTTAAAGCAGAATATAATTTTGAATTCTTTTAATAGGCTACACCTTGAAGAAGAATTGGGTCAGCTGAAAGTTCACAGGTCTATGGACAAGGCAACAATACAGGAACTGAACAGCTGTCTGAAACAGGAACAGGAAGGTATATTTATTTGTGTGTAAGGTGTTAAGGTAACCAGTTTAGAGATTGCATTTCTCGTTTTCTGTGGATTATTCAGGAGCTTTGTTTCTAGTCCTCCTCCCTCGGCCACACTGTTTTTTAGAGTATTTCCTAAAATATACTAAAAACTAAAACCAGTCAGTTTTACTGCTTATTAATTGGTATGAAAAAACAAACGGTTTGGGGGCAGATGATCTTGAAAGCTAATGACATTTTTGGATTATCTGAGAATTTAATTTATCCCATGGTATCTGTGACCCCAATTACTATGGGTAATTGAGAGTCGGCTGAAAGCATTTTGCTCTTATTTCAGTAAACAATAGAGTTCCTTCCTAACCTTACCATCTTTCTCTTGGCTATTGTAAACTGATAATTTAAGCCCTGAATTTCTAATTGGTAGTGGGTTTTTTTGTGGTTTTTTTTCATTTTTGAAGTGTCTCCTCTTTCTTGGGTTTCATTTCAGTGCTCAGTTTCTCTTTCTGTGTTTTTTGTTTTTCATTTTCCCCCTAGTCTGTATTCTATGTCACATTTTGCAGAAATTAGAGAAGAAAAAGCTCAGTAGTTGCCAGAAGCATAAATTCTTCATTGAAATGTCCCTGGATGGTTTGGGGGTATTGCGGGGGGGCGTGCGTCGTAGTCTTATTTCCAAATGAAAAAAAAAAATGGCACTTGACAATGGGCATGGATTCCAAAGGTATTCCCTAAGATCCCTGCCTTCTGGGTTTTTCTTTCCCCATCAAAGGGACCATTTGTTGAAAGTTCTAAAGAATACCCTGAAAAATTCAGCCTTCAATTCACTGCCATCACCTCTATCTCTTGAGTCTCCCGATTAGCACCTCAAAATGATAAGTGTATCATTTGTAGTACAACCAGCCAATCTTTCCTCCCACAGATTGGCAGCTCGTTTTGGGCGGGGAATGTGTCTACCAATTCTGTTAGTAAGTGCTCACACAGTAAGTGCTCAACAAATACCATTGATTGATTCATCGGTTAGTTGATCCCTTGGAGAGGTTTGTCGGCCTTCATCCTCCTCAGTTCCCCAAGTAGCACTCCTCTAGGAGTCAGGCATCTCCCTTTTTACAACAGATGCCTGGTAACCATTTTTTAATGGTTAGTGCATTTAGCAAATTGGATTTCATAAATGACTGCCTAGCTTTAAGTTTGTACAGTTAGTAATGAGCTAGCTAGCTTCTCCTTTCCTCCTTCCTACTCCAGACCTCAGGTTCTTTCCTGCAAGAAGCCTTCCTGATGCTCTTGCCATCCCTTGGTTTAAATAATAAAAGTTGTTCATGTTCATGCCCCTCAGTAACCTTCATCTTAGTTGTGTATTTTCATGTATGCGGTTAATTTGCACTTCTTCTGCCCATGAAACACTTATTCCATCAAAAACACTCAACCCTCAATCAGTGGTATTTACTGAGTGGTAACTGTGTGAACTGTGCCGACAATCAATTTAAGCATGTTCACACTAACACTCGTTCACACCTGAGTTTCTTATGTTCAAATACACAAAGGAATAATATTGGTCATGTAGGGTGTTGTTAAAGTAACCAAGATCATCTTAGATCTCAGAGGTCCCAAATGGCTTTTTCAGCAGTTTTAACGTTGAGACAAAGAAGGTAGTTTCATTTTTGTAATATAGATGCTCATAGACTTTTGACTTATATTGGGTAAATCTCTCAAAAGCAAAAAATATCCCCAATGTCTCCATTTTAGTCAGTACATATTTAATTTTTATCTTTACAATGGATTTGTATCCATATGGCTAAATTGCCAGAGAGCATCAGTGTTCTGTAAAATCTCTGAACCCAAGCCTGACTGTGATGTAGCTGCATATCTTTTGGTGCATTAGTTGAGTGGTGTGTGGGGGTTAGAGGTGGTTGTTAGAGAACTTTAACACTGGTTCCTGGATCAGTTCTTGTTTCAAGGTATATCTTGGTTTTCCTGTTCTAAATTCCAGCCCCATCCATCCCTCTTAATATGTGAATAAAGAGTTTTCCCAAATCATATACCAGCCCCAGAAAATCTTTCATCTCTTTTTTTTTTTTTGATTGGGCATAACTGTTTTGTCAGATGTCACATCTTTTGCACAAAAGATAACAGAGAAGCAGTGTGGCTTAGTGGTCATGAGTTCTGATCCCGCTCTGCCACCTGTCAGCTGTGTGACTTTGGGCAAGTCACTTAACTTCTCTGTGCCGCAGTTACCTCATCGTAAAATGGGAATTATGACTGTGAGCCCCACGTGTACCTTGTATCCACCTCAGCGCTTAGAACAGTGCTTGGCACATAGTAAGCGCTTAACAAATGCCACCATTATTATTCTTAATTACAGAGGTCAATTCACTTCTGCCAAATTTTCATTTCTCATTGTTTAATTTCAGTTTTGCTGCTCTAATTGCTTCCTACACTTCCTATAGTCTTTGATTATCCTTTTTCAAATAGCTCCCAAGATAGGTACATGGAGGTGTCCACCCCAGAAATGTCTTCAAATATCATATGTACAATTTTAGGATGCACTTTAGGAAATGAGGCAATTTTTTATGGCACTTGTTAAGCGCTTACTTTGTGCCAAAAACTGTATTAAGCACCAGAGTAGATAAAAAATAATCCAGTTGGAAATAGTCCCTGTCCCAAATGGAGCTCGCAGTCAAAGTAGGAGAGAATAGGGTTTAATGCCGATTTTACAGATGAGGAAACTGATGCACAGCATAGTGAAGTGATTTGCTCAAGTGATTTGCAGAGCCAGGATTAGAACGCAGGTCCTCTGACTCCCAGGCCCATGCTCTTTCCACAAGGCCACGCTACTTGTCCAATGCCAAAAAGTAATAATAATAATGTTGGTATTTGTTAAGCGCTTACTATGTGCCGAGCACTGTTCTAAGCGCTGGGGTAGATACAGGGTAATCAGATGGTCCCACGTGAGGCTCACAGTCTTCATCCCTATTTTACAGATGAGGTAACTGAAGCCCAGGGAAGTTAAGTGACTTGCCCACAGTCACAGAGCTGACAAATGGCAGAGCCGGGATTCGAACCCATGACCTCTGACTCCCAAGCCCGGGCTCTTGCCATTGAGCCACGCTGCTAGAAACCTATATCTCTTGAATAGGGTATTAAGTGAGCAAAGTATAGAGCTCACCTCAGTTACTTGAGGTGATACTGAAATAGTATCTAATTGAGCCATGATCTCATCTGTAGGCAGCAGTTTGAAATGTTCCCAGTAGTCTGCTGGGATCCGAATGTATTTATACACAGCTAAGCACTACATTTCTCCGTAGTGAATCTCAAGCTCACCATTTTGAGAGTTCCCGAATATTTTATATACTTTACTAGCTCTTCTTGAAAAAAAAGCAAAAGAAGCAGTGTGGCTTAGTGGAAAGAACATGGGCCTGGGAGTCAGAAGTCCTGGGTTCTATTCCCAGTTATGCCACTTGTCTGCTCAGTGACCCTGGGCAAGTCATTTCACTTCTCTAGGCTTCAGTTACCTCATCTGTAAAATGGGGATTAAGACTGTGAGCCCCATGTGGAACCTGAACTGTGTCCAACCTGATTAGCTTGTACCAACCCCAGCACTTAGTACAATCCCTGGAACATAGTAAGCACTTAAATACCTTAAAAAAAGAAGAAAAAGAAGATATGAAGCCTTGAGTCTCCACAACCACACTGCCCACCATATTGTGGATGTGAGGCCCTGTGGTCCCACAGAAGTGGAGGGTAGGTGAAGGAAAAAAGCAGCCCAAGTCACTGGAGCATATTGTGGATGTGATCCAGGGCTGCAGGTTGGTAAGAGGTTAATGGAGGGACAGTGGTGCAAGGGATTTCAGAAGAGAGGGCAGTACTGAGGGCATGAATTTGCGTATCGAGAGAGGGTTTATTGGGTAGCGAGACCAAACGGGGCAAGATGGCCTGGGATAGGGGAAGTACATCAAGAGATTGGAGGTCTACGTGGGGTGAAAGGACAGTTTTGCCAGGAGGGGGTGTGTGGGTTAGGAAGTGGGTGAGGAGATTGCAATCAGAGTGTGGGATTTCAGAGTTGGTGACGTTAGAAATTCTGATCTTCGTTTGGGTAAGGATTGTGTTTAGGGGAATAGAGTATTTTACTCTTCTCTCTGAAAGTTATGATTATTATGCTGTTCCTCAGCATAAAGAAGGTCCATTGCCTACTGGAAAGAGCACAGGCCTGAGGGTCGGGATATAAGGGTTTTAATCCCAGCACCGCCACTTGCCTGTGGTGTGACCTTGGGCAAGTCATTTACCATCTTGGCACCTCAGTTTCCTCATCTGTAAAACTGGGATAAGATAAGGGCTGTCTCTTCCCCTCTAATCTATGAACCCCATGTGGGACAGGAACTGTTTCTAACCTGATTACCTTATATCTACCCAAACGCTTAGTACAGCTTTTTACACAGAATAAGCACTTAACAAATACAGTTACCATGCATAAAGAACACAGGAGAAACCACAAGATAGCAGAGATGCATCGTCATCATCACCACCATCTTCGAGAAGAAAGGTGAAAGATCCAACTGCAGCAATTATTGAGACCTCTAATTGCCCCCCATTGCCAGTAGGATCCTAGCCAGAGTACTCTTTGAGCAGCTACTATAAAGCGTCGGCTGAATGCTCCTGGAATCACAATGTGTCTTCAGATCACAGCGTGGTTCAGTAGACGCGATTTGGCAGCATTCGAGGCCTCTCATTTCCCCATGCAGTTCACCATCTCTTCTGTGTAACCTATGCACTTGGGCCAGTTACCCTTAAGCACTTTGATACTCACTCCAACCCATCCCCAGACCAACTTTCTACATATCCTTATGCTCTGCCCTTCCCCTATCCATGATCTTTTTTCATATCTATCTCCTGCACTAGATTGTAAGCTCCTTGAGGGCAGGATGCCTACCAACTCTATTATATTGTATTCTTGTTCATCCAGTCGTATTTAATAAACGCTTCCTGCATGCAGAGCACTGGACTAAGCACTTGGGAGAGTATGATATAACAAAAAAAGACACATTCCGTGCCCACAACGAGCTTACAGTCTAGAGGGGGAGACCCAAGCGCTTAGTACATTGCTCTCTTCACACAGTAAATGCCCAATAAATACCATTAAGGAAAGGTGCAGGGAGCAGCCAGCCCCAAGCCATCTACACAGTTTTCCTACTCCTTATGAAAGCGTTTGACTCCATCAGTGGAGCTGCACTATGGAATTCAGCAAATTTGGCTGCTCTTCTCCAGAAAGCTCATTAAGATTCAGCACCCTCAAGGAGCCTACAATTTCCTCATCTTCCCACCCAAACCCTGCCTTCCCGTTGATTTTCCTATCACTGAAGACAACACTATCATGCTTCATATCTCACAAGCCTTTCACCTTGGCATCATCATTTCATCTTTCTCATTCAACTCATTCATTTTGTCATGAAATCCTGTCAGTTCTACCGTCACAACTCTAGAATCTGCACTTTCCTCTCCATCCAAACTGATACTCTGCTGATTCAAGCACTCATCATTTCCTGTCTTGACTGTTGACCTCCTGTCTCTCCCCTCCCCAGTCCATATCTCACGCAGATTCCCAAAAAAACCTTTTTGTCCTCCTCAGATTCTTCTGATGGTTGCCGTTTCACCTCTGCAACAGAAGCCACGTACCAACGGCTTCAAGGCACTCACTCAGTTCTCTGTCTTTTACATTACCTCACTCATCTCCTACTGCAACCCAGTCCACACACTCTAACGCCAACCTGTGCTCTGTATCTTGATCTCATCTGTCCCACCACGGACCACTTGCCCTGGAGCTCCCTCCCCTTTCATATCTAACAGTCTACCACTCATCCCACCTCAAAACCCTCCTGAAATCATATCTCTTCCAAAGGCCTTCCCCGACTAAGCCCTCATTTCCTGTCTGCCCTCCCTTATGTTCCCCTTAAACATTTTGATACTCGCTTCAGCTCCACAGCACTTGTACTCTATCATTTCTCCTATCTGTAACTTATTTTACTGTCTGTCTCTCCATGTAGACTGTGAGCTCCTTGTGGTCAGGGCTTGTGCCGACTCTATTATATAGTACTTTCCCAAGGCCTTAGTACAGTGTTCTGGATTGTTTGATCCTCAGGCCATCTGTATCTCTGATTAATCACTTGTTCATTCAGAGTGTGATGGTAATGCAGTATCAGAATCTAGACCAAACCCTAGGTCCACAGAGCTGTAGTACTGCCCAACCTTCTTATAGCCATGGGGCCCAGAATCCACCCATCCACCATGTTTGACTTCTTAAACAGTTCAGTCAACATCACTTATGAGCTATACCCAGCATCAAATGGCAGGCCAGGATCATAAATAAGAAAATCCTAGAACAAAGTCAGCCTCCTACCATTGTTGCTATTTTCACTGCAACATAACTGTGCTGGATCTGATCCCCGAGGTGAAAGGACAACAGCAGGATACCCAAGCCACTGCCACTTGTTAAACTGGTATTGGCAAAGCTAAAGTAAGGAGGCCAAAGAAACAATTTGAAGATGCAAAACAACAAAGCCTCAGACAATCACTATGTATAGATCAGCGTGATGTAGTACAATCAGAAAAGGAGAGGTTCTGTCAGTATTAGTAATAATGTTTATGAAGTACTTAGTGTGTGGAACACTATAGTAATCACTGGGAAAGATTACACTGGTAAGAATTAGTCATAATAATAATAATTAATAACTATGGTATTTGTTAAATGCTTACTATGTGCCAATCAGTGTTCTAAGTGCTGGGGTAGATACATGGCAATCAGGTTGTCCCATGTGGGGCTCACAGTCTTAATCCCCATTTTACAGCTGAGGTAACTGAGGTAACTTAAGTGGCTTTCCTAAGGTCACACAGCAAACAAGTGGTGGAGTCGGGATTAGAACCCACATCCTCTGACTCCCAAGCCCATGCTCTTGCCACTAAGTCATGCTGCTTCGCTAGTCATGGTCCCTGTCCCCGGGAGGACTCACAATCTGTTGAAGCAGAAATTCCATAAGAATCATGGAAACAGGAGGCAAGTGAAAATATCACCAGGAACTGCAAAAAACAAATATTATAGCACAGTGAAGGTCAACTTTGTGTGTGCCCCAAAATGAAGCCAGAAACACACATATATACTAACCCTTTCTCCCTCTCTCCCTCTCCTCTCTTTCTCTCCAGATATTTAGGTAGATAGACACAAGATAATGAGATCAGACAATTAGAGAGATTTCCTGTTCCATATGGGAAGCAATTTCTCCTCAGGCTCTAGAGACATTAAATCAGTCATTCATCAATTGTTCATTGAAGGAGATGGTCTATCGGAAGAACATTGGCATGGGAGTCAGAGGACCTGGATTCTAATCCCTGCTCAGCTATTTGCCTGCTGTGTGCCCTGGGTCAAGTCACTTAACATCTCTTGCCCTCAGTTTTCTTATCTGTAAAATGGGGATTCAATACCTGTTCCCTCTCCTACTTAGACTGTGAGTCCCATATGGGACAGGGACCGTCTCCTATCTAATTATCGAGTATCCACCCCAGCCCTTAGAACCGTTAAAAAGGTTACCAATTATGGCAGAAGACAGGGCATTCTGGAGAAAATATATTCATAGAGTCACTATGAATCAGAAACAACTCGACAGCATTTAATAATAATAACCCCAGTCCATACTGCGCTGCTTGGGACACAGTAATCAAACAAGTATCACACTTATTCTCATTATTATTATTATTATTGTTATTATATTTATTGGGTGTCTGCTATATGAGTAGAAAAGTACTAAGTGCTTAGGGAGTGCGCACAATGTAGTAAAGAGCACAATCCTCACTTCCATAGAGTTCACAGTACTGGGGGAGGCAGTGAATTAATGACTATATCAGTTAAGAATCTAGAGCATAAATGTAAATAAGAGACACGCATGAAGATATATATATATACATATATGTTATATACATATCAGATATGTAGATAAATGTAAATGCTGATGTTATCGATATGCTGTTTCACCTTAGTACCCCTCCAATATTTCTGCATTACCTAAGCACTGAGGTGTCCATTCCCCACCGTAGTACTTTATACGTATCTTTAAACTCTGTCGCTTTTCTCTACCTGTAATTTATTTTAATGTCAGTCTCCCCTGCTCAATTTTAAACTCCTGCTCTCTGCAGAGCCCTGTACTAAACACTTGGAAGAGTACAACAGAATTTGTAAACATGATCCTAGTTGGGGGAGACAGCCGTTAAAGGAAATTACATGTAGGCAAAAGTAATAGCTTATAAGGATATGTACATACAGCAGGCATTCAAGTGACTGAATATGCATAAAATATGAAAAGATTTACATAATGTTTTTGTGTTACTTAAGAGTATTGTAAATGAATTCAGTACCACCGTGTTGGGGGACTGCACTAGAATCATGGGAGCTAATAGATTAATATCAAGGTAAAGGTAAGCATTTCCCAGATGAAGAGTCCTACCTTTTCCCATTTTCATTATCCTTAGAATAGTTTTCCCTTTATTTCATGAATGCACAAGTTTTAATTGGGCATGACATGTTCCAAAGACAAAAGAAACACTTAATTCACTCTAACAAACATATTAGTCACTATTTACACCAAGAGAATTGCTATTCTACAGAGAATAATATTGTTTTTTCTTTATCCTTCTTTGTTGATAAATCAAAGTTTTTCACTGATATACTAATATCCATCTGTGGTTAAAAAAGATACCTTTAAGCAAAATCCTTCCTAAAACTAAAGAAGGTATTTATTCATTTTAATACTGATTTAAGTGTAGAGCTGTTTCATTTAGGTTCCACATTTTCTTTTAAGAAATGATTCCATCAGGCCCAAAATTATTTGCAGTAAAATGATTCCTTTTTCTCAAAGTGGAATAGCCAATAGGAATATTTACAATTCACAAATCCATTTTTGATCTGCTAAAATGTTTGTAACCATAACAAAAATGTGACGTTGTTCATTTGGGAAATGATTGAACCAATGGTAAATTAGATGTACTGAGAAGATTCTTGGTATCTGTCAGATGCAGAGCTACAGAAGGAATTTGTAGAGTCAAGTTCACATTGCTTAGCTGAATGAATTTCTAATTGTTATGAATTCACAACTTTACGGGGAAATGATTTGTGCGATTTATCTTGCAGAGAACATGATCTTTCACTTAACACAAAAAAGGGTTTAAAGTTTCAGTCCATCCTAATTCTGTTACTATTTGCTTTGTTCACCAATCACTCTGATCCTCCTGGCAGGGAACAAGACCCAAAGAACAAAACTAGTAGTGACTGTGTAGATAAAAAGACAATGAATATCGCTTTTAAGGCAAAGAGGGAATAGTCTATAAAAGAATGAAAATGGGAATGAAAGTATAGCATCTTTAACCTGCAGATCTATTGTACCTTTGAAAAGCTTGTACTGTGGAAAAAAAACCCACTGTGATAGTACAAAGATTCATAATTATGTGACTCAAGACTTTGAAAGAGGTCACTGTTCAGATACTGACCAAAGACTTGACAGGAAAATGGACTACATTATTCATAATTGAGAAACTAAAGAACATATTTCCTTAAAATGACAGAGTGGTGTTTCAGGGGTATAGGAGGTTTTCTAATATATTATTTATTCTCTAGCAGACCTACTCTTTAGACATGGTGAAGATGATGGGGTCAAGAATAGTACACCAAAGAAGAATGTGAAAGAAATGTTGGATCAGACATTGCAAAAGGTAGTCTACTCTTTAAAATATTGAGCAGAGCAAGTTAAATTTGAATTTTAACATAAAGGATTGGACTTTAAAATTGGAACCCGTGAACTTGAACCTTGTGTTGAATCTTTAATTTCTGTTCATATTTCAAAATCATTGGCTTGCCAAAATGGTATCAAAAATCAGTGTAAGTGGAGTAGATATTGAAGGACTCTGTGTCCAGACAAATTAAAAATCTGTTCAAAGGTGAAGTGAGAAAAGAGAAAATGACAGATAATACTTCAGCATTTGTTTACCCTATAAACCTTGTGTATTTAGAAACAGCAATGTGACTTATTTGCCTTGCATTCTTATCAAATATGGAAGCCCACAACATTAGGTGAAAGGGAAAATACTGTAGATAGTTTGGGTTTCACCCCTGTGATTTTTCTTAGGTGTTCATTTTCCAGTTTTAAAATCCAACTAATACAAAGTATTATATAGGTAAATTGTCTTTCTTACTGCCTCTATTGCAAAATTGAAACCTACACAAACATTCCAAATTTATTTCTAAATACACTTAAATGGAAAAGATATTTCTGTGCATATTCTAGGTATTAATCAGCCTAACAATGGAAATGGCAATATTTCTTTAAACTCTTTCATTTAACAAGTAAAAATTCAAATTTGAATTCATATTTTGGTGCACAAATAAGGTTATTATGTTAACAGGTGTTCACTTAAGGGACTTCCGTTGTACTTTACCATATGTTTAGGTTTGTTACAAAGAAAATGAATTTTTTAAACAGACATTCCTTTATCTGGTTGTCATTTGACTAAACTGTGTTAGTTTTGCTGCTTACAAATCTTTAACACTGAAATTAAATCAAAACTACACAACCGTGTAACCTAAAATGTCAATATGGCTACTTCTATTCATCTTATATCTCTGAATTAACTTGTAGGAAGTACAATAATTTTCAGCAGATGATGTGATTGCCTATATTTATAACACTTGCCATATGGTCAGGTAATGAAGGCTGTCATCTCATTATTACTGAATGACAAACATCATGTTAAAATAATAACATGGAGAACAAGAAATGCTCATGTTCATTTATCTTAAGGTGGAGTGAGTAATTGAAATAATTTGAACACTACTTTCTGGGATGTCACACGGTTTATACTAGCTTATCATCTATATCTCAGCACTATAATTTTGTTTGCCAGGTACCGTATCATTTTTATCTCTGTGGATATATGGAACTATATTGCAGCCTCAGGGTCTAAAACCAGAAGAAACACATTCTTCTTTTCAGATATATGAAATTCTTAACTATCCAGGATTATGTATGATAGCTAAATAACTGAAACTTCTTGATTAGGGCCATTTTGCAAATGAATATACTAGTGTATCATTATCTTAATATTGAATGATCCAAGTTAAACTGGTTATGACTTCTGTCCTTTGTAGAAATCTTTCCTTAGTTTTAAAATGGCATTTAATTTCACTTAATTAGCGAGAATCTTCATAACAGAAACACCTAAACTTACAGGAGAGATAAAAGAAAAATATATTCTTCAGAATTGAAGCAAGTTAACTGAGGATGGTGGATGATTTTCTTGGTAATTCAGTGAATGGACACTTAGAATGATATCTTTGTAAGAGTTTTCTGTCAAATGAAATTGGCCATTTATTTCCATTACAATCCTTTTTAAGTCAGGTGCTGAAACGAAGAGATAATAAAATGCCTCTTTGGATATAGGTTATTGAAAACCTTTTGATAGGCATTCAATATTTGTGATGGGAAAAGTGGTAAATCAGCTAAAATTAAATATCTAACTTAATCTTCAATAGATCTCAATAACCTTTGTTTCCAAAAATTGAAATCAACATGTCACTAATCTCAATAAAATATAGGTCACTTTACAGATGAGATAATTGGGGCACAGACAGGTTAAGTGACTTGCCCAAGGTCACACAGCGAGGAAGTTGGTTGAGCCAGGACTAGACCCTGGTTTCCTGAGTCCCAGTTCCATGCTGTTTCCAAAGGACCATGGCGTTTATGGTCTTTCAGGGTCACGTTTAAGACCCCTTGCCCAAAATAGTGCTGTATTAATTGCAACAGCCTCCTCATCTACTTCTGTGGACTCGTAGGGAAGTAGCCTGGGCTAATGGAAAAGGCATGGACCTGGGAGTCTGAGGATCTGGGTTCTAATCCCAGTTCTGCCCCTGAATTGCTGGGTGACCATGGGTAAATCACTTCACTTCTCTGTGCCTCTGTTTCCTCATCTGTAAAATAGGATTTCACTACATGCTCTCCCTCCTATTTAACAGTGAGCACCATATGACACAGGGACTCTGACATGATTAAATTGTACCTTCTCCAAAGCTTAGTACAGTGCTTAAGTAAGCACCACCATCATTATCATTAGTATCATTATTAATATTATCACTTTCCGTTGGAGTGGAGGCAACCATACAGTGAACTAACAAGAAGAGCCTGCATCAATCAGTGATCTTTCTGCATAAGAAGATGCTATAGCAATCTCCCATCATCTTCTCAAGTCAAAATTTAGACTCTCAATAATTGTAACAATAATAATATTAATAATTGAGGTATTTATTAAGTGCTAACTATGTATCAAACACTGCACTGAGCTATGAGGTAGATACAAGATAATTAAGTCAGACTCAGTCCCTGTTCCACATGGAATTCCCAATCTAAGTGGGAGGGGAGAATAGGAATTGAATCCCCATTTTATAGATGAAGAAACTGAGGCACAGAGAAGTTAAGTGATTTGCCCAAGGCCTCACGCCATACAAGTGGCAGCAGGGTGATAAGAATCCAGGTCTTCTGACTCCCAGTGCTGGGTTCTTTCCACTAGGCAATACTGCTGTGTTGACCCCTGAAGGCAGTAGAAGTAATTTTATTTTAGACTGGGAACCTAGGCATTAGTCACTTAATGGTTCTAAATTCCTTAGGTGATAATAAAGCTGCCTGCTTTGCTCTGGCTTGATAGCCCTATCCCAAATGAGGCAAAATAGTTGCACAATCAATCACTTGCATTTATTGAACACTTATTGTGTGCAGAGTAGTTAGTGAGCAACTATTCATTCAATAGTATTTATTGAGCACTTATTATGTGCAGAGCACTGTACTAAGCGCTTGGAATGAACAAGTCAGCAACAGAGACAATCCCTGCCGTTTGATGGGCTTACAGTCTAATCGAGCTTCAGGGGAAGCAGTATGGCACAGTGGATAGAGAACGGGTCTGGAAGTCAGAAGATCTTGTGTTCTAATCTCCACTCCACCACTTGTCTGCTGTGTGACCTTGGGCAAGTCACTCTACTTCTCTGTGCCTCAGTGACCTTATCTGTAAAATGGGGATTGAGACTGTGAGCCCCATGTGGGACAGGGACTGTGTCCAACCCAATTTGCTTGTATCCACACCAGCACTTAGTTTAATGCCTGGCATGTAGTAAGTGCTTAACAAATGGCATAATTATTATTGTTATGATTATTAAGCAGGTTTTAGTACTGAGTTGAAAGATGTTCTCTGCCCACGGGGAGCTTACGATTTTAGATGGGGAGACAGACATTAATATAAATAAATGAATTAGGGATATAGGTACAGAAGTGATGTGAGCCTGAGGACAGGGGTGAATATCAAGTACTTCAAGGGTACAGATCCAAGTTCAAGGGTGATGCAGAAGGAAGGGAAATGAGGGCTCAGTCGGGGAAGGCCTAATCCAATGAATCCGGAACTGTTTATAGGACTGATCCAGCTTGTTAAAGCAAAAGTTACATATTTTTGGTCTGATTTCCCCAAATAATTCTGTTAAATTGTGTCCAGTTTTTACATTATTCTGAAGGTATACGAGGTGTTTTTGCAGAACAAAAATCATATATCCATTAGAACATAATGAGCCCAATTCTCCAGTTGCCTACAGTTAATTTTTGCCTGATTAGAGGACACTTTAGGAGGAGCATCTACTCAACGACTGCTTTGTACCTTGAAGCACTGTATATATAGTAGTTTGATTTGTCAACGCATGTATTTTCATAATACATTTTGAATAGAATGCTATTGAGGAATTAAGGAACATTTTTTCCCATATGTGTATTTCTCGTTTTAGATGGAATGGTTTTGCATGGGTGAGCGGGGATCCGTCAAGATTCAATACTCCAAGTTTCTGTGATACCTGGTTCTTCGAAAGCCCAGCCCCCACGCTATAGGAAAATAATAATATTAATTATGGTATTCGTTAAGTGCTTACTATGTGCCAAGCACTATTCTAAACACTGGGGTAGATACAGGTTAATCAGGTTGGACACAGTCCCTGTCTCTTAATCCCCAATTTACAGATGAGGTAACTGAGGCACAGAGAAGTGAAGGGACTTGCAGAAGGTCACACAGCAGACACAGCAAACATGTGGCAGTGCCGGGATTAGAACCCAGATCCTTCTGATTCCCAGACCCTTGCTCTATCCACTAAGCCATGCTGCTTCTCAATGGAACGGAATGTGTCGGTAGCAATGCCATAAATTTATCTCCTTGAAATCTGCAAGAGAAATTGTACCTCTCCAGATGCCAAACTTATTACCAGGGAGTAAATTAGGCACTGGGAGAATGGAACTTTGTGGAAGGTGTATGTACTTAACGCCCGTCTCGCAGAACGGCACCCTCACATGCATACTGGGAAACATAAGCTCACCTGTATTGATTTCTTGGAGCTTAAATTCCATCAAATTGTCCCTTTCTGTCTATCTAGTTTCAAATTGTTTTGAAGTTTGATTTTCAGATCATTTTAAATTCTGCAAATATTGTTTGAAATGAATTGGCGTGGCAAAACCAAAGCACTAATGATCTCAAAATGCATCAGCCAGATTCATTTGCATATTTAGGCTTCTGTGTCACTCTGTCTAGAATTTTAACTTCTTTTGCCATCTGCCCTTTGCTTGACAGATGTATTATTGCATTTTAGAATGTATTCATGTATACTACTTTAGAATTATTTATAAATGGACCACTTCAGGTAACTTTTGTCCTTGTGCTAAATGAATGTGATTTGTACTTTCATAATGTAAATATGACTGTAAGGTGCAATGATCTCATTTCCCTTTGTAAGAAAAAAGTGAAAAACAGTTCAATACTCAAATCTTTTTGATTTAGGTGAGCCAGATGGAAAGGAAATTACTGTCTTTTGAGGAAAAGTCCAAACAGTTGAAAAAAGTGAATGAAGAATTAACCAAGGACAACCATGATATGAAAGCCTCCTTGAAACAATACAGAGAGGCTGCAGAACTCAGAGAAAGAGAGCTAGAACATCTCCTGAAGGGGAATCGAGAAATGAAGAAAGACAAAGCTGAGCTTCAGGTAAAGCTCGGTGAGCTGGAGAAAGAAGTCACCTCCCTCCAGAGGCAAGTGGCAGAAGCTAACGGGTTGAGGAAGGAAAATGAGGAGCTGCTGACTCAAGTGCGGAAATTGCAGCCCTCAGTAGATGAAGCCCAAGCCTGGATGGCCATCGTGGGAGAGGGCTGTGGGCGATGCCGCTGTAAGGCAACCGGCACCAAGGTTAAATTCAAAACAGGCAAGAAAAAGAGCTCTATGGGACGTCACCAAGCTTTTCTCAATCAGTCCATCAAGGTTACGAGCAATATGTTTGAGAACTTCAGTAAGGACGGCTGGGAGGATGTGAGTGAAAGCAGGTACGGCTCTCATTAACTTAGCTCTGTGGAGGGGACACTGTGCATATGTAAAGCTCTAGCAAATGGAGATTGAATTTCAACTACTGTCGATTTGGTATTCAGAAAAAATACTGTCAGATCCTTTGAAATACCTTGGGAGGTCTAGTTCTGAGCTTATTGACTGAAATTTGCATGCAAAATTAGCCACAACTGCATGAGTATTTGAATAGGTGCCAGGAAACCCAAAAGAAGGCAATGCTTGATTTCTTCCAGTGATGCTATTTTCATGCAGTCATGAGGCTTGAAATTGACAGTTTGGCAGGTTGATTTAATTTGCTGGCCCTTTGCATATTCACCACTGACAGCTAAGGATTCCCAGGCAAGCCGACTAAGTCGGTTTAGTTATCTTGTGACATGCCGACCTGGGAGAAGGAACATTTTTTCTCCTTAATTTAGTTAGATAAATTTTGAATGACCCACTTCAGCTTGTTACCAGATGTCTACAAGCTGTTTAACATCCTTTAAATTAAGAACCATCTTCCCTAATTATTTCATGTATGTTTTATGCAAAGTCATTGTACTAACTTTAATTGAATGATGGTTAAAAATGAGTTCTCTAAAGTTATCACTGCACAGATCCACACGCTTGAGTCATCTGGCCCCCAGTGAGTAGCAATGGGAATGCACTATAGATCTGTGATACATCTCACTCGAACTTTTATACAGATACATCAGTGCGCACACGCAAAACATACATGACAGAAGCTGGAGTTCATCAATAAAGCCACAAAGACAAATGGGTATTCAGTATGCTTTTAGGGTCTAACTCTGGTTAGATTGTTAGCTCCTTTGGCGGCAGGGCTCCTGTCCATAAACTCATTCAGTACCATGCACTGCACAGAGTAAGTCCTAGAGAAATACTTCCGATTCATAGTACCTTTTCATAGTTGATTTTCCAGTCACAGATTATTGCCAGAGTCATTTGTATTTTTGTGTGTATAATATATCAGGATTTATTGGATTATTTTTTACTTCTCACACTTTTGCTCATTCTGATAATAAAAGAAGGTCTTCATGACCAAAAAAAAAAATTAGACCTGTTCATTGGACAGCTCAGTGAACATTTTCCCAACTTCTTTTCTCTGTGCCCTCCAAAAAAAAAAAAAGGTAACTTTGGGTCTTCTGAGTTCCTTCCCCACCAATAATATTACTTCAATAAAGATTTCATTCAGTTGGCACTGATGCTTGTTCCACTCATATCATGAGTAGAGTGGTAGCCCAGAGTACCATCATGTAGCCACAAACAATTAAGGACCAGAAAGGAGGAATGACATTCTGTGCTCCTGGCAGCAAATAGACACTCTGACCCCACAAGGGACAGGGATTGTTTCTAATTCTCATCTGTGTATTCTCTCCCAGTTCTTAGTACAATGCTCTACGCACAAACTTTTAAGAAATGCTATTATTACTACCGGACTATAAACCACATCCAAATTTAGAAATTAAAAATTTAGGAAAAAACAACTCATGAGTTACTTAGAGGAGAAAAAAAGAAAATGCAATAGACTATTTTTAAAAATATCCATTTTCAATATGCTGATGTTTATTATAATCTGGAGTGTCTTCCCTCATTCACCCCTTAGAAAAGTGGCAGTCCAAGTGAAAGAGGAAAACTGAGGATAGAGAATGAGCCTGGGAGTCAGAAAAACCTAGGTTCTAATCCTGACTCTGCCGCTTGTCTGCTGCGTGACCTTGAGCAGGTCCGTTAACTTCTCTGGGCCTCAGTTATCTCGCCTGTAAAATGGGGATTAAGCCTGTGAGCCCCATGTGGTACATAAACTGACTGTGTCCAACCTGATTAGTTTGTATCTATCACAGCACTTAATTCAATCTTTGGCACAAAGTATGTGCTTAACAAATGAATAAATAGAAAAGGTGAGAACAGTTGGCAGAAGGAAGGGGAGTGAGAAATATATTGAAGAGGCATGTTTGGGTTTTTTTTACTATGGAGGAGGCAAAAAGTGACAAGCCACCCATAGACACAGGGATGGAAAGAAGTTGAAGTTAAGCTGAAAGTAAAATATATATATATATATATATATATATATTAACTGGGGTCACCATAATTCTCTGGTGGGAGGGAAGGGGTGTCAAAGGGAATTGGGAGGTTGGAGGGGAGGTAGTCATGAGGCCAGGTAGGGGAAGGGCCTGGATTGTTCCCGAGCCAGGTTGGGGACCCCATTCCTCCAGCCACCTCAAAAGAGGTAAAAGAGGAGAACCAAAAAGGATGGCCAAAAAATAAACACATGTTCTTGAGCTATTTCTGGGGTTTCTCTGAAATAGCCGCTTAGCATCACCCCATCCCCTGTTAGCTTCCACTGGGTCCTAAAACCCCAAACCCTCCAGTTCTTCCCTGCCCAGGACATGCAGATTTGGGGATACCTGCCTAGCAAATGCTATATCCCTGCATTCTTTCTCTGCCTCTACACTTTGTCTCAAGGCCAGGCATTTCCCCAAATGCATGGGGGTTAATTGAGGAATAGTTTCCCACCCCACCTCCTGGGGGCTGGCTAAAGGGAGCGCGTGGAGAAAACCCCTCTATCCCCCTCTCACCCCCCCCCCCCACTTCCTCCTGGCCCACCTTCATCCTTCCCAGTCCTTCCCTCTTACTGGCTAGGTTCCAGGTTGATGCCATTAGTAGCTGTTCAATTAATCTTTCCTCAGGGAAAGGCACTTAAGAGCGAATGTCCTTCTGGGTTCCTCCTCCCCCTCCTGAGTCTGTGGGCTAATTCAAGTGGCCACCACAGTTATAAGCATGTAATCCAGAAGAGGTACCTTTTCCCCTTGTTTATCCTTCCCCTGTGGTTGCTTTAATGGAACTTGCATGGCTCTTTCTCCTCCTAGCATAACCTTCCTCTCCCCCGCCTTCCCTTCTACCAAAACCATTAGTCATAGAACTGCTCACCCTCTCCACCTCCCATGCCTCTTTGTCAGGCTCTATTCAGGCGGCAGCTGCCAATGCCCCCAAGAGAGGAGCAGGTACTTAGCTGTTCTGCATAAACCCACTCAAGTTAGAGTGCTCCAGGTGGAGAAAAAAGAGGGTGAGCAGCCCCACAAATCCTCCCCAGTGCTTGTATCTGAAAGAGAAAGCCCGCAGCAACTGAAGGAATATAGGGATAGATGGAAACAGGGAGGGAGCAGGGAGAAACCACAGATGTGAGATCTCAGCGCTGAGGAGACTGTTTGCATGAGGCCCTCGCTGTGTGATGAAGCCAAGAGAAGCATCATGGCTTAGTGGAAAGAGCACGGTCTTGGGAGTCAGAGGATGTGCGTTTTAATCTAGGCTCTGCCACTTCTCTGCTGTGTGACCTCGGGCAAGCCATAGAACTTCTCTGTGCCTCAGTACCTTATCTGTAAAATGAGGATTAAGACTGTGAGCCCCACATGGGACAACCTGATTACCTTCTATCTACCCCAGTGCTTAGAACAGTGCTTGGCACATAGTAAGTGCTTAATAAATACCATGATGATGATGATTATTATTATTATTATTAAGAGCAGCTGAGGTGAGAATTCATTCATTCATTTAATCATATTGAGTACCTATTGTGTGCAGAGCACCGTACTAAGCCCTTGGGAGAGTACGATATAACAATAAACAGAAGCATTCCCTGCTCACAATGAGCCTATAGTCTAGATGTGGGGGAAACAGACATCAATACAAATAAATAAATTACACATATGTACATAAGTGCTGTGAGGCTGGGAGGGGGGGGAAAGCAAAGGGAGCAAATCAAAACTACATCACATCATCACAACTACACATCACATCAAACATTAACCACATCACAACATCATATCTCCTTCAAGAGGCCTTCCCTGACTAAGCCCTCCTGTCCTCTTCTCCCACTCCCTTCTGTGTCACCCTGACTTGCTCTTCCTTTATTCATCCCCCCTCCCAGCCCCTCAGCTTTTATGCACATGTCTGTAATTCATTTATATTAATGTCCGTCTCCCCTGTAGACTCTAAGATCATTGTGGGAAGGGGATGTGTCTGCTTATTGTTATATTGTACTCTCCCAAGTGCCTAGTACAGTGATCTGCACACAGTAAGCACTCAGTAAATACAAATAAATGAATTAATGAATGAACAGACAGACTACCAAGATGTTGCACCATCTTCTCCCCATTCCAGGCAACTCCAACTCTGCCTACCTCCCTTCCTCTGCCTTTGCTCACTTGCTAGTTTTCTTGTTTATTCCCTTCTTTGCCCCTTCCCTTCTGAAAATGTTGCTAGTCTCACCTCCTCGCGTTCTGTGAGCTAGGAGAATGAGAGCAGTGGTGATATCAACACCAGTGGCAGCCAGTGACAGCTGTCCCCTAGCAGATCCCTCCCTTTCCACCCAGCTCACAAGAAAGGGATACCAGGAGGGGCACATCTTGCATCCCGGGGACCCCATTCAAGCGGCCGGACCCCCATGTGGGGACGTGTGCAGTGGCCACCTGTGGCCTTTTAGTAAATGAGATGAGCTGCGACCACTTGGACCCTTAGAGATTATGGAAGTGTTTATAATAATGTCTTGTCTACTCCACCTCTACGTTCTAATCTTCTCGTGGGCAGTGAATATGTCTGTTTGTTGTTGTATTCTCCTAAGGGCTTTATATAGTGGTCTGCACATAGTAAATGCTCGATACATTATAATTGACTGATGGCCTGACTGACTGAATTATCCCCGCAACCCCTGGCAGAAACGCAGTGATGTTTTCTCTGTGTGGGAATCTGACAAACGAGGAGGCACTCACTTCCATACATTTCAGACAGGTTGGAGAGACTGTGGGTGAAGATAGAGCCAGGTGACAGGTCAGGTGACCCAAGTCCACGTGGATGTTGGCACTGCTGCTTCAAGCAACCAGATTTCACACTGGAACAGCCCTTGTGGAACACTTTTAAACAACAACAGCAACAAAAAACAAGCTGAGTTCTAGCCAGCCAGCCCTAGGTTACTTTTGTTGGCACTGAGTGTAAGATAACAGTTTCTCCTCAGGAGATTGCAGAGGTTGTCTGTCTTTCAGGTTGTCCCCTCTAATGGGCTCTCCTGCTCTAGTACAGTGAACACTCATGGAAGGAAAAAGGTGAAAGGATAAAAGAGGAAATAGTGCTTTTCCTACTACTGAAGTTGAGGCAGGGAGTTTATCTTCAGCCCATAATTTATAGCAGGGCTTTTTATAGTAACTGAATCTTAAGTATCATAACCCTCAAAAAGGCCAATAATGCTATCTGTACCCATACAGACAGAATATTTGTGAAAAAAGGAACCAGTTTTCAAGCTCCCATACTACATACTAATATGAAAACTCAGCACTTTTGTAATCAAATATAAAAAATATATATTTTTATATTTGCATGGATATGCAAGTATAGCTACACATCTACAGTATAGAGTACATGTACCAAAGTCTCCCTCTTTTAAAAATTTTGATTTGTCCCTCCGGTAATTGGGGATTGGAGTTTGGTTTTACAGCATGAGATTGAGTGTTACATTTACTGCATGACAGAATGCTCGTGCAGCACTCAGCTGCAAAGAAGCTTCTTACCATTAGAAATCCCACAGTTTCAGTGTCTTCAAACATTCTATTTCAACTTTTCTCATTGAAGTAAATTAGTAGAGTACCTATTATATTTGGTGGAGAATTTCTATATCAGTACTTAATCCAAAAAAGATAATGCATATTCATTGCCTTGTGGAAATAATCAACTAATTGTATTAAGTATGACCTGAACTTGGGCTCATTCATTAGACTTTGAATATGTGTTTATCACATTTACTCAGTTTTACCTAACTCTTTAATATCTTTTCAACAGTGCCAAGTAAATACATAGAAAGAAGTAAACTTTCTTTCTGAAAAAAACAATGCCATGTAGCCACTAGGTTCTCACTTTCTCAAAACCTCTGGTTTTTCATCAGCCCTCCCTGTATAGTAATGCATCCTGCACTAATACTAATGCTTTTGCATTGTGGTTTTAATGCCTTTAGCAATTAATAAAATGAGGAAGAAAGAAAACCTGAAATTCAGCAGGAAAAGCTGAGAAGACATTTCAGTGAAAACCATGAAATGTGATTAGATCTTTCCATTCTGATTTAGCTTTTCATTTAGAAAGTTGCAAGAAGAGTTGAGCTATCAGAAATGATATTGTTCCCACACTCATATTTCAAATAAGTAGTGATATCGACACTCCCATCTTTCCCAGCAGTATTTTAAAAGGATATATATCTCAATTGCTCTCAAAATCTACCCTCTCCATCTGCAGCTCCAACCCCATCCCTTCTTACTTTATCAAAACACTTGCTCCCTTCCTTCTTCCCTCCCTGACTGCTATCTTCACTCTCCAATGACTTTCCCCTCTGCTTTCAAACATGCTTATGTACTCCTATCCTTAAAAAAAAAATCCCTTCCTAGATCCTACGACTCTCTCCAGTTATCACCTCATCTCCCTCCTACCATTCTTCTCCAAACTCCAATCTGGCTTTTGCCCCCTGCACTCCACAGAAACTGCCATCTCTAAGGTCACAACCGCTCAGCGGTCTTTGACACAAGGATCACCCTCTTCTCGTAGAACCACAATCTAACCTTGGCTTCAATGACACTGTCCTTTCCTAGTTCTCCTCTTATATTTCAGGCTGCTCCTCAATCTCTTTTGCAGGCTCCTCCCCTGCCTCCCAGCCTCTAACCTTTCCTTCACCTGCACTATTCCCTTGGAGACCACATTTTTTTTTCCTGTGCCTTTAACTACCATCTCTACACAGATGATTCCCAAAACTACCTCTCCAGTTCCACGCTCTCTCCTCTACAATCTCCTGCCTTCAGGATATCTCTACCTCGTTGACCCACCAACATCTCAAACTTAACATGTGTAAAACAGACTTCCACATCAACCCACACAAGCTCTGTCCTTTTCCATCACTGTAGACAATACCAATACTCTCTCTGTCTCACAAACCTGTGAGATATTGGAATTATCTTTGACTCATTTCTGTCATTCAACCCACATATTCATCTGTCACCAAATCCTGTTGGTTCTACCTTCACAACATATCTAAAATCCACCTTTTCTCTCCATCCAAACTGCCGCTATGCTGATACCAGCACTTCTCACATCCCGACTTGACTACTGCATCAGCCTCCTTGTTGACGTCCCTGCCTTCTGTCTCTCCCCACTCCATACTTCACTCTGCTGACTGGATTATTTTTCTAAATAAATGTTCAGTCTCTGATTCTGTACTCCTCAAGAGCCTCCAGTGGTTGCTTTTCCAACTCTGCATCAGAAACTCCTTAGTGTCAGCTTTGAAGCATTCAATCAGCTCTCCCCCTCTTACCTTACCTCACTGATTTACTACTATAACCCAGCCCATACACTTCACTCCTCTAATGCTAACTTACTCACTGTACCTCAGGCTCATCTATCTCATTGCCGACCCCTTGCCCACATCTTCCCTCTGGCCTGGAACTCCCTCCCCTTTTATATACGACTGACCACCACTCTCCCCACCCTCAAAGTCCTACTAAAATCACGTTTCCAAGAAGCCCTTCACAACTAAGCCCTCATTTCCCCTACTCCCTCTCCCTTGGGCATCATCTAAATGCTTGCATCAGTACCCTTTAGGCACTTGATATTCACCCCACCCTTAACTACAAAGCACTTATGTACATAGCCATAATTTATTTTAATGTCTCTAGGCTGCAAGCTCCTTTTGGGCAGGGAACGTGACTACTAACTCTGTTTCATTGTATTCTCTCAAGTGCTTATTACAGTGCTCTCCACATAGAGCAGAATAAATACCATTGATTGATTGATTGATGATTGATATTATGATCACATCCACTTGTTAGGCTAGTTGCTAACTGTAAATCTATTGCTAATGGTAATGTCTTTTCAAATTCAAGAAGTGTACATAATAATCTGGCTTTCAGTGAACTAAATGTATAAATTGCAGCAATATCTAAACTTTGAAGCTTGAAGAAATAAAGGAATTCCAAAGAGATGTAGCCTTCAGTGTAGAAGCTCAACTCAGAGTTCCAATCTGATACGCTTCTTTACATTTGTATTTATTTGTATTTTCTGGTTGATATAGCCTGTTGGTTTTTCATTTTTCTTTTTTTTTTTTTGGTGTTTGTTAAGCACTTACTATGTGCCAGGTATTATTCTAGGAAATAAATGACATGTACCAAAAATATACCACTTTTAAAGGTATTAATTTTGCAGTGAATGCAATGAATGCAGTGCTCAATGAAATGCACTGGGTCAAGTTTGATCCATAAATCAGTAGGTGTAACTAGTATCTTTATGGACAGGAATACGAGATTTAAAAAAGGAAAACAT
This sequence comes from Ornithorhynchus anatinus, assembly GCF_004115215.2. Lineage (NCBI taxonomy): Eukaryota > Metazoa > Chordata > Mammalia > Monotremata > Ornithorhynchidae > Ornithorhynchus > Ornithorhynchus anatinus. Next base: position 43,293,906 of record NC_041753.1, on the reverse strand, counting down.
CTAAAGGAGTAGATACTAGCATTTCCTGAATGAACCCTTTTTGCAGTATTAGTTAAGTGTTTATTCTGTGTCAAGGACTGTTTTAAGCATTGGGGTAGATAAATGTCAATTAAGTTGGACAGAGTCCCTCTCCCACATGGGGCTCATATTCTAGATAGAAGGCATAACAGGTATTGAATCCCCATTTTAAACATGAGGAAACGGGGGTACTGAGAAATTAAGTGACTTACCTAAGGTCAGGAGCAGGAAAGTGGCAAAAAGAGGATTAGAACCCGGGTCCTCTGACTCCCAGGCCTGTACTCTTTCCACTGGGCCATGCTGCTTCCTAGCAAGTCTTCATAGACTGTGAGCCCATTGTTGGGCAGGGATTGTCTATCTGTTGCCTAATTGTATATTCCAAGCGCTTAGTACAGTGCTCTTCACACAGTAAGTGCTCAATAAATATGATTGAATAAATGAATAAAGAATGGATTATTTACAAAATGACTGTAGACTTGGAACTAAAAGAAGAAATCAAATTGACTAACATTTAATCTTGTTAAATTCAGTGATTCTGAAATACAGACCTCTGAGTGTCAGGCAGAAATTACTTTAAAAGACAGTGCAACAAGAGATGGAAGAGATCAACAAAGAAAATATCAAACAGAAGATAATCACATGGCACAAACTGAATCAAATGTAGAAGACAGGGAGCAATTATATCCTAAAAAGGTATACCATGCATTTTTACATCTTTTTAAACTATCAAAAACCGTAGAACAGTTTCATTTTGGGCTTACGTGTGTTGAGAGTCTCACGATTGACTTGTCAAGTATATGTTATCGTTACTATTGAGTTCAACTTTTTATTTATGTGAATACAATGCCAAAAGAATTACCCAACCATCTTTGAAGTAGTTGCTTTTTGTTGCAGAAGTTGATATTGTAATTAACATTTCTTTTGTTTGTTTTTTACTTTACAAAATGAACCTTTAAAAATATATTATCCTTAGCCCTTTGAAGGTAGGGTCCGGTAGAACTGTGGGGCCTAGCTACCTATAGTTTAAAGCCTAGAAAGAACCATAGAGCTAAATACAATTAATCTTTCTTCTTAAGCCTCCCTTTCCCTTTCTCTTTCCCTTTCACCTTGCTATCCTACCCAGTGACATTAGTAGATAAACCGGGCCAATAGGTAAAGAGATGTGGAATGCAAGTTAAGATCCACATTGTGCATATAAGGTGAAAAGCACTGGGTATATAATCCACAAATGGGTTAAATATCACCAGAATCATAAAGAGTTGGCCAGATTTGGGATCTTATTGCTTGTTATGTTTTGGGATTAAACTTCAGAAAATGACCCTTCTAGCACTTATCACAGTTGTTATGTAGGCTTTCTGGTTCTGTTTAATGCACTTCTTCTGACTTTAACTATTTAACTTTATACTTCTTGGGAATTGAAATATGTAATAAGTAATATTTTTAGTGTAGAAATTGTAGCTGGACTAATGTAAGGATGATTTGATTTTGCTGTCTGAAAATTGTAAGATCATTTATATTTGACATAATTGTTTCAGTTTAATACTTTACCTTATACCTGTTTTGGCTTTTTATTCAGTGCAATATCCACAAAAAATATTTTGTAAAATCATCTATAAAAAAGACCCAGTTTCCTTCCAAGAAACTTTATCCATCCACCACCACTAAAGGTGAGAACATGATTCTTTGCTGCCCTGATCATTTTTCTGAAATGTTGTACTGTACATGACTCTTTGGTCCTCAAAGGCATTCAGTGGTTACCCGTTCAGTCAATCAATCCATGGTATGTAATGATAGCTTACTGTATGCAGAACACTGTACTAAGAGCTTGGGGAGAGTACAGTGCAAAAGAGTTCATAGACATGTTCCCTGCATCAAGGAGGTAACAAGCTACAGGGGGAAAACAGTCATTAAAATTAATTACGGATATGTACTGAAGTCTTGAGGAGCTGAGGTTAAGGTGCATAGCAAGGATTTTAAGGGTACAAATTCAAGTGCAAGGATGACACAGAAGTGCAAGGGAGTAGGGGAAATGAGGACTTAGTTGGGGAAGGCTCTTGGAGGAGATATGATTTTAATAAAGCTCTGGAGGTGGGGAGAATAGTATTCTGTCATAAATGAATGGGGAGGAAGATCCAGGCCAGAGAGAGGATGTAGGCAAGCATCTCTGAATCAAGCAGAAACCTCTGATCATTGGCCTTTCCTCTCATTTATACTGTTTCTGCTCCCAGTACACTCCAGCCTTCCCTCTTCACTATTCTCAAGCTCACCTCACTATGCCTCATTCTCGACTCTGTTGCTCATGCCCTTCCTCCTGCCTGGCGCTCTCGTCACTAGACCACAGCTCTCCCCATCTTCAAAGCCCTTTGGAAGTTTCAACTTCTTCAGAAGCCCTCCCCCAATTAATTTCTAATTGGCCTGGCTTTTATCACTCCTTCCTGTCACCTAATCACTTAAATACTCATTTTTGTACATATTGTTTGAAGCAGTTCCTTCTCATATCATCCTTTTTATCCTCTTCTTCCTTCTATCTGAAAATTGTTCTCTGTCTGTCTCATGATACTGTTTTCTACCTCCGCTCTTCCAAGGACTTAGTACAATGTTCTACACACAGTTGATGGTCAGTAACTACTATCGATTGATCTTTTTTAAGAGTCTGGAGAGGGAAGAAAAAAACTGCATGCTTGATGTTATTTGATATTTTGCTTTCAGTTACCAGAGAGAAGCAGAAGAATATTTATATCCAGAAACCAGGAAATTCTGTTGTTTTATTACGGAATAGGATTATGTCCTTGCAGCAGCAAATCCTTGTTCTACAAAGTGCAAAAAGAACAGCTGAAACTTCCATTAAGGAATTTAAAGCATCCAATGAAAAACTTATAAATCAGCAAAATGTAATGCATCAGAAATTGTTGACCAGCAAACAGGTGATACAGGTAAAAAAACCATTCCACATTATCCTAAAATATAATGAAAATATCAAATTTCAGAAATGGAGATTTTAAGAATATGATGTTAAGTACATATTTGTAATATTTGCACATTTAAAAAGGATTTGAAATTATTGCCAAGCAATTGCACATTAATCAAAATTGCTATATTGCTAAATATTTTGATTGAGGGAAGGCATTCAAAGAACTGATTGTTTTGGAAAGATACCAATTTCTCCCCTCTGCCGCCCCACCCACACTTGTTTTACCTGTTTTCCTCATCTATGTTCAGTGCTGTTCTTCAGCATTATAATTAATTTTCAGAAATGTCCTTAAATTTACTTTTTACATTTTTTCTTAAGCAGAAAAACCTACCATTTCTATTGTAAATTAAGTATTTACACCAACAATTTGGCCCAATTACTGATTGCAAATAATAGTTTTATAGCATTTGAAGATTCTAACTTAAATGTGTAAATTATTGCACTATAATTTACCTGTCCAGTGGTCCATTTAGCTAAATTGGGCTTCTAACGTGAATTTCTTAATCACACCAAACACCCTTGTTCCCAAGTGTTCTATTCAGTCTTATAATTGAATTGATTTGAAGAAATTAGAGGTTTCAAGAGAAAAGGAAAAACCTTCCACTCCACCGTCATGCGTACATCTGCTCTTACAAGGAAAGAAAAGCATCCATCTTGAGAAGGTTGCTTCTTTGTATTTAAAATGTAAAATAAACATCCCATTCGTGTCTTAACATATAGATTATGCATCTTTGACTTTCCAATGTCTTATTAAGAGCAACTGCTTGTCAATCAATCAATGGTATTTATCAAGTGCTTATTGTGTGTGGAGAGCACTGTACTAAGCACTTGGGAGATAACGCAAGAGTTAGTAGACATTTAAAATCTCTGTCATTTTCATCAAGCTGTGTATTTTCTTGCCTTTCACAGTTGTAATGACTTCCAGATAGTTTTTCAGAGGGACAGCTATTCTCTCCTCATAGTAGTATTTGTACTGGGATTCTTTGGTCTAAAATGGCTGCTGTAATGTTACAGAGCACCTTGTGGGTTTCTTTATTTTCTGAAAGCTTGGCATTTAGCCTTTTTGGTAGACTGGTCACCACTTTTGGATGCATTAGTTTTATTGATCGTTCTCATTTGTACCGTATGATTCAGTGGTTTGTCCAGCACTCAGCTCCCTGCATGGCTGCAGTGATCTATACATCTTTCAAAGATGGAAGATGATGTAATCTATGTGATGGCATTTTTTAGACCTGGAGTGCATTTTTGATTTGGAAGGTGTAAGGTTCGGTTGGTGATTATGAGCTAATGTTTGATGTATTAGCCGAGTAAAGAAATAGATCGTTGCTATTTAGCTTTCTAAGTCATGAAATTCACTGATTTGTTACCATCTTTCAGCATCTCTACCCACCTGTGCAGTGAAACCTCCCATGATGATCAGTTGATCAGATTTTGGAGTCACTATCCACTGTGGGCTCTTTAAAGAAATTTCTTTTTTTTACTTGGCATTTGTCGTTTTGGGGGTGTAGGTGTTAATGATGACCACAGAGTGCTTGGTCACTTAGACATCTGGCAGATGTGGGAGACCTGCCTGATTGCAAGTGCCAAACCAACACCAAGTCCACTATTAGAGTGGTGTTGTTTTGAATAAGAAGAAAGTGCCTCTTTGGGTTGTCTTTCATCAGATAGTCTTGTTTAGCTCAGTGTTGCAGTGGCAACTAAGTACCTGGTCAGTTCATGAGCATCCTTATGAGCATCAATTTGTGTCACATTCATGTGCCTTTTTTTTTCCTGATAGAGCACCGCGAGTTTTTAGTTAACAGGCATAGTCCATGGGTGAGCCAGTCTTGAGTTTGATATGGCTGACAATTTTTATTGCAGCTTTTCTACCCCTTCCTTATTTGGGATGAACAGTGCATTTCTAAAAAGTGCTCCTCAGAAACCCAGGGCGGCACTGACCATCACTGATTCCTTATCAATCAGCCAATGGCATTTATTGAGTGCTTTCTGTGTGCAGAACACTGTTCCAAGTGCTTGGGCGATGCTGCAGTGCAATAGAATTCGTAGACATAAATCCTACCCAGAAGGAGCTTGCAGTCTATAGGGAAGACAGGTTGCATCTTTTTTTTTTTAATGGTATTTGTTAAATGCTCCCTCTGTGACAGGCAGTGTTCTAATTAAGTTGGACACAACCTGTCCTATGTGGGGCTCACAGTCTTAATCCCTATTTTACAGATGAGGTAACTGAAGCATGGAGATGTTAAGTGACTTGCCCAAGGTCACACAGCAGACTTGCAGCAGAGCCAGGATTAGAACCTAGATCCTCTGACTCCCAGGCCCAGGCTCTCTCCATTAGACCATGCTACTTGCCACATCTCCTCCAAGAAGCCATCCCTGATTAAGCCCTCATTTCCCCAGATCCCTGTCCCTTCTGCATCATCTGTGCACTTGGATCTGTAAACTATGGGCATTGGATATTCACCCCACCCTCAACCCCATAGCACTTATGTATATCTCTTTAAATCATATATCAAAAATTATGTATTTAAGTTAATGGCTGTCTCCCCCTCTAAACTCAACTTGCTGTGGTCAGGGAACATGTCTGACATCTCTGTTGTATTGTACTCTCCCAAGCACTTTAGTACGGTGTTCTGCATAGACTTAGTGCTCAGTAAATACCATTGATGATGATCGATGATGGATATTAAATTAGGAACAGATAAATAATATTTGTGGGGCTGAGGTTGGGGTGCTTAAAAGGTACAGATCCAAGTTCATAGGTGATGCAGACAGGGGAGTAGGAGTAGGTGGAATGAGGGCTTGGTCAGGGAAGGCCTCTTGGAGAAGATGTGCTTTTCTTATAGGGCTTTGAAGGTGAGGAGAGTGATGGTCTCTCATTTATGAAGGCAGAGGGAGTTCCAGGCCAGAGGAAAGATGTGGCAAGGGGTCAGCAGCAACATAGATGAGATAGCTGAGTTGAGGTACAGTGAGTAGGTAGGTGTTAGAAGACTGAAGTGTTCAGGCTAGGTTGTAGTAGGAAGTCAGCAAGTTTAGATAGTAGGGGGTGAGCTTATTAAGTTTATTTGTGTTGTGGAGGAACATGGGCAAGAGGTTCTTGAGGTGTGGGGAGACATGAGCTGAAAGATTTGTGAAAAAAATGATCCTGACAGCAAGAGTGAATCAATCAATCAGTTGTATTTATTGAGTGTTTATTGTGTGCAGATCACACAGAGTGCTTGATGATGATGATGGTATTTGTTAAGCGCTTACAATGTGCCAAGCACTGTTCCAAGCACTGGGTAAATACAAGGTAATCAGGTTGTCCCACATGGGGCTCACAGTCTTAATCCTCATTTTACAGATGAGGTAGCCGAGGCACAGAGAAGCTAAGTGGCTTACCCAAGGTCACACAGCAGATAACCCACATCCTCTGATTCCCTAGCCTGTGCTCTTTCCACTAAGCCACGCTGCTTCGTCACGCTTCTCCTTCACGCTTCTCCATGCTTCAGAGGCTTGGAAGAGTACAATGTAATTGACGCATTCCCTGCCCACAACGAGTTTACAGATTATAGGGGAGTAATGACTGAAGTGGGGAGAGTCAGGTAGCAGGGAGGTCAGCGATGAAGCTGATGCAATAGGCAAGGCGGAACAGGGTAAGTACTTGGATCAGCAAAGTAGCAGTTAGGTTGGAGAGGAAAAGGTGGATTTTAGAGATCTTGTAAAGAAAGAACCCCCAGGATTTAGTGACAGAATTGAGTATGTGGCCTGAATAAGAGGTGAGTTGAGGATATTGCTAAGATCACGAGATTGTGCAACAGGGATAGCATTGCTGTCTTCAGTGATGAGAGAGACAAGGTGAGGATAGAGTTTGCATGGGAAGATGAGAAGCTCTGTTGTGGGTATATTAAGTTGGAGGTGTTGGTGGAACATGCAGGAGGAAACATGAAGCTGAAGAGGACAGAGATCAGGGTTGGAGAGAGAGATTTGGGAATCATCAGCATTGAGATGGGAGTTTTGGCCGTGGGAACCAATGAGTTCGAGGGAGTGAGTGTAATTGGAGAATATCAGCAGTCAGAGACTGATGCCCTCAGCTTGGGTAGAAGGTATCCCACCACCTGTAGGACATGTGTTTAAATTGTTCTTCCAGTAGTGATGATGATTTGCACAACACCCAGCCCACACATTTCGCTCCTCTAATTCTAACCTTCTTACTTTACCTCGATCTCATCTATCTCGCCACCTACCTCTCGCCCACATCCTGCCTCTGGCCTCGAACACCCTCCTTCCTCCTATCTGACAGACAGTTACTCTCCCCCACCCCTCTAAAGCCCTATTGAAGGCACATCTCTTCCAAGAGGACTCCCCTGCCTAAGCCTTCCTTTCCTCTTCTCCCACTGCCTTCTGCGTCACCCTGACTTGCTCCCTTTATTCATTCCCTCTCCCAGCCCCACAGCACTTATGCACATATCTGTAATTTTTTTTAAATTAATGGCTGGCTCCCCCTCTAGACTGTAAGCTCATTGTGGGAAGGGAATGTGTCTGACATATTGTTCTATTGTACTCTCCCAAGCACTTACTCCAGTGCTCGGCACATAGTAAGTGCTCAATAAATACTACTGACTGACTGACTGGCAGACAGAGCCACCCATTCTTGCCTATTAGTTCTCCATCACCAGCAGTACACCTTGTGAGATAGCTGTTCAGATTTGGGGTTCTCATTAATAGCCAAGGGCTATAGACTACCTCCAGGCTTGCTGTGCAACAGTGTTTGCTGCTCTGAAAACCTTTGCTTTCTTTTCTAATTACCAAAGGGATGTTCCATTGCCACCAAATGGGAAATCCACATTTTAATAAGATCCTTGGGATACCTGCCAAGTAAAAATGAAGGAGTTAAAAAAAACAAAAAAACACTGCAACCACTGCAGAGTTCATGCATGTTTTAGTGAGAACACCATGGTTCACAGGACCAAGTGGTGTGTGTAAAATGCACATTCTTTTTTTAATGTTGTATAGGAAGCTATCCAAAACTCACTTACTGTAGGCATTTCAAGCCTCAGGTTGTTAGCAAGTAAGGTACATGTCATATTTTAATGTGTCATTATAAAAGGGACTTTAATTTTCATTTTTGAATTGAAATATCTTTGCTGTACAAGCTTTTATATGTCTCTTGCCTATGGAGAGGAACAGACATTCTTTTAAATGGAAAATATACAAGGTTTAACATTTGGAAAAATTTTCACTTCTGAAGTGGCTTCAAAGCATGTAAATGAGACTTTTCATTAACCATGGATTGAGTGAAATCAGTATAAATCCTAATTGACTAGAATTACATTTTATTTACAGTGTGCAGTTCACACAGTAGACTGATGAACTAACCCTACCTCCTTTAGTATTAGTATCCTCTATTTGTAAACTAGCCCTTTTGATGAGTTGATGGAAAGAAAGCTCTCCCTTAATAGGTGAGGACAGATGTTTTTGCCGTCAATACTTTATGATAATCCCTCAAGGCTCTAACAGTATAAAATCAACCCTGGATTTGAGAATTAAACATTCCAGATGTTCACTTACAGACAGATTTTGAAGCTCATCCAACCTGAGGATTTGTTGGCATTTGCTGAACTCTGTGATATGTTTTTTATTTGAAATTTGGTGATGCATATTTTAAGTTTAGTTATTGATTTGCCCTGAATCTTCAGTCTTCTAGTCATGCTGAATTTTCCATTCTGCCCAAAGATTTCCACTACTTTTACTTGTTTTGAATGGTGAATGATAGAATTATTGCACTTTGAAGACATAAAGTTTAGATGCTTCTCTAAAGATTCCACAGAGCAAGAATTGAATCAGGCTTCTGTTCAACAGACTAGTAGTGAAAATATATTTCCAGAAGTACTGTTTCCCAATAGTGGTTCCAATCCTTTTAGCATTCCATAGGAAATGTAATGAATCTCTTAAAGCAGTCAAGAAAAGTTTTCAAAAAACATGGACTTTCCTGTAGTCCTTTAGTTGAATATTTTTCTTAATATTTTTGGAACATAATGAGAATAATAATAATGATAATTACAATAATAATAGTTGTGGTATTTAAGTACTTACTATGTGTCACTGTATTGAGCACTGTACTGAGCATTGCAGTACATACAAGATAATCAGGACACAGTGCTGTCCTATATGGGACTCACAGTCTAAGAAGGAGGGAGAACATGTATTGAATTCCCATTTTCAGATGAGGGAACTGTGTCATAGACAAGTTTAATTAATCAGTTGTGTTTATCAAGTGCTTACTGTATTGAGTGCTTGCCTAGTACAGAGCCCTGGATGAAGCTCTTGGGGAAATACAACATAATAGAATGCCTGTGAGGACCCTGCGCATGAGGACCTTACAGTCTGGAGGGGGAAACAGACACTTGCCTGTGGTCACACAACGTGGTCATACAGCAGAGACAGGATTAGAACCCAGGTACCCTGACTCCCAGACCCATGTTTTTCCACTAGGCCACGCTCCTTCAGCTATTATATTAATGTCTGTCTGCTCCACTAAACTGTAAGCTCATTGTGGGCAGGGAAAGTGTCTTCCAACTCTTTTGCATTGTACTCTCCCAAGTGATTCGTACAGTGCTCTGCACACAGTAAGTGCTCAAAAAATGCCCACTGATTGAGTGATAGATGCAGGTACAAAAAAGTCAAATAACACTATTCTTTCCAGGCAGTGGTGCGTGGCAAAACTGAGTATCAGGCACTTGAGGCCACATTAACACTGTCCTTCCACGAGAATCCATTTCCTGGGGAGGTATTGGCAATGTTTTTGTGATGCCTGCCAGGCCAAGTGTGGAGACAGCGAAAGCACACAATCAATATGACAAGCAATGTGGCCTAGTAGAAAGAGGACAGGCCTCAGAATTAGAATACCTGGGTTCTAATCCTAGTTCTGCCACCTGCCTGCTCTGTGACCTTGGGCAAACCACTTCTCTGTGGCTCAGTTTCCATTCCTCACCTGTAAAAACGGGCATTCATTATCTGATCTCCTTCCTACTTAGACTGAGAGTCCCATGAGGAACAGGGACTGGATCCAACCAGATTATTTTGTCTTGACTAATAGCAAATGCTTAACAAATACCATCAAAAAAACCTTAAATACCATCATTCAACTAATCAGCAGCATATGGTTCTGCCACTTCCTCTCTTAAGTCTCTATTGCCTAAACAGAGGTGGAAACCAAGAGAAAAGAACAGCAGGGGGTTACCATAGTGTTATGGGTATCAGAGAAGTGGTGTGGCCTAGTGGAAAGAGCATGGAACTGCAAGTTAGAGGACCTGGATTCTAATCGTGGCTCTGCTACTTGTCTGCTTTGTGATCTTGGGCAAGTCACTTCACTTCTCTGTGCCTCAGTTACCCCTTCTGTAAAATGGAGATGAAGACCGTGACCCCATGTGGGACATGGACTGTTTCCAACTTGATTTTCTTTTGTCTACCCCAGTGCTTAGTACAGGGCCTGGCACATAGCCCTTAAGTACCATAACAAAAAAAAAAAAGAGAGAGAGAGAGAGAGTGCTACCATGAACTTGCCAACATTTAGTTCAGTACATTACTGCTCCAGTGCACCGAATAGAATTTCATGGCCTGAAAGAGTTAATCTGACTCCCTAAGAACTTAATTTGCTAATAGGAAGAATATGCAGCCCAATATTTATGTTTTTACTTTTAAAAAAATTAGACAAATCCCAAACTACCTGACTCAGTGGTGTTAAATTGAGACGATTGACTTCTGGTGAGATAAAAAATAATTAAAAATCACACTTAACCAATTTCAAAAATATCAAGATAGGAATTGGAAAATTGGATGACTATTGCATCCATTTTAAAAGAGCATAGATTACATGCATTGTGTTTTATAAGGTATAGGTTAAAAGAAACGGGTGTCCCTCCTGAATACTTATAGTATCACTTCATTAGTCAATAAACTTAATAATACTAAATTCATTTCAAAATCAGTTTTATTAAAAAAATAATTTTAATTAAAATAATGAATTTTCTTTCAAGGTATATTAAAAATTCTGCACCTTTGCAAAAGCAAACCAGAAGGGATAAAAATTTGATAAAGCAGGATATATTGCCTGACCTTTCAGAGTTTGCAAGTACAGTCTTTGACAGGAAGGGCTTCACTAATAATTGAACTAAAGCATGTGGAAGTGTGAGGCCAAAGACTTAACAAGAGCAAGGTGTAAATGCCATATTCTTCTGTTCAGAATCATATTTCTAAAGTGTATTGTGTCTGTAGAGAGTTCTTGACACATAGATATCAAATAGATTCAAAGTCTTCTCACTAAAGACATGTTGAAAGCATCCATATTAATTGAAAATGCATCCTTTCATTGTGCTATTATAAATGAACATACAGAATAAACAATTGTAGTTAGTTAATATTTAAATGATTGTATCTTGCAGTATATCTTTTGCCAGTAGTATATTTTAGGTTTAATAAAGCATTTTCAAGAAGGAGTGTGACTTATGGAAAGAACACGGGCTTGGGAGTCAGTGGTCGTGGGTTCTAATCCCAGCTCTGCCACTTGTCAGCTGTGTGACTTTGGGCAAGTCACTTAACTTCTCTGTGCCTCAGTTACCTCGTCTGTAAAATGGGGATTAAGATTGTAAGCCCCACATGGGACAACCTGATTACCTTGTATCTACCCCAGCACTTAGAACAGTGCTTGGCACATAATAAGCATTTAACAAATACCATCATCATCATTTAACACTGATACAAGCATGTGGAATTGAAAACAAACTGGAGATATATTATCTCAAGATATCTCAACTGTATATATTTTCGTTACCCTATTTATTTTGTTAATGAATTGTACATCGCCTTGATTCTATTTAGTTGCCATTGTTTTTACGAGATGTTCTTCCCCTTGACGCTGTTTAGTGCCATTGTTCTTGTCTGTCCGTCTCCCCCGATTAGACTGTAAGCCCGTCAAACGGCAGGGACTGTCTCTATCTGTTGCCGACTTGTTCATCCCAAGTGCTTAGTACAGTGCTCTGCACATAGTAAGCGCTCAATAAATACTATTGAATGAATGAATGAATATATGCTAAGAATTGGCATTTGAATGTTCAATTAAGTATTCCTTAATTGCTTTCCTTTAAGGAAAACACATTTTTAAATCCATAGTTTTTATGGGGGAAAAGGTAAAATGCATTTTTTCCTAAAACCGAATTTTTGATAGAAAATGATGACATAATGTCTGGATTTTTGACAGTAAATTGCACACTAAAACATATTGATGAGGGAATAATTGAAATAGTTTGTGTTCAGGGCAGGAAATAAAGATTTAAAAGTTATGGCATGGATCACATTCAATCCAATCGGGTTGCTCTAGAAATCTGTTTGGGAGGGAAAAAATGAGTTCTACAGATAGTCAATGTAGTTCAGCACTTAGTAACTTCAAAATCTGAAGCCACAGAGTACAGTATAGCAATATAACAAACACATTCCCTGCCCACAACGACCTTACAGTCTAAAGGGGGAGGCACTGCTTTCAAACGTGCTTATATACTCCCCCATCCTAAAAAAAAACAAACTCTGCATAGATCCCACAGCTCCCTCAGGTTATCAACCTGTTTCCCACCAATCATTCACACTCTTCCTCATACCTGCAACTCCCTCCCCCTTTAAATCTGCCATACTTCAGCTCTCCCCATCTTCAAAGCACTTTTTTAAATTCTACCTCTTCCAGGAGGCTTTTCCCAATTAATTTTTCTTTTTCCAAAGTCCTATCCTCTCTATCATTTAAGCACTTTTGCTGTCACAACCTCTAGTCACACTTTTCTGCACATCAATTTACACACGCTCCCATTTGAACACTGTGACCTGATGATGTTGTATCTACCCTGGTGTTTAGTACAGTGCTTAACATATACTAAGCGCTTAATGATACCACCATTATGATTCTTTCTTTTATTTGTAAACTATTTTTTGTCTTTCACCCCGTAAGATCTTCCACCTCTATTGTAGTCTCTGAAGCCACTTAGTATAGTGCTCTGTAATAATAATAATAATGATGGCATTTGTTAAGTGCTTACTATGTGCCAGGCACTGTTCTAAGCACTGGGGTAGATATAAGATCATCAGGTTGTCCCACGTGGGACTCACAGTCTTTATCCCCATTTTATAGATGAGGGAACTGAGGCACAGAGAAATCAAGTGACTTTTCCCAAGTCACACAGCTGATCAGTAGCGGAGCAGGATTAGAACCCACGACCTCTGACTCCCAAACCCAGGCTTTTTCCACTAGGCCACGCTGCTTCTCTTTAAGCAGCAGGGGCTCAAATACTATTGATTGATTGATAATAAGGAATTATGGTATTGCTAAGTGCTTACTATGTGTCAAGCCTTGTTCTAAGTGCTGGGGTAGATACACGTTATTCAGGTCAGACACAGTCCCTGTCTCACATGGGCACAGTCTAAATGAGTGTCACTTAATCATATTTATCGAGCACTTACTGTATGCAAAGAACTGTACTAAGCGCTTGGGGAGTACACTATAACAATAAACAGATACATTTGCTACCCAGAACAAATTTAGAGTCTAGAGGTGTTGTTTTAGAATGGTATTTTGGGACCTTGGAATTCATTATTTTTACCCAGTGTTACTAAAGCCGTGAACTTCCAAAGATTACTGTTTGTTGCATGGGTTGTTGTTTTTTTTTTTTTAACTTACAACAGTATTGGCAATTACCGTGATTTGTACCAAGAGAAATGTGTATTTAACATTCTCTCAAAATCTTGGCATTAACTTGAATGAACAGGAAAATGCTTAGAAAATAGAAAACATAATCGTAAAGAATATACTAGATGTCATAGGCATAGTATATTTATATCCATGATTCAAATAATGATATTTGTTTATTTTGTAGTTACAGTTCCTCAAATGTAGTTTTATTAATTATGATTTTACTCTGTTATTTATGAAGCAGAATTATGGTAGAACTAAAACTGAATAAATATACCAGAGAACTTCTATTGCAAAATCAACAGTACATCATCATGTATCAGTAAACCTAATATGTTAATCCATCTGTTCTTAAACCAGTCTGATCATAGATTACATTGTAATAAACTGCTATACTCATTGGATTCATGTTGTGAACTTCTGAACCATTAAAAGTTATAAAAAACAATCAACAGCCAGTTCTCCTCTAACAATGTTTACTTTTTAAATGTTGGCTGTTAGGAAAACCTTTTTTAAGAACTACCAAAGATGTTGTCTACTTAAAAGAAATGATAGTCCCACAGCTTAATTTCACAACTGAGAAAATTGATACACAAATAAAATGAATGGTTTATCCAAGGCCATATATAAATTTTTAAAGAATTAGTATTAGTAATAAGTGAGCTCTTCTATTTCCATTTAACTATGTTGCTCTGGATGCTTGAATTCTGCAAAAACAGGGTGGAGAATTATCAGCACAATTTTCTGCATCTCAACATAGAATCAGTTCAAAACGCATCCCTCATTTAAAGTGTCATAAATAAGTCAATCAAGGGGATTGCACTTACTAATACAGAACACTGTTCTAAGTGCTTGGGAGAATACAGCATTGACTAGTGGAAAAAGCACTGGCCTGGGAGTGAAAAGACCAGGGTTCTGATCCCAGCTCTGCCACCTGCTTTCTGTGTGACTTAGGGCATGTCATATAACTTCTTCGAACACCAGTTTCCTCATTTGTAAAATGGGCATTCAATAAGTGCTCTCCCTTCTACTTAGACCATGAGCCCCATGCAGGACCTGATTAACTTGTATCAACACAAGCCCTTAATACAGAGGTTGGCACATAAGTCCTTAATATTATTGATATTGTTGTTATTAGAACTACTATTAGTATTAGACAATAAAATTGGTAGACTTGATTCCTACTTACTAGAAGCTTAAAGTCTAGAATAAAACAGTGAAAGGCCCCGCATGGGACAATATCAACAGTAGCAGCAGCAATATTAATAGTCATGGTATTTATTGAGTGCCTTTGAATGCCAGTCACAGTATTTAGTGTATCCACTGGATTATAAACTTGTTGTGGCCCAGAAATGTGTCTAGCAACTCTGTTGTATTCTCCCAAATGCTGGGCACACAGTAAGTCTTCAATAAGTACCACTGATTGATGGACTGATACAGAAAACAGTGGTCTGCGCACAGTATAGAGCAGCATGGCCTAGTGGAAAAAACACAGGCCTGGGAGTCAGATGATTTAGGTTCTAATCCCAGCTCTGCCACTTGTTTTTAAAGGTATTATTAAGTGCTTACTATTTGCCAAGCACTGTACTAAGCTCTGGGGTAGATAGAAGTTAATCAAGTTGGGTGTAATCCATGTCCCGCATGGGGCTCACAGTCTTAATGCCCATTTTACTGATGAGGGAACTGAGGCCCGGAGGAGTGAATTGAGTTGCCCAGGGTCCCACAGCAGAAAAGTGGTGGAGCTGGGATTAGAACCCAGGTCCTTTTGATTCTCAGGCTTGGACTCTATCCACTGTGCGATGACAGTGCCGACCTGGAACTGAGATTCTAAATAGTCAAGCATATAGTGTAGTCAGTAATAATCTCATTTGCAATAAGCAAGAGGGTCACTGCTTGTAGAGGATTAATACTTGGGAACATACAATCTAAAAGAGTTAATACACATGATCCCTGCCCACAAGTAGCTTACAGTCTAGAGGATTGTAACTCCCATGAAGTTCACAGCCTAAAAGGATTGAAGAACAGGTATTTTATCCCCATTTTACAGAGGGGGAAACTGAGGCAGAGAGGGTAAATAATAATTGTGGTCGTTGCTAAGCTCTGATTGTGTGTATTAAGCGCTGGGGTAGATTCCACGTATTCAGGTCGGGTGCAGTCCTTGCCCCTACTAGGGTTCACAGTCTAAGTAGGAAGAAGAACAGGTATCAAAACCCCATTTTACGGATGGGGCAACTGGGGACAGAGAAGTTCAGTGACATGCCTGAGGTCACACAGCAGCCAAGTGGTGGAGCTGGGTCTAGAACCCAGGTTTCCCAACTCCCAGAACCATGCTCCTTATGTTCTGTCTACTAGAGGAGAAAGGGTAAGACTGGGGAGATGAAGTAAAAGCAAAATTGGAAATTCCTCAACTCTACCTCATCTAGAGGGAGACAATAGAAGCTTCTTCTCTGTCCCCATCTGTTTATCAGAGGAGAAAAGTAAGAAATGTCAAAGTGAAATTACCATCCCTGTCATGTCTCCTGTGGAAATTCTTTTTTTTTTTTTGGTTTGGTATTTGTTAAGGGCTTACCATGCACCTAGCACTGTTCCAAGTGCAGGGGTAGATACAAGGTCAGTCACAGTCTCCATCCCACCTGGGGCTCACAGTTCAAGTCGGGGGGAGAACAGGCACCGAAGACAATATTGGAGAAGGTAATGGAGCCTTCTTTCCATTTCCACCTGTTGATGTTAATGTTGATGTTAAATAGCTAATATCACAGAGACCTTCTTAGTGGATTCTTTCAAGCCACTTTTTAATTTCCATTTGGTGGGTTTGGCCCCATTTGGAAAAACCCCAATTTAGGATTTTTCCCCAATATTAAGTTCAGGTGGAACAAATGCTGTGCTTTGTACATGTCTCTAGGATTTAGACGGTGCCGAATATGCATGTACTGTTTACCAATTGAATGAGTGACCTTATATTTACAAAATGACCTCAATTTTTTCCATATCTACTGAATGCTGTACAATTTTCTTCATATGCATCTGTACATGGCAGTTAGCTATTTGCATTTCCTAGTTATTCCATAAGTTGCAGGAGTTAAATTAAAACGAAGGCTTTTTTTCTGTCAGGATGTTCTAATTTTAAATAGCTTTATTTCCATTATTCAGTATGTACTACATGATCTGTGTTTACCCCTTTAGTAATACCAAAATTTCAGAGTCCTCTTTTTTATTCTACTGCATTGTGATTCTTCCCGAGTTGTCTTATTCTTTACCCTAGCAGCTAGGGTAGTAGATGGCCCTCCTAGGGTATTCAGTTTCTATATGTTAGATCCTCAAGGGCCATGGCTTTTGCCAGATGAAGCACTTTTGATTTTGAGGCTGATGAAACACAGTGCTATTATTGATCTGTGCATGACATAGCCTGTCTCTCGGCTGGCAGAGTGTAGCAACATTTATCCAGGAATTTGTGAAATGTCACTTGGATCATGTTCGCAAGGTAAACTGTGCACAAACCAGGATCTGAGCTGAGAGTCCAGGTGGAATTGAACGTGACTCTCTTACTCCTGCACCCTATCTTCTAGATCAACCAAGTTCTATTTGTTAACAGAATGTCTGTGTCTTATATTAGACCTTACAAGAAACTACGATTATCACTTAGAGCACCGTGTTCAGGAAAATCGTACTTTTTATGCTTTAGGCTCAAATTCACTTGGGATCCAACTCCAGGAATATTTTAAGATATAAAAAAATTATCTAAACAGCACAAGTCAGTAATTTTTGTTCTGTAGTAACCAACTCTGGTCTTAATACATTATCCAATCTCTTACTATTCCCAGTGGTATTTCCCTTCTTTGCTTCACTATACCTGCAGGTGTTTGTTTCTCATTAAAATCTTAGCATTGGTAAAACTCACAAAAACGTGATATTTCTCTTGTGTTGAAATTAATCGGAAGTTTCAATTTCTGTAAACATTTTCATTTTTGCTTCTAAATGACTACATTATTTTGCCTAAGGATGTCCACTTTTGTTATAAATTCCAAGAGGAACTGAGTAAACAAATAGAATTTGGATAAATTGATTTTTTTCAACAAAATCTACTATATAGCTGTTTTCCTCACTCCAGTGAAACCTCTTTTTTTGAGAAATGGAAATTTCTCAAATACTGACAGAACTTTGAAAGAAAATGTACACCACAGATTAATATACTGTCATTCTCAATGAATAATTGAAAATGATATATATGTTATATATGTGTGTGTATAAATATGTGTATATATATATATATATATATATATAAAATGAGATACCTTTATTTCTCTGAAGGAATCTAATTGCTAAACTTCAAGACAAGTTAGCATTTTCAGTGCCTCCTTAAAAAGATCCTTAAAATCTGCTTTGTTAATTGCAAGTCATATTCAGTATGACCTCATAATAAGGTAGTTCTTCAGGTGTCCTGTCTGTCTTTTAATGTGCACACCGGGGCAGTGTTCAACTGGGTAGACAACTGCACTTCAAGTAAAGACTTCTCTTGATAAGCAATTAGCTGTAATTAGGAAGATTCACCTCAATAAGGTGTCAACATCAGATTGTTTGAAAAAAGTTGAATGTCAGGGTCTTAACAGAAAGTTTTCTTGACACCTTGTATGGCATTTGAAATATGAAATGTTAATTTAACTTTTCTGCCTATTATTCATGCACAATATTATTTTGTCATTCAGACACTGCACTGACAGAGTGCAAGAGGTGGTGAAATAGTGCTGCTAGGATAAAAAGAGGTTTAATCTACCATTGGCCAATTAGCCAAAAGGTACTTAATGGTCTCTAAAGGCTACTGAAATCTAACTACTAGCTAAAGCACTGGTAAAAGTCCTGTATATTACCTTCATTTCCTTGACATTTTGTGAAGCATGCTCTAGCTTCTAATTTGCCTAAAAATTGTTTATTTTTAGAGAGAGTTGGTAGTTCTTGCTTTACTTTTCAGGAGGACTTCATGATAGTTCTACATTTGAAAGTGTGGGAGGACAGAGAGAGAGAGAGAGAATTTGGCTTCTGTTACTTTATCAATATCTAACTTTCATATTAAAAACAAAGATCCTCTAGACTGTGAGCTTGTTGTAGGCAGGGAACACGTCGACCAACTCTGTTGTATTGTAATCTCCTAAGCACTTAGTGTAATGCTCTGCACACAGTAAGTGCCCAATAAATACGACTGGTTGATTGATGGAAATTTCAATTTCAAGTTTTCTCCTTTAGATAATATTCTAGAAATACCAATTCGTCAAATACCTTTGGAATTCTACCTACTGAAAGAAAGTCCATTGGTGCTAAAAACTTATACATTTGCCTTCAAAATTCATATGATTACATGCTAATGGGGTGTGATTATTTTTACAGTCTTATATGAGAGGAACACAGAATCTTTCATTTTATTTTTATTGCTTTACTCCTTGTCAGTAAAGAAATATTGATTATAGTCACAGCAGGGAGAAATAGGTTTAGATTCCCAGTGTCTTTCCAAGGCTCTTGCCTGAGGAGTTAGAAAGAAATTGGTTGAAAAACTATAAATAGCGGTATAATTTAAGTACTCTAGTAACGTTCACTCCATAATACAGAACATAAATACCTAAACATTTTCCCCACTGAGCATTTTCTAGTTTTTTTCTTGACATCTTGTGACAAAATTATTGTTACAATAGAATGTCAAAATTACAAAGGGAAATGATTCATTACTTTAAGTTTTGAAAAAGTGAAGCCTTGCATGTCATATGTCACCAAACAAAATATGCCAAATAGGAAATTTAAAAGTGAATCATTTCCATATTTATCATAAAGTAATCCTCCCTCAATATTTTGACTGCCAATTTTTGTGAAGCCTATTAAAAATTTTCCATCAATGAAACTAGGGCTAGGTGGCATGTGGAACAATCTTCTGTATCGACCACCCCACTCTACTCCTTTGGCAAATGTGGGTACATGAGCAAGAAACAGAGGAAGTAGATCATCGAGAATCCCCTTACTCAAGCTCACAAGCCTTCTGCCCAAGGTCACACAGTAGACAAGTGGCAGAGCCAGTCACTTGACTTCTCTGTGCCTCAGTTTCTTCATCTGTAAAATGGGGCATAATCGAGTTTAAAAACCTATTCTCCATCCCACTGGGACTGGAAGCCCTCTTGGGACAGGGACTGTGTGATCTGATTATCCCTCACCCACGGCCTGCCTCTGGCCTGGATGCCCTCCCTTTTAAAATCAGATGATCATTCTACGCACATTCATAGCATTACTGAAGGCACATCTCCTCCAAGGGGCCTTCCCTGACTTGGCCTTCATTTCCTCTTTTCCCTCTCTATTCTGCATTGCCCTTCCATTTGGATTTGAACCCTTTATTCATTCCTCCTTCAGCCCCACAGGACTTATGTATATAGCCATAATTTATTTACTTATATCAATGACTGTGTAGACTGTGAGGTCATTGTAGGAGGAAATTTTTCTACCAACTGTGCTGTATCGTATTCTCCTAAGCACTTAGCACAATGCCTTGTGAACATAATAAGCACTCAACAAATATGATTGATGATAATGATGATATGCAACCAAAGATCACTATCATATCAGAAACACAGAGTCAAATGCTCTCACTGAATTCTGCTTATTTGGATAGTACAATGCACAAGGATAGACAAGAAGGTGTAGAACTGAATCAAGAAGAATAGTGTGTCCTTTGGGATGGTCAAAGAGTGTGGCATCAACATGGCCTAAGTTTCCTCATTTGTAAAGTGTGGACAAATTATCTGTTTTTTCCTACTAGCCTGTGAGCCCTGTGTGAGACAGGGACTGTATCCAACCTGATCATTTTGTATCTTCCAAGTATTTAGCATAGTACTTGGTACATGCTAAGTGCTTAAATAAAATCATTAGTATTATCAAGATTCAGGCCAACCAAACTGAAGGAATCCAAGGCAATTATAGTATCCAAATCTCTTTATGGCTGAAAGAACTCAATTTGTCACAGAAAGTAGAAACACTTTACAGTCCCAATGAAGTAAAACTTGAAGTGCTTGAGCAGAACACAGGACAGTTAAAGGGCAACTGGGGAAAAATGGTCATCCTAGTATATAGCAATCAGAAACTGAACTAGTGTCTTGGACCAGAGAGTTAGGGACATCAAGAGGTAGAAACAGAGACTGTGCCAGGCACCGTGGATATCAAATGCTATGGTGCAGCCAGGGGAAATCTTTATGTGTACATAATATATGAAAGCAATTGTCAATCATGAATTGGTCTTATCAGACAGAACCACCCACACAAATAAAATCTAAACATTAATACTCATCTCTTTTTTTAATGGTATTTGTTAGGCACTTACTATGTATCAAGCCCTGTTCCAAGCACTGGGGTAGATACAAGATAATCAGGCAGAATACAATCCCTAGTGCATATGGAGATCACAGTCTAAATAGGAGGGAGAACAGGTATTGAATCCCCAATTTGCAGTTGAGGAAACTGAGGCACAGAGAACTTGAAGGACTTGTCCAAGATCACAAAAGAGGCAAGTAGCAGAGCTGAGATTAGAATTTAGAGCCTCTGGCTCACAGATCCATACTTTATACATGAAGCACACAGTAAACGCTCAATAAATATGATTGAATTGAATGAACAAACTAGGCCATGCTGCTTCCCTGTCCTTCAAACCCAAAGGACAAATATATATATATATATATACATATATATATATGTATATATATAATACACAAACATTATATTTTTGTTAATTTTACTTACACTGTATAATGCATTTTTAACCTTCCATTGAATTTAAATAATACTTGGGTCATCATTCATAACACACTTCTGCTATAAAGTATTGAAACTATTTGAAAAATTTTTATTCATGCTTGAGTTAAAAATGTATGGCCTCATTTTATATTTTGAAAATAATCTATATGTACAGTGCCTAGTTGCAACCTTTCCCCACAGTGCTAAGTTCTATTTTATCACCCGTTTTGTTAGGGTAATTTACCTGCAAATAAATCAATAAAAATTTCAGCCTTTACATGATTTATTATTTGTAAAGTCAGACTCAGATAGTACTTTCATCATTTTTTTTTAATGTTTACACCCGTGTCATGTCTACATGTGGCACAACAAAACACTTGAAAAACATCCTGAATTCGCGTTTTTTTAAATAATGATGCCGATAGTTATGCAGCATTATTGTTGGTGGAACAATCTACTATTACTTATTGTTAAAATTTCAAAGAATCAGTTGGACTCTGAAGAAGTGTGTAGGTGTTTAGGATACACACAAATACACACACACACACATAGTTTTTTGACTGTGAGATTGTGTTTTCCATATTCACCTCCATAGTAGCTAGGAGTTCACCTGATTGATAGTTGCTATCTTAAGTTGTGGCAGTTTGCCTTTCATAAGAAATATACAGACTCTCTCTCTCTCTCTCATACACACACACACACACACACACACACTTTAAATGTAGCATGAAGCTATTCCCCCATGTATTAAGTTGGCATTACTGATCATTAGTTTTTGTCAGTGCTTGTGAATAATGGCTGGTAGAACTGTTGTTGAATGACAGTCCCTTGCACATAATGTACTGGAAAGATTGCCTCTTGCTGTACTGTTTAATTTGTTATCCACCGTACCTAACTTCATTCTGATTTCCACTGGCCTGGAACTCCCTCCCCCTTCATATCCGACTCTTCCCACCTTCAAAGCTTTATTAAAATCACATCTCCTCCAAGAGGTCTTCCCTGACTTAGCCTTCATTTCTCCTACTCCTTTTCCCTTCTGCTTCACCTTTGCACTTGGATTTGTAATTGCACCTTGATTCAGCCTAGAGCAGTACAGAGCCACCATTCATTTTGGTTTCTCTCTTCCTCTTTAGACTGTTAGCTCCTTGTGGGCAGGGAACGTATCTACCAGGTTTGTTATATCGGACTCTCCCAAGCACATAGGACACTATAATAATAATAATGTTGGTATTTGTTAAGCGCTTACTATGTGCAGAGCACTGTTCTAAGCGCTGGGGTAGATTTACAGGGTAATCAGGTTGTCTCACGTGAGGCTTACCGTCTTAATCCCCATTTTCAGGTGAGGTAACTGAGGCACAGAGAAATTAAGTGACTTGCCCACAGTTACATAGCTGACGAGTGGCAGAGCCAGGATTTGAACCCATGCCCTTTGACTCCCAAGACCGGGCTCTTTCCACTGAGCCATGCTGCTTCTCTACTCTGCACACATTACATTCTCCGTAAATATGATTGTTTATTTGATTGGTGACCAGTTTTCCTGAAGCCTCTGCCCCTTAGGTGGTAGAGAAATCAAATAAAAGATGACTAGAGTGAACTTCGGCACTCTGAATATGGTGTCAACATGGCATCAAAATTTAACCCACACTGAATGTTGCAGCTACAGTTCTTTATGGCTGTGAGTCCTAAATTTGCTACAGACATGGTATTTGACCTTCTAAAGCAGTTCAACTAATGTTGTTTTCAGGCAGTGCATAATAGCAATGAGACCCGAGAGCACATTCAGCAATGAAGCAATGCTCATGACATCACACTTCTACTTGGTAGGTAGGACGAGTAAGGAGAATGGATGACCCAAACAGCTACTCTGTGGTGAGACAAGAGGAAGAAACCTGGGGGTGCTAACTTACACTTTTCTACCTCCTTGGCAAAGAGAGTCAGTGGGTGCAGATTCAGAAATCCTGGCGTGTTTCTCATTTATTTGTATTTTTTGGCCTTGCCTCTCACCTACGGTACAAGACAGAAAGGGATGCCTAAAAAACATGCTCACAGAGACCATAAAGGGAATTGAATTTGGCCCATTTCCTTCATGAGCATTGGTCTGTAGAATACGAGAACAACCAAAGGTCTTGTTTTTTCTAACCCTAGGGTAGTGGGGGCCAGGGACTAATAACTGTATGGTATTCTCTTGAGCACCTAGCAGGTGATCAACAAGTACTATTGAGTGGGCCGATTCATTGATTGATGGCTGTTGCCTCAACACTTGGTGGAGGCCCCATTACAGCTAGAGGCGTGAAAATTGAGAAAGCTTCCAGATCTGAAGATGGCTTACCAGCTGAGATTTTCAGGCAGGGAGGCTGGATAGTCACTTTCACAAGCTTTCCCCAGTCTATGAAACACAAAGATATGTCACAGATTTTCAAGGGTGCTGCCTCTATTGCTGTTTTCAAGGAAAAAAAGAGAATTCATTCATTCATTCAATAGTATTTATTGAGCGCTTACTATGTGCAGAGCACTGTACTAAGCGCTTGGGATGAACAAGTCGGCAACAGATAGAGACAGTCCCTGCCGTTTGACGGGCTTACAGTCTAATCGGGGGAGACGGACAGACAAGAACAATGGCACTAAACAGTGTCAAGGGGAAGAACATCTCGTAAAAACAATGGCAAATAAATAGAATCAAGGCGATGTACAATTCATTAACAAAATAAATAGGGTAACGAAAATATATACAGTTGAGCGGACGAGTACAGTGCTGTGGGGATGGGAAGGGAGAGGTGGAGGAGCAGAGGGAAAAGGGGAAAATGAGGCTTTAGCTGCGGAGAGGTAAAGGGGGGATGGCAGAGGGAGTAGAGGGGGAAGAGGAGCTCAGTCTGGGAACGCCTCTAGGAGGAGGTGATTTTTAAGTAAGGTTTTGAAGAGGGAAAGAGAATCAGTTTGGCGGAGGTGAGGAGGGAGGGCGTTCCAGGACCGCGGGAGGACGTGACCCAGGGGTCGACGGCGGGATAGGCGAGACCGAGGGACGGCGAGGAGGTGGGCGGCAGAGGAGCGGAGCGTGCGGGGTGGGCGGTAGAAAGAGAGAAGGGAGGAGAGGTAGGAAGGGGCAAGGTGATGGAGAGCCTTGAAGCCTAGAGTGAGGAGTTTTTGTTTGGAGCGGAGGTCGATAGGCAACCACTGGAGTTGTTTAAGAAGGGGAGTGACATGCCCAGATCGTTTCTGCAGGAAGATGAGCCGGGCAGCGGAGTGAAGAATAGACCGGAGCGGGGCGAGAGAGGAGGAAGGGAGGTCAGAGAGAAGGCTGACACAGTAGTCTAGCCGGGATATAACGAGAGCCCGTAATAGTAAGAGAAGAGAGCTGATCATGAAAGCAGTCACAGGCCTAGGCTCTATCCACTAGGCCATGCTGCTTCCCAATATACATGTACATATATATATTTATATTCTGCATTTCCCCATCTGTATCTTATTTCAATGTCTGTCTCCCCCTTTAGTCTATAATAGCTCCTTGTGGTCAGGGATTGTGCCTACCAACTCTTTTGTACTCTCCCAAGCACTAAATACAGTTCTCTGCACTCAGTAGGCACTTAATAAATACCATTGGTCGATTGATTGATTCCTGCAAGATCCTAGCCAGAGTACTTCTGGATTGGTTGAGGAAAAGCATTGTTGATTGTAAGTTCCTTGAGGGGAGGGAGCCTCACTTTTTTTTTTAATGGTATTAAACTCTTACTTCATGCCAAGCACTATACTCAATGCTGGGGTAGATCCCAGATAATTAGGTTGGACACAGTCCTTATCCTACATAGGGCTCACAATCTTAAGTCCCATTTTACAAATGCGGTAACTGAGGCACAGAGAAGCTAAGTGACTTGCCCAAGGTCACACAGCAGATAAGTGGCAGAGCCAGGACTAGAACCCAGGTCCCCCACTCCCCAGGTCCTCACTCCCCCAACTAGGCCACACCGTAATCTCTACTTATTCTGTCATACTCTCCCAAGCACTTTACATAGTAAGCATGCAGTAAATACCATTGATTGACTGATTGACTGAACAGTTACAGAATCACAGTTGTCTTCAGACCACAGCAGAGGACAGCAGAGAAGATGTTTGCATCACATTAGTTATAGAAAAAGTACAGAGAGCAGCACCAAAGCCTCTATACAGTTTTCTGAAACATAATGAAAGTGGTTTACATCATGAGTATAGCCAGATTCTGGGAACTGAGTAATGAAATTTGGCTACCTTGAAAACTTCATTGAAATTCTGAAACTACTTTGTCATGGCATGCTGGCCAAGTCAAAGATGATGCACCCAATCAGCCCCACAGCACTTATGTACATATCTGTAATTCATTTATTTTTATTAATGTCTGCCTCCCCCATTAGACTGTAAGCTCCTTGTGGGAGGGGAATGTGTCTGTTTATTGTTACATTGTACTTTCCCAAGCACTTAGTACAGTGCTCTGAACACAGTAAGCACTCAATAAATAAAACTGACTCTCCTCCACCTTAATTTGCTGATCTCCTACTATGGTCCATCTCACACACTTCACTCCTCTAAAGCCAAATTACTCACTGTAGTTCAGTCTCATCAGTATCTCACTAACAACCTCTTACCCACATCCTCCCTCCGGTCTGGGACTCCCTTCCCCCTTTTATTTGACAGTCCACCACTTTCTACACCCTCAAAACCTTCCTAAAATGATGTGTATTCCAAGAGGCCTTCCCTGACTAAGTCCTTATTTCACCTACCCACCTTCCCCTCTTCCTACCCTATGCACTTGTCTGTGTACCCTTTAAGCACTTTTATACTCACCCATCTCCCATAGTACTTATGTACATATCCTTATACCTTGCCATTTCCCCTTTCTGGAATTTATTCCCATGCCTTTCCTCCCCCTCAAGACTATAAACTTCTTAAGGGAGGGGATCATGTCAACCAACTCTAATAATAATAATAATGTTGGTATTTGTTAAGCGCTTACTATGTGCCGAGCACTGTTCTAAGCACTGGGGTAGACATAGGGGAATCAGGTTGTCCCACGTGGGGCTCACAGTCTTAATCCCCATTTTACAGATGAGGGAACTGAGGCACAGAGAAGTTAAGTGACTTGCCCACAGTCACACAGCCGACAAGTGGCAGAGCTGGGATTCGAACTCATGAGCCCTGACTCCAAAGCCCGTGCTCTTTCCACTGAGCCACGCTGCTTCTCCATTATTGTACTCCCCCAAATGCTTAGTACAATTCACTGCAGACAGTAAGCACTCAATAAATATCACTGAATGATTGAATGACTGAGGGTGCCCTGTCTGATACATTCCCCATCAGCATTAGTTCGGTAAAACAATGAATTGTAGGAAGCTCTATCCAGTAGATTTATTCTACACACACATACTAGATGATGCAACAGCATTTTTTCTTTTTGCAAATGTAATTCAACATGTGCCTTTTTAAAATTGAAGTTTTTTTAAAAAGATTGTAACTGGAAAAATGCAGTACTAAACCTTCATTTTCATTAGAAACAATTTTCTCTAATTACTATGAAGGAAGACACTAGTGTCTGAATTTATCTGAGATCTAACAGATTGTATATTTCAAATATAACTAGAGTTATTGTTTTATTCCTGAAAAAAAAACCAGAAACTGAATTCAGACTTGGCTGAGCTTCGTGATGAGAGAGATGATTTGCATAGAAAATTAGAATCTGCATCTGCAGCCACACGTTTAACAGATCTCTCCACTGTAACTTCTCAACCAATCCAAGTTGCACCATCAGACTCTTCAAAGAATATAGATATTGAAATGAAACACCTACAGTGTAAACTCAAGGTAATTGTAAAGATCATTTAAATACTCATGTAGCATTAATGCTCACATTTTTTATTGTCACAAAGATGAATTTATTATTGAACATGAATGTTGGAGTCAGGAAACTTTGCCAAGAATTGTCCATTAACAATTCAAAAAAAGAGGTTGGAAATGAGGAGTTATTTAAATTTTTGAAATGTGCTATAATGCCATTGCAGAGAATTCACTGAAATAAGACTCTTTGGAATATAGAATTCTTTATAGGAGACCTGAAATTTAAATCTGACCCTGATTTCGGCATACATTTTCTTAAATGTTCTCTAAATTTCTGGCTTTGCTCTTTAGAGGCTTTTGAAAAGCTTCTAATGGTTTTCAATAAAATAAAAACAATAATAATAATAATGGTATTGGTTAAGCGCTTACTATGTGCTGAGCACTGTTCTAAGTGCTGGGGTAGAACAACCGTGGTCCACCACATCATAGAGACAATCACGTTAGAGACAATTTTGGTAATTTTCAAAGTCCCATCAAAAATGAAAGACAATCATATATTTATAATACATATACATATATTGTATATATAATAGCATTTGTATCAAAACCTGTTCATTCCTCAGGAGACAATTATTTGATTATAGTTTTAATCTCTTTCTTTGCTATACTGTTCTCAAAGAGATCCCATTCAGGGAACGTGTCTGCCAACTCTGTTATACTGTACTCTCCCAAGTGCTGAGTACAGTACTCTTCATATAGTAAGCCCACAATAAATAAAATTGATGCGTTCAGTACATAACATTGATTCAGTTCCACAGTGTTTTCATATCAAATACTAGTCTTGGATTTAGATTCAACAAACTTACCAACCCACTAAAAGTTTCATCAGTGTACTAAAACTTAGCTCTTCTCCACTTCCAATAACCTTTATTTCCAAATAAACACTCCCTACTTGTTACTTTCCATCCAAGACTCCAAAGGTAAGCCCTTTGAAAGAGAAGCAGTGGGTCCTAGTGGATAGACCATGGGCCTGGGAGTCAGAAGGACCTGGGTTAAAATCCCATCTCTGCCATTTGTCTGCTGTGTGACCTTGGGCTAGTTACTTTACTTCTCTGTGCCTCAATTACCTCATCTGAAAAAGAATAGAAATAAATATGAAGAACGGATGGGCCTATAAGTGGCAGTGATATTGTTTGGGGACAAAATTAATGTTAAATGAAGGTGCTTAGACCAGGGTTGAATTCTTGCACCTCTGTTAACCTTTCAAGGTTTTTCGTTGTTATTTTTAAATGGTATTTGTTAAATGCCTACTATGTGCCAGGCACTGTACTAAGCACTGGGGTAGATACAAGGTAATCAATGTGGACATAGTCCATGTCCCATTTGGGATTCACAGTCTTAATCCCCATTTTACAGATGAGGCAACTGAGGCATACTGAAGTGAAGTGGCGGAGCAGATTAGATCCCAGGTCCTCTGACTTCAGGATCATGCTGTTTCCACCAGGTCACGCTGCAGTTCCTAGCAAATATATATTTCATATCCATGCATACACGCACCTTTTCTGTTGCATAATGAGTGAATTTTCAATGGCTAGTTACTATGCTTCTATTCTCTTACTGTTATCGGGCGTGTTTTAATAACCTTTCAAATGCAAATGGAAATATTTTCATTTGAACAGTACAGTTTTTAATGGCTTTTTTAACAAGGCTGTAAATATGGCTTGTGGGTTACTATTTTTCAATATTCTATCTTTGTGATGTTTCAGGCTAAATGGAATCATGTTTGTTATTCATTTTAGTAGTTCATTCCAGCTGTTGGGAAGTATTTAATCATGCAGTATAAGGCAAGTTAGTTTTGTTTTGATGAGTATTTTTTAACCTAGAATGTGACTAATGAAATCACTAAACAGTCATCAACCATAAAGTCTCTGAAAAATCAAGTCCAGGAAAAGAATGACCGGATCCGAGAATTGCAAGAAAAGTAAGTTCTTCTTATTTCTAACCATTGTATTTGGTGCCACCAAGTGGCGGTTCTAAATTATTTAAATATTAACATTTTAAACGTAGAAATATAATTCTTAAATTTGTGTTAAAAACTTCCCCCAACCCCATTCTTTTTCTTCAAGATACATCTTAGACACTGTGTAAGACTAAAATTTAGGGACTAATCATAGCAGCACAAACCAAGATCACATTTCATATAAAGAGATAAATGCTTAACTGGTCACAGTTTCTGCATTGCAATAAGAATATTGAAAATCGTATTTCAAGCCCCAGAAACAACTTATTTCTTCTTGAAATAAGTCTAAACGAATTCCTCAGCAGTACTGAAAAGATTGTTTCAAATCAAGTAATTCTTTGCCAAGGGACTAAGGGATATGTCAAAGTTTAGATACTTAAACCGATCTAAATGCCAGGATTATATTTGTTAAAAGTGCAAAAACACAGTTTTGTTGCATATTTTGAAATGATTAAAGCTTTTAAAATTTTGTTTTTTCTGAGGTAATTTATGAATTGTAATCCCCTCGTTCTGTTCTAGTTATAGCAAAATAGATTTTCTTCCACACATAGTTAATGGTTATATTGAGGTTTAATTACCATAAGATAGGTTGTTAAATGAATTTCGTGTTTGAATAGTTATCCTAACTCTATGATTAAGACATTTATGTTTATTACAACAATGATACCTTAAAATTTATGCTAGGAGATTAGATCAGTTATGAACTGTAAATTGCTAAAAAAAAGAAAGAAAACAATGATCAGAATTGAATTTTTAGTTGAGCTAACTTTTAGCACAATCAAAATGTAAGGGATTTTACTATTTTGATTTTGTAATATTTTCAATAATTGATTATAAACTATATAGCTGTCCCATTGTATTATGTAAGTTTATGAATAAAAATATTATTTTAAAATGTAGTTATTTAGCCAATATCAGGAAATGACCACAATTACATTATCGTTTTAGACATTTTTCTTCTATGAAGAAAAGAGAGAATATATACATTTCATCATAAATGTCTCACTAGTATAATTGTAGCATCATAAAACTGCTATGTAGATTGCATAAAGAAGTCAAATTTATATAAATATGAATTAAGCTGCTTCTAGTCCAAATATTCCTGCCAGATTCTCTTTTTTAATGATGAAGAAAAGTAATGTGCATTAGCTTTATGCAAAACCTTCTCCTTCAAAACATTAAACCAGACTGTGGATAACATATTTTTTTTCTCCTTTTCCCAAGGGTTTCTCGGTTGGAGAGGGATGTACATATGAAGAGGCATTTGATAGAGGATTTAAGATCTCGTCTAAAAGTAAACCAGGAAACTGATAAGAGCTTCAATGAGGTGCTAGAAAATTTTGAGAAAAAGGTATCATTCATTTATTACTTTGACTGAGAATTTTTTTTAATTACTTGACTAACTGAAATCAAACCCAAATGTGCCCAGCACATTATATGTTCTTGATGTATTTAAATTAAATGATCACATTAAAAATACTTATGCAATTATATAATTCATTGTTATTTAATTTTGAAATTGGAAAGGCTGGATATAGTAAGTTTTTTCATTATCACAAAATTCCAAGGTCAAAGATTTTGTCACTATGCATATATAAATTAATTCTGACATAAAAATAAACAGAAATACATCCACCCCTTTTGACAACTTTTTTAAAAATGAGATATACCAGTAATTAATATACCCTTTCAATATTTCACCATTTAGATTTTGTGCTTAGTTTGAAGTACCATGCAATTATATTTGAGATGTAATATATGTTAACATTATAAAATAGAAGATCCTAATCGTTTATTGCTGGATACATTTAATTCAGTGAACCAGGGCCATGTGATCTCTAAAATCAGAGCAAGGGAATAGTTCTCTGTACAGTTAGTTACAGTTAGTTGTGTAACATCTGACCCCAAAATAGAAAGTAGCAATTTTCCAACTAAGAGGTATGTTGATTCCCTCAGAAGGAAGGTGCTGGCTCTACACCTCATCCAGTAGTCTGGGCTTTGGCAGTCATTAAGCATTGTCAGCTCCAGAGAGAGCTACATTCTTACCTTCCTTGCTAGATGTAAGGTACCATTAAGGAATCGGCTCAAACAGAGGGAAGAATAAAATATAGAAGGAGGAAGATAATACACAATTTTGTTTTTCTAAAAAAAAAAAGATATTTGCTGTCGATGTTTTTCTTAAAAATATTTGAGAATCCTCCTGAAGAGTCAGTGCACCTATAGATTATTTGACTCATATTCATATCCTAAATTCACAGCCTCCTCCTGGAAACATTATCCAAATTAGGCTTCACTGACACTGTCCTCTCCTGGTTCTTCTCCTCTCTCTCTGGCCACTCACTTTCAGTCTCTTTTGCAGATTCCTCTTCTGCCTGCCTCCTATCCTCCTACTGTGGGAGTCCCTCAAGGCTCAGTTCTGGGTCTCCATCTACAAAATTCCCTTGGAAAACTCATTCGCTCCCATGCCTTCAACTACCACGTCTATGCAGATCATTCCCAAATCTTCATTTCCAGCCCTGATGTCTTGCATTTTCTCCTGCCTTCAAGACATCTCTTCTTGGATGTGCAGTCGACACCTCAAACTCAACATGTCCAAAACAGAACTCTTTATCGTCCCACCCAAACCCTGTCTTCTCCATGATTTTCCCATCATTGTAGACAGCATCACCATCCTTCCTGTGTCATTCCACCCACGTATTCCCCTCTAGGCTCGTTGTGGGCAAGAAATGTGACTGTTTGTTGTTGTATTCTCCCAAGCATTTGGTACAGTGCTCTTCACATAGTAAGTGCTCAGCAAGTATGATTGATAAATAATAACTTTGAATTTCTTATTTCTCATTAAAGAGCATGTGAAAGTTATCAAATTTATTTCATATTAGATTGCCTGGTTCCTAAGCAAAATAAAGTAGTATACACTGTATATGAAAAATTAACTATTTATATATGCTCACATTTGTTTCGATAGGTAAACAATTACGAGCTACCTAAGGGAACCTAGATTAGTAAATGTAAGGGTGTTTTTGGCTCTCCCTTTTATAAAGTATCAACTATTTGTGGAGCACAACTAAATACTATCGGACAACAGATAAATATAAGTGCTTTTATACATTCCCAAACATGTCTTGAACTTTCAAGTATGCTATCAGATTGTATCTCTGTTGATACACAGCTTGGTCTTTCTGAAGTACTGTTACTCTTCATTTAAAATGTCAATACTATAAGATTCACCAATCATTGAATTTGGGTACCATTTTTGAAGAACAAGCCGATTTCAATTCACTCCTACTCTTATTTCAGATTATTTGGTCCTCGATCTAAATAACTAATGTAAAATGTCTCGGTCAATAGTGCAGTTATCTTGTACTTTTATTTTAGGTGAAGACATTGACCGAAGACTGTTCTAACAAGAAAGCATCAATTGATTCACTAAAGCAAAGGCTTAATGTGGCTGCAAAGGAGAAGTCACAGTATGAACAGCTGTATCACAAAGCTAAAGATGAACTGGGAAAAAAGGTATATTGTTAGAACATTTTCCTGATGTTAATCTTGAGTTTTCCTTCTGTCCTTTTCAGTTTTCATCTTTCTTTTCACAGCAAGAAATCCTTTAAACCTGTATTCCTCAATTAGTTCAAGTAATCACCATTTAATTATGTGCATGTTTTTTTTCCTTTTTGTGTTGAGAACTGATCTGCTTCTTCTAGAGAAGGCTTATGATTTCATTCAATTTGACTGATATCAATGATGCCTAATTATCACTGAGAAGGCAGAAAATGCAGTGCATGGCTATGCTTTCTAATGGATCTTGTAAAATTATGAATAACTTTCTGGTTTATAGTCCAATATGTATTTTTCATCTGAATTAATTTCATTTCTACAATTCTCCTTTGTGACTTAAAAGTAAAATA
The DNA here is from genome assembly GCF_004115215.2 of Ornithorhynchus anatinus. Taxonomy (NCBI): domain Eukaryota; kingdom Metazoa; phylum Chordata; class Mammalia; order Monotremata; family Ornithorhynchidae; genus Ornithorhynchus; species Ornithorhynchus anatinus. The sequence continues at coordinate 43,260,727 of NC_041753.1, read as the reverse complement.
TACTAACCATGTCAAATCCTTTAAATTATGGAGAACAATTGTGATTTAAGACTATATTACTAGAAATACATATAAATAAAATCAGATCTGCCCATTCAGTAAGGCTCATGGTTATATTGAACTTTCTTTGTGCTATTTTATACAGATTAACTGTACCAAATCCTTCTACAAATGTGTGTCAACCTCTAGTGGGTATGACACTAAGTGACGAATTATAAATTGTTGATATTTACAACTTCCAGGATCTCAGGCTTAGTAACCTTCTACGTAAAGTGACAGAGACTGAAACTGCTATGGCAGACCTGGAGAATACTGCATCTCAACAGCTCCATGATTTGGCAATACAAAGTGGACAGACTTTGGAGGGAGTTAAAAAGAAACTGATCTTGGCCAATGACAGGGTGGAAGAATTCATCACATTTGTCAAGGTCTGAGTTTTTCTTTCCATGTTTAACTAAATATATCGCTAGATATGTGAAGCTGGTGCTTTGCTCTTGGTCCAGGGGATAGAGCACTGCTCTGGGTACCGGGGAACCTGGATTCTAGTTCCAGTTCTGCCTGCTGGGACTAAATGATCAATCGTCAAGATTTCTGCCTGAAGGACCACCGAGGGCATTCAGGGAAGTGGACAGCCACAGCAGTAATCCTGGAAAATAGCTAGTTAACGCGGGCAATAAAGATGGCAGCGGCTTCCGAAGCAACTGCCTGTTGGGCTGTGACACTACACATATAGCGTCGGCACTCTTCTCTGGTCACATTCGCTATAAATAGGTGCTCCACCGAAAAATTCTTGGCATGCACTTAGTGTGGTACTGCACCCCTGGCCAGTTCCACTCCGTGCACCAGCGGAAGCATGATTAGATAGTAAGAAGAGAGTGAAGTAGGGTTAAGCAAGCTACTGTCCCCCAAATCAGTTCTTCCCTGCAGGTTCTCAGCCCTGAAGTCTCAGCACAAGGGTTCACTCATCTCCCTGATAGGAGACTCCATCATCCTCCTCTTCATCATCATCATCATAGTGGATGTGGCTTTATTTGTGGGTGCGTGTGAAAGTTTATCTGAAGATTCAGTCATTCATTCGTAATTATTGAACACTTACTGTGTGCTGAACACTGTACTAAGCAGCTGGGAGAATACAATGTAACAGTAGACACATTCCCCACCCACAATGAGCTTAGATTCTAGAGGGGGAGACAGACTTGAAGATGTGTATATGCAATGTGGAGTAAGATAACAAGGCATGAATGAGAACCCTTCCATGTCATTTATACACTATCATTATCAGCAACAGAAAAGGATTATCTTCTTTTTTTTAATCTCTCCTAAGGTTGTTATAGAATACAGGAAATTTGGGGTTGCCTAAGCTCAAATATGACTTTAGGCAAGTTGCTTTCCTCTGAAAAATTGGGGATGTTAATATCTACTTTCCTCTAATAGGAATGTTGTGATTGTAATGAGTGAACTAGCCCTCTGAGCAACCAAAATGAGATAAAAAGTATGTAATAGTAATTTTATGTATTTATTTGGTTCAAATCAGGGAACACTAGTGATGAAGTGGGGAAAAGCTAAGGATGTCATATGGCAAATTCCTCCAAACCTTATGATTGATTATTTGGGGGAAATTTGGCCAGAATTGGGTGGGGTCTTACAAAATTGGGCCAATATGACATCATCACATTATGGCCAGTGTAAAGTGTGTGACATCACTTGTGACTAGTGGTCTGGGTTTTTGTAGAGCCACCCTATCTTGGAAATCCCTCCTCATCCCCGTCACCCCCGTCACCCCCAAACACCATCCACTTAGGAGAACCTGATCACTGGAGGGCGGTCCTCCAGGAAGGCAGCTTTGTTTCTTACATGGGTTATTTATTCCTTGGGTCTGGAACCAGGACCACACAGGCCTAGAAGGACTTGGAGCCAGAAGCAGCCACATGAAATACCTAGCCCTAAATGATTATATATTTTATGAGTCTTAATCCTTTTCTGTAATAACAAGGTGATCAGTGGCTGGAATCTGCTTTCTAATCATCAAAAGTTGACATTATTTGTAATCTTCCTTAGTAGTCAAAGAAGACACCATTGACAGTGAAATTCACCTATAAGTGCATGTGTGGCTGAAAAGGCCAATAGTGACCAACAGTCCTGGCCACTCTGGTGCACACAAAATGGCTGCCCTTTGTTGTGTTATGTTTCATTTTTCAGTGTCCATTTTCTCAGTACCTGTTTATAATTTTTCAGTGCCTCCATGTCTCTCATTCCTTGGGAAGCTTTTGTTTGGGAAGAGACAATTCTTTCTTGATAGATTCTCAATCTTTGCAATTGACTCCATATTTTCAGCTGAAATACAGCATTGTCTCAGATGCAGCATGGCCTAGAGGATAGAGCATGGGTCTGAGAGTCAGAAGGACCTGGGTTCTAATCCCAGTTCTGCCACTTGTCTGCTGTGTGACCTTGAGCAAGTCACTTCACTTCTCTGGGCCTCAGTTAACCTCATCTGGAAAATGAGGATTAAGACTGGGGGCCCCTTATGGGACAGGGACTGTGGTCCAACCTGATTAGCTTGTATCTACCCCAGGACTTAGAACAGTGCTTCACCCATAGTAAGCACTTAACAAATACCATCATCGTTATTATTATTATTACTACTGAGTCTTTGAAACATTTCCTCTGCCCTCCTTGCTTTCACGTCCTAATTTCAGCTCTCCAAACAGCACTTGCTTAGGGTATCCTGCTGTCATTCATTCCCTTCACACGTCCTATCCAGCATAGCTGGGTTTCGATTCATCCCTTCATTCAGTTGTATTATTGAGCATTTACTGTGTGCCTAGCACTGTACTAAGCATTTGGGAAAGTACAACAATAAACAGTCACATTCCCTGCCCACAGCGAGCTTAAATGAGCAAAGCTTTGATGTGAAGAGACTGGCTGCTTTCCAGATGCTGATAGAACTGCTCAGGGAGCCAGTTGTGGGGTCCTGTCCAGCCCAGGTCTTACAGCCTTAGAGAGGGTTGGACAACACTACAGATCTGCAATCAATCAATCGATCAAGCTATGGTATTAGCTGAGTGCTTACTAGGTGCAGAGTAATGTACTAAGCGCTTGGCAGTGTACAATACAACGAAGTTGGTAGACCCGTTCTCTGCCACAGCGAGCCTATAGCTTGGTCTGGAGCCTGTTCGACAGTCTTCCAAAGAATCTGTTGCTCCTCTTGATTTGGGTTTCAGTTTCTTTATCTCTTATTGATTAGGTCATTGGTCAGTGATGCCAGCAGAAATTTGGGGGGTTTCTAGAGTCTACCATCTCTGTTATAGTGTATTCTCCCAAGCGCTTAGTAATGATAATGTTGGTATTTGTTAAGCGCTTACTATGTGCAGAGCACTGTTCTAAGCGCTGGGGTAGATACAGGGTAATCAGGTTGTCCCACGTGAGGCTCACAATCTTCATCCCCATTTTACAGATGAGGTAACTAAGGCACAGAGAAGTTAAGTGACTTTCCCACAGTCACACAACTGACAAGTGGAAGAGCAAGATTCAAACCCATGACCTCTGACTCCCAAGCCCGGGCTCTTTCCACTGAGCCACGCTTAGTACAGTGCTCTGCACACAGTAAGTGCTCAGTATGGATCATGGATTGATAGTTCAGGGTGATCCATTACCTTGATTTTCTTTTTAACCCCTGGCTGATTTGGCAAAAGTGTTTCAACAATCATTTTAATTCTGCAAATCTTATCCTCTGGAGAAATCTGAGGCCCTGGACACAAGGAAAGAGGGGAGATGGTAAGACTGGAATATAAGGAAGTCTGGAATCAAAATTGGGCTTCCAGGAGACTCTGCATCTCCGGAAATGATCCTTGGAGGGGAAATTGCCTGCCGCCAAACGGCACCCAGCTTGGGGGAGTAGATGCCCCCTATTTCTCAATTTATCTTTCCGGGCTGAGGTTGGACCCATTCCAAGCTGAGGAGAAGTGTGGCCTAGTTGAAAGTGCACAGGCCTGGGAGTGAGAGGACCTAGGTTCTAATGCCAGCTCCACCACGTGCCTGCTATGTGACACTGGGCAAGTCACTTCACTTCTCTGTGCCCAGTTAGCCTATCTGTAAAATGGGGGTTGTCAATGCCTGTCCTCCTTCTTACTGAGATTGTGAGCCCTGTTTGAGACAGGGACTGTTTTCGACATCATTATCGTGCATCTTCCCCAGCGCTTAGAACAGTGCTTGACACATAGTATGCACTTAACAAATATCGCAATTATTATCATTTTTATTCTGCAGGCCAGAAAACAGCTGAACATTTTGGGCATAGATTGGTTGAGAAAACAGAAAACCCTCTTTTAAAAAGGGAATGAAAATGGAGCTGAAAGGTACAGGGCTCTGCACAAAGGAAACAATAATTACCACCAACTGGAGTATTGCCAGTAGCTCTAGAGAGCTCCCATTCCAGTTGGTGACACCACCATGCTTATCCATTTCTCCATCTTTTTCAACTCCCTTTTTCAGTCTGTCACCAAATCCTGTCAATTCTTCCTCCAGCTTACTTCCAGAATCCATCCCTTCCCTTCCATCTAAATTCCCCCCACCCTGGCCCAGGCACTGCTCATATGCCAGCTTGACTACTTCAGCAGCTTCCTTATTAGTTTCCAATCTCTCCCCTCTCCAGCCCATACTTCATTCTGCTCCCTGGATTACTATTCTGAAATGATGTTCTGTTCACATCTCCCCACTCCTCAGAAACTCCAAAGTCTGTCCAGTCCTATCTGAATCAAGCAAGCAGTAGCATTGGCTTTAAAGCATTCACTCAGACCTTTTCCCCAATACTTACCTGTTCTCTTCTCCTACTACAGTCCACTCACAATCTTTGTTCCTCTCAAAGTAACCTATTCACTGCACCTTGTTCTCATCTCTCCCACTACCCACTTCTTGTTCATGCTCCTCTACTACTTGTAACTCCCTTCTCCCTTTGTAACCAACAGTCCACAGCTCTTTCCCCATCCGACAGTGCCCTTTTGAGACATCTTCTCCAGGAAGTCTTTTCTGAGTAATTTCAGTTCTTCCCACCTTCTATCTCCCAAATCCCACTTCAGTTCTTCCTGGCCACCTAAACACAAATTACCACAACCTCATAGCATTTGTAATACCTTATATATTCTATTATTCCTCCTATCTCTGATGGGAGAAGCAGCATGGCATAGTGGATAGAGCACAGGCCTGGGACTCAGAAGGTCATGGATTCTAATCCCGGCTCTGCCACTTGTCTGCTGTGTGACCATGGTCAAGTCACTTCACTTCTCTGTGCCTCAGTTCCCTTATCTGTAAAATGGGGATTAAGATTGTGAGCCTTGTGTGGGACAAGGACTGTGTCCAATCTTGTATCTGCCCCAGTACTTAGACCAGTGCCTGGCACATAGTAAGAGCTTAGCAAATCCCGTAATTATTTATGTGACATGTCTTTTAATTCTTTTGTACTCTCCCAAGTGCTCTTTACATAGTAGGCACTCATTAAATGCTACTGAGTGATTAAGAAAAAAGATTATCCTCTCCCTTTCTTCTCCCCTCAGATAGCCTCTTTCAAATGAGAATGCTGTTCCCTGGGAACCTCTTTGTTCTCTCATTGCACCACCTTTCAACTGCTTCCAGGCTAATGCCACATACGTATGCTTGTTCAACATGCTTGGTTGCCCTTTTTCTTGCATGGTGAGCCCTGTGTGGGATAGGGACTGTATTCAGTCTGATCATCTTCTATCTACTCCAGCACTTAGTCTAAGTACTTAATATAATAATAATAATAATAATAATAATTGTGGTATTTAAGCACTCACTTTGTGCCAAGCACGGTAGTGAGTGCTGGTGTAGATGAAACACGATAATCAGGTCAGACACAGGCTGAAACAGCTACGATGTAATCAGACTTCTCACAGCCGAAGAGGGAGAGTAAGCAGGAAATATCTCCATTTTACACATAAGGAAACTGAGTCACAGAGAACTTGAGTTGCACAAGGTCATACAGCAGGTAAGTGGCAGAGCTGGAACTAGAACCCAGATCTCCTGACTTCTAGTCCCTTGCTCTTTCCACTAGGCCATGTTGTGTCCATATATACATTGGCAATATATGCAACAGTCTCCTAGTGGTCTAAAAGAGTTAATTCTCCTCTTAAAGGGCAAATTAAGCAGCGTGATTGAGAAGCAAATCGAGAAGCATTGTGTCCCAGTGGGCGAAGCATGGGCCTGGGAGTCAGAGGACCTGAGTTCTAATCCCAGCTCCACCACTTGTTTGCTGTGTGGCTATGGGCAAGTCACTTCTCTATGCCTCAGTTACCTCATCTGTAAAATGGGGATTAATGCTATGAGCCCCAGGTGGGATATGGAATGTTTCCAACCTGATTAGCTTGTATCTATCCCAGTGCTTAGTACAGTGCCTGGCACATAATAAATGCTAAAATCTATCATAAAATATTAATTAAAAAATTGCCTAGGACAGATAGTATAGGGAGCAGTAGAAGGATGCAAGACTGAGTGGTTGTATTGATTAAGATCAAAACCCTCTTCAAAACCCTACTTAAAACTCACCTCCTCCAAGAGGTGAGACTGAGCTCCTCTTCTCCCTCTACTCCCTCTGCCATCCCCCCTTTACCTCTCCGCAGCTAAACCCTCTTTTTCCCCTTTTCCCTCTGCTCCTCCACCTCTCCCTTCCCATCCCCACAGCACTGTACTCGTCCGCTCAACTGTATGTATTTTCTTTACCCTATTTATTTTGTTAATGAATTGTACATCGCCTTGATTCTATTTAGTCGCCATTGTTTTTACGAGATGTTCTTCCCCTTGACTCTATTTATTGCCATTGTTCTTGTCTGTCCGTCTCCCCCGATTAGACTGTAAGCCCGCCAAACGGCAGGGACTGTCTCTATCTGTTGCCGACTTGTTCATCCCAAGCGCTTAGTACAGTGCTCTGCACATAGTAAGCGCTCAATAAATACTATTGAATGAATGAATAAGATAAGGTTTGCAAAATATGCAAACCCGATTAACTTTTTACAGCTATAACCAAATTCTAGGAAGTATTTGTAAAGCTGATATAATTCATATCAACTGAAAATGGAACTCGATTGAATCCCCTAAAAATAGTAAAATAGCATTGTGAAGTTTTTACAGTTTGGTCATTTAACATGTCTCTATTCTACCATTGGGATCTTGTTCCAAGTTACGAAAAGGTTGATATATTAGCCTGCAAAGCAGTAATTCAGGGTATGGTGTCTTTTTAATAACCATAGGCAGACAATGCAATATTTTGCCAGTGTTTATTCATGAAATGAAATGACAAGTTGTTAGTCCTAGAACTGATCGATAAAAGAGAAACATGCATATATATTCATTTCATTAGATAGATGAATTCATGAAAGACTATAAGAGGCAATTATATAAGTTTATATAGGATGTCTGAGGTGGTTTTTTATTTTTTATATCATTACCCTGAAATTGATTTATATTGTTAACCAATTATTTTTTAATGGTACTTGTTAAGTGCTTACTAAGTGCCAGGCACTATACCAAACACTGGAGTGGATGTAACATCATCAGGTTGGACACAGTCCCTCTCCCACGTGGTAGTCAAATTAGGAGGGAGGAGTATTTTACAGATGAGGTAAGTGGGGTGCAAAGTTAAGTGACTTGCCCACTTCACACAGCAGAGAAGTGGCAGAGCTGGGATTAGAACCCAGGTCCTGTGAGTCTCAGGCCCATGCTCTTTCCAGCTGGCCCATGCTGTGTCACTCATTCATTCCACTGTATTTACTGCAAGCTTACTGTGTGCAGAGCCCTGTACTAAATCTTTGGGAGAGTACAGTTCAACAATAAGCAGCCACATTCCCCGCCCACAGTGAGTTTACATTAGCATAAACCCTGTAAGAGGACTCATTTTTTCCCAAGTGGGGCAGTATATCAGAAAAACAATTTCAGCCTCAAGAGAAAAAATACAGAATTTGGACATTAATTCCCAGTTAAGTTGGGAATTAAAAATTTTCAGTGGCCTGATCTCTTTCAACCTGGTCTTAGCCATTTGTAAACAACTTTGAATTATCTTTGAACTATCAATATAGTTAAAAGGAGTGGCATTTTTGCAGCACCAAATGACCGGGTCCTGATTTTTGCATGTGTTTTCTGTTTCTTATTAACAAATATTGGGTCAGGAGGCTCCCCAGAAAAAGGGAATATATCTGCCCCAAGCCAGATTGTTCCAAAGGTGTCTGTAGGCCCCTCTGGTCACCCCCAATCCTGGGCTGGTCCAGGATTTCTAAACCACTATGGAGTTTGCAGACTCTGGACCTGGAGCACCCTGGATACACACTAAAAGAGGCATATATATCTTGAGAAGCGGCATGGCCTAGTGGATAGATTATGGGCATGGGAGTAAGAGGACCTGGGTTCTAATTCCAGCTCTGCCACTTGCTTGTTGGGTGAACTTGGGCAAGACACAACTTCTCTGGCCTCAGTTTCCTCAACTCTAAAATGGGGATTAAATACCTGTTCTCCCTCCTACTTAGAATGTGAGCCCCATGCGGGAAAAGGACTGTGTCCAACATAATTAACTTGTACCTACCGCAGCACTTAAAACAGTGCTTGATACATAGTAAGCACTTAACAATTATCATATATACATATGGCTCAGTGGAAAGAGCATGGGCGTGGGAGTCAGAGGTCATGGGTTCTAATCCCGGCTCCGCCACTTGTCAGCTGTATGACTTTGGGCAAGTCACTTCACTTCTCTGGGCCTCAGTTACCTCATCTGTAAAATGGGGATGAAGACTGTGAGCCCCATGAGGGATAACCTGATCACCTTTTATCCCCCCAGCACTTAGAACAGTGCTTTGCATATAGTAAGCACTTAACAAATACCAACATTATTATTATTATCATTATTATCTATATACACACACACCTGGACTCTTAAGGCCCAATCTGGCTAGGGTTGCCCAGGTGTTTGAATCACTGCTAATCTGCCCTGTCTAAAATGTGACTGCATTCCATTGGAATCTCCATGCAGGGTTTTTGGAAAAAAGTGATCCTCTTTCTTAGGCCTGCTTCATACCCCATCTGCGGATGGCCCTCTCCCAAAAGTTTTAGGCTCTAGTCAAACACCCACCTTTGGAATGGCTAGGCATAGTAGTAAGTCTAATTCTGCCTTAATGTTCCCTAAATTTACTCTCTCTTTCATAATGAAAAGTTTGAGGTAGATTGGAGTGCTTGTTTCCATATCTGTGGGGACTTTGTCCTTGGCCTTTCTTTTGAGGCTCTAGTGCCATAAAGCAGCAGATGTCATCTGGTGGCCTTTCACAAGTATTTCCTTTTTTTAAAGCCTGAATTCAATACTAATAGTCAAAGCTCAACAAATATACTTTTCTCCTATCAGTGAGGATCAAAAAGTCAAGATATGTGTAATTAGCAAACAGTATGGAAGGTAGAGAGGTATTGAGCGAACACAGCAAACAAATTCAAACAGACAGATAAGTAGAGGTAAAGATCCCTGAGAGTGGTGATTTTAAGTGACTGGTGAACTAAGCCAACATTTGTTGAACCTTGATAATAGTTGTAATGTATGTTATCTCAGAAATATGAGAGCTCTTGTTAGCTTTTAAAGAGAGAAAACCCAGCAGCAGGACCACATCAGCAAGTCAGTTTTCCTGCTCTGTAAATCAAAAAATCATAGTCTTTTTGTGTTTTTACCTTTTGATAAGGACAATCCCTTAAAGATTTGGAGTTCACATCCCTATTATAGGACTAACTCATTGCTTATTATATTGGGATGATGTTGGTTTTGCCTGAAACTCACCTGGGTCTTTATCCACTGCCAAGTTTGGCCTCAGCTTTCAAATTTATACCGATATCGGCCACCACCTTTTGGAAATCAAGACATTTAGCAAAGATTTCCTAATCCAAGGTATTTGCTGAGTGCCTTCTCTGATTTCATTTTAAGAGAAATTGTATTGCTTCAAATGCCATCAGGGAATTTTCCATATTGTTTTGTCAGCCAAAATGTCAAAAATGTTAGTCCACATAGGACATATATGTGTATACATATATGTTGCCATTCTACATAATGAAGTTACTGATGGTGAGGTCCTAGCTATTCAGGGGAAAATGGCTGTATAGACCATTGTGGGGTCAAGATTCTTCCCCACATTGTTTCCAAACGAGGCTAGACCCCTGGTGGTTTTTATGTTGTTGTTGTTGTTAGTGGGTTTGTTCAGAGTGCAGCCTTTGTCTGTGTTCTACTTTGCCTACTTTTGTCTCGGTCTTCTTGAAGCCTTTGCTCCAATCTCACCATCAGCAGTATCGTTTTTGAATAGAAGGACAACGCTACTGTTGCTTTAAGGAGAGCAATCCTCTCCTGAGGTTTCTGCCTGCCAATATGTCAGCAGTGGACAAATAGTCATCCTAAAGATGCCCTGTCAAACCTGGAAGAATTGTCAACCAGAACTGCTCAACAAGGAGCGATCCTCATGTGGTGTACACATTCTCTATTTATTACACACATTCATCAACTAGAAAGACCTACCCAATAACATGTACATATGACTACATATACATGCTATGTGTCCATTTGAGGTGGCAAGAGAAAAATGAAGGTGAAGAGATTGGAATGTGTTCCTAGTCATTAGATTGTATGCCTTCCTTTCATCAGAAATGGAATCTTTTCCTTCTTTTGTATGCTTCCCAAGCAACTCATCTAAGTGCTCTACCCAGGATTTTTAACAAGTTGATACTGAGTGTTCTCAACTATGCATCTTAATTTTAGTATTGATATTTATAAACAGTAACAGGTATTGTGCAAGAGTTAAGTATCTAAATGTTATATTTGGGATAAGAGCATTTGTTCTATTAAAGACTGCTAAATTATTATAATTTTCATAGGAAATCACACATCTAATGATGAATGTGTCAGTTTTGAAATCTTTAATAATTGGGAATAAGAGATTGATGAAAAACAGTGATGTGGAGAGGGAAATGCATTTCCACTGATAGTTATCTGAGTACCCAGACTTGGTAAAATTTCATAAAGGAAAGGTAATATGCAAAAGGATAGTTCACCCCATGAAAGAATTCTTAGGCCTATAAAAAAAATTTAGCCAAATAATTGTGGAAACACTGATATTTACATTTATTAGATATTTTGCTTTAGGGGAGAAAAGGGACCCGTGGCTCTTATTGAAAAACTCTGACAATTGATGGTTCTGCGAAGAAATTGGTGATAAATTAAGTTAATCTCCATCAGGATTACTTTGCAGCTGGGATTTAAGCAAATTGAATCAGAGGCCCGAATAGTGACAGTGAATATCTATTAGACTGTAAACATTATAATGGGCTCTGTGGATTTTAATGAATGAAGTGAATGGCTAAACTTTCACTGTTTAGGGATAGCATATGGTTAGTGATGCACAAAGTAACACAAGAATATAATGTAGGCATCTTAGTGGCTAGAATTTTGATTCCTAGAAATGTTTAAAGATCAGACTTTCCATCATCTGGTAGCTTTCAAAGGGCTTGCAGTCCTATCAGTACAACATGGCAAAATTACTTGTATAGGTAAACCATTTGGATTACCGCTTTGTAATCTCTCTCTCTATATATATAAATATATATATATATGTATGTATTTCTAGGGTTTGATTTTATCTAATCACATGGGAATGGCAGTGAAAAATATTGCAGAAGTGGCAATTGTTTATGGGTCACATTACCCAGGTACAGCCACTGGAAATTGCTCCAACTCCACCAGATACCACAAGTAGTTCTTGACCTTCCATTTGAATATAAAGACTCTAAATACTAAGCTATTTATTTGGCTACCGATACATTTCAGAGGAGTCAGATGCCCCAAACTCCGCTCCTCTAACCACCATACCTACTGCTTTTGAGTTCATCATCGTTCTTGTCTTTTACACTGGTGGTAGCTTTTTTTTCATCTTTCTTTAGGTGCCCGATGCTAATCCACCCTCTCCTATTTTTTTTATTATGAGTCCCTTGGGGACCAGGGTTTATGTCCAGTTCTCGTCCACTTATTTGTTTCCCCAGCCCTAAGTACAGTGCGTAGCCCACAGCTGGCACTTGATAAATGCTATTATTTTTACTATTACTTGCATCCCTGTCGGTCATAACAGCATCTCTTGTCCCACCTCCATCTCCTTCTGTTGCTTCCTCACTGCCACTTCTCAACTGCTCTCTCCCCATGCCTGCCATACCGCATGTTCACTCTTCCGGTTAAAGGATTTTTTTTTTTAATCTGTGGCTTTCAGCCATATCATGTTTTTGGATTGTGACTCTTTAGTTCATGAGGCTTGGCCACCCCTAATCCAGACCACAAGAAATGAACTAATAAAGAAAGGAATAAGTTAAAACGAATTTAGAGGTAATGCACTGTGGTGCACTGTGGACAGATATAGGGATAAGCAGATTTGCCTCTTGGATAAAAAGATGTTATTGTGCTCTCAGAAGTACAAGTTGAACATCATTCAAACTGTATCACTTCTTAAAAATGTGGTAAATCTGGGAAATGCACTATTAGTGTTCTGAGTTTGTTACTCTTCACTCCATTGTCTGCATTTTTTTTCAATTCTTGGCATTAACTGTATATAATAAAATGAATCTCATGTCTTGTGTAATGAGATTTTCAAATATTTACCAAGACAAAATACCTGCTGTGTGATACAGAGTTTGCTGTCATGACTGCTTTTTTGTTGTCTTAGATTTTTGGAGCTTATATAGCTTTTTAAAAAACTAAATGCTTACTTCTATGTTTTAGGCATTAGCCCAAGCGTTACAAAGTAATATCCAAGAAATGAGGAGAAGAATCAGACAAACTAAAAAAATGCACTATAACAGGAAACTTTCCAAAGGGTCAGTACACAGAGCCCAGTCCTTGGCAGCTTCTATCCTTAACATTTCTAAGACTGATCTAGAGGAAATACTAGACACAGAAGATGAAGAGGTAAGGATTATAAAGATCTTCTTCAAGTCCAATTCTTGCATTGATTCCTTTAAAGCTTATAAGTAGTTTTAAGTATTTGATTATTCTTATTAATTTCAACTGTAAAGAAGAAAAATGATCATGGCTATTGAAGAATGACAGATCTTTTGGAGCTCAAAGATAGGGCATACAGGGCCAGGTCTTCCAAGAGGGAGGTCAATGTTCCAAGCTTAGAAAAGTATTCAATCGTATTTCAATTGTATTTACTGAGCGCTTTACCATGTGCAAAGCACTGTACTAATCACTTGACTTAATGGACTGACAGACAAGAAGGTAGGCAGCGTGAAAGACACAAACTCTGACATATATGCAGAAAAACAGAGAAGCCTCCTCCCACCCCACCCAGGTTACCTCATCTGCTTAGGGTAGCTGACTAAACAGCAAGAAGCAGGGGGAGAGTTATGCTAGGGAAGAATGCTGCTTCAGCTGTTGCTGGTGCAGTTGCCATGAACTCATACTCTTCTGTCTTCTCCTACCTGTAATTTATTTTAGTGTCTATAGTCCCCAGTAGATTTGTAAACTTCTTGAAGTTAGGGATTGTTTCTTTAAGGCTATTGTAATAGCCCCAACCTAAGTGCTTAGGTCAGTGCTCTGTACACAGTAAACACTCAATAAATACCATTGATCGATTTTATCTCAGTGCTTTGTACCGAGTAAGCACTCAATAAATGCCATTGATTGACTGCACCCCATGGGCTGTCAGCTTGAGGTTTGAAGGTATGCCAAATGCCCATTCCCTTCTCAGTGATAGAACTCGAAACATAAATGGGACTGAAGCACACAGATTATACAAGCATGCCTTTGGTTATAAGCAGGTGTGCTAAGCTCTGGTCTTACCCCAGCTAAATTTTTGCAGTAGCCTCTTCACTGGTCTCCCAGCTTCTAGCCCCTACCCTCTCTCCACTCCTATCTGCTGCCTGGATCGTCTTCTTGAAGCATCACTCAGCCCACATCTCTCCTCTCCTCAAGACCCTCAAGTGACTCTCTTCTCATCAAGACCCTCAAGTGACTTCCTGTGTCTCTCTGCACCACACAAATACACCTCACAGTCGACTTCAACTCACCAACATCTGGCTCCGTCTTACCTATGTCTGCCCTCTTTACCCGCTATTTCCCAACATGCTGTGTTGGTTGCTCCCAAGCAATCTTCTTCTTATACCTCCCCCCCATTCTTCCACCTTTGTCCTCTTGCTAATGCTGTTCTCTTGGCTTGGAACCTAATTCCTCCCTCCCCACATCAGACAGACCATAGCTTTCCATGCGTTTCTATCCCTCCTAAAATATAACCTTTTCCAACAAGCTTTCCCCAAATAATGACCCAGCACCCCGAGCCCTGTCATCCTTTTATTCAACTCTAATACTTATCAATTTACCCCACTCAACATTCAAGGATTATATATGTATAGATATATATAGATATATATAGATAGATATAGATAGATATATATACATACTCAATTATTCATTTCGACCAGTTTAGTGGTAAATATTTTAATGTTTTTCTCTCCCGATAGACCGTAAACTCTTTTTGGCAGGGGACATTTCACTTCATTATTCTGTACTTCCCAAATACGTAGTATAAGGAAAGGCACTGAGTGGACCCTCAAAAAATACTACTTCTAGGTAACCAGTACTTAGTTAAGGATCACAACAGCAAGAGTCAGGAATAACCCCCATCATTAATCTTACAGTTGTTCCTATCTTAACCCTTGACTTTTCTGACCCCTGAACCTGCTGTGCTACTGTACGTCTCTTAATAACTCTTTCTGGGGCGCAGTACCCTCAGGATCTTCCCTCAGAGTTCACCCTGCTGGATCCTCTGCCTTTCTGGTGAACAGCAACTTGACACATTTCCACCCTCCAGACCATAAGCGCCTTGTGACCAGGGAATGTATCTGTCAAGTATTGTACTGTCCCAAGAGCATAGCGCAGTGCTCTGCACCTAGTAAGTGCTCAATAAATACCATTGATGATGATGATGCTCCCAGTGAACACCGGAATGGAAGCCTCTCCCCACATGCTTTCCCTTCAAATGCCTAAGATGGAGTGCCTCTAAGAGGACTGTGGAATTTTTTGCTTTGCTAGTCCCCTCCTCCTTGTCCAGCTTCTTACCTGAAGTTCACCATGCTCCTACTGGCGTCAACTGGTGGGTCATTTACATCCTAAGCAAAAATCCTTTCCCTTTGGTAAGAGTTCGGAGGAATGGACAATTTCCCTGTTCTAGCAACTTCTATGGTTCTAGCCTAGCTTGGACCCTCACATGGTGATCTCTTGAACTCCTAACCCAAAGATTCTCAATGGTACTATAATGGAATTTATCTGTGATAAGAGTTCATGAAGAACACCAGATCTTGATTGTTATGTTACTATAAACAACTTCGTCCCAAGAAGAACCCTCCACTAAACTCCATGAAATAACAAAGCTTTAAGAAAGATCCAATGTGCCCGAACCTTATATTCCATGGAGACAGTGGGATAGTTGGGTGTCGATAAGCTTATCACAATGCAATTCACAGGTAAATGATAAGACTCCTGCTCTGTATCTTTTTGCCTATGGGATTTTTTGTGCTGTCTCTGGGATGTAGGTCTGGCCTGGTCTAGTCTCAGAGTAATTCCTCCTACATAATAATCCTTCAGAAAGTGCACATTGAATCAAACTTAGTCTGAGCCCTAGCTAAATTTGTTAGCTAGGGCTCATTCATTCGTTCATTCAGTTGTATTTATTGAGCGCTTACTGTGTGCAAAGCACTGTACTAAGTGCTTGAGAGGAGTGTAGGGGAAGTGTTCTGGATCAGACTGTGCCCAAGCTTGGAGTGGGCCCCATGAATAAGCTATAGACTGGACCAAACCTATTCCAGAGTCTCAAGATTCACCCAGGGTCCAAGGGATTCAGACTGAAAATTTCAGTCTTGTAGTTTTGTTTTTTTTAATAGTATTTGTTAAGCACCCAATATGTGCCAGCCACTGTACTAAGCACTGGAATAGATAAAAACTAATCAAATTGGACAAAGTCCATGTCCCACATGGGGCTCACAGTCTTAATCCCAATTTTACAGATGAGGTAACTGAGACACAGAGAAGGTAAGTGACTTGTTCAAGGTCACACAGCAGACAATGAGTAGAGCCAGGATTAGAACCCAGGTCTTCTGACCTCTGGGTCTGTCCTCTTTCTACTAGGCTTCTCTTTACCATTTGGAAGAGAAGAAGCCCATTTAGTGGGAACTGAACTCCCATTGGTGGTATTTCTTATTTCCTGAACCTTCTCTTTTTGAAGATTCTGAACAGTTTTCAAGAACATCCTCAAGAACAACATCCCATAGAAGATATTTGGGAGTTAACAAAATAGGCAGATAACTGGCAAGGCATATCTTTTAATAAAGAACATGACCTCTACAACAAAGTCAGGGGAAATTCCTGGCTATCACTGCTGCCTGAGATAGCTGGAACAGAGGAGGCATCTGTTATAACTCCGAATTATAAAATCTTCAAGTTTAGTGCTTCCTATAGGAAGAGCATTGCAACCCAATGGGGGAAGACAATCGCACTGTGATGACAAAAAAGAAATATTTAAGAGCACATGAAAGGGTGAATAAATGAGAAAATGAGACATGAGTCCTGAGATGCCTGCAAGGATCATGTGGTTGGAATAATGAAGGAATTGACTGGGGGATGCGTCATAGACAAATCCTTGGTAGGCAGCATGACCTAGGGGAAAGAGCAAGGCTAGATGTTAGGAGACCTGAATTCTAGTCTTGGTTCCACGCTTAGGCCTGCTGTGTGACCTTAGGCAAGTCCTTTAATATCTCTGATCCTCAGTTACTTCATCTGTAAAATAAGGATAAAATACCTGTTCTCCCTCCTGCTTGGGCTGTGAGCCCTTGCGGGATGGATTGTGTCCGATCTGATTATCTTATATTCTCACCAGTACTTAGCACAGTGCTTGGCACATAGTAAATGCTTACTAACTACCGTCATTATTAGTATTTCCATTATTATGATTGTCAATAATAATAAATGACTCTTTAGAATCAAAATTGTCATTGCAGGCATTTGATTGAGTGTTACTGTGTGCAAGCCTACTGTGTATTTGATGTTTGGGAACAAAAAGATGGAAAAAAAATCTTCCAGGAGTTTAAAATCTAATGGGAGAGACAAAAAACATAAATTGAGAAATATAAAATAGTTAAAAGTATAAGAATAGATAGAAAACCAAGTGGATAAATTAATAATATATAGACAAGGATAATTCTGGGAAAAAAAAGGAATCCACCATGTAAACACAGACATAAGAACTTGATTGGGGGCTAATGTGTTCACTATTGTCTAACATATATACTTCATCAGTATCTTCCAATCAAAAGTATCCAAATGAAGGCTCAAATTCAAGATGCGAGAGGCACTGCTTAGACACGGATAGAACAGTAGGCATCCAGCCCCTCCCCAGATGCAACTGATGTTTTCAGGCCAGTTCCCCTTCTCCACTGAAAGGGTTTTTTTTTAAAATGCCTAATGATATGGTCAAGAATGTCTGCGTGTATGTGATTTCCATATTCTAGTCCCACGTTTCTCCTTATTCTTTGTTTAGGAAATTGAAAAGGCAAAGATGGCCTCTGAAAATGACAGGGCATGGCTTCATTACATTCAAAAGCTTCTGGAAGGAAAGGTATTTCTTTATTCCACTTCAAACATTTAAAATGTGTTTTAATTCTAAACCTTCCATTTTGCCACCTTTGTCTTTTTCTAAACCTGTTCATATTATCCACATCTCTTCAGCAAAGAACTGTTGAAGAAATCAGTGTTCGGAAAAATAAGTTAACACCATATTTGTACTTGCTAACTTAACAAATGAAACAAATACCTAGGGAAAACCAACACAGATCTTGGCAAATGTATTAATTAAATTATTGAGTCAGGCTGTGTGCTTGCTAAACTAAAAGGATCCATTCTCCCAGACCTCTTAGGAAAAGAGTTTCTTTATTATGTGTCTTTAAAGTTAGTTGTTGATATGGACACCTGAGGAGTTCATGGGTTTCAGTGACCTTTTACTATGGCCCTGTTTCCAGTCAATTCATGTTTTCCTCACAGCCAGACAGCTGTTTATTACTGTGTCTTCCCGCATTCTCTACAATATTTTCTACTGAGACCTCGAGCAGCTTGTTAGTGGGAAGTAAATATTGATTTGGCATCCTGTCAATGCAGAAAGAATGAAAAAATTTCCACCAGAGGCCCCTCAAACATTTTCCTATCGACATTTTCTGGGCAGAGTGGAAAGCTGCATAGAGGATGACAAGGCTGAGACCAGTTGAAGTCCCAGAGGGGTCTATTGAGACTGCTGCTGTGACCTGTGTGATACTTTTTCTTCCCTTTCAAGTAATTTTTTTTAATACACATATAGTCTGCTGGGATGCGCCCCTCTTGTAAGTGATCAAGGGCAGTTTATTGGCAGGTGAGAGTCCTGCTTTTCTAGTCCTACTCAGCTTTTGTTTTGACATTACTGACAGGAAGTAATATATTCTAAAACTTTCTTGTTGCTGTTAATTCTTTCAGTTATTTTGATTCTTTTTTTCACAGCTAAATGGAAAGAAGGTAAAGAGTGAGCTAAAACATGTAAGAGGCTATTTATATTTCCAAAATAAGATTATAAATACATTTGAAATATTTCCATCACAATGATATTTAGTCAGAATCTCCTTACAGTCCTCTCACCCCCTCTTATCTCCTCACTGATCTCCTACTACAACCCAACCTGCACACTTGGCCCCCTAACACCAATCTACTCTCTGTGCCCCGATCTCATCTATCCTGCCGCCAACCTCTTGCCCACGTCCTTCCTCGGGCCCCGGAACCCCCTTCCTATCTGACAGACCATCACTCTCCCCATCTTCAAAACCCTACTAAAATTGCATTTCCTCCAAGAGGCCTTCCCTAATTAACCCCAAACTTGCTCTATTTGCCCTCCCTTCTGGGTCAACTATGCACTTGGGTTTGTATTCCTTAAGCACTTGATATTCACCCCACTTCCAGCCTTACAGCACATCTGTACATATCTTTTACTCTGCCATTTCCCCTCTTTTATTCTGCAATTTCCCCTTTAATTTATTTTAATGTCTGTTTCGCCCAGTAGACTGTAAACTCCTTGTCAGCAGGGATCGTGTCTACCTGCTCTATTGTATTGTACTCTTCTAAGTGCTTAGGACAGTGCTCTGCATACAGTAGGTGCTCAATAAATACCACTGATTAATTGGAATATGTAACCCATTCTTTGGATTCATAGTCATAAAATTATTTTGGCCCCATATTGGCATAATGAGAAGCAGCATAGCTTAGTGGAAAGAGCACGGGCTTGGGAGTCAGAGGATGTGGGTTCTAATCCCACCTCCGCCACTTGTCTGCTGTGTGACCCTGAGCAAGTTACTTAACTTCTCTGTGTCTCAGTTACCTCACCTGGAAAATGGGGATTAAGACTGTGAGCCCCACGTGGGACAACCTGATAACCTTGTATCTACCCAGAGCTTAGAACAGTGCTTGGCACATAGGAAGGGCTTAACAAATACCATCATCATTATTATTATTATTATAAATGATCATGTATTTCTTAAGTGCATACTAAGTGCCAAGCACTGAACTAAGAACTGGGGTAGATACAAGATAATCAGGTTGAACACAGTCTCTCTCCCTCATGGAGCTCACAGTCTAAGGAGGAAGGAGTAAATAATACCTAGAGTATAATGTTTAGTATCTTATTCGAGTTGAAGGAATGTTAATCAACCGGTATCACTAAGGTAAAGAATAACCAATGTAATTAGCAATCTGTCATTTCAGTTTCAGAGCAAAAACACAGAAGTTCCGTCTTTTATAATGCACCCTCTTAGAAGTGACTAATCAGAAAATCTAATTCTAGGTTTTGATTTTCTTGCATGGAGAACATAAATCAAATTGGATAATGTATTTTAAAGTGCTCAGTTTTGATGTTGATGAATAAACCTATATTTTCTTTTTGATTTGGGATTTTCCAAAAGCATCACTTATTGAGTGAACCATTCAATTTAAGGGCAAAATTGGAATTTTTTTTGATGTAGTGATATTAGCAATGTCTTTACTGTTTGCCATTCTGTCGATGGGCAAACTTGACACTGTATGCTACTCACTGTCCAGTTAGCCTAAGAAAATGTCCTGTTGAAAATTGCATTGGACCACTTAATACTGCAGTTTGATATAGTGTCTTTTTGTGCCACTGAGACTGGACTCTGGAACATAATTGCCCAACAGTATTGATTTAATTGCCTAGGTTTATTTGTGGACTCCTAATTATTGACTGGAGGTAAATTTAATGGAGCAGCCTTTATGAACACTGGGAAACTGCTGCTGTTGCTGTTATACATAATGAACTGCATCATATCCCTATAGATCATTTTTCAAGCTAATTTTATTCCTCCGTGACAATAAGAAAACATTTTAAAAGTCAAAGATTTGTATTTTTATTACTGACATAGGAGGTTTTACTGATGTGTTAGGAATTTTTTAGGAGAAGAAAGAGGGACTTTGGTGGTTGATCTTGAATGTCACTTTATAATTACACTCAAGGGGGAAGTCTACGAAGAATAGCACTCTTCTGTTTTACCCTTTTTTTTCTTTAAGTTGCGTATGAAGATTAGTTTCATTAGAATGTCCCTGGATGGTTTCCTTTGGGTGTGAGAACCAAACCCCTTAATTCTCTTTGCCTCAGTTAGCCAGTGATTGTTAATTTGCCAGTCAGCAAATTGACAATGGTTAGTACAGTGCCTGGCACATAGTAAGCATGTAAAAAATACCATTAAAAAATCATGGTGAATTGCTGGGTATTTTAGATTACAACCCAGCAAGATTATCAGAAAAGTCCTTTCAGAAAGGATACGCAGAGGATGTGTACTCTAATACCTATTTGCTTTTCGGTCACTCAATAAATAGCATTAATTGAGCACCTATAGGGAGCAGAACTCTATAGTAAGTGCTTGGGAGAGTAAAATAGAATTAGTATTCATGAGCCCTGCCCTCAAGGAGCTTACAGTTTAGCAAGGGGATACAGACAGATTACAGATAGAAGGAACAAATGTATGGAAGTGTTTACGAAGCTGTGAGTGTTCGCTTGCTGTCTAATTCTTTTCAAGGCACTGAGCCTCATTGATTTCCCTCCATTTTTTCAGCTGTAAAGAGAAATGGTAAAAAAGTATCTGGGCCTCAGTTTCCTCATCTGTAAAACAGGGATTACATGCTTGTTCTTTGTCCTACTTAGACCGTAAGTCCTATGTAGGACAGGGACTTGTCTAACCATATTATCTTGCACCTACCCCATACTTGACACATAATAAGCACTTAAGAAAATACCATATTTATTTTCAAATGTGACCTCAAAACCTTTCTTGCCCAGGTCCCGTAAAAGCAAAGTCCTGTGCAAAAGGTGTTTTGGGGACTGAACTGCTCAGAATGTTGTTCTCTTTAGACTGCAATATTGGTCTATTTGAGTAGTCTTCCCAAGTAACTGAAACTCTGTCTAAGGTATCTTTGACTGACTCACTGTTTAGAAATGTTGAAACTGATAATCTATTCATCATAAAATAGAAAGATATTCCTCAGTGGGAGAGGTCAGTGCTGAAATATATTCTATGTTCCCCCACAGAGTATTGAACAATCACATGATGGGATCAAAAAATAAGCATTCCACACATTTTAATTGCTTGATAATTATATGAACTTAAATATTTTTCTCCAGGCTTTCTGGCAAAGTAATATATCCTATCTATGACTGATTGTGTGTGTGTGTGTGTGTGTGTGTGTGTGTGTGTGTGTACACACATCGAGAAAATCTGTTTGGTTGAATGAAATTTCTGAGTTTTACAGTAATGACAGGGGTTGAGTGGTTAAAGACTTATTTAATGCTTGTGTATTTCATTCATTTCATTTGGTATGTGGTGAGAAATTTGCAGCAATAATTATTTTTTCTGTGAAATTGATATTTTTCATTTTGACATACCAAACCTGAGTTCATATTCAGTTTTAATCCTTCAGATGGTAATCTGGAACTATAGCCTAGGGAATGAAAGGATGTGTTCTCCTTTAAGAATCCAAGAAATTCCCAAAATAATTTCACTTGTTTAAAAGTACAATTGTAAGTCACCTTTCTGAAAAGTCCACTTTTTCCTTTTTCAGGTTATGCTCCTAATAGTTTTCTATAGCTGTTAGGCTATAGATTGTAAACTCCTTGTGGCCAGGGATCACCCATAGGTACAACTAGTAAAATGTACTGTACTTTCCCTAGCACTTAGTAAGTACAGTGCTCTGCACCCAGTAAGAGCTCAATAAATAACATTGATTAAATGATTTCTATCTTTGCAATTCCTTAATATAGAGCAGGGACCACACCATTTTATCTGCCACCTTCCTCCAACTCCCCCATTTATCTCAGGGACTTAGGTACCCGTGATTTGTACAAGCACCGAGGCCTAATGGAAAGAACAAGTTCTTGGGAATCAGAGGACATGGGTCCTAATCCTGGCTTGCCTTTTGCCTGCTGTGTGACTTTGGGCAAATCAGCTCACTTCTCTGTGCCTCAGTTGCCTCATCTGCAAAAGGGAGATTCAGTACCTTCCTCCTTAGAGTGTGAACCCCATGTGGGACAGGGACTGCATCCAAACTGATTATATTACACCAACTCCATTACTTGGCACCATGTTTGGCACATTTTAAGCACCAGATTCCATTATTTTTACCATTATTAGTTTAGTACTTTGTACACAATAAACAAATATTTATTGATAATTCACTAATTTTTGTAATGTCTTAACTCTCACCTGAGGACTGCCTCTGGGTATGGCCTCAAATAGGTCTAGTTTTAGCCCTAGGACTTCAGGAATGACATCAATCCAGGTCTAGATTTGGGAGGAAAAGCAGGTTAGGCCTGAAGACAGCAGGAAAGGGCATAGAGGGCAGAGCTAGCAGACATTTTTGATCACATGACCACACATTTTACCCATTAGCAAAGTATCTCATTCTGCTCACATATCCCCGCTCCTAAAACATCTTCAGTGGTTAGCCATTCTTCTTTGCATCAAGCAGAAAGTCCTGACCATTGGCTAGAAAGCCCCCCCCATCAACCGTTTGCCCACTAAGTACCTTCTCTTTTCTCCCATACACCCCAGCTTGCATATCAGCAGCATTTATTGAGTGCTTCCCATGTGCAGGTCACTATAGTAAGTGCTTGGGAGAGTACAGTACAACAGATTCAGCATACTGCCTGGAACTCCCTCCCAATTTACATCTGGCAGACCACTACTACTCTCTCCATCTTCAAAGCTTCTTGAAAACCATCCCTGAAAGTAGGCCTTCCCTGATTAATCTCTCATCCCCCACCCTATTTCCTGCTTACTACCAGTTCAGCACTTCCCTGTCACCTAAGCACTTGGTACTTACCCTTCTTCGCCCTGTAGCACTTAAGTCCATCTCTTTACACTGTGCTGCTTCCTCCTACCTGTAATTTTTTTATGGGATTTGTTAAGCGCTTACTATATGCCCAGCACTGTTCTAAACGCTGGAATAGATAATCAGGTTGGATACAGGCCATGTCCCACATGGGGCTCCCAGTCTTAATCTCCATTTTACAGATGAGGTAACTGAGGGCCAGAGAAGAGAAGTGACTTGCCCAAGGTCACACACCAGACAAGTGACAGACCCGGGATTAGAACCCAGGTCTTTCTGAGTCCCAGGACTATGCCTGGCAGGTTGGGGAAGTTGACTGTAAACTCCTCGAGGGCAGCGATCATGTCTACCAACTCTATTGTATTGTACTCACTCATGCTCTTCTTGAGCACAGTAAGTGCTCAATAAATACCATTGATTGGAGTGGGATTTCAGAGTGTCGAGTTTAGAAATGGTACAAAAGAACTATTCATTCCTGTAGTTATTCTCAGAGGGTTGTTGGATCAAAGGTTTACTGGGAGTTCATCAGTGTTTACTGAGTATTGCACGCCAAACAGCAGTTCAGTACAGTCCAGAGGCTATCCTGGGTCCACACAAATTCCTTGAGTTTGTATCAGTACCAAGCTCGTCTAGGATTTTCCTGAGAGGGCTGCTTTCTTTGGCAAATGCTCCTACATTTCCAGGAAGTGTCTAGGAGGTCCTAGGCCTCCAGAATCCGGGGGGCTCAGATCAATTTGGCCCAGAAATGTAGCTCACTTTTGGGAAACCAATTTAAAAGGAAATCCAGAGTTTTCATCAAAGCTGATAGTAACTCATCAACTCCCTGCTGATGTTACATTATTCTTCATGTTGTTTAACTTCATTCCTACCATCCCTTTCACCAGTGTGCTCAATAGTATCTTGTTTTTGTAATGCCTACAACATGTATTTGTGCATTCACTTTTAAAAGTTGGAGCACTCCTCTTCAATTACACATAAGCAGTACATCAAACTCATATGAGTCACCCTAAACATAAAGAATTTCCTCTAGAAGCCTAAAGTAGTTTAGGAGCAATTCTACCAGAAAGGAGGAGGATGGATGGGCTGTATTTTACAGTTGTTTTCTAACCTTATTGTTCTCTAATCAAAATGGGGCTTGTAAAATTGAGAAATATGAAAGAAGATGAAAAATGTAGCCCTAACCATACTCAGTTTACCCATACTCCTAGTAGGTATCCTTTGCCTCATGGAAATCTTTCTTTGAGGTTTGTGAGACCATAGGGAGAGTGTGTGGTAAAAGGGGATGTTCATCAGGCACCACAGAGAAATCTTTTGTATTTACGGTAAATAACATTTGGGACCTATCTGGCAACATCACTTTTCTCAGAATTCTATGCCAAAGGAAAAAAAACAACAAATAAAAACAGCCCTCTTTGTATGTATGTTATTTTTTGTTTAACTTTAATTCATTCTAATTGAGCTTAATGGCCAGGCCAGTCAGTTCTACAAAGTCAAGTCACTTTCCTGAAATCTGTTGCTTTAAATTTTCCTAAAGACTGATTGATGGGCTTGGCATAATATAAACTGCTTTTAAATTGGCTCAAACCAATGCTATTTTGAAGAGAAAAGCTATAAATATTTAAAAGCCAACTTGCTTTCACTAACATTCAGCACCAGTTGGGAGTCAGAAAGACCTGGGTTCTAATCCCAGGTCCCCCATTTGTCTGCTGTGTAAACTTGGGTAAGTCACTTCACTTCTCTGTGCCTCAGTTACCTCATCTATAAAATGGAGATTAAGACCGTCAGCCCCCATGTGGAACAGGGACTGCTTCCAAATCGATTAGTTTATGTCAACTCCAGCTTTTAGAAACCTGTCTGGCACAAAGTATAAGCACTTGACAAAATGCCATGAAAAAAACAAAAAGCAAGAGGAAAATGATATTAATCTAGTGTTATCACTGAAGTATAACTTTCTCAAATAGTGGGGTTTTTTCCCCACATAAAAATCTGTAATCTAGCAATTTGGAGGCCATTTTCCTCCTATCATTGATAAGGCATGAGCTAAATGCTGGGATCTACGAATTGAATGAAAGACTGATTTTTTTTTTCAGGATTCATAACATCTGATCATCAAACCAAACTTAAGCCTGCTCAAACTGTCCTGCTAATAAAACCTTTTCTGTTTACCTTTAATGTCTTCTTTAAAGTTTCTTAAATTTCCAGAAGAGGTGAGGAAGGGTGCTGGGTAATTGGGGTAGGGTTTGCTTTGCTAGCTTTTGGAATTAGAGAAGGGAAATGCCTGGAAGGTGAGAGAAATGGGAGGCAACCCAAGATCAAAGGGAGAGAAGGCAAACCAGAGCGAAACAGTTGTGAAGAGAACGTGTATTATTGATAAGATTAACTTCTGAATATTGGGATTGTGGAAGCCAATGCATCATCATCTGTGGAACAGGAAATGCTGCAAAGCTCCTTGCTTAGAAAACGGTGTCACCGATGCATTCATTTATATTGTAGGGATCAAGTTTATCAACTTTGAAACAAAAGTTTGGGGTCATGTGGGGGACGGTTTTATATACTATTTTTCAGTTATACTAGTATTTCTTAAGTTTTGGAGCCCTCTTGTTGCTCTTTGATTTGAAAAATACAAAACTATATATGACATGTCAATTGAAGTTCCCATTTCATTTTAATGTATAGCAGATGCGATGGAATGAAAAACGTACATATAAATGAAAAATGGATTCAGAACAGATGTCATTGCTATAACTTAATCAATCCGTATGGTGAAATTTAAGGAAGGGTTCATGTAAAAAGGAAAAAAAAAAGGAACAGTAAAGAAAATTAAATTCCAAAATGGACGAGTGAGCCTCAATAGGTCAAACGTTTTATTTTCCCTTTATATTCAATCTCTTCAAAATAATTTGATTATTTTACAGGAATTGGTATATTCTAAATATCAAAATACGCCTGAAACATGCAGCAATCAAGTAGTAATTAGGTAAAACCAGAAGAAAATTGTATGGCTGAAGTATAGCAGTTCAGTTCATAATTGTTCAAGGCAATGCAGTCTAGTGGAACCACCACTGGTCTCAGGAGACCCAGGTTCTGGTCCTAGGTTTACCACTAACTTGCTGAGTGAATTGGCCTAATTACTTTACCTCTCCGGAATTCAGTTTCCCCATAAAAAGAGAGGAAAGTGATCATTCTTACCCTGCCTCCCTACCTTTCAGGATGTGAGAATCAATGAGCTTCTGACAAAAACTCTTGAGTTCTTCTAGAAGAAGGTACTCTAGGAAATCTTGATGGATTGTATACTTTCCATCCCCTCTACATTCCGACCATCCAATGTTTCTCCCACTGCGTTTTCGAAATTGGCAGTGTTATGGGAGCTAGTCTTTTCCCCACATTGGGAAGAAATCACTTGACAAAAGTAGGAGTTCATTCTTTTAATCATATCGTTTCTTTGGAAAGATCTCTTTTCATTTTGATGGTTTTACCTGGTATTATTCATATTGGTAAGCTCTGTTGTCCTCAGTGATAGGCTTCCCATAAAGCAATGAGCTAAAGGGGCAATATTGCACCATTTCCATAATGTATTGCCGTCAGAGGTGGTTTGTTGGCTTTTTTGTGTGTTGGTTTGTTTTTTAAGCAAGGAGAGGAAAAACAGGTAGGCCCCAAAATAGGGTTTTTAAACCATTTAATTATCCTGAAGGTTCAGAGTGCCAGAAAACCGATTTACAGACTAAAATTCTGAATTTCTAGGAATTGCTTCAAATTTCTTTGTACTGAGAGTAATGGTTCTGCATGCTCAAGGCAAGAAACATGAGACGATTCATTTTGGCCAAAAGTTGTGTCAGTTACAAATCCCTGCAAAAATCTTACTCAGCAATCCATACACTCGGCAATATGCCACACATTCCTCCAAACTGACTTCTTTTTAACCTCCTAATCAGTGGAGATTTTTTCTTCATTTATCCACTCAAGTTTCACTATATAACTCTTAAGATATTTGGCCGTATTTGCGGGGTGATAATATTGATGATTCTCTCTCGCTCTTTTGTGAGTGATGAACATAAAGTACTACTTGTACTGATCTTTGTGCCCTGGAGATGACTGTAACCTGTTATTGATCACCAGATTGAAGATAAATGGCAGAGCTGCTAGTATTGCAGATTACATCATTAACATGGTCAGTAAACCATGAATTGTTCAATAAGGCGTTTATCTTTTTTCATTTTACTTCTGCTCTTTTATCATTTTTATGATAAAGA
This sequence comes from Ornithorhynchus anatinus, assembly GCF_004115215.2. Lineage (NCBI taxonomy): Eukaryota > Metazoa > Chordata > Mammalia > Monotremata > Ornithorhynchidae > Ornithorhynchus > Ornithorhynchus anatinus. Next base: position 43,233,016 of record NC_041753.1, on the reverse strand, counting down.
ACAAAATTACACACAGTAACCAGGAAGATCAGTTTAAGAGAGATCAGATAAGGAACTGTAATGTGTGCACAGTTGTCAGAAATAACTGAAGTCTAATGGTTTAAAGATATTTAGTGTATATTTTTAACCTGAAGAAAATATAGTTTTGCTCTTCATCTTTCTTTCTCCATTTCTCTTTCAGTTTCCTTTTTCCTCATATTTAATAGGTGCAGTATTGGAGAAACTAAATGAAAAGAAGAAGCTGGTAGAAGAATATATCACAATTATGAAAGATAGCAGATGATATCACTATGGACTGCTTTTCAGAATGCAAGAAGTTTTATGTGGTGTGATTGGAAAAACATGAATTGTAATCCTGATACTGTATCTTTCTCCTTCCAGTGGAAAGCTATCAATAGACACAGGTTCAATACAAAAATAAGTAGTCTCTGAGACCTAATGAATTGCTGAACAAGGGAAATTAATTACATGCATGACCATTTAAAAGGAAATAGTGTAGCATTTGATTGTGGAAGATAAATATTTTCACCAATCAATACATTTGAAAAAGCCAGCACCAGCTCACTCCACAGAGTAGGTACTAAGGGGCTGTTGGGTCGTGTGTTTGAAAACAAAGAATTGGACTTAAACGTCTTTCATCTCGGAACAGATTATTGTAAACGTAGGCTTAAGACTGAACTTGAAGAACGTCTGCTGTAAAGAGGTACCAAGTGAAATGTCAGGAGTTAAGGATGAGATATGAATAAAGTCTCAGATTGGTATCTGTGGAGACAATGGTCAGATTTCCTCTGTTCCCAGGGTTGGTGACCAAACTGCCTCACACACAATCCTTCTTCACTGGCTGGGTGGTTCAAGGAGACAGATTAGATAACCTGTGCTTCATTCATTCAGTCGGATTTATTGAGTGCTTACTGCGTGCAAAGCACTATAGGAAGTGCTTGGGTGAGTACAAGAACCAACAGACACACCCCCTGCCCACAACGAGTTTATATCCTCTTACTTTGGGTCCCCGGCAGTGGCAAGTGGCACCGTGCCCTGCTCTGACCCTTTGAGAGGAGAAGCTTTCCCCACCCATGTGGTCCCAGGCCTGGGATGGGTGTGACATTTGCCCCCCACCTACAGTTCCCTGCCCTGCCTCTCTCTTGCTAGTCCTACTGCTCCATGCTGCTCTGCTACTCCTCCCCCAGGAATGCCTGCCTGCCCTTCCCTTACCATTAAAGGATTATTTTTTTGATCGGCAGGTATTGGGCATATTACATTTTTTTGGTTTGGGGCTCTTCTGTTTATGGAAGACAGCAAGACTTAGTGGAAAGACCACCATTTTTATTATTTTCAACATTATTATTATCATCATCATCATTAAGAGGTTTGTCCACATCTGTACTACATCATGGATTCTTTTTACTTGAAATGTAACTTGCCAAAATAAAAATTATGAATGGTCAGCATATCTATAAATTGTATACTAGAAATATATTCATATTAATGTCTATCTTGCCCTCTAGAATGTAAGTTCGTTGTGGGCAGGGAACGTGTCTACCAACTCTGTATTGTAATAGGAACAGTAATGGCATTTGTTAAGTGCTTAATGTGTGCAAGGCACTGTACTAAACTCTGGGGTAGATACAAGATCATCAGGTTGGACTCAGTCCCTGACCCACATGGGGCTCACAGTCTCGATCCCCATTTTACAGATGATGTAACTGAGGCACAGAGAAGTGAAGTGATTTGCCCAAGCTTCATTCATTCATTCAATCGTATTTATTGAGCACTTACTGTGTGCAGAGCACTGTACTAAGCGCTTGGAAAGTACAATACAGTAAATAAAGAGAGACAATCCCTGCCCACATTGGACTCACAGTCTAGGGGGAGAAGACAGACACTGATACCAGTAAACAGGCATCAGCAGAAATGAGTAGAATTATAGATATACACATATACAGGGTAAACAGCAGACAAGTGGCAGGGTCGGGATTAGAATCCATGACCTTCCAACTCCCAGACCCATGCTCTATCCACTAGGCCACACTACTCACTTGGTACGGTGCTCGCACAATGTAAGTGCTCAGTAAATACCATTGGCGACGATGATGATCTGCTTTCCAGCTTCTGAAGTTCCAGTCAACACATACCTAATCACAAAAGAAAAATCAGCACCCTTTGCGGTCGCCATAATTTTCTGATCAAGTTAAGTTTCATTCTAAGAGTCAGTCCTTGGGTGGGTATAGACTAGGCTTACATCAGCGTCCTTAGAGCTGCTTTGAAAGGTTGTCACAGAGGGTGCTCCCAGCTGCTTGCACTGATGGCAGAATCACAACAGGGTTGCATAAGCTATCCTGCTCTGGACCCAGTCTTCAAGTGAGGAATGGCTGCGTAGCAATTCTTGCCCCCCGTATGAGTTACAGAGGCTCACCTCTACATAATGGGGAGACAGGGTTAGTATTTTCTTTCTTTCCCCCAGGAAATTGTGCAGCCATGCAAATTAGAATGGGCTTAGGCTCAGAATCTGAAAGGATCCTCTAAACTGTAACCTTGTCCCTCTAGACTGTAAACTCGTTGTGGGCAGAGAATGTGTCCGTTTATTGTTGTATTGTACTCTGCCGAGCGCTTAGTACACTGCTCCGCACACGGTAAGTGCTCAGTAAGTATGATTGAATGAATTAGCCAGTGCTGGTATGGCTTGGGGGGCTGCCCAGGCCACAGCTGCCCTCTGGAAGATTTGGTCCCTACCTGGAACCATTTGGAACCCCACTGGGAGTCCACTACCTGCACCCCACCTCCATCCCCTTGGGATTCCATGATCCAGCTGTCCTAGACCTACCCCTGAAATTTTCCGCTGGGCTCTGCTGTGTTACAGGCTGCCTTTGGTGAGCTCTATTTGTCGAACTATCCAGAGAGTTGGTTAAAAACCGGCAAGAGAATTGCAGAGAAGGAAAGGAGAAGCTACAGTTTCCATGAAACTAAGGGGCTGGCTCACTATATTTCCCAATATCAAGGGTTTTTTCTGCCACAGCCAAGTTTCAGAGTTGCCTTTGAAGGGTGAAGATGGGAGCTGGCTTAGCTTCTTTCCTGGCTGTGGCATAGATAGGGTGCATCTCCTAGACCTCCTAAAAGTGAGGTATTCAAAGTTGCCTATTATCACCTAATTTAAGCACTTAGGAAGGTAGGCCTTGGGAGGAGCAGGGGTTTCTTTCTCTTGTTTCTTAGAGTGGTTTACTGTGGAAGTCAACATAGTACACCATAGTTAATTGTTGATAATGAAAACTAAATTTTGGAAAGTCCATAACTGGTAAGGAAAAGCTATAGGTTATTTCTTTTGTTTGTGGAGTTTTGCCTTGGCCATGTTCTTTCTCAATATACTGAGGAGCAGCATGGCTTAGTTGAAAGAGCATGGGCTTGGCAGCCAGAGAACCTAGGTTCTAATTCTGGCTCCAATACCTGCTATGTGTGTGACCTTGAGCAAGGCCCTTAACCGCTCTGTGCCTCAGTTCCCTCAACTGTAAAATGGGGATTCAATACCTGCTTTCCTTCCTACTTAAACTGTGAGCCCCATGTGGGACAAGGACCGTATCTGATCTGACTTCCTGTGTCTACTCCAGTGCTTGGCATCTAGCAGCACTTAACATATACCACTACTATTGTCGTCATCATCATCAAGGGGCTTGGCCACTCTGTAGTATATCATGTATTTTTAAAATTTGAGAGATTTCCTCTTCCCTCCTTTCAGTTTCCCCATTTCAGCTCTCCATACAGCAGCAGTTTGGATATCAAGCATATTGTGAAGTGGATGAAATAATTTTATTTAGAAAGCCCCTTGTAAGCTGCCCCAAGCAGAGTGCCCACACTGTGCCATAGATCAGCAAGTGCTCTCCAGGAGAGACTCTGTGACTACGATGGCCTTTGCTGCCCATGTTAGCCAGCTATTTTCAGGATTCTGTCAACTCGCTGTGGGCAGGGAATGTGTTTGTTATATTGCTCTATAGTACTGCCGTAGGGGCTTAGTACAGTGCTCTATGCAGTCAGTGCTCGATAAATACGATTGATTACAAAGTCCAAATAATACTTCCTGCAGTGTGGGAGTGAAAGAGGCAGAAGTAGAGGGAGGCCTTCTGGGTTTATGCCATCAGCATTCTCCCAAGCACTTAGTACAGTGCTTTACACGCGGCACTCAAGAAATACAATTGAATGAATGAATCAGTAGTGAAGGTTTCTGACCGAAGATGTCTCTTGTGGTGGACAGGTTCCAACTCTCGACTCTCCCGGCCCCTACCCTTGCTTCCAACTGCCCCTCCGTCTGGAACTCCCTCCATCACAAATCCAATCTCAATCAATCAATAGTATTTATTGAGCACTTCCTATGTGCAGAGCACTGTACTAAGCTCTTGGGAGAGTACAATGTAATGGAATTAGCAGACACATTCCCTGCCCATAATGAGCTTACAGTCTAGAGGGGCAGTGGATATGGAGGAGAGGTCGGTCGGAGAAGGCTTCCTGGAGGAGGTGTGATTGGAAGACGGGGGGGCGGGCTATACCAAAGTCCTTCTAAAAATTGCAGTTCCTTTAGGAAGTGGGTTATACCACAGCCCTTCTAAAAATTGCAATTCAGTTAGGAAGGTTTGCCCAATTAATTCCCAACGTCTAAAATCTTATCAACCCAACAGCCTCCCCGCGACTTATGTATTTATATCCCTCCTCGGCACTTGGGTATCGTCTATATACAGCTGCATATTTACTTACTATATTTATTGTGTATTTCATCCTGGCATACTTGTTCAACTATCTAATCCTTGATCTTCCACTATTCCCAACATCTATAAATATATTTTGTTGTGCGTCTGCCCCGTTGGAACGTGGGTTTGGCTTCTGTTGTATTACTTTCCCAAGCACTTTAGTACAGGTTGTTGCACTCAATCAATCAATCGTATTTATTGAGTGCTTACTGTGTGTAGAGCGCTACACTAAGCGCTTGGGAGACGCAGAGTGGTTCCACGGCAGGGCCGCACATTTTTCTCCATGGCACGTCACTCGGGAGAAATCCTTCAAGATGATATATCAGGTGGGGCTTTTAAATATCTTCGGGGCGATCTGTCTCTCCGTTTGAATTTCGAGGTCTTCCGAGCTGGCCAGCAGGAGGAGGGGCTGGGAAACCGGGAGGCGGGGACTTTCCATGACGCTGGGGAGGAAGGAAACCAGGATGATCGAAACCGCAGGGCGAGGGGGGAAACCTGGAGCGGGAGGGAAGGAGCCGGGGAGCGGCCGTTTCTGTTGCCCAAAATGCAACATAAATCCCTTGGCTACCCTGCCTGTGGATATGACCGGCTTGGGGGGGAAGGGGGGTATCGGCGGACATGCTTTGTATTTAAAAATAAATTAAAAATCCCCCGGCGCTGGTGAGGCCGGCTTCAACCCCCCTCTCCCGGCCTCCCTCCGCGGAGCCGGGGAAGCGGAGAGGAGGGCTCAATCAGGGAAGCCTTCCTGGAGGAGATGTGCCTTTGCAGCGGCATGGGCTAGTGGCAAGAGCACGGGCTTGGGAATCAGAGAACGTGGGTTCTAATCCCGACGCCACCATTTGCCTGCCGTGTGACCTTGGGCTAGTCACTTCACTTCTCTGCACCTCAGTTACCTCATCTGTAAAATGGGGATAAAGACTGTGAGCCCCAGGTGGGACAGGGACTGTGTCCAACCTGATTACTTTGTATCTACCCCAGGGCTTAGAACAGTGCTCGGCACAAAGTAAGCGCTTAACATACCATTATTATTATTATTCAGTAAGGCTTGGGGAGGGGAGAGGGGAAGCAATTATCTGTCTGATGTGAGGAGGGAGGGCATTCCGGGCCAGATGTAGGATGTGGGCGAGACGAGAGGAGATGGAGGTACAGATACAGGTACGAGATAATACACTGTTCTAAGCGCTGGGGTAGATACAGGGTAATCAGGTTGTCCCACGTGAGGCTCACAGTTAATCCCCATTTTACAGCGGAGGTAACTTAGGCACAGAGAAGTAAAGTGACTTGCCAACAGTCACACAGCTGACAAGTGGCAGAGTCGGAATTCGAACCCATGACCTCTGACTCCCAAGCCCGGGCTCTTTCCATTGAGCCACGCTGCTTCTCATTGGAGGTACAGGGAGAAGGTTGGCATTAGAGGAGCCAAATGTGTGGGCTGGGCTGTAGTAGGAGAGCAGGGAGGTGAGGTAGGAGAGGGTAATGGAGTGCTCTAAAGCCGATGGTGAGGACTTTTTGCTCGATGCGGAGATGGGGAAGGAGACTGATTGTGACTTTTCAGCAACGTTCTCCCAGGCTGTAGGTTTCAGATCCTGTTGGCAGGAGGGACCCGACTCCAAACCCCTCGGGCAGCAGGGACAATTGAGCTGCGAATGGGGAACCAATTTGTTAAAAAAAAAAAAAAAAAGCGACTCGTGTCAGCAGCAACCAATCTAATCAAGTGGCTCATTACGGGAACGTAAATTAATCCCTTTAACTGGGTGAAGGAAGATCAGATAGGGGCGCCCGGGAAGGCCTTAACCCATCAGACTGAGTTTAGGCACCCCCATCGTCTACCCCCGGGGGACTTCCTTAAGTACCATGACTACAGCTACTATCCCTGCTCCTGTGGCTTCTACTCATTCATTCAATAGTATTTATTGAGCGCTTACTATTTGCAGAGCACTGTACTAAGCGCGTGAAATGTACAATTCGGCAACAGAGACAATCCTTACCCAATCCCTGCCCTACTCCTACAGTGGCTACTACTACCATGACTACTATCGGTCAGTCAGTCGATTGTATTCGTTCATTTATTCTGTCGTATTTATTGAGCACCGACTGTGTGCGGAGCACTGTACTAAGCGCCTGGAAAATACAATTCGGCAACAAAGACGATCCCTGCCCACAGTGGTCTAGAAGGGGGAGACAGACATCACAACAAGTAAACAGGCATCAGTAGCATTAAATCGAAACCCAGTTCTGCCACCCGCCACCAGGGACTGACCCAGAGTGGGTCAGACAAGCCAGGGTGGGAATGGAGGCCCAGGAAGGACCCCAATGTCACCTACCCTACCTTCCCCACATGCAACGCCCTGGACCCAGATAGCTGTAGGGACCAAAGGCAAGGGAAGACAGGAAAGGGGAAACCGTCATTGTGCCCTCCCAGGCCTTTTCCTTAACCCCAATAAGTCTGTCTCAGCATGGCTATAGAGGTCCTGGGAGACAGGGAGGAGTTTTGCAGCTGGGCAAAGAATGGCAGCTCAGCCGTGAAACAAGTTTAAAAATCATGAAAATGAAGCACCGTGCAGGGTACCGCCAGGTGGAGTCACGGGGGGGGGGGGGGGGGGGGGGGCAACATGACTGTTTTCCTTCCATTGAAGTTGCTTATCCTACAGTGTAACCTCTTTGACTCTGTTTACAGTAATTTAGTCATATTACTCATCTAGAACCCATTGAAGACCCAGAGTTGTGTAATTTTGGGAAAAATAAGCCATGTGAACTTCGTTCAGCAGTCAAGTTCACATTTATAACATTGTTCCTATGAGAAAATTCATTCTCACTTAAGTTTGGACATTTTCCAGGAACCAACTGGGTCCTAAACCCAAATACTACTTGGTTTTACATTCTCAATTTCTCTCATGATGACACTGAAATTTGGGTGAGCAATTACTGTGTGCAGAGCACTGTACTAAGCATTTGGGAGAATGAAATACGACAAGAGTTGCTGGACATGTTCCCTCCCCGCAACTTGCTTACAGTCTAGAGGGGGAGACAGTCATTGATATAAATAAATTATGGAGATGTACATAAGTGCTGTGGCACTGAGAGAGGGGTGACTAAAGGGTATAAATCCAAGTTCAGGAGTGATGCAGAAGGGTGTGGGGGAAGAGGAAATGAGGGCTTAGTCAGGGAAGGCCTCTTGGAGGAGGTGTGCTTTTAAATACAGCTTTGAAGGTGGAGAGAACGATCATCTGTCAGATATGAAGAGGGAGGGCGTTCCAGGCCACAGGCAGGATGTGGGCAAGAGATCAGCGGTGAGATAGATGAGATTGAGGGATGGTGAATTGGTTGCCATTAGAGGAGCGAAGGTTGTGGGCTGGGTTGGAGTAAGAAATCAGGTAGGTAAGGTAGGAGAGGGCAATGCAACGAAATGTTTTAAAACCAATGCTAAGGAGTTTCTATTTACTCTTCCTCCTCCTCCTTCTCACTGCTCCTCCTCCTCCTCCTCCTCCTCCTCCTCCTCACTGCTACTCCTACTTCCCCTTAAACTTCTAGGCTACCCTTTAAGTGACAAGAACTTCTCCCCTGGGAGGAAGGATCTCAGTTTAATATTGATGATAGTACCCTCTTGCAGGAAATGCCCCACTTTATTCTGAACCTCTTCCAATGCTATTTCCCAATGATGTTGCTGCTGTATATTCTCACTCAGCTCCCAGTAGATCTTCAAAAGATTATTTTTGATGATAATTCATTCATTCATTCAATCGTATTCATTGAGAGCTTACTGTGTGCAAAGCATTGTACTAAGCACTTGGAGAGTACAATATAATATCACATTCCCTGCCCACAATGAGCTCACAGTCCAGAGGTGGAAACAGACATTAATATAAATAAAGATAGATTCCAGATATATACATATATGCTTTGGGGAAGGGAGGGAGGATGAAGGAGGGAGCAAGTATGAGTGACACAGAAGGAGAGGTGAGGGCTCAGTCAGGGAAGGATTCCTGGAGGAGTTGTGCCTTCAATAAGCTTTGAAGTGGGGGAGAGCAATTATCTGGCTGATATGGTGTGGGAGGCGTTCCAGGCCAGAGGTAAGATGTGGGCAAAAGGTCAGCGGCAAGATGTAGAAGCAGCGTGGCTCAGCGGAAAGAGCCCGGGCTTGGGAGTCAGAGGTCATGGGTTCTAATCCCGACTCCACTGCTTGCCAGCTGTGTGACTCTAGGTGAGTCACTTAACTTCTCTGTGCCTCAGTTACCTCATCTGTAAAATGGAGCTTAAGACTGTGAGCCCCACGTGGGACAACCTGATCACCTTGTATCCCCTCAGCGCTTAGAACAGTGCTTTGCACATAGTAAGCGCTTAACAAATACCATCATCATTATTATTATTATTGAGATAGATGAGAGCGAGTTACAGTGAGAAGCTTAGCACCAAAGGAACGAAGTGTGCCAGCTGGGTTGTAGTAGGAGAGCAGCGAGGTGAGATAGGAAAGGGCAAGGTGATTAAGTGCTTTAAAGCCAATGGTGAGGAGTTTTTGCTTGATGTGGAGGTGAATGGGCAACCACTGGAATTTCTTGGGGAGTGGGGAAGCATGGTCTGAACGTTTTTGAAGGAAAATAATTCGGGCAGCAGAATGGAGTATGGAGCGGAGTGGAAAGAGACACGAGACAGGGAGGTCAGCAAGAAGGCTGATACAGTAATCAAGGCGGGATGGGATAAGTGCTTGCATTGAAGCAGTTTGGATGGAGAGGAAGGGGACGGATTTGGTGAAATCTGTTCTTGGTGAAGCAGCTGATGGCTAAGGGCAGCCACATTCCCCGCCCCACATCCTAATCTGAAGAGGTCAGGAGGTGGCCAAGGGAGGAGATTACTATGGACATATATTGGGTTGAAGAGGACCTGGAAGGCATGACTTAATTTTTTAAGGGTTTTACTTGCACACTTGACTGAGAGATAAACAAAAGAAAATAATGTGTAATTGCAATTTCAAGGAATATTTCTGATATGCAAAATATAACAAATCATTCCAAGTATAATACTTTAATCAGTCTGGTGTATTTTTCACACACTTAGCAGTTTGGAAAATTGAACTCAGTTCAGTGTTGTATGCTTTTCAGGTGCATTTTTAGAAATAAACGTCTTGACTAATATTATGATGTATGACTTTAGAAACTGATGCAAGATTTATTCTTTTTCTTAATCTCATACGGCGCTTTCCAGTTGGCAAAGCAACTGACTTAATGACTTCTAACCAATTCTCAGTTCTGCTTTAACTAAATGAGGCATTGGTTGAAGTGTGACTCTATTTCTTTTATTTCTCTGCAAAAAAATCTGAAATTGCTACTTTGAAATACTTGCACTAAGATTTATTACTGGGTTTCAATTGTGTTTATAAAATTCAATATAGCATAGCCACTCTGGGTTACAAAATCTGCTATTCAGTTTGCCATGAAGTTTTAGAATTTTCACCATACTTCCCTGGCATGATAATCCATATTAAAAATAACAAAAGGAATGATAAAGAATTAGATTCACAAAATATACACTGGAGGTGGAAAAATAAGCCACAAGATGAGAAATGACTATTCAACGGAATGGCAATAGCCTTCAATTTAGTAGGCTTATTTAAAAAACTTAGATACTGAGTTGCATAAACAGAATTCTGGGCCTTGTAGAAATCATGAAGTTCTGGTTAAAGGATACTTGAAGATTCTAGGTAAAGGTTAATTGAATAGGAAGTGATTAGAGGAAAAGAGAAGACCGAAGGTACTAATAATAGTCTTTCAGTATATGCCTGGAGACCAGATGTTTGCAACATGAACATAAGAGAAGATGAGTTTAAATCAGCAGCAGGAGGAATCACAGAGCCCTTATCAACCTTTATTATGCAAAATGAAACAAGCTAAGAAGCCTGTTTGACGAGAAGTGGAATGCCAAAGACATAGAAATACCACGTAACTCAGATCGAAACCAAACCAAGGACTTCTTCCCATCCCTCGGTGGCCTCCCAGGTTCTTTCGGTTGTCTTGGATAACATTTCCAAGCCACAGGACTATAATTATTACCCATATGGCCTTCGTTGAGAGCTCACCTATAAGGGTTATTGGAGAAGGGGACTGAGAAAAGTTCAAGGACCTCTAGCCGTTTCCCAAAGGCTTGGAGTTTAGACAAAGAATGTTAGTTTATTGCCCAAGGAGAGAAAAAAGAGAGAAAGCTAAACCAGGTCCAAATGGTTATAGATACCCAGCTATATGGGCTTCTATATACCCACAGCTATAATAACTATACCAACTTCCTTGAATACACAAAGATCTGAGCATGAGTACTCACAAGTCGACCTCCTCCCGGTGGACTCCCTCCTGCACCACCCCCCCTTCTCTAAGTCAGTTTCTCACCTATGTGTATCATTCAAAATAGCTTATGGGCCGATTGAGCATTGACTGTGTAGGAACTGTAACTGCTCATCAAAGATTCCTGGTGTGAGGAAATAACCCTCCCACTGTGAGAGAGTCTGTCATTTTTTTTTATGACTAAGCCTCATTTGGGGCCATAGAGACCTTTTCTGATGTTTTATAAGTCTGTCATCAGAACCTAGTACATAGACTCTCCAAACCTTCTTCCCTCAGGTCATACCTTTGTTCAGACTGTGCTAGACTGTGAGCTCCAATGTATCTGTTTATTGTTGTATTGTTCTCTCCCAAGCATTTAGTACAATGCTCTGCTCTCAGTAAGCGCTCAATAAATACCATTGACTGACTGACAAGGACAAAGTCCAATCTGCTTACATTGTATTTACCCCAGCACTTAGCACAGTGCCTGGCACATAGTAAGCACATAACAAAGACCAGAAAAAAGGACTTACAGTGTGGGCGGGGGAGGTGGGGGGGGGGAACGGGGACAGACATAATAAATAATTTAAGGATAATACTGTGGAGGGTGGGGTGAATATCAAATCCTTCAAGGGTACAGATCCAAGTGCATAGGTCCCACAGAAGCAAGAGGGAGTAGGACAAAATATGGTTAATCAGGGAAATGGAGGAGTATAAGGATACGTACATAAGTGCTATGTGGCTGGGTGAGGAGTTAATATCAATGTAATGTTGGTATTTGTTAAGCATTTACTATGTGCAGAGCACTGTTCTAAGCACTGGGGGAGATACAGGGTAATCAGGTTGTCCCACTTGAGGCTCACAATCTTAATCCCCATTTTACAGATGAGGGACCTGAGGCACAGAGAAGTTAAGTGACTTGCCCACAGTCACGCAGCTGACAAGTGGCATTGCTTAAAGGTACAAGTTCCAAGTGCATAAACAACACAGGATGACTAAGACAGGGAAGTGAGTGCCTAGTTGGGGAAGGCTTCTTGGAGGAGATGTGATATTAGGAAAGTTTTGAAGGTGGGGAGAGTGATGGTCTGTTGGATATGATGAGGGGGGGAGTTCCAGGCTAGAGGGAGGATGTGGGCAAGGGATTGGAGGTGAGATAGATGAGGTTGAGGTACAGTGAGAATCTTGGTGTTAAAGGAATGAAGTGTGCGGGTCGGGTCTTCCAGCACTTGGCAATCACTCGGCATCAGGAACTGTGGAAATAGTTCTAATATTTGAATCCTAGTAATGGTGGAGTCATCAAAAGAAAACGGTGGATCAACCTCAGTCCTGACACTTCTGGTGGATTGCGAGAAGTGCAGAGGCCGAGGCAGGCAATATATAACTAACCATGTAAGTGTAAAGGTTAGCACTTGGTTGGGGCTGTGTCTATGCCTCAAAGTTGCAAAGCCATGGTGTGACAACAGCAGCATGGTAGATGACGATCTTTGTCTTCAGTCTGACTCCCCTTTCCTCCCAGAGCCGATAATGCCCCTTTCCAAATTCTGTGCCAGTCATATGGATACATCTCGCGATGACATCTATAAACACTATTTTGCAAGAGCATGCTGCCCAAGTAACAATGTTTTAATGGCCTTAAGCCATACAGTACAAATGGATACCACCAAAGCAGGCATAGTGGTTTGGGGCTTTAACTGGGCCAAAGTTTTAGTCTTTTTCAGACTGTCAGTCCAATGTGTTTACCAGCTCATGCAAAACATTCTTTGAACAATTTTATGGCTCCATGAGTGTTGGCCACCTTTAAGCAGTCACCTGTGAATTCATGGATGAGACTTGCAGTGGCACAAAATCACTGTAAATGCAAGTGTTCAACTTGACTGCATGTAGTCCCCCACATTTCAAGCCTGGTAACATATAAATCAATTGAAGATACGAGGATCCTGGTGTACCACCTGAAATGAAAATTTGTTCTAAGTATATTAAACAAGGGAGGTTGAAGCTTCTTTGGCCACAGAAAAAAGTAGAAGAAAATTATAATTGCTTGATTGTTTAAGTTTGTGATAGCTCTTCTGCTGTTAATTTGTAGGGGCGGATTCCTCATTAACTGTTCCTAGACTTAATAATAATAATGGTATTTGTTAAGCGCTTACATGTGCAAAGCACGGTTCTAAGCGCTGGTGGGATACAAGGTAATCATGTTGTCCCTTGTGGGGCTCACAGTCTTAATCCCCATTTTACAGATGAGGTAACTGAGGCACAGGGAAGTTAAGTGACTTACCCAAAGTCACATAGCTGACAAGTGGCGGGGGCAGCATTAGAACCCATGACCTCTGACTCCCAAGCCTGGGCTCTTTCCACTGAGTGATGCTGCTTCTAATAAATAAAGATAAATATTGACAAATTATAACAAAGTAATGGTCCCCTGATAAACTCCCAACACCCCAAATCACATCAACCCATCACCTCTAGCTTTTACATTTTCATTGATTTATACCATTGTTATGAACTGTATTTAAGCACCCAATGGTCATCTTTCTGGCTCTCTCTCAGGAGAACTCCCACTTGCTCTTTAAATCTACCCCAATCTATGTATTTCCATTTCCTCTTCTACCAAGCACTGTACTAAGCACTGAGGTAGATTCAAGACAATCAGGCCAGACACTGTACCTGTTCCACATGAGGCTCACAGTCTAAGGCTGGCAAAGAACAGGTATTTATTTCCCATTTTACACAAGGGGAAACTGGGACACAGAGAAATTAAGTGACTTGCCACAGGTCACAAAGCAGGGAATTGGGGGAGCCAGAATTACAACTCAGGTCCCGCAACTCCTAGGCCTGTGGTCATTCCACTAGTCCATGCTTCTTCCCATAATAATAAGGAAGGGGTTCCATCCTTAAGCCCTCTTTTCTCCTACTCTCTCTCCTGTCTATGCCACCTATGCATTTGGATCTGTACCTTTGCAGCACTTGATATTCACCCCACCCTCAGCCCTACGGCTCTTATGTACATATTCTTAATTTTTTATGTACATTAATGTCTGTTTCCCCCTCCAGCCTGTAAGTTCCTTGTGGGCAGGGAACATGTCTACCCACTCTGTCTTACTGTACTCTCCCAAGTGCTTGATACAGTGCTCTGCACACAGTAAGCACTCAATAAATACCACTGATCCATTTTATAATCACTTTTCAATTCGGTGCTATTTCATAATGAATATACTGTTTTCCGTTGATTTTTTTTTACCTACTTCTTCAAAACCAATTTTGGATGGATTGCTATATGCCTGTCTCATTACAAATCATCCCCGCCATGTAATTTCAAGTGGTGGCGTGTGCTGCAGCAACAATTATATTATGATGTATGCTGCTTGAAAAGTAATTCTGAAAATGACCTCAAGATGGCAGGGTTTTATAAACTATTTACAATTTTATAGTGTCTGAAACCAAATTATTCCCTCTGTAACTTTATTTACTGAATTAAAATGCCTCTGTTCATCAGTCTCTTTCTTCTCCTGGATCTATTTCTTCAGCAGCTTGCCCTGCTCCTGTTCCTGCTTTCTTGTAAGTGGATCGTTGTCTAATGGCATTCTCCAGGTTAGAGGGGACTGTGGAAATAACAATGCCAACAGGAGGTGTCATTTTTGAACTACCTCAAAGATCAAACAAATATCCCCATTACTTCCTCTGGCCCTGCCTCTTCCACTTCTAAAGTAAAAAGCCTCGAAGTCATTTACAAGAACATAAGATCTCTCCTTCCACTTCAGTTGACTATTGGCCATGCCCAAACAGGACTGCAGCCTCAGCCTGCAAGCTTCTGGACCCATCAGTCAAATAACTTCTGCTCTCACAAAGGAGTGGGTGAGAAGCAGTGTGGCTTAGTGGAAAGAGCACAGGCTTGGGAGTCAGAGGACGCAGGTTCTAACCTCGTCTCCGCCTCTTGTCTGCTGTGTAACCTTGGGCAAGCCACTTAACTTCTCTGTGCCTCAGTTACCTCATCTGTAAAATGGGAATGAAGACTGTGAGCCCCATGTGAGACAACCTGATGACCTTGTATCTACCCCAGTGCTTAGAACAGTGCTTGGCACATAGTAAGCGCTTCACAAATACCATTATTATTATTAAGTAAAGTTTGGGTTCTTTTTCCCTGAGTTGTGAGGAGGCTCCTTCTCTCCCAACCTGAACTGGGGTGGAAGGATGGTATTGGATTTTCTTTTTCATCCCTTTTTCCTAACCCAAGCAGTTTCCTTTTAACCCAAGCAGTTTCCTTTTACTTCCTCGTACTTTCTTTTAATTTATTCTGCAGGCAGCTTAATTGTGGTCGAGATAAGGTGAAGAGCAATGATACTACTGATGATATCATTAGTCCTACTCTCTCACCAAGTCTTCCATTACATCTTCGAACAAGTAACAAGTAATGATATTGACTTAATTTAGCTTTATCTCCTCTTTTTTCCTCCTGACCTCACTCTGGGGAAGAGATAGGGTTAAAGGTATGTGTTAAGTACCTACTGGGTGCGATGCACTTCGGAAAGTATGACAGAAGCATGATTAACTGTGTTATTTGTTAAGCGCTCATTGTGTGCCAAGCACTGAACTGAGCACTGGGGTAGATGCAAGATAATCAGGTTGGACATAGTAGGACATGAGGCTCACAGTCTAAGTAGGAAGGAGAATAGGTATTTCATTTCCATTTTACAGATGGAGAACTGAGGCACAGAGATAATCATTCATTCATTCAATAGTATTTATTGAGCGCTTTCTATGTGCAGAGCACTGTACCTTGGAATGTACAATAATAATGATGCCATTTGTTAAGCACTTACTATGTGCCAAGCACTGTTCTAAGCATTGGGGTAGATACAAGGTAATCAGATTGTCCCACTTTGGGGCTCACAGTCTTCATCCCCATTTTCCAGATGATGTAACTGAGGCACAGAGAAGTTAAGTGACTTGCCCAAAGTCACACAGCTGACAAGTGGCAGAACTGGGATTAGAACCCATGATCTCTGACTCCCAAACGCGGGCTCTTTCCACTGAGCCACACTGCTTCTCTAAGATGTTAGATGAATTGCCCAAGGTCATGCATCAGGCCTCTGACTCCCAACCCCAGGCTCTTTCCACTTTTCCATGAGGCCATTCCACTTCTCTGCCCACAAGGAGCTTGCACTGTAATGGGGCAGACAGATATTAAATATTTACAGAGTAGCAGGAAAAGAAATAATTGAATGCAAACTTTAGTATGCAGATGCGCAAGATATTCCTCCAACATACACCTGGCTCCTACCCCTCCTTGACCTCTCTGCTGCCTTTGACACTGTCGACCATCCCCTCCTCCTCCATACCTTATCTCACCTTGGCTTCACGGACTCTGTCCTCTCCTGGTTCTCCTCTTACCTCTCTGGCCGATCATTCTCGGTCTCCTACGCCGGAGCCTCCTCCCCCTCCCATCCTTTAACTGTTGGAGTTCCTCAAGGGTCAGTTCTTGGCCCTCTTCTGTTCTCCATTTACACTCACTCCCTCGGTGAACTCATCCGCTCTCACGGCTTTGACTACCATCTCTACGCAGATGACACGCAGATCTACATCTCCGCCCCTGTCCTCTCCCCCTCCCTTCAGGCTCGCATCTCCTCCTGCCTCCGGGACGTCTCCACCTGGATGTCGGCCCGCCACCTAAAACTCAACATGAGCAAGACTGAGCTCCTCATCTTCCCTCCCAAGCCCGGTCCGCTCCCAGACTTCTCCATCACCGTGGATGGCACGACCATCCTTCCCGTCCCGCAGGCCCGCAATCTCGGTGTCATCCTTGACTCGTCCCTCTCGTTCACCCCACACATCCTATCCGTTACCAAGACCTGCCGGTTTCACCTCTACAATATCGCCAAGATCCGCCCTTTCCTCTCCACCCAAATGGCTACCTTACTATTACGGGCTCTCGTTATATCCCGGCTAGACTACTGTGTCAGCCTTCTCTCTGACCTCCCTTCCTCCTCTCTCGCCCCGCTCCGGTCTATTCTTCACTCCGCTGCCCGGCTCATCTTCCTGCAGAAACGATCTGGGCATGTCACTCCCCTTCTTAAACAACTCCAGTGGTTGCCTATCGACCTCCGCTCCAAACAAAAACTCCTCACTCTAGGCTTCGAGGCTCTCCATCACCTTGCCCCTTCCTACCTCTCCTCCCTTCTCTCTTTCTACCGCCCACCCCGCACGCTCCGCTCCTCTGCCGCCCACCTCCTCACCGTCCCTCGGTCTCGCCTATCCCGCCGTCGACCCCTGGGTCACGTCCTCCCGCGGTCCTGGAACGCCCTCCCTCCTCACCTCCGCCAAACTGATTCTCTTTCCCTCTTCAAAACCTTACTTAAAAATCACCTCCTCCAAGAGGCGTTCCCAGACTGAGCTCCTCTTCCCCCCTACTCCCTCTGCCATCCCCCCTTTACCTCTCCGCAGCTAAAGCCTCATTTTCCCCTTTTCCCTCTGCTCCTCCACCTCTCCCTTCCCATCCCCACAGCACTGTACTCGTCCGCTCAACTGTATATATTTTCGTTACCCTATTTATTTTGTTAATGAATTGTACATCGCCTTGATTCTATTTAGTTGCCACTGTTTTTACGAGATGTTCTTCCCCTTGACGCTGTTTAGTGCCATTGTTCTTGTCTGTCCGTCTCCCCCGATTAGACTGTAAGCCCGTCAAACGGCAGGGACTGTCTCTATCTGTTGCCGATTTGTTCATCCCAAGCGCTTAGTACAGTGCTCTGCACATAGTAAGCGCTCAATAAATACTATTGAATGAATGAATGAATGAATACCCACTGACGTTGGGCAAGACACTCACCGGGCCCGTGGGCCTTTCCTCAGTGCGCTGGTCCTGGTTGCAGAGTGGCCGTCTGGCAGAGAAAGACACGTGGCCTGCTGCTGCCCAAAGGGTCAGAGGCGACAGGTATTTATTACCTGTGGCTTGGGCCGGCCAGCTTCCATCCTCCGCTTGCTCCATCTTCACCCCTTTCATCCCCCACACCTCCTTTGGTCAGCCCGGAGGGGAGAGTCACCTACCTTTCCGTCCCGCCCCCTCCAGCCAGAGAAGGTACGTCACAAGTAGCATTTTGACCTTGGGATAGCCGGTGACCAGATTCACCTTGGCACGGGAATTACAGGCCAGTGGAACAGTGTGATTGAGGAGACAGAGGCAGGAGAGTCAGGAACAGGTTAAATAAGAGTTGGGCTTGGGAGCAGTGAAGAGTGCAAGCTGGGGAGTAGCAGTGAAAACTGATAAATAAGATGGGAAAGTGAGTGGAGAGATTTGAAGCCAATTACGAGACATTTTTACATGATGCGGAGGGCGATGGACAAACACTGGATGTTTGTGGGAGTGCAGAGACATGTACTGAATGGTGTTTCGGGAGGATGATTCAGGTAGCAGTGTGGTGTATAGACTGAAGAGGAGAGAGTCAGGGTGCAGGGCTACCAGTGAGGAGGCTGACACAGTAGATAGATGATGGTGACTAGGGAAAGAGCCAAAGAGTAAAACCTGAGAGAGGAGAAATAACAATAAACCACAGAATTAACTCCTGTATAATTGAGAATTTGCTGGACTGCTAAATTTTCACTAATGGGATCCTAGGCCTCAACAATGAAAGCTTTTTTTTTTAAAAAAAGGTATTTTTAAAAAATGCTTACTACATGCCAGGCACTGTTCTAAGCGCTGGGTAGATGCACATTAATCAGGTTGGACACAGTCCCTGTCCCGCATAGGACTCACTGTCTTAATCTTACAGATGAGGTAACTGAAGCATAAATAAGTGAAGTGACTTGCCCAAGGTCCCACAGCAGACAAGTGGAGGAGCAGGGATTAGAACTCAGGTCCTTCAGACTTGCAGGCCCGTGCTCTATCCACCAGGGCATGCAGCTTCTCTTGATTGTACCAAGGTGATCATGATCCTAATGACTCATGGAGTTTATTGCCTTATGGGTGCATTGTAAATTAGCACGGCCTAGTGGACAGGGCACAGGACTAGGAGTCAGTAGACCTAGTTCTTACCCCAGCTCTATCACTGATATGCTGTGTAACCCTGGGCAAGTTACTTGACTTCTCTGTGTTTCTCACTGCTCCTCTGTAAAATGGGTATTACATACCTGGTCTTCCTCCGCATTAGGCCCGTGTGTAGGACAAGGAAGCAGTATGGCCTTGTGGATAAAGTATGGGCCTGGGAATCAGAAGACCTGGGTTTTAATCCCAAATTTGCCACTTGACTGCTGTGTGACCTCGGGCAAGTCACTTAACTTCTCTATGCCTCATTTTCCACAACTGCAAAATGGAGATTCAATACCTGTTCTCCCTCCTACATAGACTATGAACCCCATGTGGGACAGGGACTGTGTCCAATCTGATTAACTTTTATGTACCCCAGGGCTTAGAACAATGCCTGACACATAGTAAGCATTTTAAAAAATAAAATAGGACCGAGACTGGGCGTGAGCTCCTTGTGGGCAGGGAATGTGTCCACCAACTTTATTATACTATACTCTACCAAGCTCTTAGTACAGTGTTCTGTACGAAGTATGCACTTAATAAATACCATTGATTGATTAGTATCTACCCCAGTGGGTGACATACAGTAAATGCCACAAATGCTACATTTATTATTATTACTATTATTTTGTTTCCAGAGAGTACCATAAAAGGCATTTGCTAGCCAAAGAGGTAAGATGAAGTTAGTTATTGTGGTTCAAAAGATATTCCGTTTAACGAATCGCCTTCCCAAAGCAGAAGAGCAGAATCAATATGGACATCTGACACGAGATGGCAGTAAAGTACACAACATAGTACTTGGTGATTCTTTTGGGGGATTGGATGACTGACCTCCCTTCCCAAAGACAATGGATGGGGTGACCATTTTCCTCGCTATTAACTCTGCTACAAATGGGTTGTGTAGTACAGACAATTCTGCATAGCGTTTTGACCCGAGAAATATTTCAGTTAGATTAGCAAGTCGTTCATGAGGTTTGAAATTTGGAATTTACTGAAGGTTCATTTGTAAAGGGAATGATTAATTTAGGAATTTCTTAAAACAAAACCAAAAACCACTACTAGATAGGTGTTATTAAAAACTATGAACTGAAGGGAAGGACTTTGGTAAATTGGGACAGAGGCAAGGCAAATCTGTGGGCCAAATGAAAGTTTTGATGGTCTATAATGACTTTGGAAAAATAATCCGCAAGTCTGTTCTAAAGTCAAAGTCACTCCAACTAAAAAGGTGTAAAGGAAAGGCATAGATTTCCCTCTGTGGATTAAAGATGACATTGGCACTTCTAAAGCAGAAGCAGCATGTCTTAGTGGATAGAGCATGGGCCTGGGAGTCAGAAGCTCATGAGTTCTAATCCCAGCTCCGCCACCTGTCCGCTGTGTGACCATGGTCAAGTCATTTAACTTCTTTTGGCCTCAGCTCCCCTCATCTGTAAAATGGGGATTAAGACTGTGAGTCCTATATGGGGCGGGGGCTGGGTCCAACCTGATTAGCTTGTATCTATCCCAGCACTTAGAACAGTGCCTGGCACATAGGAAGTGCTTAAGAAATACCATAATTATTATTAGTAGTATTATTATGACTGACTCCTACTCCATAAATATGACTGATGGTTAGGATGATGAGAGTTAGATAGTTTGGAATGAAAAGATTAAAAACTCACTGGTTCAGTGGAAAATACTTTACTCTATATATGCCACTATGAATTTATCACTAGTAAATAATTCCAATGCCCTTTTAAATTCACAGTAGAAAGATCACAGGCCTGGGAGTCAGAGGCTCTGAGTTCTAATTCCAACTCTGCCACTTGTCTGCTGTGTGACCTTGGGCAAGTCACTTAACTTCTCTGTGTCTCGGTTTCCTCATCTGTAAAAATGGGGATTAAATCCTACCTAGACTGTGAGTCCCAGGAAGAACAAGGACTCTGTCCAACGTCATAACCTTGTATCTATCCCAGTGCTTAGAACAGTACTTGGCATGTAGTAAGTGCTTAACAAACAGCATTAAAAAAACTATTTAAAAACTATATTCAGCAATGCAAGGATAGGAAGAGGTAGAAAACTTAATCAAAAAAGCTAGCATGTCTTATGATTGGCTCAAAGTCACAGAAAGGGGCTGACATGGCAATAAGATTCAGACACAACTGAAGGTGCATAGGGAAAATGTCGTGTCCATCTTTCTTTCTGTCAGTGAGAGCTGAACTCACTACAGAGGACACATTTAACCTCAGGAATGATTCCAGAGGCCCTGGCATGTATTCAGGCCACCACAATCTAAGCGCATAAAGTACGGAGGCAGGTGCTCTGGTATTTCCATTGCTGGTGGTTATGATTTTAAAGGGCCTGGGTCTATTGAGCCGGGCGGAACCTCCTTACCAGCAAAACATGGAAATTTCTATCCCACAGGTGTATAGAGTCAGAGCAGAAGCCACAATAGGCGAGGTGAAAGAGGTGGCCATAGGCTCTAGGTAAATCCAAGCCTTCAAGCTTGTCCTCTAGACTATGAGCTCATTTTGGGCAGGGAATATGTCTATTGTTTGTATTGTACTCTCCCAAGTGCTTAGTACAGTGTTTTGCACATAGTAAGCACTTAATAAATATGATTGAATGTATGAATATATTTCCAGTGCCTCTGGCACTTTTGGAGAGGAAAAAAGCCACTTTTTTTTCTTTTAATGGTACTATGAGCCTCACCTGGGACAGGGACTATGTCCGACATGATTAGCTTGTATCTAATCCAGTGCTTAGTACAGTGCTTGGAACATAGTGAGTATTTTACAAATACTATTAAAAAAAAAAACTAAGGAGAGCCTGGTTGACTTGGAGAACATGGGGAGGAAGACAAAAGCATCATTCCTGCCCTCAGTGAATTTTTACTATAATGGGAAAAGCCAGGGGGTGAGTGGAAGCCCAGGGCCTCGTGGCCCAGAGCTCCCCCTCCAGCAAATTTCAGGCTCCACGAGGAGTACCATTCTCCCAACAGTAACCTTGGGTGAGAAGCCCCATCCCCTCCAGAAGGTCTTCTCAATCGACCATTTAAAAGGGTAGGAAGGTTGTGGCAACTTGGACTGGGCAACTCAGATGGAGGAGATAAGGATGACTACTACTCCTGCTCCTGCTAATGATGATTGAAATCATTGCTTTTTGCTCAGTCTACACTTGACATATAAAGGCCTAATCCTAAACCTAAGGTTAGGTTAGGTGTCCTTCACTTTCAACTAAGTCTGCATTCTGAGATAAGGTGGAATTTGGGCTGTGAGCCCAGTTCCAGAACAGCAAATGAATGTGGAAGACCAAAAAGAAGTAATGTACAGTGAAGGACAGTGAAAGTGAGAGAACGTTGTTTACAGAGATGCACCTCTTAACGATCAATCAATAGCATTACTGAATAACTACTGTGTGTAGAACATTATATTAAACACTTTTACTAAGCACAAAATAATTTGAAGGCACAATCACTGCCCTAAGGAGCTTACAGTCTAGTAAGGGAGACAGACAAATGAGAGAAAAAAGAGTAATCACGTATATATGATCTGTACATATGCATTCTGGGCTGTGGGAACTTACATGCTTAGGTGGCCCAGAGAAGGTGAAGTGTAAGTAGGGGGATATAAATTGGGGAAACTAGAGATTACCTGGGGAAGGTCTCCTAGAGGGGATGTGATCTCAGAGGGGCAGAGAACATGGGGAGGACTGTGGTTTTTTGGAGGAAGCGCAGAGGGATCAGGCACTGGAAAGATGAGAACGAGGCACAGTGAGTAGGTTAGCTTGAGAGGAATGTAGAATGGGAGCTGGGGAGAAATGGAAAAATAGAGTGGTTAAGTAGGAGGAAAAAAGCTGATTGGATGCTTTAAAGTCAGTGGTAATGAGTTCCGTTTGGAGGTTCTTGAGGTATGGAAAGAAGTGTGCAGAATGACATTTGAGAAAAATGACCTGGGCAGAAGAGTGAAGTATGGACTGAAGAGGGGAGAGACACTGAAGGCAGGAAGGTTAGCAAGGATTCAGTTGTCAAGCCAAGATATGACAAGTGCCTGGACAGTTACAAACGCAATACAGAATTGCAGTCTTGAGCGTATATGTGGGTAAGAAGCCTAATATATGATGTGTTTGAAAACAATTGCTGGAAATTCAATGAAGTGCTACCAAGCCCAACTTCAAGATGATAAAGCTCCATAGACGGAAGGAGGCAAATAAAAACACTATGGAGAAAACTGAATTCATGTCATCTATGGAAAAAAAAGTGTTACATTCAAAATTGACCAGATGGAGTGGAAGAGGCAGATTCTGGAATTGTGGAGGAAATCCCGACAGTGATATTTTGGGGGATGCAATTCCTGCCTGGAGATGTACAAAAGTAGCTTTTAGGGATAAGAGCTTCTGTTACATCACATAGACATCTTCCATCCCCGCTAACCAAGAACCTGTGACCTAGTCCTGTCTGCTCTGGATTATTCATGAGACTGCAGAACAGTAAATCAAATTTGTAGCCAATGCAAATACCTCATTTTAACCCACTTAAATGGTAAGTTCCTTGAGGGCAGAGATGGTGTCTATTTTTTCTACTGTACAGTACCTTTGACTGATTTAGCCACGAGTTTCGACCTCCTCCCAACCAACCTTTTAGAGACATTGCTGCCAAATAGTAAATGTGATTGATTTGTGTTTCATATCCTTTTATGCCCCCTGCCCGCCCACCCACCAATGGAGGGGTTGTGAGCTGGCAAATGGCCAACAGCCAGTGGCAAAAAGAGGAGAAGCAAAGGGCCAGGAGAACCCCAAAGCAAATAATTAGCTGCTGGCAAACTGAGAATTGGCAGAACCAAGCCAAATTAGGGAGATTGTATGGTCTGTTTTCTAGATGCATTGGCAGAAGTTTTAAAAGCTCTTTTTTTTGCTGGAAATAAAGGATTTGATAAAGCTCTTTTCCTTTTCCACAGAGATAGAGTAAATAGAAAGAGTTCATATTATAAAGCAGAGCTTTGTGCTTTTATGTGGACAATGCAATGAAACATGTTAAGGGAGAAAGAAAAAGGGGGTGGGAGGGATTTAAAATTGCCTTTTTTCAAATGAAGGCTTGTAAGAAAACTGCCTTTCCATTGTGTATGGGGGGAAAAAAATGCTTTTCCTTGACTGGATCCTGCCAGGCCATGCCTAGGAAGGGTCATTGTTTTGTGGTTAAACTGGAAACAGGACAAATGAAGCAACATGTGCCGTAGGTTGGGGTGAGTTGTCGGGTTAAAAGCATGAATAGGATGACACCCAGATGCCTGACTACAAGTGGACTACAGTGGCCCTGCACCGTGTACTCCAACTTTTAAGTAGGTTGAGGCAATGGAATGGTGCTGTGTTTGGCAGAAGCCCCCCTCATAACCCAAGTTCCTGGATGGCAGTTTAAAATGCCTTGCTGCCCCCCACCCCTACCCCCCACTCAAGGAGAGAACCCATAGGATGCTCACCCCTGGTGCAGAACATGGGGAAGATTATAACAAGTTCTCACTTAGGACTGTTGGCCTGGAGTGGTGAGATACCCCAATATCATCCCCTCCACGTACTGTTTACTTGACATGTTTTACAGGGGCATTTTTGATGGTTGAATTTCAACTTGTGTTCACTGTTGTTTGGATTATATTTTCTCGTTATTATGTATCTACCCTTCCCCATTCAGATTATGAGTCCCTGGTGGGCCAGGTAGCAGATGTTAATTGATTTCTGTGAAGTTACCCCAGTGCTTGGTTCTGTACTCTGCACGTAGGAAGTGCTGAATAAATGTTAGTAATAATAATAAGTAAGTTATGTATGATTGGGTTGACAGTCCCAGACCTGTACTTTCTTCATGCTCTCCATCTGGGGGTCTTTTGGAATATGCTGGATGTGAGTCTGTGGTTCCATCTTTTTGGGAAATCAGTCTGGTAGATTGGATACCAAGTAAGATCAATATGCTCTGAATACAAAATTCATTGGCTAGAGTTTTCAATTTATTGCCCACATGAAAAAAACCCACTTTATTAAGAAAAAAATCATTACAAAACAATTAGTTTCTCAGATTAGGTATCATCAATCTTAGAGATGCAATTTAGCATGGAAAGTACTTGAAATAATTAAAAAGGAAGATAATGAACTTACAGGTGACTAGGGTACTAAGAAAACAACAAACCCTTTGAATAAAAAGGAACTATAAGCCTTGCTTACTACTCTTTGATTATTTTATTGTAAGATCTTAGAACTACTTTGGTATTAATCTCATCCATACTGGGTATATCGATAATTTCTTTAGCACAGCACATAAAGATTTGTTTGCATAAATACTTTTTGGTGGAATGATGTTTCCATAGCAGCAAATGATTACAGATTGTGAGAAAAAAAGTGCTAGCAATGGCAGCCAAATCTGAAATTCTGTAAATTCTTTAAGCCCTTTCAGAATTTGTGACCTTTTCTATAGCACAAAATTGTGTATCAGTCAATTAATTTATTGTATCCAAGTGCTGTGTGCAGAGCACTTGTATCAAGCATATGTGAACATAATTGTGCTTACAGTTCCCTCACTTGTGGTGAATAAGCAGATAGAAGTTTATGCCCTCCTTCTTCCTAAGATTTGAGGACCTGAGAAGAGATATCTTTTGAGTAGCAGTACTAGTAGAAGCATTTATTGAGTATCCACTTGGTGCATTGCATTTACTAGACACTTGGGAAGTACAGAGTAAAGAAGTGACACGTTCCCTGCCCATAGTAGCTGAAACTCTAAAGGGGAAGAAAAACATAAAAGTATTTACAACTCAAGTGGTCAAAATGAGGATGCACAGAGATATTAGGACTTGATGGACACTGGGGGGAGTTATTCCCAGCGGGTGGAAGGGGAAGCTCTTCATCAACCTGGCTCCAGTTGCTGTTGAATAGTTGGACTTGGGGTATTTATTGGGTTATATGATGTGAGGAGGAGGAGGAGGGAAGACTATGCCAAGAGGCAGCAGGGAGTGGGGAGAGGAAGTAGGTCTGGGGGAAGTCAGTTTGAGGTGGTAGGAACTAGAGGCAGTGGGAGGAAGAGGAGTGGCTGAACAGACCACTGGCATTTATTCAATGGCCAGACCAGCCATGGGTCCACAGAGTCTTAATCTTACATTTTGCAGATGAGGAATCTGAAACACAGAGAGTTTAAGTGATTTAATCACCTCTAAGGTCACAGGGCAGGCCAGTGGCAGAATTGGAATTAATTTCATACGCTCTCCCCACTCTCTGCTGCCTCTTGCCATTGTCTTCTCTCCTCCTCCTCTCTCATGTAATCCGATAAGTACCCCAAGTCCAACCATTCAACAGCAGCTGATATGCTTTCAGCTAGACCGTACTGCCTTTCAGAAGTGTTCCAAGCACTGGCTCTCAATAAATACCACTTCCACTGCTAATACCTAGAATATTCAATTTTCCTTGTGGGAATGTTACTCAATTTTTATATGGTTACAAGTAGTTGTACATCCCTACTTTAGAGTGCATTTATAACTCGATCCATGGTCAAGCTCAGATGACTATATTACAGGTATTGTTTCAGAAAGAAAATGGAGCTGAGAAAAGTTACCTTATTCTGTAGTACTCCACCTCACAACATTTATACCAGGCTTCTTTGAATTCACAGTGTGACAGGGACCATAGGTCAGGCATGGGACTTTCCAGCCACACCTGCTCCAAGGGAAAATTGTGTCCTCATTTTTGAAATGAAAGTTAACTGTGTACTCCACTTCCTTTTTTTTTTGGCTCAGGCACTAAAGGTATGAGTTAAGAGGAATGCATTCATAAGGTGAACTTTGTTCCAGGATTTTTTTAAATATATATAAGGATATTCCTTTGCTAGCATGTATCTGTGGTTCGCTTTCGTGTTTATTACTTCTTCTTGAATTACCTTGCACAAATATTGCCAGTAAAAAATATTTTATTTGGTAAAATATTTGGTGGGCTTTAGCCACTTGATATTGGAAACACTTGGGTAATATCTATGTGACTGATTAAAAAGTTTGTCTACAAATAAGACAGATAGCAGTTGGAATGTCTATTTTATATCATGTACTTCATTTAGGTTTATGAAGGGGAAAACTAGTTTATAAATGTTAACCCCACATTCCTTATGCATATTTCTACACTATTTTTCACCTCCCAAATTAAAGAAAGATAATATGTATACATTCCAAGGTCTAAATACTAGCATCTCACTGATCAAATCATTATCTGACTGCAAGGACAAACATCTAGTACAGGTATACCCCACAGTGCTGCTGAGTTATGTTCCTTCCCTCGAAAATGGGACTGCACCCTGAGTGGTTGTACCACGGGGTAGGTTTTTCCATAGACTTACAAGCAGTTAGTTAGGTCTTCTCCAGAATCAGCCCCAACATGACAGTTAAATCCTATAAGTCCTTGAAAATTATACTGTAGCACCCAATCTTCCACCCAATCTTATCTCCCTTTCCCCTTCCCTTTTCTTAGTGGCTTTTCCGCCCCTTGAACATGGTCTTCTCTTCCCCTTTCCCACACACCTCTCCCTGCCCCCAAGCTCTCTATTTTTTTGATTAAATTTGAATCACTACAGATAAGATCACTACTGATAAGGTGCCCAATTAATACTACTGAATGACTGACTGACACTGAATGAATGAATAAATAGAACCTTAAAAGTTGTTCAGATCACTGAAACCACATAAGGTGCTGAATTTGGGACTGTTACATGTTTCGAATTGGAGTTGGCAATACAGTGAATGTATCGAACAGTGTTATCCAAACCCTCAAGGTGTCAATGTTATATAGCGTTTCCAGGAGGAGGGAGTGGTCCACAGTGTCAAAGACAACTGTAAGGTCAAGAAGGATAAGGATATAGAGTACAGATAGTTGGATTGGGCAAGAAGGAGGAGCTCATGGGTGACCTTAGAGGGGACAGTTTCAATGGAGTCAAGGGGACAGAAGCCAGAGTGAAAGGGGTTGAGGTGAGAGTTAGAGGAAAGAAAGTGGAGGAAGCAGGTATAGACAACTCACTCATGGAATTTGGAAAGGAAAGGAAGGAATCGGACTGGGTGATAACCGGAGGGTGTCATGAGATCAAGAGAGGGGTTTACTGGGGATAGGAGACACATGTAAGTCTTTGAAGACATCAGAAGGAGCCATTGGAGAGGGAGCGTTTGAAGATGGCAGTCAGGGAGAGGCCGAGTGTTTTAATGAGGTGCAAGGGGATGGGGTCAGAGGCGCAGGTAGAGGGGGTAGAATTTGAGAGGGGGTAGGCGATTTCCTCTTGAGATATTTCCGGGAAAGATGGGAGAGTTGAAGAGGAGGCAGGAGAAGGGTGGGTCTGGAGATGAGCAGAGGAGAGTACACCTAATGGTTTCAATGCGATTGATGAAATAGATGACCACGTCATCAGAGGTAAGAGATGGGGGTGGGGCAGGGGGAACAGGGCATTTGAAGAGGGAGTTAAAAGTCTGAAAGAGCTGTTGTGGGCAGTGGTATGCGAGTCAATGAGCATTTTTGCCGGGAGGAGGAGAGGACAGACTTATAATAATAATGTTCGTATTTGTTAAGCGCTTACTACGTGCAGAGCACTGTTCTAAGCACTGGGGGAGAAACAGGGTAATCAGGTTGTCCCACGTAAGGCTCACAGTCTTAATCCCCATTTTACAGATGAGGTAACTGAGGCACGGAGAAGTTAAGTGACTCGCCCACAGTCACACAGCTGACAAGTGGCAAATGAGGATGTTTGAGATGGACGAGATGATTTAAAGGCCAGGGAGGAGGAGAATAAATTTCTTTATTCATTCAATAGTCTTTATTGAGCGCTTACTATGTGCAGAGCACTGTACTAAGCACCTGGAATGTACAATTCGGCAACAGATAGAGACAATCCCTGCCCAGTGACGGGCTCACAGTCCAATCGGGGGAGACAGACGGCAGAGCAAAACAGAACGAAACAAAAACAGGACAGCATTATCACAACAGAATCAAGGGGATGTACACCTCATTAACGAAATAAATAGGGTAATAATGACTATTGAGGCCCAGAGGTTGGTGACCACTGTCACCCCCTCCACCCCCCACCTCTGCTACTGACACTGCTGCCTTGACTGGCTTCTGCCATCGATTCTTCTGGGCCTTCCTCCTCACGGTCGGCTTTGGGGTTACAAAGGTGACCTGATAAAGGTGAGAATCCTTGAAGTGTTTCAGCAGCAGGAGTGACCGCAAAATGGCCATGGCCTCAAGATGGCAGCAGCGCAGACAATCAGAGGGGTGCCATGGCAGAACAGCTGACTTGGAGAAACTGCGACCTAATTGCGGAAGGAAATTCTGGTGGAATAAAGATGGGTCAGTCTTATGCAAAACGCATTTACGATTTTGACAAGAAAACGTTCATTTGAAAGGGAGTCATTTCATTTGAAATGCAAGTAGCTGTCAGGTACCCAATGTAGGTCGAGGCAGTAGCTGTTCCTAACAGTCTCCTAACTCCAGGAACTATGAGGGTCACTCAATCCCCTAAGCCTAGTCAGCTCTGGGGGCAACTGGACTAGTAGTAGTGTGGGAGAAGGTCACCCACAGCACAGTTATGGGGGAAGTGAGCAGCTCAAGATTATTGGACGTGAGTCAGATTTTAAGAGTCCTGAGTGATCGAATCTGGCCCAAAAAAAATCCTCCAAGGATTGCCCCTTTAGGTGGTACTTTGAGTCTCTTCAGAACCCATTTAGAGGAGACCCAAGAGGAGCAGGAGCTCATAAAGCCAGAAGTGGGTGGTGGAAATAATGACTTTTCCCCAACAGACAGAAAGCCCATGAAGGTACTCTCTCGTTACTCATTGTCCTCTACGGCTACTGCCCAGTATAAAACCCTCCTAAGAAAAAAACATAGCTGCCAGAAGCTCAAGAAGAGGTCATCAAAGGATGGTAACCCTAAGAGAAACACGTCATGGGTGCATAGGAAATGGTTTAATATAATGAAGTAGGAATATCTTCATGAAAGCATGAAGACAGCAGTATTATGCTTCTTAAGTTCTTTGGAGCTTGCAGAAAGGCCTTTCTGATTCTCAGGATACTTCATCTGTTAATTGCCAGTAAAATACTGCCAGAGTTGCAGATATTTCAGCAGAGATGGAGACAAGGAACTCTGAGGGTCATTGGCTCTTTGACTGAAAAACTTAGAGACTGCATGTTCACACTGTTTTCTTTAAAGTATTTTTTGGAAAGCAATTTAGTTTCATTATTAAGAAATTGGAATACAGGGTGGGGGGTGCAGATAGGCAAAGCTGTTTTTTGTCAGGTGTGTGCTGGATGAGTGATTCATTACTACCCTGGTGGTGATCAAGAATAATTTAAAGGGAAGGTGTGACCGCTTAGCTCATTTGGACAAGCTGCAGAGGGCTACACTGCTTTTTGTTAAAAAGCAACACTCTGAAAGTGCAATCTCTCCCTCAAAACCTTCCCTTCTGCCCGGTTTCCTGCTCCCTGTGAGAAGTGCCATGTTTCCATCTGTTTCTGAAGTGAGATCTAGGTGTTTCCTTCAATTCCTTACTCATTTTCTCTTCCCACTTTCAATCTGTCGCCACATTCTGCGCTGCCCCTTCAATCCCACAGAAACCCTCGAAGCTGTTCCTTCCTTTCGACTGTCTCAGCATTAGCCCTCTTAGCTCAGGGTTGTTCTTCTAGACTACTGTAACCTCAACAGCCCACTCATCTCTATTCCCTCCCCCATCCATCGGCCCACACTTCCACTCCTAAAAACAACGTTCTTACTTGACATTTGGATTCTACTGATTCACTGCCTCCTTAAAACCCTCCACTCACCTCCTATAGTTCTCTTCATCAAGACTAAATTTATAGTTCCTGCCCCTAAGGCCCTCCAAAATAGCATTTCAAATCCAAACAAAGCAAGCAGATAGCAAAACCATGTAGAATCTTAGAAGAAAATAATTACAGTGCTGCACTTCCAGTGTTGTAGTAGTTAACATAACCCACACCCCCTCGCTCATCTACTTCTGTTCCTTCTCTCCACCCACATACATTGCTTCAATTACCCCTGGGAAAATTGATTTTCTTTCCCTTTTGTTCCTGGCAAAAAAAAGTGAGGCAATAATCTGGGTACTCAGGGAATAATCCAGGGCATCAGATAATCAAATCATCTTTGTTTGAGTTATCCATAAATTTCAGACCAATGTGGATTTCTTTCCTTGAAACATCTGAGTAGTTGTGTCCATTCTCTTTATGTGGTTCTGCATCTGCTGATACTAGTGACTCCCAAGCACAGTAGAAGACAAGGTTCTTGTCCATCTTGGTTAAGCTTCATTTCTCCTTCCTGATGTCAAAACCCACCCCAAAATCTCACCTTTTCTTGGAAGATTTACCTGAGAAAGTGGAAGTGAGATATTGTTGCTCACACATTCAAAATACCCAGTTTGACGATAGAGAAGGAAGAAAAAACAACTATAACACCTTTTTAGAAGATTCTTCTCGATCAACCTTCTCTCTTTACAAATTCGATTTCCTAAAAGTCAAGAAATGTGTCTCTTTTATGTTCTAATTTCAGAGCCCTATGCCTTGTGAGAACTCAGGAAATATTCATCGATAATGACAAAACACACATTGGAGGTACATTCAAACACATAGTGTTCTGTTGATTTCTGAAAGACATTTCCCTCTTCTTGTGTTGGTGGCTGCATGAAACACACTGCCTTGTTATTAGACCACTGTAGGAATACAGTTATTTCTTTTGTAAATAAGAACAGGCAGTAATATTCAAAATGGAACAGTGGCTTATTTTCAAAAATTTTCTTTGTGATAACATGGCTATCTTGTTTTAAAGATTTCTCATGTTGTTTGTAAAGCTGTTTTCAACTCTTATTTCTACCACAAAAGGACTGCTGAGAATCTGATATTGCCTTCTGTGAATTTACTTATATGTTAGCAACAGCCAATTCTCTTCTATTCTCAAATTTCAGGAGAATGTCATTTTTTGTTCACAGGGAATTTTACCATAGATGTGAAAAGTGGGCAAACTGGAAACCCCTGTACTGAAAGCAACTCACTGAAGGCTTTTATGCCACAATCACATATTCCTAGACCTGCCATCCATTTGACACAATTCCTTTTTTGCATTTTTAAAAAATTATTCTTAAAGAGTGGCTCAAATTTGTTTTACCTAATTGTTCCAGAACCAAGATGAAATTTGGAGATCTTTTTTAGCATTGAGAGAGACTGTTTAATCTGAAAAACTGCACCCAGAATGTCTGGCACCTGAATTTATTTCATTCCTTCCTCCTTACTTCCTTCTCCCCTGTCTTTACAGTGCATAAAATGCTGGAGAAAGTACAAAAACTAGGTCTGTGTCCTCTTGGTGTCTTTTACCTGCATGTTTGTCTCTTTTCCCCTCAGTCCATCCCTTTCTCTGAAGAGCCTGTGCAGGCATTTAACTGATTTCGGCTAGACAATCAATCTGTACACATAACACACATTTTCACACCCCATTTTGGCTAGAATGCTGTTAGAGAATTAGGGAATGTCCTTCTGAGACAGTTAACCTGCTTGGATACAATATGCTTGGACATCCGAACAAACCATTTGTGCACTTGTGTTCTGGGTTGGACACTGTAAGTACTACAGTAAAATAATTTGCAGGGAGGGGGAAGCAACAGAATTTAAAAATATGTACGTAAATGCCATGTAGTGCAGGGGAGGAGAAACACTCAAGTGCTTAGGTGTTGCGGAAGTGCTGTGATGACAGTAATAATAATAATCATCATGGTATTTTTTTAAGTGCTTACTATGTGCCAAGCACTGTACTAAGCTTGGGGTAGATACAACGTAATTGGGTTGGACACAGTCCCCGTCTCACACTGGGCTCCCAGTCTTCATCCCCATTTTACGAATGAGCTAACTAAGTTACAGAGAAGTGACTTCCCCAAGGTCACACAGCAGACAAATGGGAGAGCTGAGATTAGAACCCAGTACCTTCTGACATCCAGGCCCATGTTCTATCCACTAGGCCATGCTGCTTCCCCATTGGGCAGAGGGGATAGAGTGTGGAGATGAGATTAATCAAGGAAGGCCTCCTGAAGGAAATGGGTTTCTGTTGCCGATAACCACCCTTGGTCGACATTGTGTCATGGTCCCTGTAGGAGAACCCTCAGCAAAAGCCACAACCCCCTGGCTCAACATAAATGTGGCTTTAAGAATGAGCCAACAAACCAGAATGTCCAAAGCAATATGATTTGCTAGGTACAGGTGATGATCCACCTGGGAATCTGAACCAGAGCAGTCAGTAGTCTCTGACCCAAAGAGGAAAGATGATGGTGGAAAAGGCCCCTTTCACCTGCTCCAAGATCCCAGGCTCCCCTCCACTTCTACCCTCAGGGTGGGCTTCTTTATCTCTGACATGTCTGCCGGAGGTTTTAGCGTGTTGATCGTATGAGGAGGTGGTTGGTATAATTTCATCTTCCCCATCCCCGTTCTCATAGAGAAGCAGCATGGCTCAGTGGAAAGAGCCTGGGCTTCGGAGTCAGAGGTCATGGGTTCGACTTCCGGCTCTGCCACTTGTCAGCTGTGTGACTGTGGGCAAGTCACTTAACTTCTCTGTGCCTCAGTTACCTCATCTGTAAAATGGTGATTAACTCTGAGTCTCACGTAGAACAACCTGATTGCCCTGTATCTCCCCCAGCGCTTAGAACAGTGCTCTGCACATAGTAAGCGCTTAACAAATACCAACATTATTATTATTATTAGAGTCGGGGCAGCGTCATCTCCAAATCTACCCTCCAGTCGTCAGCCATCATCTTTATGATCAAGGGCCATGTTTGGGGTCCCCCTCTTTAAGGTCAGGTTTTCCCTCTTATCAAACTTCTTCCTTTCTCCATGTTTACTTCTCTGCTTGCTTCTTCCCAGTTGCTCTCCTTACGGTCCCTGTGTTCCTGTCCCCTTATTTGTTGAGGTTAATTGTCTTCTGCTCTTCTGTATTTAAGACAATCTCCATCCATTCTTACCCTTTCACCCTGTATTTGCTCTCCACAACCTATTGACCTTTGACAATTGACCTATTGACAAGTCAATAACCCTTGTTCCCTTGCTGTTGCCAGCAGCCATTCCACTGGGTCTTTATGATCTTTTTGTGATATTCCCCCCAAAGACAATAGTGTGGCCTGAACTTTATATTTCAATCCCTTCCCCCTAACCCCCAGCAGATTTCAGGCTTTGAAGGAGCTCCAGGCAAGAGGAAGAGTGTGAGCAAGAGGTCTGCAGTAAGAGACATTAAAAAGATACAGTGAGTAGGCTGCTGTTAGAAGAACAAAATATCCCTGCTGGGGTGTAATGGGAGAAGAGTGAGGTTAAGTAGCAAGGGGAGAGCTAATTGAATGCCTTAAAGCTGATGGTAAGGAGTTTCTGCTTGATGCAGAGAGGAATGGACAACCGAAGCAGTGGAGAAGCAGTGGGACCTAGTGGAAAGACCACAGGCCTGCGAGTCAGAGTACCTGGCTTCGAATCCCAGCTCTGCCAATTCCTCTGCCAATTGCTTTCTGTGTGACATTGGACAAGTCACAACTTATCTGTGCCTCAGTTTCCAAGACTGTAAAACTGGGATTAAATACCTGTTCTCTCTCCTACTTTCCCACCATTTAGAACAGTGTTTGGCACAGAGTACGTTCTTAACAAATATCACAATTATTATTATTATTATTGTTATTACTACAGTGAGCCCCCCCATGAGGGACAGGGACTGTGTCTGAACCAATTAATTTGTATCTACACATAGTAAGTGCTTAACTAATACCATAAAAAAACCCTCAAAGGGTTTTTTTGAGGAATAGGAAGCAGCATGGCCTCATGGAAAGAGTACAGGACTAGGAGTCAGAGGACTTCGCTTAGTCATGGCCCTGCCACTTGTCTGCTGTGTGACCTTGGGCAGGTCACAACTCCTCTGTGTCTTGCATTCCTTATCTGTAAAATGAGGATTCAATTCCTGCTCTCCCTTCTCCTTAGACTGTGAGCCCTATATGAGACAGGGACTGTGCCCAATCTGCTTGTCTTGTATCTATTCCAATTCTTATTACAGTGCTTAACGCATAGTAAGTGCTTAACCATCACCATAATAATGACAATAATAATGGGGAGACATGTGCAGAACGATGTGTGTCCAGGTTGCTGAGTGGGTGAATGGAGTGGAGCAAGAGGTCACTGGAAGAAGCGAGTAGAGGAAGGGCCGTCAAGAACATCCATGTGGATATGGAAGTTCCCAAGGATCGATATAGGGATGGGGAAAGAGAGAAGCAATGTGAGAAAGAAATTAAAATGGTTCAGAAAGTTGGAAGAGCGGCTTGAGGGATGGTAGATGACTGTTACTCGTAACTGGAGTGGGTGGTAGAGGTGGATGATCTTGGCTTCTAAGGAAGGAAAAGAGAGGGATGGGGTGGAGGTGGGATGGTCCAAAAGCAACATTGGGGGAGGGGCAAGAAGGAAGCTGACTCCTTCCTCTTTCCAAATGAGTCTTGGGAATAGGAGAAACTGAGGCCTCTGATTGTTCCAATAGACAAGGAAGGGTTACAGTTTAACAGTGAGCAGTTTAATTTTGTTGATAAGAATACCCAAATCTGGCACAAAAAACAAGACATTTAATGCAATCTACTCAGTGGGTTCTCAGTAAATGCTATGACTCCTCCTACTACTAAAACAAGAGGCAAGGTGTTTTCCAAGGAAAATCATAGGGAAAAGTTTTAAAGAGTTAATTAAAAGAGCTTCAAAAATCTAAGGCCGTCCTTCATTCGTGAAGGTGATGTCACTGACATTTAGATCCTGTCTATGCCATTGTGGCTGAAAATACCAGCACTTTCTTTCACGTTGTTTGTATGTAAAGATAGTTCCTTGCTGTCCTAATACATTTGTCCCATAAAGAATCTCTTTCCTTTTGAACCTATTCTCTTCATAACCCAGTCTCGTTAGAGTCTTTGCTTGAGGAAAGCAGCTCCTGTCTTGACTGCTGCCCACCAAGCTGGTCTGTCAGCTCTAGTGGTATCTCAGTAGTCTATTGTTATGTTGCACCCTTTGAGACCGTGCTTCACTGTGTCTTTAAACCATTCATTATACTCACCCACCTTGAGTAATCTGGCTTGTAAGTGATGCTGGTGAAACAGTTCCAGGAACTGGATCTTTAAGCTTCTCTTGTAGAAGGCAATCTCACCGTGGATCGGGATTGTGTCTGTGAACTCTGTTTACTCTCCCAAGAGCCTAGTACAGTGCTCAGCACACAGTAAGTGCTCAAAAAATACCACTGATTGATTGATTCTGTAATTAGTTCAAGTTTCACAGCATCCAATAGGATGTTGAACCTCAGTATAATATCCCGAAAGGTTTTGCCCGCACTGTAATGCGTTTTAATACTAAACGAGAAAACAAATCTTAGCAGCTGCTTCAAAACAAGAGCTTGGAACAGGAGTCGTGCATAAATATAGGTCAGCTGCTACACCTCTAGGCCAATGACAGTGACAGAGAGACATTGTGCTCAAGTGGAGCACTCATGTTTTCATATAAAAACAGCATGTATTTTTGTATGGAAATTCATTCCTTTCAGAAACTAATAAACGACTAATAGTTTTTTTTTTAAATGGTGTGACAAGCAATCACAATTACAGAGGCTATTTTCTCCACTGCAATTATAGGATGTGAAGTTGTGGGGTGCTACAAAAAGGTTATTATTTATTACAAAAACACTATCTAGGGCATGCAATATAAAATATGTAGAGCTTCAAGTAGATATAATACATGCAAATGAATTTCAAAATTGGAATAGAGAAAATGTGGAAGATTTTTCTAGAAGTTTCTCATAGCACACATAGAAAAGTGGAGCTTCTCTCGGGAGTTGGGGGAATTTTTTGGTTAAGGAGCATAGGGGTCATTGAAGTTCTCCCTCGAGGGAGAAGAAATTTGAGAATCAGTTATCATCCTCTATAGCACTGTAGTTATCCCAAGGAAAATAACCTTATTTCTTTACATAGGTACTTTACATATGCATATGATAAAATGAAATCAAGTAAATCTAATTCTAAGTAGGCTATCATATTTCAGGAACATAAATAAACAATCCAGACCATCTTGTTTTTCTGAATTTAAAATGAACTTCATCATCTCTCCCTATCTGTTAGGATTATGAAAAAGGACAGTGAGCATGCCAGAGCTCCCTTGGTTCAGACTACTCCAGAACATGAAAATATCTAAACTAGGACCATTTGCTGTAGTATGAGATTCAACCATAGAATAACAATGCTTTCCAAAGAAGGGCAGTGGGCAATAGGGGAGGTGATTATCGGACATTATTATACAAAGCATTACCTATAGTCCTTATATTCAACTAGCTCTGCACTTTACGATGAGTATGTCTTGAGGGGTGGGATAATATAAATAGCCTCATTTTACAGGTGAGAAAATTGAGGCATAGGCAGTTACCTAACTTCCCTTAAGTTGTATTGGAAGAAACAGTCTTGTAAAGGCAGTAGAGAAATTTAAAAAAAAGTCATGTAAGGACTACAGTGGCAAAGATAGACCGATAGAATAGATATAATAAATAGAGGTAAAAAATCCACTTCCAATGACAATTTTTCCACTCCATGTTCGTTCTCTATTGCTGTCACACATCTATTTTTTGTCTCTACAACCACTGACCCACCAATTTTTTTTATTGAATGCTTACTGTGGGCAGAACAGTGTACTAAGGGCTTGGGAGAGTACAGTATTATAGACCTGGCATACACAACCCCTACCCTCAAGGAGCTTACACTCTAGTAGGGGAGACAGACATTAAAATAAATTCCAGATAGAAGAAGCAGTGCTGTGGGGCTGGCACTTTGGTGAATATCAAAATAAAAATAATAATTGTGGCATTCATTAAGTGCTTACTATTTGCCAGGCACTGTGCTAAGCATTTCTGAAGAAGTACAGACCCCAGAAAGGAGGGTGGATTGGGTGGGGAAATGAGAGATTTGTCAGAGAAAGCTTCTTGGAGGAGTTGATTTTATTAGGGCTTTGAAGATAGGGAGAGTGGTGGTCTGTCAGATATGAAGGGACAGGGAGGACATGAGCAAGTGGTTGACAGCGAGAGAGATGAGAAGGAGGCATAGTAAGTAGGTTTGTGTTAGAGGAGTGAAGTGAGTGTGCTGGGTTGTAGTGGGAGAAGAGTGAGGAGAAGGAGAAGAGCTGATTGAGTGTCTTAAAACCAATAGTGAAGAGTTTTTTTCTGGTG
Organism: Ornithorhynchus anatinus; assembly: GCF_004115215.2. Classification (NCBI taxonomy): domain Eukaryota; kingdom Metazoa; phylum Chordata; class Mammalia; order Monotremata; family Ornithorhynchidae; genus Ornithorhynchus; species Ornithorhynchus anatinus. The sequence goes on along the minus strand of NC_041753.1, from coordinate 43,194,737 downwards.
TGCAGATGGTTTGGCAAGGAGTGGTTTTTGAGGAGTGAGGAGATATATGCAGAACAGGATTCTAGAAAAAATGATTTTGGCAGTAGAATGAAGTATGAACTGGAGAAGGGAGAGACTGGAGACAGGAAGAGTAGCGAGGGGGATGATACAGGAGTTAAGGTGGGATATGATAAGTGCTTGGATCATTGTGGTAGCAGTTTGGATAGAGAGGAAGAGGCAGATTCTAGAGATATTTTGAAGGTAGAACCAACCGTATTCGGTGACAGATTGAATACGAGGATTGAATGAGAGTGTTGAGTCGAGGATTGGGTTAGGGTTATGGGTTTATGAGATACGGAGGACAGTGATGTTGTCTACAGTGATGGCAAAGTCATGGGGAGGAAAAGGCTTGGGTGGGGAGATGAGGAATTCTGTTTTGGAAATGTGAAGTTTAAGGTGCCAGTGGGACATCTGATTAGAGATGTCCTGAAGTCAGGAGGAAATCCAAGACTACAGAGGAGAGAGATTAAGGCTGGAGATATAGATTTGGGAATTAGCTACACAGAGATGGTAATTGAAGTCATGGGAGTGAATCAGTTCTCCAAGGGAGTAGGTATATATGGAGAACAGAAAGGGACCCAGAACTGAGCCTTGAGGAACTCCTTCCTATGTTACTCAAGGAAGTAATAATGTGTCTCAGTTTATTGTCATATGTAAACATGGTTTTCTCTCCCTTTATAGGCTGGGTTTGGCTCCCAGGACATGTTTTCTTATAAGCTTAAACAAAGACCCATAATCAAATCATTGGAGTTTTGTGTTGTCTTTCAATAACTTCACAGAGCTCATCCGAGATAAAGTTCCTAACACCATCCAAAAGAGTTTGATATGTGGGAAGTGCAGCAAAATCAGGAGTCGATACTACTTCCAAAATTATTTCAAGACATTAATTAATTCTTACTACATCACTCTTCTATTTAGTAGTATAGATGTATTTTCCTCAGTTTTAGATAAGGAATCGGATTTATGGGGCTATGATTTGTTAGAGACAGTCCTCAGTCTCCAACCCCCCAAATCTGCCCAGGGTTATAACTGACCAACTAATGACTCTCTACCTGTCTCTAAAACAAAAGCGCTTTGTTGCCACAATAGCACGTAAGCCCCTCGACTATGGATAACAAGGAGAAAGGAAATTTTTGTAAGCTAGTTCTGATATTTATCAAGCATATACTATGTGCCTTCTCAAACCTGCGCTAAACGCTGAGGTACATACAAGAAAATCAGATGTTGTTTCTGTCCCACACAGGGTTATTATAGCAGCTTCAAAGTCTGTCAAGCTGATCATTATAGAAGATTTCAATGCTCGTGTGTGTAGAAATAACAATTCAATCAATCAATCAATCCATCAGTGGTATTTATTGAGCACTTACTGAAAGAGGGTTTGGAAGAGAGCCCATGAAACATGCAGCAATGGGAAAGGCTGGGCTAGAAAGGATAGAGAAGAATCACTTCTCTGGTACATTTGTGAAAGTAGGGATCCGAACTTCAGTTGCTTCAAGAAGTGTTGAGTGAACACTGCACTCTACCGACTTGTCTAGTAAGCAACCTTTCATTTGGGGGTCGTTCTCCTTGAATTGAGGTTTCACAAAATTTGGGATGTTGAGAGCCAATTTTGAGAACGGATTGTAAATTATCAACATTTACCTCTCTAATCCCAACTACTCACTGGCCTGCACTCTAACCTCACCTTTGCTTGTACCCTCTCTCCTGCCTGAAACTCCCTCCCACTACATATTCAACAGACCAACATTCTACCCACCCCATCTTCAAGGGCCTATTCATTCATTCATTCATTCATTAAATAGTATTTATTGAGCGCTTACTATGTGCAGAGCACTGTACTAAGCGCTTGGAATGTACAAATCGGTAACAGAGACAGTCCCTGCCCTTTGATGGGCTTACAGTCTAATCGGAAGAGACAGACAGACAAGAACAATGGCAATAAATAGAATCAAGGGGAAGAACATCTCATTAAAACATAGCAAATAAATAGAAACAAGGTGATGTACATCTCATTAACAAAATAAATAGTGTAATGAAGATATATACAGTTGAGCGGACAAGTACAGTGCTGAGGGGATGGGACGGGATAGGGAGAGGAGCAGAGGGAAAGGGGGAAGAAGAGGGTTTAGCTGCAGAGAGGTGAAGGGGGGGGGGTGTTGAGGGAGCAGAGGGAAAAGGGGAGCTCAGTCTGGTAAGGCCTCTTGGAGTAGAGTTTTGAAGAGGGGAAGAGAATTAGTTTGGCGGAGGTGAGGAGGGAGGGCGTTCCAGGACCACGGGAGGACGTGGCCCAGGGGTCGACGGGATAGGCCAGAATGGGGGACAGTGAGGAGGTGGGCGGCAGAGGAACGGAGTGTGCGGGGTGGGTGGTAGAAAGAGAGAAGGGAGGAGAGGTAGGAAGGGGCAAGGTGATGTAGAGCCTTGAAGCCTAGAGTGAGAAGTTTTTGTTTCGTGCGGAGGTTGATAGCCTACTAAAATCATAACTCCTCCAGGAAGCCTTCCCTGACTAAGTTCTCATTCCCCACCCTATTTCTTCTCCATTCTACCTCACCCACACACTTAGGTACTCATTCCACCTCCATCCCCACACCACTTATGAAAACAACCCTATACCCAGTGGCTTCCTTACCTCTAATTTATTTTAATATGGGTCTCCCTACTAGATTCTAAGCTTCTTGACGGTAGGGATCATGTCCACTGACTGTACTCTAGTTTCCCAAGTACCTAGCAGAGCGCTTTACACAAAGTGCTCAATAAATACAATTGATCGATTTGAGTAAATGCAATGTGGACTAGATGATCAATCAGTAGTAGTTATTGAACACTTACTGTGTGCAGAGTGCCGTACGAAGTGTTTGGGAGAGTCCAGTACAGCAGAGTCCGTAGACATATTCCCCACCCACCAGGAGCGTACAGTCTAGACGGGGAGACAGATATTAAAATAAATTACGGATACGTTCATAAGTGCCGTGGGGCTGAGGGTGGGGTGAATATCGAGTGCTCAATAAATGCCATTAATTGATTTGCTTACGCTCAGTGAGGAATCTGCATGTCTTCCCACCTACAGTCATACGTGTGGATAGCATTTCACCCTTTCAGTATCCTCGTCAAAAACGAAGGACAGAAACATGAATAGATAAGGTCAGTCTGTGGATATTAAGTCCACAGAGCTAAAAAAAAAAAGAAGTTTTCCCGTAAAAGACAGTGATGTTGCTGTCAGACCAGAAAGGGTTTAAGGTTATCTTTATTAGGGGTTGATCAGACAAGGACTAGCAGCCAAAAGAGGCAGGGGATGATCTTCGCTAGATGAATTGTTGAAGCTCTGAGGGAGCCAGAACGCGATGGCCGAACCACCTTCCTATTACCCCTAATGAAATGAAAATCTTGGTTTTCTGGCTGCACGATGAAAAGAGAGTCGCGAGCATCTGGGCTAGGGGAGAGAAAGCAAATGGGATCACGGAGGGCTTCAGCCTTCAGTCCAGCCGGCTCTCTTGGGGTGCCTGGGCTGTCACGACTTGAGGAATTTTCATCGGCGACTGTCCGTACCGCTTCTAAAACTCAGTGCCTGTGACCGAGTCGGCGGGATTATAGACTGAGGTGAATGTGGACTTGGCGTGTGAGAGAGAGACTGGAGGGGATCAGGTAGCCACCGTGGGCACTCGCCCAGTCGCTCCGTCCGTGCCTCGCGTGGGTGGGGCGCCCTGGTCCGGCTTGCCCTTTAAGGGGCTGGATTCCCTGCCCGTGACGTCAGGGTGTCTCTCCGCCCCGAAGCCCGCTCCCTAATAACCTGTCCCGTGGCTAGGGGACGCGGCCAGAGCTTCTGACGGCAGGCGGTGGGGCGGATCCGTCGGCAGTCCTGCCACTCGCCCGATCATCGCCCTTCGTCCCGACCCCTCAGCATCTCCCCCGCTATGTCTGTGGCCGGGCTGAAGAAGCAGTTCCACAAAGCCACTCAGGTAAGTGGGTAAGCGGGGGGCGGGAGCTGGTGGTGGCGGAGCTGCAGAGCCCGGGAGGGAGGGAGATCGCCGCTCGGCTCGGCCGCTCACGAGGGCATCGGGAAGGAGCCTGGAGGGGGCTGCAGCGTTCCTTCCTGCAGCAGTCACCCAAGTCTCCCGCCGAAAGACGGGAGAAGAGAAGAAGTGATCCCGGGCCGGGCCCCTTCTCTCCTCCGCGTGCTTCGTCTCCCATTTCCCCTCCGGATCCCGGGAACCGGCTGGAGAGGAGCCGTGCAAGGAGCCCTGGCTCCCCTCGGGAGGTCCGGGAGGGGTGGGACGGGGCCGGAGCAACTCATTCGCCTCTCCCCTGCCGTCCTCGCCCTCCCCCCGAGGCCGCATCATCGTGCGGGGGCTGGTGGTCCCCGCCACCGCCGCGTTACACGCCAGCACGACGGAGGGCAGCTCTGCAGTGCGCCGCGGGTGGTGGGATCTCCCCCTCTCCTCTCCCCCCGGCTTTCCTTCCCTCCTTCTCTCCCTCCCTCTGCTGCTGCTGCTGCTCGCCGCCCCCCATCAGCGGCTCGGCAGGATCCGGGCTTTTGGTCCCATCTCAGTTAACACCTCCCGCCTTTCTCCGATCCCCCATTCCCACCCGTCCTTGCAGCCCCCTCACTCTGGACCGGCTTCGGAGGGGTCAGCGAAGCGCTGTCGCCAATAGAGGGGAAACCCGGGAGCCCATGCCACCTCTCGCCTTTGGGTTTGATGGCTTCTCTCGCAACTCGTGAGGGCAGTTGAATGGACGATTATGTAAAGTTCTTTCTCTCCACCCCAAGCTTCTCCAGTGACCTTGCGGGGAGCGCATCGACGGTGCCCTGAGATGCCCGGACACGAGCAGTCACCCCCGCTCTTCTTGGTGGCAGCAGAGATGGACACCCGTTATTGGGGTCGTTTCTCCTTTCTTTTTCCCTCACTCCACCCACCCACTCCAGAATGGATGTAGCATCCTATCATCCCCGGCCCCGTTTGACAGTTGTCTGTGGCTAAAACTCACCCGGGCACAAGCTTGCCGAGCAGATTGCCTCAATCTTTTGAAATCCTAAAAGGGTTTGCCGCCATTGATCGGCGAGGGATGTACTGTGAGGCTTAGAATGAGATTTAGAAATCTAGGTTTGGGAATATGTTTTCATAGGAGCTCTTCAAAATCCGGGTTCAGTTGGCATTATTATTATTTTTTTTAAGTCTTGGGCGTTGGAGGGTGGGGGTGGGGAGGAGACCGATAGAATGGAGGAGAATAGGGTCCCAAATAAATTCATACATAGCTGACATTTGTTATGCAGAGATGGAGCTATTGATGGTGAGATTTCATCTGTGTGTGAGTGTGTGGGAGGGGCATAAAGGCAGTCATTTCCACACATATATTTGTAAGAACAGTAGGGCACTGTTTTTAGCCTCTTGCCTAAAGAACTGAGCAATGTCTTCCAACATAGGGCTGCAGAGACCCTGCATGAAGATGTTGCTACCTTCCCAGCAACTGAGAGAAATATTGAGTTGCTTTCTTATGTGGAGTTTTGCTACTACTATGAATAATCGTACATTTTTTAAGCGCTCTTTTTATGCGCCGGGCACTGTACTAAGTCCTGAGGTAGATACAGGATTATAAGTCTCATACAGTCCATGTCCCCCATGGAGCTCGCTGCCCAAAGGGGAGGGAGAACAAGTATCTTATCCCATTTTACAGACGAGGAAGCTGAAACACCGAGAGTTGAGTGTCTTGCCCAAGATCATACAGCAGCCAGTTGGCCGATCCACGATTAGCACTCAGGTCCCCTCGCTCTTAGACCTGTGTGCTTTTCACTAGGCTATGCCTCTTTCGGGGTACATAATGTAGTAACCAAAAACCAGCAGCATCTGAAGAAATTTTTTGTTGTTGTTTTCTCCAGAGGTAGGTTAGGGAAATTACAATGAGTAGAGAAAGAATGAAGTATCCACCAATATGTTGGTTGCACGAAGCTCATTTTAGTTGACCCTTCAGTGAAATTTCTGCATATACTTTTCTACATATGTTTTTATTCTTTTAATGGAATACCTTCATCCTTTTTTGGGAAAGGTGGGTAAACTCATCAATGCAAGTTTTAACATTCATGACCTCTGGTGTTCTAGAAAAGAAAAGAATTAGTCATAGGCTCATAATCTTATCTGAACCTAGATGGAGTAGCAAAATTTTCTTCATTCCCTGTTTGACCCCTCCGCTTCGCTTCCTCCCCTTTCCTAGCTTCCTTTCCCTTGCACTTTTTTCCTCTGGGTCATGTCCCTTTTTCTCTTTGCTGTTACAGGGCACAGTGAGCCTGCAGCTACTCGGTTCTACTAATTTATTTAGAGCCTAGGAGGGTATCTAGAGAAAGCAAGCATTTGAGTTCAGTAAAGACAGAGAAAGAGGAACTGAGTCTCTGCCCCTTTGGTACAGTTATTGTCTTCTGTCTGCTGCTAGCAAATTTATTTGCTGCAGGTAGACAGACTTATTGCTTAGGATCAATCAATCATATTTACTGAGCAAGTACTGTGTGCAGAGCACTGTACTAAGTGCTTGGGAGAGTACAGTATAACAGAGTTGGTAGACACATTCCCTATCCACGATGAGCTCACAGTCTAGAAGGGGAGATACAGTGATAAAAAGGATACAATGACAGTGTGCCTTTCCCCTAACTTCTGTCCTGCGGTTGCTTCTCAGCTTGTAGGTAGCATCTCTATATCTTCCCTTCCACAGGAAAGTTTTAAATTATCCAAAGTAGGTGACAGGCAGGAATCTGGAGCTCAGGGAGCTGCCACTGTCTGGACTGCTGAATCTCCATTTTACTGGAATTTTTTCTCCTTTTTGCCTCCTGAGTGATAGTAGTCTGTGTATGAATATTCATGTATAGAAAGGCTTGCGCATGCCCAGATTGACCCTACAAAAGCAGCTTCTGGGGAAGATGTATGTACGTAAAAATGTATACCAAGCGGTCCTTGTCAGTCATATTTATTGACCGCTTACTGTGTCTACAGAGCACTTGGGAGAGTACAGTATAACAGACTTGATAAACACATTCCCTGTCTTTGAAAGATGATGATGCCTTCAGTGAGCTCCTATCCACCATGTATGCTTTTGTGATCTGGAGAGCCTTGCATATGACTGACAGTAAATTCCATATTGTTTGCATGTGAAGTGAGTTTCGAAGCATGGTGTCATAAAGACCAATTGTAGGATCTGTTTCCTTGTCTTCAAAAATGCTTCTTGAAATCCTACTTCTGCCTTTCAGGTTAGCCTTTAGACTTAAATGTTCTTCCAACAGCTATATCACATCGCTTGAAACCATAATTCACTATGTCTTTAAATTGTTTGTTTTATCTTCCCCAATAATAAAAATAATCATAGCACTAAGCACTAAATACTGCAGTAAGAACTGGGGTATATGCAAGATAACTGGTTTGGTTACAGTCACTGTCCTACATGGGATTCACAGTCTATGTAGAAGGGAGAACAGGTGCCTCCTTTTCAGTTCATCATACCTTAGCAGCTATCATCTGTTCTTCTCACAAGTCCTGCCCAGTAAAACTGTGCTCTTGTGCAGATTATTTCAATAAATCAATCTATCCAGACGGTACGGTCTTTGTGGGCCAGGATCGTGTCTACCAACTCTGTTCTGTTGTACTTTTCCAAGCGCTTAGTACAGTGCTCTGCAAACTGTAAGCGCTCAATAAATACCATTGATCGAAAAATATTTGAGTGCATATTGTAGGCAAAACACTGAATTAAGAGCTTGAGAGACGAATTAATCGACATGATCCTTGTCCTCGAGGAGTTTACAATCGAGAAGGGGGACAATTCTGGTGAGATGGTTGAGTTCCAAGGTCTCATTATTGGTAAACTTGCCCAGCTATTTGTTGTTGAGTGTGATTTGTAGGTGAGGCTGATGAAGTTGCTGAAGATGCTGGATGTGGAAAGATAAAGCCCCTTCAACTTTTTAAATTTTCAATTTGGTATTAAGTTTGCTTTCCTACTTTTGTCATACTCTCCCGAAGGCCATCCTGGTCTCCTTGATTCTGTTTTTATTTCTTGGTCTATCTTGACTTTGCATATGCCTTGGTAACAGAATTCAGTGACATGGTTGAATCTTCTATGTTGCCAGTGAAAATCTTTGGTTGTATATAAGGTTTTCTGAATGTAACCGTTATAAAACTTTAATTTTCTTCTGCCCTACTGTCAATCCACAGTGCTCGGATGACTCTGCAAAGCAGTTCATATTCATCATCAGTATTTGTGCACCTACTGTGTGCAGAGCACTGCAGTAGACCCCTGGGAGCATAACAGAGAAGTAGAAGACCCAGTCCTTGGCCTAGCAGGGTTTCCATCTAACAGGGGAGACCAGCAGACACAAAGCATGGACATGCAATGGGAAAAAAAGGAAAAGCATAGCTACAACTAGTGAAAACCAAAGAAAAAAATTATAAGCGGAAGCAGCAAGGCCTGGTGGAAAGAACACAGGACTGGGAGTCACAGGACCTGTGTTCTAATTCCGGCTCTGCCACTAGCCTGCTGGGTGACCTTGGGCAAATCACATAACCTCTCTGTGCCTCAGTTTCCTCATCTGTAAAATGGGGATTCAATATCTGTTCTTCTTTCTACCTAGACTGTGGATAAACCTGATATGGGACAAAGACTGTGTCCAACCTAATTATCCTGTAGCTAACCCAGCACTTAGTGCTTGGCACATGGTAAATGCTTAACAAATGCCATAATTATTATTAATTAATACACAGATATACACATGGCATAATGGATAGAGCACAGGCCTGGGAATCAGAAGGTCATGGGTTCTAATCCCGGCTCTGCCACGTGTCGGCTGTGTGACCTTGGGCAAGTCACTTCACTTCTCTGGGTCTCAGTTACCTCATCTGTAAAATGGGGATTGAGTTTGTGAGCCGCATGTGTGACAGGGACTGTGTCCTACCCGATTTGCTTGTATCCACCCTAAGGCCACCCTAAGGACTAGTTGAGGAATGTCTCCTGGAGTAGGTGGCTTTTTCAGGAGGGCTCGGTGGGTGGGAAGGGACGTGACTTGAGGGATTTGAAGGGTGGGAGTGGGTGGGGGTGTTCCACGCAGTGGGAAGGACTGCACAGTAGGTTGAAGGTGGTAGAGTTGAGAGCATGGCAGAAGTAGGAAGCTAGTTTAGGAGAAGCAGAGAGTGCAAGATGTGGTGTAGGAGGAGAGCAGAGAGGAACCATCTGCTTATATTCTTGTGTATGAGCTTCAAGATCAGTTACCAGCGAAAGTCTCAAAGATAATGCTGATAGCTTTTCCAGTTGGGAGATTTTACGGTGGATTGGAAACACATTGTTTTTCCAGTTTCCAGGTCCCTCACTGGATCTTCAAGCATGGTGGCATAAATGAAGTTAAACAGGCTTGTACCTGCTGCAGAGAGTCCTGCTTAATACCGATATGGTGAGGAATAAGTCATCCACGATATCTTCTGCTCTGACTTGACCAACCTTACTGGCATATAGTAGCCTAAGATTTTGGTGAACTTTTCAGAGCAACCCACTTTGCATTGCGGTTGCCAGAGCCCTGGTCTCTTGTTGAAAGGTCTACAAAACAGTACACCCAGTTGTTGATGATGTTGGTATTTATTAAGCGCTTACTATGTGGCAAGTACTATGTTTCATTCTGGGGTAGGTAGAAGATAATCAGCTTTGACAGAAACCCTGTCCCACATGGGGTTCCCATTCCATGAGGGAGGGGGAACAGATATTTTAATGCCCATTTTATAGGTGAGGAAACTGAGGCACTGAGAGGTTAAGGAGCTTGCTAAGGTCACATGCAGGTGGCTGAGCTGGGACAAGAACCCCGGTCTCCTGGCTCCTAGTCCCATCCTCTATCCATGGACACACGGCTTCCCTTCTATAATGTGGGGTTACATTTCATAAAATCCTGCATTGAGAAAAACTCATATTAAAGTACCTGTGTCCAACACTGATCACACTCGTATGCACATAAGCCATTACTTCAGACACTGTCATGCTGTATCCCAACAGGCTTATCAAATGAACATTGCCTAATAGCCAAAGCACATTGGAAAAACTTTTTTATGTTAGAACTGAGTGTATAGTGGCCCTACATTTTCCCTGTATCTGTCCTGCTGCAAGGATCATATCTGTCGTGCTGCACTTTGGTTTGAGGCTACTTGAGCTTCAGGTTGTGGGTGGTTTACACCATTCTTCAGGAGTCTATCCAGAAGGATTCAGGCCGGAATCGTGATCATCATGTAAAATGGTAGTTTAGTCTTCAAGATGATGATTTTGGTAGCATTTTTATGGAGTCCTGAGGCATTTCCTCAGTGTTCCATAAATTGAGGAAAAGCTTATACAAATGTCCGATGATTAGGTTCCCTCCTCCTTGTAGCTTTCTACAGGCATATCATGAGATCTTGATGCTTCACCATTTTTTACGACTTTTGGACAGTGAAAGTGGCTTCCTCAGAAGTTGGAGTTAAGCTCATGCCTTCACAGTTGACTTGTTTTCTGTGCTTTGAAAGGACTCCCCCTCAGTGGTTGAAGGCATCTTCAAAAAGTCTTTGTAGCGTTCTCACCATCTGTGCAAGATTCCCTCTTTTTTATGAGGGTGGTTCCATCTGTAATCTTCAGCAGTGTCATGGTTGTTTAGTGCCAGCCAGAGTTGTATCCTGCTGGCCAGTGAGAAGGATGAGACCAGCCCTCCACAGGAATGGAGAGATCCCAGAGCCCTGTTCTATGTGGCCTGAATTTCCCACTCCACCTGGCCCGTGACTGATGCGGCAGTGGTTTGAGAGGTCTAGCCGCTCATGTCATCCCTCCAACACAGCAGAGGGGAGACTGAATTGCATTTGTAATGCTTGGGAGGCTATGGACATCTGAACGAGGAGGCCTGGACTTGAGAGGTTAAGAATTAAGAATGAACCCTTATTTCATTCTTTTTTCTGAATTGCTGAATTGAACCTGTCATTTTTTTCTATGTATCTCTTCTCCACTCCCGCCACCCCTTGCCCCCTTTGGATTGTGAGCCTCTTGTGGGCCAGAGACTATATGTCAATTCATTCAGTCACATTTATTGAGCACTTACTATGTGCAGAGCACAGTACTCAGCGCGTGGAAGAGTACAATACAACAATAAACAGACACATTCCCTGCCCACAACAAAGTTACAGTCTAGAAGGGAGCCTTTTATATTGCACCACTTAAAAAATGCATTTCCTTATTGCATAAGAAACCCTCACACACTCTTATGTGTACTGTGCAGGTAATCTTTAATCAATCAATCATATTTATTGAGCACTTACTGTGTGCAGAGTATACAGTACAGTAGAGGTGATAGACATGTTCCCTGCCTACAAGGCGTTTACAATCTAGAGGGGGAGACAGACATTAAAATAAATTACAGATATGTACATAAGTTTTGTGGGGCTGAGGGTGGGGTGAGTATCAAGTGCTTAATGGGTACAGATCCCAGTGCATAGGCAAAGCAGAAGGGAGAGGGAGTAGGGGAAATGAAGGTTCAGTCGGGGAAGGCCTCTTGCAGTAGATGGGATTTTAATAAGGCTGTCAAGGTGGGGAGAGTGGTGGTCTGTTGGATATGAAGAGGGAGGGCATTCTAGGCTAGAGGTGAGGACATTGACGAGGGGTTGGCGGCAAGATAGATGAGCTAGACATTCAGTGAGTAGGTTGGCGTTAAAAGAGTGAAGTGTGCAGGCTGGGGTGTTGTAGGAAATCAGTGAAGATAAGACAGGAGGAAGCAAGCAGAGGTATTCATTGAGCCTTACAATGTGCAGAGCACTGTACTAAGTGCTTGAGAGAGTATTGCTTGAGAGAGTACGATACAGCAAACGAAACTCACTGGAGGACTCACTGGGACAAATTCTGGGGGGAAATAAATCAGGAAACACCTAGAGTTATCTCTGCTGTGATTCTGGCTCACTGCTCTGGGAGTTCACTGGAATTTTGGTCTACAGATCTTTTCAGTGTACAATCCCATACACATGCTGGAAGACAAATCCCTGTTGATTTGTAGCTCTGTTGATGAGCAACAGCTAATTTTGTGAGGGTAGCTATTTGAATGGTCACATCAAGGCACAGCTCCCAGTGAGCCGGGCAGCTTAATTTAATAAGTCTCTGAGCAATGAAGTATTGTGCCCGATCCATTCCATCATGATCTTCTGAACATGTGATTTGTAGTCTTTCAATAATGGCAGGTCAGTGGGGACGGGTGGAGAGGCTGGGTATGGAGTGTGAGAAGGGACAGACACTCCCCAAGCACCTAGTACAAGGCGTTGCACCAAATGGGTGCTCAATAAATGCTACTATTACAGTATTGGAGCTGGAATTGAAGCAAGAACTCATTGGCCAATCAGTCAGTCCAAACTGTAAGTTTATTATGTGCAGGGAACAAGTCTGTTAATTCTGTTGTATTGCACTCCCAAGTGCTTAGTAAGTGCTCTGCATGAAGTCAGTGCTGAGTAAATACCACTGATTGACTGACAGTCTTGGATCACCAAATAAGTTAAACATAATAATAATAATAATAATAATGTTGGTATTTGTTAAGCGCTTACTATGTGCAGAGCACTGTTCTAAGCGCTGGGGTAAACACAGGGGAATCAGGTTGTCCCACGTGGGGCTCACAGTCTTAATCCCCATTTTACAGATGAGGGAACTGAGGCACAGAGAAGTTAAGTGACTTGCCCACAGTCACACAGCTGACAAGTGGCCGAGGTGGGATTCGAACTCATGAGCCCTGACTCCAAAGCCCGTGCTCTTTCCACTGTGCCACGCTGCTTCGCAAAGTGAAAGTTAGTTTGTGTTCTGTCCATGACTAAGTTGCTCAGGGTGTCAAACTGTATAGACCAAATGACAAAGATTAGTCTAAATAATAATGGTATTTGTTAAGCGCTTACTGTGTTCTAGCACTGTTCTAGCAGCAAGAATGAAGGGGGAGTTTAGAGAGGTCAGATGGAGATGGTGGGCGGAGTGGTTAGTAATTTCACCAATGTCTTGCCTTTATGTCTGGTTTAGCAGCAGCCCAGAGAACACCCATGACAGTTATAGGATAATGCTCTCACTACTATTTAGCTGGAACAGCACTTAAATTCAGTTTAGTAGTACGTGTGGAGTGCCTACTGTATGTAGAGCACTGTATAGTACAGTGAATGTAAAATCAGTCAGTAGCAAACTATAGTATTTATTGAGTTTGTACAGGACATTACACTTAGTGCTTGGAAGAATTAGATAGAATTGAAAGACTTAATCTTTTATTTTAAAAGTATTTGTTAAGTGCTTACTATGTGCCAAGTGTTGTACTAAGCGCTTGGCTATATTCAAGCTAATCAGGTTGGACACAGTCCCTGTCCCACATATGACTCACAGTCTCAATCCCCATTTTACAGATGACTTGCCCAAGGTCACACAGCCGACAAGTGGTGGAGCTGGGATGAGAACGCAGGTCCTTCTGACTCCCAGGCTCGTGCTCTATCCACTAGGTTATACTGCTTCTGTAATAATCCTTGCCCTCAAGGAATTTACCTTATGTTTCCATCGCTAACCCCCTCCCCACTTAGATCCCAGGCCCCTTGAGACCAGGGACAATATCTAACTCTCATCGGTGTACTTTTTTCTTGGTGCTTAGTAAAGTGATTTGTACACAGGCACTTTATACTGTAATGCGGGTGTGTGTGAACTGATTGAGTGCTTTAAAGCTGATGGTAAGGTATTTCTGTTTTTGGAGATTCTTGAGGAGTGGGAAGATATGGACTGAATTTTTTTTAAATTTTTTTTAAGAAAAATGATCTGGGCAGCAGGATAAGGACTGGAGTAGGGAGAGACAGGAGGCAGGGAGATCAGCTAGCAGGCTGATGTAGTAGTCAAGGTGGGATATGACAATTGTTTGGATCAGCAAAATAGCAGTTAGGATGGAGAGCAAAGGGCAGATTTTAGCGACGTTGTAAAGGTAGAACCAACAGGATTGTGTGACTTAATATGTGGGTTGATTGAGAGAGATGTGTCGAGGTTAATACTAAGGTTTCAGGCTTGTGAGACAAAGTCTAGCAATCGAGATGGTGAAAAATATATTCCTGGACTAGCACATACCACTGCTATTTGTTTTTATAAATATTTCTGCAACAATAACTTTGTCTCCATAGTCGAATGACCTTTGTTTCTTTGTTAAGACTCTAAACTGTAAGCTCGTTGTGGCCGAGATTGTCTACCAACTCTGTTGTACTCTCCCAAGCACGTAGCACAGTTCTCTGCACAGTGTTCAATAGATACCTTGATTGATTTAGAAAGCCCAGGATGTTTAAGCACAAAGTAAATTTGTTCTTTAAACTGAACAAGTCGTCTGAGTCAGACTATGTTGAAGATAACACCAAATTGCTCATTTTCCTATTTTAAAGGTTAAAATATTTTCCCATATCATAGGAAAAAATAAGGCACCCTTTCCTACAGGAACATACTTCAAATGAACACATCCTTCACAAGGCATTCTCTTAGTAATCACTGTTCATGAAGTTTCATTTTAGTAATACCGTCATTTATAAAAAGTCAATTAAGGTGGTTAGAATGAATATAAAATTAGAGCAATTAATCCAGTTTTAGAAAGCTGCTTTGATAGAATGGGGAAGTTAACATTTATGTATGCATAGGTGCCCGCTCCATGGAAATGATGGAGGCAATTACTTCTATAGCTTTTTCATTCATTCAATCATATTTATTGAGGGCTTACTGTGTGCAAAGCACTATACTAAGTGCTTGGGAGAGTACAATATAACAGTAAACACTGGACTCTCGGCCTAAATCATCCCAGTTCTCTGAAAAGACCGGAAAGTTTCCAATCAGGGCTGAAAAGACCCAAACTGGTGTTTTCTAGTACATTAGTCTATGGATCCCTTTTAGCTCCTGCATTCAAAATGATAATTTAGCCCTTGTGTCACTATCATGTTGTCTGCATTTTAAAGTCTATTCTTATTCCTATAGTTCACTTTTTGGATTACATAAGGTATCCTCAATCATCATCATCAATGGTATGTGAGTGCTTACTGTGTGCAGAGAACTGTACTAAGCGCTTGGGAGAGTACAATGCAACAGATTCAGCACACACTTTCCTTGCCCCAAATTACCTTACAGTCTAGAGGGGGAGACCCAGACATTAGTATAAATGATGTATGGTAACAGTGCTGATTTTTCTAAATTGCCCACTTGTATGGGCAGGTGTATAATTTCTGTGTCATAATGGCAAAATGTCCCAAAGCATTTACTTTTCTGTTGATTCATTATATATACTTTTTTAAATCACTTGTGTGGTTTTAATTCAAATTTGAAATTTCATATCATATACTTTTCTTGACAGCATCTTTTATAAATCAGTTAAGATAATACATGTGCAGTTGATCTTAGATTTGTACATCTATTAAGTTAGAGGCAGTCCTTGGATTTATGCCATAGTTGATTCCTGAAGACCCTGTCTCAAAATGTTGTAAATTAAAACACATTTTCTCATAGGCACTATGTTATAAGTGGGGGATTGGTCCAAAAATCAAGGTTGAATATCCTAATATTATCAAAATTCCCCCAAATTGTGTACTCAGTCAAATTATGGATGAAAAATATAGCTTCATTAATGTATTTATATCAAAGCAGCGAGGTTCCATGATAAGGTGACTGACTTCAACTTCACTGTAAGTGAAATGGATGTATTGGCCCTCTTTAGTTACTCAGTTACTGGTGATAAGGTAACCCCCCACCCTATTATAATTTTAAAAATTGTTTCCCTGTTTCCCAGTTCTCCAGAGTTAGTGCCATGAATTGGGCTGGTGTCGTAAATTGAAGCCAATGTACCGAAAGGCTGAACAATGCAAATTTAGAAGCATTGCATGTGTTATATGTAATTTGAAACATTTTAGATGCATGGCTGCCTGTAACTGATTCTGTGTTCTTTGCCTGTATTTTCCAAGTCTGTCTCTGACCACAAAGGGACTCCACTAAGGAAACTCGGTTTCCAAGGCCATAAAATACTGGTGATACTCAATATCTTGCAACTAATTCAATATTTCACTTGCTATAAGATGCTTTGTACTGCACAAGACTCTAAAGAGGTGTATTTACAAACCATAAAGGTGACACGGTTTATGCCCTCAGGGCAATTTTAACCTAATCTGAAACAACTCTAAGCATTGATTTTTGATTAACTCTTAATTTAAGAACCTGTGGATTTAGGCCATTGTCTGAGATGACCAAAGCAGTTGCCCAGCCAGCTTGCTGAGTGTTGTGGTTCACTAATTGCACCTCACTGAAATTATTTGTAGGAGTTGTCAGGAAGGCAGGAGCTTCATCTTCAGATGTTACTGGGAGGGATTCCCTGCTGCACAAAATTGGGATGGTGGAAGCGAGTCATTTGATTTAACCTGTCAGCTTTTTGGAAAGGGCAGACCACCACAACTAGCTCATCCCACCCCTTAGTGCCAGGTGAGATGAATGAGAAATCATACTTTGCAGAATCATGGCATAATTTCAGTTTGGCTCCCTCCACTCCTTTTGGTATGGTCAGACACAGGCTCTCCTTCTCCAGAGCAGTGGGTTCTACCTCTGTGCCTTGGAGAGCAGGTCCCTTCTCCTCTCCCACATCCTTATCCCATGGAGCAATAGCAAAGGAGATATCTCTTGCTGCCCCTTACCCACTAGATACAAAGATGGGGGCCTCTTTCTCATCCCCACCTATCCCTGGAGTTGTGGTAGGGATTTTCTTGTGTCCTCATTTTCATCATCTTTCCACTTCTTCCCTCTTCCCCACCCCAAATCCAAAGTTGATAGAGTTTCTCTGACTCCTGGTATGACTAGGCTACAGTTGTGGAGGGGGGGTAAAGTGGGGGGCTTTTACATCTCCTGCCTTGTTGATGAACTGAGTCATGGGGAGGGGGAGAGTGAGAACACTGTGCTCCTCTGAGCAGTCTGTTGGAACACCACATTTTAAATTGCTGCTATAATGTTTAATTGTTTCTATGTTTGTGTCTTCCCCCTCTCCTCCTTCCTTCTCCCCACTAGCTTATGAGCTCCTTGTCGACAGGGGCTGTCTTTTAATTCAGTGTTTTTTTTTGCATATCTCTAAGGGCCTAATGCAGTGTTAGGTGCATTGTAGACACTCAATAAATATTTTTGATGATGCTGGATGGCGGCAAGGGCTGTGATCCACTCCTGGGCTGTGGATGGCCCGATTCTGACTGCAGCTTGGTCCTCTTCCCATCAACCCAAGTGAAGAGCAGGTAAGTGGAGTCTCTGGGTATGGGTCTCGGTCTTTGGGTTTCTTTCATGCCCCCTTCCTTTCTCCTTTTTGGGGTCACCCAAATCAGCCCCTCCTTGTAGAAGCGGAGTGAAGCAGAGGTAGGAGCCAAGGCCTGGCCCTGTGGGCAAATCCCTCCTGACCCCATCTCCATCCAGGAGGAGATGAAAAGGTCAGTAGTGGAGCCTGCAGTCGACCAATTGTGGGGAATGTCTTGTGGACAGATCCCCAGAAGACTCAAAGCCAATGTGGCCTTGGCCCCCAGCTCCACACAACCTTTTGGGTCTGGTGCCCCAGCTGGACAATCCCCGCTCTGACCTGGTGACACTAGCAGTAGTCAGAAGGTTCAGTCTGGGGCGGAGAGCCAGCCAAAGCCATTTCCACCAACAATACAAAGGTCCTCAATGATTCTGAGCCCGGAGAGTAGTGTTGCAAGCCCAAAAGCCATCCCAGTATCTGGAAGGGGGCAGGTGACCTCAGAACTGAAGTAGCAGTGAGGCTAGTGGATAGAGCCCAGGTCTGAGAGTCAGAAGGAACTGGGTTCTAATCCCGGCTCTGCCACGTGTCGGCTGTGCGTCCTTGGGCAAGTCACTTCACTTCTCTGTGCCTCGGTTCCCTCATCTGTAAAATGGGGATTAGGAATATGAGCCCCATGTGGGACAGGGACTATGTCCGAGCTGATTAGCTTGTTGCTACCCCAGTGCTTGGCACATAATGAGCATTTTACAAGTGCCATAATAATTATTTCCAGCACTTGGAACAGTGCTTGATACATAGTAAGCGCTTAACAAATACCATCATCATTATCATTTACTGAGTTTTGGGTGATGTGGACACTCCACTCCTCACTGGGACTGAACCCCACCCTACCCAGGCCTATCTGGCAGAGCAAAGGGTCTGAAGCCCTCATGGGTTGAGGAAGGGATGTCAGGGTAAAGAACAAGGACAGCATGTGAGAGGGGAAATTTCTCTGGTGGACCATGGGCAGTAATACCCTATAAGCTCTTTTAGACTAGAAGCAAGGTTGAGAGCAGGTGGAGAAAGGGTTTTCCTGGCTATACTCAGGATTGCTGCACTACTCACTTAATTGGTATTACACTGCTGGAAGGTGACATTTGTTGTAATGTAAGATACCTCAAAATAAAAGACAGATGTTCTGGAAGGGATGTGTTCAAGGATGCCTAGTGTTTACTGACCTTACAAAGAATTTGATACTATCAATAGACCAGGGCTTTGGAAATTAGATGTATTTGACTGTCCTGAGGAATTCACCAAGATCCTTAGGCTACCATCAGAGTGGTTGGTGGAGTCAGTGTTAAAGGAACCCTCTTTGACCCTTTCCAATAACCACCGGAATGAAATACAGTAGGTCCAGTCGTCTTCAACCTAGGCTAAGCCGGTATGCTTGAGGATGCAGCAAAGAATCTGGAAACCGGAGTAGAATATACTTCTGACCCACTGGGAAACTCTTCCAGTTGAACAGGAACCATCAAAAACCTTGAAGCAGAGGTTTAGAAACCACTCTAGAGGCACATGCATACATGAAGACATGCAAATGATTATGGATCACGTTGCAGATTCAGCACAGCACTGTGGATTGATCCTACGTGAAAAGAAAACTGAAGTCACGTAGCATTCCCCTCCTGAGAAACTCTATGCACAACGAAAAATTTTCATCGGAAATACAGAACTTCAAGAGGTCACTGAATGCTGCTATCTAGACAATACTCTCCAGTGATACAAGAATAGACAGAGAGGTAGGAAACAGAATCCCAAGGGCTAGCATGATGTTCAGTTGACTGCAGGACAGAGGATGGCAACCCCAGGGCATCAAGCATCATACTAAGATGGTTGTGGGGGTCTAACTTTCTATATTGCTGTGGAACTTGGACCTGCTACAGAAGAGTCCTCAAGCTTCTGGAGCAGTTTGAACCACCCTCAAACGGCTGGACAAGATTACCAACAAGGAGGTCCTGAGACATAGCAATGCTCCACAGCTAGTAATTCAGCTCCACTTGGTGGCATATGTGAAGAGAATGGAAGACAGCAAGTTCTGTGTGGTGAAACGAAAGGGCTTTTAGACACAAGCTGGAAGGACAGAATGCTGATGATGAGGACAAATGACACTTTTTCTGAGCGCTTACTTCATGAAGACCACTGTATTAGGCCCTTGGAGACAAATAGTAGAAATAAAAGATTCAGTCCTGGATCTCAAGGACCTTAGTTTAATAGAGGAAATAGGCAAACAGAAATTGCAACTATATAATCAGTAAAAGGGTAAAATCAATGATTTGCCTAGTTTTGTTTTTCTCTTGTAGTAAACTGACAAGCACATGAACACTAAGGTGATGAATTGCCACAAGCTGAACGGTTTTAACTGAAAATGCCACTTTGAGGATCACTGAAGGGAGTATGGTAGAAAGAGAAACTTAGAAATTCTGACTGACTGACTCAAGGTCCTCCACCAGCTCTCTCCTCCTAACACCTACTCTCCTCACATACTACCCCCTAGCCTGCACTCCACATACCTCCAGACAAGCCCTCTCATTGTTACTTGCTCTCATCTCTCCCAACTTCAGCCCCACGCTCATGTCCTACTCTCTGTCACACCACTCCCAGCTTAGGAACTTGGTGCATTAATGTTGGATAGGGAATTTTGCATCATTATGCTCTCTTCCTTTTTAAATCTAGAGCTCTTTTGTGTATTACCCCTACTCAGCAGTTCTCAGTTTTTAAAAATTCTGTGACCTCCCTCGTGGCTTCCATCACTCCTCTCACAAAACCTCTCCATCCAATTCAAGTCCATGTTCATCTTGTAGGTTCATCTTCAATCACCAAGAGCTGTTTATAGCTCTTTCCCTCTATTCTTCTCAGCATGGCAACAATTTTTTTTAAATATGAAGGCACTGAGTAACAGGAGAGGAGCCGGGGGGTGAATTGGCTTGGTTTCCGTATTCATATTCCTACACTGCTGAACATCTGTTGAGCGCTCTGCTGCTCTGATCTCCAAGTCTCCTTCAACCCTTTTCTGATTCCCCCCTAAAGTTCCAGCTCATGTTTTGAAAGTTTGATCTAAAGGAAAGTGAGAGGATTGCAAATGTGTTATTTTGAAGAGGATTTTATAACAGAGCTCTTTTCAAATCCCATGTCAGCCCTAGGAAAAAATGTGATCAGTCCTAGGAAAAAATGTGATTACTCTGCTAGCCTCAGGATTTATAGTATTGTAAAGAGAGGAAGTGGGAAAGGAGGAACCAAAAAGTCATGCGAAGTATATAGAGTCTATATGGAGTGAGAAGCAGCATGGTCTGGAGTCTGGACCTGGGTTCTAATTCTGGCTCTGCCACCTGTCTGCTGTGTGACCTTGAATAAGTCACTAAACTTCTCTGTGCCTCAGTTACCTCACCTGTAAAATGAGAATTAACATTGTGAGTCCAATGTGGGACGTGGACCGTGTCCAACCTGACTAGCTTGTGCCTACTGCAGTGCTTAGTTCAGTGCCTGGAAAATGGTAAGCACTTAAATACCATAAAAAACTATGACTACAAAATTTTACTCTTGATTTGCTGAGAGCTGTCTATTCTTTGGTCGTCATCAGTGGAAGCACTCATGGTCGCAGAATTTTTAAAATTTGAGAACTGCTGAGTAGGAGTAATACACAAAACAGCTCTAGATTTGAAAAGGAAGGGAGCACAGTGATGCAAAATTCTCTATCCAACATAAATGCACCAAGTTTCTAAGATGGGGGTGGTGTGACAGAGAGTAGGGCATGAGCGTGGAGTCAAAGTTGGGAGAGATGAGATGGCTTGCTTAGAGGGATGTGGAGTGCAGGCTAGGGGGTAATATGTGAGGAGAGTAGGTGTTAGGAGGAGAGAGTTGGTGGAGGGCCTTGAGTCAGTCAATAGAATTTATTAAGTGTTTAGAGCTTTGTAGAGTACAATGGAGTTAGTAGACATCATTCCTGCTACAAAGTTTGGTGAATATTCAGGTGCTAAGGAGATGTGGCAGTGGCAGTAGTGGAGGGGAAAGAGAGCGTGTAGTGGAGAACTTAATCAGGGAAGGCCTCCTGGGGGAAATATTATTTCAGAAGAGCCTTGAAGAGGGGGAGAGCCCTTTGCTGAATAGGAAGGAGGATGGAGTTCTAGGCACAAGATAGGGTGTAAGCAAGAGGCCAGTGGCAAGAGAGATGAAAATGATTGGGTTAGCCTGAGAAGAGTGAAGCTGGGCTGTAGTGGAAGTGAATGAGGATGAGTAGGGGGAGAATTCTGATGGAGTGCCTTAAAGCTAGTGTTCAGGAGTTTCTGCTGAATGTGAAGAGAAATGGGCAATCATTGGAGATTTTTGAGAAGTGGAGAGATGTGTGCAGATCGAAGTTTTAGAAAATGATCTGGGCAGCAGTGACGTGTGGACTAGAGAGGGAGAGACAAGAGGCAGGGAGGTCAGCGAGGAGGTTGCTGCAATATTTGATATGATATGTGTTTAGATCAGCATCGTAGCTTTTTGTATGGAGAGGAAGGGGTGGATTCTGCAGATGTGAAGGAAGAACTGATAGGATTTGGTGACAAATAGTATAGGGGCTGAAAGGGAGAGGAGTCAAGCCATTGGTCAACAGGTTTGGCTTGAGAGCAGGTAAAGAACAATGCAGAACAGGTGAAGGGTTTTGTCTAACGACGTAGATTTGGAAGTCATCTGAGTAAAGGGGGTAGCTGAATCCATGAGAGTGATTATATAACCCAGAACCGAACCTGTGGGACACATAGAGTTAGGGGTTGAGTGGTGGAAGAAATCCCCAAAAGAGAATGAAAACTGATTAGAAAGGTAAAAGATGAATCAGGTACACACAGTGCCAGTGAAACCAAGATCCAAAAGCATGTCTAGGAAAAAGATATGATCATCGTTGTTGAAGTCAGCCAAGAAGTCAAGAAGGATCAGAACTGATAGAGCCCAGTCAGACTTGGCTAGAAGAAAGTTGTTGGAAATGTTAGTGAACAGAGTCTCAGTAATAATACTAATAATTATGGTATTTGTTAAGCACTCACTGTGCTTAACTGTGCTAAGCACTGGGGTGGACCCAAGCAAATTGGGTTGGACACAGTCCCTGTCCCACGTGGGGCTCACAGTCTCAATCTCCATTTTACAGATGAGGAAACTGAGGCACAAAGCAGTTAAGTGATTCACCTAAGATCACACAGCAGACAAGTAGTGAAACCGGGAGTTGATGGAGAGAAAGAGAAGACAGTGGTTGCAACCGGCCTGTTCGAGGCATTTGGCCAGATATCATAACTGGGAATTTGGGAACAGCTGCAGAATAAGGAAGGATTGAAAGAGGTTTTTTAAAATCTGAGAGACTTGAGAATGATGTCAGGGGGAAAGGACTGACTGAGAAGGAGTCAAGTGAATGTGATAGGTTGAAGATGGCAGTAAGGGCAGTTTGTAAGAGCAAGTGTTTTACCCTATAAATTGGTTTCTTAAATGTAAAATTAGACAATTTTGTGAAATTCAAATGTGAAATGGATTGCAGTTTCAGGTTTGTCTTGTTTCTAAGCCTATTCATTATTTTCATTCCTTTATACTTTTTCAAATCTGCCAGACCACAGCTCTTCCCATCTTCAAAGTCTTCCTGAAACCACTTCCTTTTAGGGACTATTTCCCAAATAATTATTCCACTCATGGACCTTTTATCCCAACAACACTCCTCACCCCTAACCCCCAGCATGTATGTGCACTGTATATCAATTTATGCAGTTTGTAATTTATTCATTAATTTTCTTGCTACCATCACTTCTATTTCTATTTCTCTTGCTATATAAATGTGGTATATGTCTCCCCCAATATATTGTAAGCTTTTCAAGGTTAAGGACTGTACCTTTTCATTTTATAGTAGTCTCTCAAGCACCAATTACCATGCTTTGCACACTGTAGGTGCTTACTAAATACTCTTAAGTGAATGACTGGAGATGAAAATAACAAAAATTATCTACCATATTGTTGAATGTGCCATCCATTGTCAGCTCCATTTTACATGCTTTTCCTCTCCAGAAGGAAGTAAATGATTGAAGCGTCTGCTCGGTCATGCACAAATGTGCCTTTGTGAAAGATTTACATTTCCCTGAGGTCTTGCACTCTTTAATAGTATTCATAAAAATGCTGAAGGCTGCTACAGAAATGGAGACACAGTGCAGTAGCACTTTGAGTCTGTGCAGTGAGAATATAACCAAGATTCTGGAATAGATTCAAACTTGTATTTTTAGAAATCAAGCTGAAAAATCCATATTTTTTCAAAGTAAATGCAATATCGTTCATTTTTCTTTCATTTCAATTTGGGTTAATTAGGAATGATGTATATTCACAGTAATTTTTAATCACAAAATACCACATCTTGTAATTAATCATCCAGTCCTAGGTTTATTTTGGGACATAAATAATTTGTTGGTTTTACTTTCATATTGTGGCTAATGTCTGTAAGCTCCCTCTAGACTTTAAGCTTGTTGTGGGCAGGGAACGTGTCTATCAACTCTTTATAGGGTACTCTCCCAAGTCCTTAGTACAGTGCTCTGCACACAGTAAGTGCTCAATTCAAATTCTCAGATTGATGTCTGAGAAGTGAAGTTGTCTCATTTTGGGACTGGAGCTCAGCCATTACCGGAGCTCTGTGGGAAACAGCCTTAATGCTAGAGCTACCTCTGTTCTTACATCCAGCAGCATGAGAGCCATTTTCTTTTCCCTATGCCTTGAAAAATTATAGTTTGGCTGGCAATCATAAAAATAGTCTTGGGGACTTTTTTTTAGTGCCTACCTGTACCTGCTAAGCTCCTTGAAGGCAGGGATTGTATTTACCTACTCTACTGTACTGTCCCAAGGGCTTAGAACTGTGTTCTGCACCCAGAAAGTGGTCAGTAGTGCTCTGTAGTTAATATCTTAGCATCACATGTTATCAAAAGGATTTTGGCATCACTAAAAATAAAACTTGCCTTCACTTTCCCACTTCACATTTAAAGTTCTTTAGAGAAAAATCATAAAATGAATTTGAGATGGAAGGAAAATAATATGCCTTAACTATCTTTAGAAGCTGCTATTTGAACCTCCATACTTCTTTGCACCTCACACCCTTGAGATGACAAAGAGGATATAAAGTGTTCTTAAGTAATTTCAACAATCATAAGCATTTTATTTGGCATTGGTGCCACCTATAATTATATATGCTAATTCCACTTGCTTCTCATTCTTCCGCCTAACATTTGTTGGTAGCAAATACTCTGCTTCCCCCAAAGATGCATTATTATGAAAATAAAGCAATATGAAATTAAAAGAAGCAGAACTATATTGTCGATCAGTAGTATTTAATGAGTCCTTACTCTCTACAGAGCACTGAACAAGTGCTTGGGAGACTACATCAGCGTTAGTAGGCAAGTGCTTAGAGGATGACTATTCAAGTGCATAGATGATGAAGTGCTGATTTGACATTAGGGAGTGGGAAGATTGGAGATTAATCAGGGAAGGCCTTCTGGAGAAGATGTGATTTTTAAAAATATTTTGAAGATGAATGAATAATGCGATCTGGGGTGTAGTGCGAGAAGGGAGTAGATGAATAGAAGGGTTAACTGTAAGTGCCTTAAAGCCAATAGTCATGAGTTTCTGCTTTTATTATTACTACTATTGTATTTAAGCATTTACTATGTGTGAAGCACTGTTCTAAATGTTGGGGAAGATACAAGTTAATCAGGTTGGATACAGGAGATGCAGGACAACCAACTGGGATTTTTGAGGAGTGCGGAGATGTGTGCAGAATGATGTTTTAGAAAAATAATCTGGGCAGCAGAGTGAATTACAGACTGGACATTAGAGTGATTGATGCAGTATTTGAGGTGGGAAATGAAAAGTGTTTGGACCAATGTGGTAGCAATTTGGATGGAGAGAAAGGGGCAATGTCTGGTGATGATGTTAAGAAAGAACTGCCAGGATTTGGTAACTGACTAAATATGTGGGTTGTTATCAAGGATATATGCCAAGGTTGCAGACTTTGAAGATGAGGAGGATGGTGGTGTCAACAGTGATGGGGAGTTTTGGGCACATTGAGCTTGAGGTCTGGTTAGATCTTCTCTCTGAATTTTTTTTCTCTTAACCTAATTTTTCGGAGAAGAGTAGAGAGTGGGGATGAGAAATTGCTCTGGCAAATATCTTCAAATTATATAATATATCTTTAAATTATGTATTATAAATTACGTATTTATTATGGGCAGGGAACACGTCTGCTAATTGTGCTGTACTCTCCCAAGTGCTTAGTACAGTTCTGTGCACATAGTAAACAACAAATACCATTGATTTGTTGGAGCTTAATGAAATTTGTAAAAAATGGTATTGCTGAAAAATGTAAAATGCAGGTTTGCCCTATCGATCTAGCACAAAGCGTATTCAGTTGGGAACTTTTGAAGCCTCTTTCTATGAGAAATATGGTTACCAGAGGATTCCTCAGGACTGATCTATTTTTCAGATTCATAGGCCCATATCACTGTGTTTATGGAAAGCCCACATGGTCATAAAAGTATAAATACTTTAATCTATAAAACTGATAATTTTTGTTTTCTTATTTCAACATGTCAAATTTGAGCACCATTTAAATATAATCTTTACTATATATTCATTGGCTGGGTTTTTGGCTAAGTAATTGACAGTTGAAAAATCATCTTTCCAATAAATGAAGTAGTAAGTATTATTAGACTTTCTACAGCAGCACTGAAAATCTCCAGAAGTGATCTGAAGTGTGCTTATATGAGCAAGGTTCTCAAAGGATCATGGATTAGATGCCTATTTAGATTTGTTTAGAAATATAAAAACCTGGAGAAGTAGGGAAATACTGATTAATCTCCCCAAAATATTAAAACAGTGTTTTATGAGGAAAAATAGGATGTTTTGGGGAAAATATGTAACAAACCCAAAGGTCTTACTAACTCTCTTTTTAGATTGATGGAGTGCTTTTTGAACCCCAAAAGATTCTCAAATATTTTTATAGTTGTCCTTTATTCCTTCAAAACACCTTAATAAAGCGTACAATGTACAGATGCTTTAAGACAATTTATAGCGTTAGATAATTACTATTCCTGTTCAATTTTGTAAGTATAAGTGCATGTACATATAAATCTATATAAATGGAGAGAGAGAAGGCAAGGAGGACTCTGCTTACTGTGAGATTGCACTCTGTGCCCATGAGCATATATTAAAGAGAACATTTTCTAGTCCTTTTCTGTTCTGAACAGACATCATATCCATCCATCAATCAATGGTATTTATTGAGCATTTATTGTATACAGAGCATTGTACGAAACACATGGGAAAGTACAGTAGTATAGAGTTGGTAGACATATTCTCTGCCCACAAGGAGCTCCCAGTCTAGAGGGTAGCCATATGTAAGGATGTTCAGACACCAAGAATGTAGAATGGCACTATTGTCTCTCCCTCAGCCTGAGACCAGAATGGGACTATGTTTTCACATGGAACTTTAGGGATAGCGGGAGAGTAAATTCTACTCCCAAGAGGACGTTTGCATGAATTGTTTTTGCAGTGATTGTGATGGGTTGAGCTGAGTCATCTAAGCGCTTAGTACAGTGCTCTGCACACAGTAAGCACACAATAAATATGATTGAAGGAATCCATTCTTCTTTTACTCAATCCCACTTTGACCAGCAGCATATGTTGGGAGGCAGCTGACATGATTAATGGATCCAGTCTGTGGTTATTGAACAGAATATTTATAATATCACACCAGCAGCAGACATTGCTGAACCCCTCCCTCATATCAGTTCAATTTCAATTCAATTCAGTAGTATTTATTGAGCGCTTACTATGTGCAGAGCACTGTACTAAGCGCTTGGGATGAACAAGTCGGCAACAGATAGAGACAGTCCCTGCCGTTTGACGGGCTTACAGTCTAATCGGGGGAGACGGACAGACAAGAACAATGGCGCTAAACAGCGTCAAGGGGAAGAACATCTCGTAAAAACAATGGCAACTAAATAGAATCAAGGCGATGTACAATTCATTAACAAAATAAATAGGGTAACGAAAATATATACAGTTGAGCGGACAAGTACAGTGCTGTGGGGATGGGAAGGGAGAGGTGGAGGAGCAGAGGGAAAAGGGGAAAAAGAGGGTTTAGCTGCGGAGAGGTAAAGGTGGGGTGGCAGAGGGAGTAGAGGGAGAAGAGGAGCTCAGTCTGGGAAGGCCTCTTGGAGGAGGTGAGTTTTAAGTAGGGTTTTGAAGAGGGGAAGAGAATCAGTTTGGCGGAGGTGAGGAGGGAGGGCGTTCCGGGACCGCGGGAGGACGTGGCCCAGGGGTCGACGGCGGGATAGGCGAGACCGAGGGACGGTGAGGAGGTGGGCGGCAGAGGAGCGGAGCGTGCGGGGTGGGCGGTAGAAAGAGAGAAGGGAGGAGAGGTAGGAAGGGGCAAGGTGATGGAGAGCCTTGAAGCCTAGAGTGAGGAGTTTTTGTTTGGAGCGGAGGTCGATAGGCAACCACTGGAGTTGTTTAAGAAGGGGAGTGACATGTCCAGATCGTTTCTGCAGGAAGATGAGCCGGGCAGCGGAGTGAAGAATAGACCGGAGCGGGGCGAGAGAGGAGGAAGGGAGGTCAGAGAGAAGGCTGACACAGTAGTCTAGCCGGGATATAACGAGAGCCCGTAATAGTAAGGTAGCCGCTTGGGTGGAGAGGAAAGGGCGGATCTTGGCGATATTGTAGAGGTGAAACCGGCAGGTCTTGGTGACGGATAGGATGTGTGGGGTGAACGAGAGGGACGAGTCAAGGATGACACCGAGATTGCGGGCCTGCGGGACGGGAAGGATGGTCGTGCCATCCACGGTGATAGAGAAGTCTGGGAGCGGACCGGGTTTGGGAGGGAAGATGAGGAGCTCAGTCTTGCTCATGTTGAGTTTTAGGTGGCGGGCCAACATCCAGGTGGAGACGTCCCGGAGGCAGGAGGAGATGCGAGCCTGAAGGGAGGGGGAGAGGACAGGGGCGGAGATGTAGATCTGCGTGTCATCTGCGTAGAGATGGTAGTCAAAGCCGTGAGAGCGGATGAGTTCACCGAGGGAGTGAGTGTAAATGGAGAACAGAAGAGGGCCAAGAACTGACCCTTGAGGAACTCCAACAGTTAAAGGATGGGAGGGGGAGGAGGCTCCAGCGTAGGAGACCGAGAATGATCGGCCAGAGAGGTAAGAGGAGAACCAGGAGAGGACAGAGTCCGTGAAGCCAAGGTGAGATAAGGTATGGAGGAGGAGGGGATGGTCGACAGTGTCAAAGGCAGCAGAGAGGTCAAGGAGGATCAGAATGGAGTAGGAGCCATTGGATTTGGCAAGAAGGAGGTCATGGGTGACCTTAGAGAGAGCAGTCTCGGTAGAGTGGAGGGGACGGAAGCCAGATTGGAGGGGGTCTAGGAGAGAATGGGAGTTAAGGAATTCTAAGCATCGATTGTAGACGACTCGTTCTAGGATTTTGGAAAGGAAGGGTAGTAGGGAGATAGGACGATAACTGGAGGGGGAAGTGGGGTCAAGAGCGGGTTTTTTTAGGATGGGGGAGACGTGGGCATGTTTGAAGGCAGAGGGGAAGGAGCCCTTGGAGATTGAGTGGTTAAAAATAGAAGTTAAGGAAGGGAGGAGGGCAGTTAAGCAATGTTGAGTGTGACACTTTGGTTGCTTGCAATAAAGGCTGTATTTTTTCTTCCTCTTGCTTTCTTGGAATGAAACAATGCCCAATAAAAGATTCCACATGCAGTTTTGTGTTTTATTTGCTTAACCTTGCTTTAAGAAACGTACTTCTTGACCACCCTTTCAACTGTCTACCTATTATTATTATGGTATTTGTTAAGCACTTACTGTATGTCAAGTACTACTGTTCTAAGCATTGCACACTGATGTAAGCACTATCTTCTCTCCCCGCCCCTTCCCCCCCTCACACACACTAAGACACCTGAAGAATAGTCTTCATTCTGTCTGAGGTCAGGAATAATCTAAGAATGCTGCCTGTGGCTTATTAGCCATTTTTTAAACAAAGTACATTTTGATTACATACTTCACCCTGCCCCATCCCCATGAACGTTGCCATGCCAATAGTACATCAGTCACATTATGGTTTATCTTGTCTTGGGTTATTTCTGGATTTCTGAACTGACATTTTCCATCCACCACAGTGGTGGAGGGAAAATTACTTGGAGAAATGGAAAAACATGCTGTTAGGTGGTTTCCAAAAATACTTTCTTTAAATTTTCCATGGGCAAATACTCATAGAGAAACCCATGTCAATTTTCAGCTCTACAACCTAAGCACATAATACGTGCTTAATGAACACTATCATTAGTATTTTTATTAGTGATGTCCTTGCTTCCAGTCTAGGCTGCACTCTGCTGTCCAGATCAATTTTCTAAAAATGTTCTGTGTGGGACAAAAACATTAGTGCAACAGGGAAGAATGGGGCAGGGATAGTGGACCATATATCAGTGTTTTCAGCCACATTTGTGTGCACAGATGGAGTGTTGCCTTCAAAAATAAAGGGCAGTTATATATACTTTAGCATGATAACATGGTGGGTGTTTCATGGGTTTAGTTAAAGTGCCATGTGCTCTGTGTGTGCCAGGCTGGGATTAAAAGCTGCTGTCACATGCTCTGGAACTCCTCCACCATGGCCGAGCAAAGCATCCACAGTAACTGCCACCTTTCCTCCTTCCACAGAGGGCCCCTGCTCCCGGCTTGCTCCAAGCACACTGGGCCAGGGATAAAAGCTGCTGCCACATTCCCCCAGCAATGGCAATGGCTCCCCTCTGTGACTCTGAGGAGATTCCACCCTGTCCAGAGGGAAAGAGAAGAGCAGCCACAGCATGGGACCTCCCCAAACTGGGAAGACTGGTGGCTGCTGTAGAGGTTGCTGTGGCTATAGGTGTGCCTTAGACTCTGAGGCACAAGGAGCCTGAAATTCTGCTCCTCTACTCTTCCACAGCTAATTATGCTTCATTTTGTGCATTTGCCTGTAGTGTATTATCATTCCTGATATGTCCATCTCCAATTCCTTCTCCCCCAATTTATACTCTTTAGATTGTGAGCCCTGAGGGATAGGGCCCATGTTTAATTCTCACATGTGTATTGTACTTTGTACAATGCTCTACACAAAGTAAGGGCTTAATGAATACTATTATTACTACTACAGTCTGTCAGTTTTAGCCATACTCTTAAAGGTAGGTTTTAAATTATATGATTTTTCTTCCATATTTAAAATTTGACTTTGAAGATTCTAATCTAAAATATTGTCTTTCAAATATTACCTTCATTTTGATATCCTGGGCTCAAAATGAGAAGTTAACTTATGTTTAAATATCTACCTGTGTGAATATGATGATTTAAGGAGAAAAGGAACAATGATAGAACTTTTTTTCTTCCGGGTTTCATATTCCTTTAGTTTTAACAATTAATCTCCACCATGCACCTGAGCTTTATAAAAAATCAACCCTTTGTTCCTTTTTTGAATTCCTATGTCACTCTTCTATAACTTCTTTCAAATGTTCTATCCTTTATGAGGGTTTTTCTGCCCATTGTATTACAGGCATCTAAAATATGCAGGGCATTGAATAACAACTAGAACAAATTAGATAGGGGAATGGTATTCTGAGGACTTGCCATTAAAGTTGCATGAATCCTGGAGGTAATTCTAATGCCACAAAGCCCTTAAGAGATGGAAAAAGATCAATTTTTCAGAGAAGCCTGGAGTCTCTGTTTTAAATTCTTTAGGGCACATAGGTCCCCTGCACTTTGCATTGTGGTTTCATTAAACAAAAACGCTGTGCAAAAATGAATCCATGACAAGGAAATGTAGTTTTAAGCCTTGTAGTGGGGGCAGGCGGGGGGAAGAGAAATGGATTTTAGTTCCAGGCTCTTTAGGTTGAGCCAAGTTCACCTGCGTCCTTTTGAGCTACAGCTGGGCACATTCCAAGCCCCAGTGAGTCAATCTCCGATGGCCAATGTTCCAGGAGGCTCAGTTGAGCGTGCCTGTGCAACGGTCTCCTCGACCATTGCTACTCAGAAGGATTTGGGAAGTGCCTTGGGCCACCTGAGAACCGCCACCCCCAGCAGTTGCAGCTGAATATTCCGTTGCAGGTTAAGCTCTGTCTTCCCCCTTCCTGTAGCCCATACTTGAGTGTCAGGAAGCTCCACAAAGCTACGCACAGAGCTCCCTTCATTTGGGCCTTAGAGGATTGGCGACCTATAATCAGGCTATAGGTGGCTTGACAGTGTTGTGACTTGTCTTTAAGCCCTGTTTGGGAAGATTCAGGAGTATTTGCTCTCTTCAGGCTACATAGCCGAGCCATACTGAAGAGAAGTCTTTTTGGCAATGTCTCATAGGAGAAGCAAAGAAAATTCAGTAATACTGGGCTTCCTGGAGCCTGATCCGAGTCCTTTTCAAGACAACCCTCAGCCAAAATGAACAGATGATGTACGTGCAGGTCTCTCTCTGATGAGCTGTCTGAACCTCGAACCCTTTCCCACCCTTTTCTGGCTGTGCCCCTTGAAGGTGAGTGTCCTTAAATCTTGCAAAAGCATTTGACATATTCAGTAGATATGGAATATGGTACCTACTAAAGAGGTTTGGCTGCCCTGAGAAGTTTTGCAGGATCTTGACACTACTCTGTGATGAGAGGGCTGGTCATGTCAGAAATGGGGCTTATCTGATCCTTTCCCCATCTCCAACTGAGTGAAGCAGGCCTATCTTGTTTCACCTATTCTATGCAGTGATATCTGAGGAGGCAACAAGAAATCTGGAAGCTGGTGTCAGAATAAAATTCTAACACCCAACAGGGCATCATCAAAAATCCTTGAAGCACATATTCAGCAGCTCCTATATGGTTACAACTGTGTCTGGGAAGAACTCGCAGGAAGATAAAATAATTAAGAATCCCTTCCTAAAATCAGCCACCTTCTATGGATTGACAGTTACTCTGTAAAAGATTGAGGTTATATACCCAGGCACACCCTGTGAACCTAATACACAAGCAGGGAATCTCCGCTAGTGATAGTGACAGTGCTGAAGTCTGGTCAGTGATTTGAGCTACCTAAGCAACCTACTCGCCAATAAAACATCAAGCTCCATCACAGTATGTTTCCAGCCATCTGGATCCGCCTCCTCTCACCCAGTGGCCCAACGGCCAGAGGCCTCCCTACCTTCCTATACTTTTTTCCCTCCAGGTGCTGAGGGAGAAGAAGCCAGGATGAACGTGACTAGCAACCCCAACCCCTGGGCCCCGGCACAGTACATTCCCCACTGCCTGGACCAGTCCTCTTGCCATTCGGCACCATAGCATCCAGGCTCCTCTTCCCATAGGCACAGAGGGAGAAGAATCCAGGAAACCTGCAAATAGTGGCCATGTCCGTCAGACTGAACAAGGCACAGCTTGTTGATCACTGCTCAGACAACCAATGCCGAGGCATCCAGATCATACCCTGTCAATCCCCTTGCAAGGAGTAGAGGGAAAAGAAGTAGGGATGCACACAGAACACAGTTCCGTAACTCAAGCGACCTGGACCAAACTCTTGTCCTACCTTAACCAGTGACACCCAGAGCCCTCGCCCCCGGCTGGAGAAGAGGGAGAAGAAGCTGGGGACACAGCAGCCCCCTCCATCAGGCTCCAGCATAGCTTGCTCTAGTTACTTTACGCATCACCTGATGCCATGTCAGCTAGATGTCTTCCTCCCAGCAGAAGCAGAGGGAGAAGAAGCCTAAGCAACAACTCTTAGAATGTTGAGAAGGCTGCAGTTATTTGGCACAGTTTGGGACTGGACTGCTGATGTAGGAGGTGAGTGTTGATCAAGGAGCTGTTTCTTGCTCACTGGCTCTCTGATCCCCATCCTCAGCTTCCCTTTGCCCCCACCCATTTGCCTCCCTGGGTGGGGGCACCCCGATCTACCCAGACCCCTGCTAATTTTATCCCCACACCCCGCGGATCTCTTCTACATGACCTGGCTTCCAGCTGTGCCTCCCAGTGGTTGAGTACATTCACAACACCCCATGTCCACTTTTACCCTATTCTCTGCTCACCTTTTCCATCACTACTATAAACCACTCCTTCCTCAATAATGCCAACCATCACCTCTCTCCATCCGATGCATTGCCATCCCCCACAATCCCCTCTCACCCTATAATTTGATTTAAATGAGACCTCTGGAATCTCCACTATCTCTAGTGGGGAAGCTCCTTCTCATCATCATCACTTTCCTGAATAAGGAGAAAATACTCCTTTTCTGAAGTAAGAATTTAAGACTTGTGCATATTCTCTTAATACTAATCAATCAATTGCATTTTTGAGGGCTTACTGTGTGCAGAACAGTGCACCAAGCCCGTGGGAGAATACAACACAACAGAGTTGGTAGATACATTCCCTGTCCACAGGGATCTTACAATTTATAGGGGAGACAGATAGGTACGAAATAAATTACAGATAGGTACAAAAATGCTGGGGATGCTGTGGGTGGCACTAATAAAGGATGCAAATTCAAGTGCAGGGGCAACGCAGAAAGTAATGGAGATGGGGAAATGTGGGCTCAGTCAGGGAAAGCCTCTTGGAAGAGATGTGATTTTAATAAGGCTTTGAAGGTGGGGAGAGTGGTGGTCTGTTGGCAGGATGTGGACGAAGGGCTGTTGGCAAAATAGATGAGACCGAGATATTTTGAGTAGGTTAACATTAGAAGAGTGAAGTGTGTGTGTAACCATCAACCTCCAGGCTTATTCATGTTTCTCTAATGTTTCCTGCATTGTGCCTTACCACAGGGCACCTTAGAGGCATTAGAGGTATTTCATAATCATCCTTGGATATGTGTTCTTATTTCTAAAGTGTTGTCTCTTCAAAAAATTACTTTTAGTTAGCCTCACTGCACTGAGGGTTGCTTGCTTTTCTATATAAATCAGTTAGTCAGCCAAGGATATAAAACTGATTTGGTAAAATAGAGGGAAAGACAAAGCAGTGCAGAGGTCAACACTTGTTATCCTGCATATATTTTTCAACCTAGCAGCAGTTTTCTGGTTTCATAGGGTAGCCACTTGAAAATAATGAATACCCTTAATTTCTTTTTCTGGTTGTGTGCTCTTTACGTTTCAAGAGGTAGTGACGTGGAAGATCAGCAAAGGGAGCCAACAGTGTGAACGTTCACTTGGCTCATAAGTTTGGCACTGAAACTATGCTCATCTGGAGTGCTTTTCCATTCAGTTGTGACCCTGGTAATTTCCTAAAAAACAAAATGAGCTCTTATTGAACTGCTTATTGATTTTATCCTCCATGCCTATTTTGGTGATGTGCATGCCTTAACATAGTAGCTATGTGTATAATTTTCCCCATCTCTTTATACATCTAGGTAGAAATAACTAAATATCAAAGAGGACAACCAGCACACTGATTTTGCCCAACTCTTGCTTCTGTTGCTGGAGACAAAACACTGAGCTGGATAATTTTGTACCTAACTCTGTTTACTGTGGTAGGTAATAAGTTACCACAAACTAAACTGTGTTGGCCAAGAATGTACGGTAATAATTCTGCCCCTGGTTGTCCTGGAGAAGCAAATGGAAGGAGAAGATCATGGAATGAGAAATCATTCTAAGCCTGAAGAGATCATAATTTTATTCTATTTTATAATTATTTTTCCATTTTTTCCAACATCACATTCTGGCTAGACAGATGTACATTTTAGGAAGAGCATTCCCTAATTCCTCATCAGTAACCTATTTGAAATATAAAGTGAAAATATATGTTCTTGGGACAGCTGATTATGCAAATATATTCTCTGCATGAATTTGTGCATGCGTTAGATGCACAGAGGCTGTATTTTTCTCCATATGTCCAGTTGTCTCTTAAGCTTGGCCCAAATCCATTCTTAAGCTTTGTAGTTTGAAATTACTTTGGTGATAGGTGGGGGTTAGGCGTTGACCTTGCAAGAGTATAACATTTCTAGTTGGTGGGCTTCACTTTTGCCATATGGGGGTAGCAAGCAGATTGACTGAAAACTGAATGAATGCCCACTGTTACTTGCCACTCTTGTTCACCTCTGTGATATGGAAGATAATTTCTTCTTCCCCCAAAGTGACTTGTTTGATATTATGCAGATGCTACCATAATTTCAGTGATGGGTGTGTTCTCTTGTACTTGAAAATTTAGGGGACTGGTGTGTGCATGTTATCCAATTGTTCTAGGGTTTTTCCTGGAGCCCCAGTTCAATTATTATGATATTGGACTAAAGGGTCTGACTTCCTTTCCTGTATCAGGACCCTTGCTATAATTTTACTGTCTGTACTTGATGATTTTGTGTCCTCCCACACACAGACTAGCTTTTATTGATTGAAAAAGTGTAATGATTTACTATAAACAGGATGTAGTTTTTTTTCTTTGACAATTGGACAATTCCTTATTTCTATTATTTTGCTGTGGGAAAATTTAGAAAAGCTAAATTTCTGGGGTTTTACAAGTCTCTCCATTACCTAACAAATATTTCCTGATAATCAGTGGTTCTTGAATCTAAGCTGAGGTTCAAGGAAATCTGTTGAATTACCTTGCTGTCCAAAAAAGCTACCATTCATTTCCTACAAAGTACATTTAATCACTCCTCATTGCTATTATTTGTTCTATGAGTATTCCTTATATGTTGTTTTTTTTTCTCTCAAAGTATGAGCTAAGAGACAAGGGCTCACTCAACTCTTAAGAAAAGGTTGAGTGCTGCTAGGTACTACTATATTCTTTTCCCACTCAAACCCTGATTTGCTCCTTCTGACTTGAATTAGTTCCTTAAATACCCTATCCTATACTTTACTCCTGGAGACAACTAGTTAATATTTGTAAATCAAACTGAACAGCAAAGATCAGTTTTATTTGTGGCTGTGTTAAACTGTTCAAGTCTCTTTTAAGATTTTAGAATTTCACTTTCTATTCAGCTTCTGCAGAAAATGCAAATATAGCCCACTATCGTTTCCCGCTAATCTTTGCAGTGACTTCTGATGATGAATTCCCTCATTGTATTGATTTCAGAGCGGCATGTTTCCTCTTTACCTGGCCCAAAATTACTAGGTTATGAACTTCTCATTCCTGGATTCAATTCCTTTATGTCAGAATTACAAATGCATAGATTTAGGGCTCCATATTATATACTTTTAGTAGACACTCTGAGGTAGAGGAATCAGATTAGGAGACAAAAGTTCACTGGGGGAAAAAAAAAGCCTCAGTTCTCATTGTGTCAAGCATTCCCACCATTTGAAAGGTATCAATTTGATGGTTCTGCCTAAAATGAAGGATCAGGTCTTTGTTCTATCTGATATCTCTCCTAATAGATCGAAAGCTTTGTGAGGACAAGAGCTGGGTCTCCTCTTTAAAATGTATTCCTAGAAAAATGGTAGGCATTTTGCAGGTTTGTCTTTGTCTCTATTTCTCACCTCTCCTCTAATTGTCCTTCTGGTTCAAAAATGGTACAATTTTATCAGTTTGTGAATTGTACTGATTCATTCATTCAATAGTATTTATTGAGCGCTTACTATGTGCAGAGCACTGTACTAAGCGCTTGGGATGAACAGGTCGGCAACAGATAGAGACAGTCCCTGCCGTTTGACGGGTACTGATGCAATCTTTGTGTTTCTGACAATCCTTTCTATGTCCTGCATCACTTTTAAGATTGTCTCTTCCTACAGCACCCAGTGTAGATTTTCTTTCTCCCCTTTGGGTGTCACGATTTTTCTTGAAGCCCCTGCTCCAAGGCAATTAGCCCATTTCTTATTGTTATACTGCAGGAAGCCCTGGTCACCTGCTATCTCCCAACTTTTTATCTCAATGCCACATTTTTGTTGTTGTTGTTTTTAGTTTATCATATTTGTTAAGCACTTACCATATGCTAGGCACTGGACTAAGTAGATCTGGGGTAGATACAAGCTAATCAGCTTGGATGCAGTCCATGTCCCACATGGGGCTCACAGTCTTAATCCTCCTTTTGCAGGTGAGGTAACTAAGGCACAGAGAAATTAAGTAACTTGTCTAAGGTCACACAGTAGACAAAAGGCAGAGTTGGGATTAGAATTAGAAGAGAAGCAGCATGGTAGAGTGGCTAGAGCATGGGCCTGGGAGTAAGAAGGTCATGGGTTCTAATTTCTGTTCTGCCACTTTGCTGTGTGACCTTGGGCAAGTCACTTCACTTCTCTGTGTCTCAGTTACCTCATCTGTAAAATGGGAGTTGAGACTGTGAGCCCCACATGGGGCAGGAACTGTGTCCAACCCGAATTGCTTGTATCCACACTGGCGCTTAGTACAGTGTCTGGCATGTAATAAGCACTTAACAAATTCCATTATTATTATTATTATTAGATCAATAATT
The DNA here is from genome assembly GCF_004115215.2 of Ornithorhynchus anatinus. NCBI lineage: Eukaryota > Metazoa > Chordata > Mammalia > Monotremata > Ornithorhynchidae > Ornithorhynchus > Ornithorhynchus anatinus. The sequence goes on along the minus strand of NC_041753.1, from coordinate 43,157,069 downwards.
AGATCAATGTACATTGTTTGAAGCTTTAATCCATTGCATCTTTAAGACTCCTCATTTGCTCAGTCTTATGGTTATTCCATTTCATCACATTGTGGGGTAGTTTAGCTATTCATTGCCCAGCCTCATCATCTGTCACTCCCAGTGAAGGTTGAGTGGCTAGCATTGCTCTGATGTTGGTGGTCTGACTGTGTTCCAGGACCTTAATGTTTGTGATCCCAAAAGTCGTCTATAATTGATTGATGCATATCTTTTCTCTTAGAAAAATGAGTTACTTTTCAGGTGGGTAAATTAGATTGAGATGGGAATTTTGCAGGAGTGTGAGTGACAGAAAACATTCACTTTTCAATAGTTATGTGCTGATTATCCAGACCCGGTTCCTTCCTAATGCCTTTTTGTAGGCCAATTTCCTATTCTATGAGCAACTAATGCAGATGATAGGTCAAGGAAGAAAAATGAGGTGAAATTAGCCAATTTGCTAATGCTTAGTTGAAATTAAGGGCTAAAATGATGCTTTTGATTATCTGCAGATTTTAATCATGTAGTCCCTGACCTTGATTACCACAGGTAATTGAGGGTAGGATGAATATAGAAAGGAGCATAAATAGGCCCATGTGTAAGTGAGGAGACAGCACCACTCCATTATTATATGTCTGACACCTTAGTTTCATTGGCAAAACCCTTTAAAGCAGGTCTGCAGAGAGAAATATCATTTTAGAAATTCTCAAAATAAGCACAAAAAATAGCTACCAATACAAAATACGGTAACTGGTCTCATGATGTAATGCAGGGTGGGGATGTGGGGTGAGAGTCCAAACAAGGCAGGGAATGGGTGGAGAACGGAGATAAATGGGAATAGAAGTAGGGTAGAGATAGAAAAAAGAAGAGAAGGAACGAGGGAGAAGGAGCGTGAAGTGAGAGAGAGGCATGCTCCTTTGCTGCCATTGTCATCTGCCCCCTAAAACAAGGGTAGCTTCTGATGATGGAAAAGCTGGCCCCTTTGGTGGAACCTCTTGCTGCAGCTGAACTAACCCCAACTTGGTTGTTTCTCTAAGGTGCTTGATACGGCAAGGGCATACCTTCCCCTGCCCTCTGGAGACTTCAAGAAATGGTCTGGGAAAGGCCAGCTGAGCTGTGGTGGTAAATGGTGGCTGCAGCCAACAGAGAGGAAGTGAAGGAAGACACTGGGTAAATTGCTATGGGGCTCTGAGGGGCATGGCTTCCAGGGATGAAAGCCTGTCTTTCTCCCCAGCTCCCAGTGAGAGTGTAAAAAGTCCCAGGCAGGCCCAGAACTCATCAGGTGCTCAGTGTTCTTTTCATAACTTAGACTGTGAACCCCATGTGGGACGGGAACTGTGTCCGATCTGCGTTACCCCAGCATTTAGAACAGAGCTTGACACAGAGTAGATGCTTAATAAATATAAATATAATAATATGATAACCTGCAAAGGGTGAGTAGAGAGGTGAGCAGCCTGTCCACTGCTTACCAGTTATGAAGCAGCACGGGATAGTGGATGGAGCAAGGGCCTGGGAGTCAGAAGGTAATGGTTTCTAATCCTGGCTCTTCTGCTTGCTTGCTGCGTGACCTTGGATGAGTCATTTTACTTCTCTGTGCCTCAGTGACCTCATCTGTAAAATGGGGATTGAGACTGTGAGCCCCTCATGGGACAGGGACTGTGTTCAACTCGATTTGCTTGTATCCACCCCAGCACTTAGTACAGTATCTGGAACATAGTAAGCGCTTAACAAATACCATTATTATTATTATCAGCATCATCATTATGGCATTCCTGCAATCCCAGCCAAAAGCAGTACTTTAAAGCAGACCTGTCATCCAGTTTTTTGGGTGATGGGACTGAACCCACAAATTCAGGAGTGTTCCTCATTAGGCCTCTTTTTAGTACACAGTTGAGATGGTCACTAATGAATGGAATATTTTGATAGAAAAAAGTATACTCATTAGTGTAAAATCCTTATATGATACTGCATACATTGCCTAAAACCTTCAACCTCATTTTTTGTCTGTATATGTAAAGGTGAGAGAAAGTGGGAGCATATTTCTAGGGGCTTATAAATTTACTTCAATTTTTTTGTTTAAATTATTTTTATTAAATAGTGATCCGTTAACTGATGGAATGATTAAATAGGTAATGATAACTTGTGTCTCCTTTGTATGATAACTTAATAGATTAAGATTTTTATAACTATACCCTATCAAGTGTTTTCTCAGTTCAAATGGGGAAGGCACAATATTTTTTTTTCATCAGCATTCTACCAAGGAGCCCATTTAAAAAGCCCTTTTATGTTCTAATAAACAGAATCTTACAAAGAGAAATCAGTGGAAGGGCTTGTGTGGGTTTTTTGTTGTTGATGTTTGTGGGTTTTTTGTTTTTGTTTGGCCTCCTAGAATTTTGGCTGATCTGTTAAAATAATGAAGAGCTTAAGAGAAGCAGCATGATCTTGTGCAGTGCTACCCACCTTTTTTTCTTTTTGGCAGGGGTCCAATTAACCCAGAAGCCCACGAGCATGCAACCACTTGCCCTTTGCTCACCCTCTGCTCTCTCACAGCTTGTGGGGGAGGAGAGAGTGGGAACTGGGCTCACAGAAAGTATTTCAGAACCCAAGGAAGAAGCATAGCTATTGGGGGTGGAAATGAGGATGGAACAAGGGGAAAGAATGCCAGAAACAGCTGCCAAAATAATGACCTGTAATAATAGCATTACTTATTGAGCGCCAACTGGATGCCCTCTACCATACTAAGTGCTTGGACCACAGATACGTAAGACACACTGCCTACCCTCAGGGAATTTATACTACTGTCACCGTAGAGGGCATTCTTTGAATTAACCCTCTTTGCTCTAGGAATAATTTAACTTGTGGCTCTGGACACCTGGATGTGGATCCGCTGTCGTTGGCTTTGCGTAATCGTCTGTTGGACAGCCACCTACTACACTGCTCTTACCTTTATCTAGACTGGATAAAGCACCTTAGAGAAACAAACAAGGATAAGCTCCTTGTGGGCAGGTTATGTCTTTTTGTTGTTGTATTGTGCTCTCCCAAGCACTTAGTACAGTGCTCTGCACATGGTAAGGGCTCAATAAATACCATTGGCTGACTGGCTGACTTTCTTTTGAATTTAGCCAAAATAACTTACATTTAAATAACAATTTGCAGCAATATTTAACTCCCTTTAACATCTTGTTAAAAGGCTCCAAACATTTAATAATACTGAAAGCCAAATGTGTAATAGCTGTTGTATATAGTTATTGGGGGGTAATTGATGAGTAAATGAGTAATGATGACACTAGAACGAGGAAAAACTGCCACTGATCCCGGCTGTTAACAGTGCTACATCCACAATGCAGTGATAGCTGATCTAGTGACAGTATGTCCCCAGGACTATTCCTGTACACCGGTAGTCAATCAACGGGATTTATTAGACACTTACTTTGTGCAGAGCACTTGGGAAAGTACAGATGGTAGACACGATCCCTGTTGATTCTTATGCTATTCTTGTAAGAATTTTCAACAGACCACAGCCTTCGCCCTATTCAAAACCCTCCTGAAATTAAGCCTTTTCCACCATACCTTCTTTAATTTAATTCCCATTATCCCAAGTCATATAAACCCATCAGCCATCTCTATAGTACTTGCGAACCTATCTGTACACATTCCCAGTACTTATGTCTGCAAGTTTATAAAATGGTACATTCAAAGATTTATTTTGATTGCTCTGTAAATAGTTTTTTATCCGGATCCCCCGTTAGTGTTAACTCCTTGTGGGCAGGTAATGTCAGTAGGTGTTGAATACAGACATTCATGCATACTATTATGACTGCTACTTTATATACAGAAATTGTTTTTTTTTCCCCTTAAAGCCAATAACAGAGCTTCTTTGCCTAATAAACATTTTTGTTAGGCAAAGATATAGCTATTTCATTTATCTATTTTTGGAGAAGAATGCAGATTCAATGCATGCTCTCCTTCCTACTTAGACTGTGAGCCCCATGTGGGACAGTGATTGAGTCTGATGTTATTAACGTGTATCTATCACAGCGCTTAGAACAGTGCTTGACACGTAGTAAGCGTGTAAGAAATGCCATTATTATTATTATTAATCCAGTGGCCTTAGTCTCTGTAATCATATAAGACATTTTGCTATTTTAAGGAACACATATTATCTTGGCAGTGACTTTTAATTAGAGAAAGATAAAATGTTTCTGTTGAACGGTTTCACTGAAAACATCTTTTTTTTGGGGGGGAGTGGGGTGGTTGGGCTGATTTCAGTCCAGTGAAAAGACAACTGGCAAAAGAATCCCAGAGTTTAATTAACTCTGATCTTCAAAATGATGTGACTAGAAAAGTTCTGGATTCTTTGTGAAGGAAGGGATCTTTTTGAATTTATATGTAGGAGGGATCATAGAAACTTTCATGTATCATGAAGGCTGCAAAATTTCAGTGTTTACAAAACATTATTTTTGCCTTCTAATATGAATTCTGTATTAAATACTAAAATCTTGACAGCTCACTTTAATGCTTACTTAGGCTTTCCTTCCCAGTGAAGCTCATAGGAAGTAAAACAACAAGAATCAATATTCTTTATTTCTCTGCCTGAAGCCAGCCCTCATTCTAGATGAGTAGCTTTATGTAAGTCTAATATAGTAGCTTGTTAAAGTGTCATACTATAATTTCCATTTTTATCTTTAACACTATAGTAGGCGAAGAAACAAAATGGAATAATTTTCCTAACCTTTATTTTATACATATTTAACTTTTGTGTTGGGATTTAGATGCCTAGACCATCACCGTATGCCAACCTGAATGGAAAATAATTGAATTTCAATTCACTGAGGAAGAACAGAAAAGGAAAACTCGCTTCCCACCTCTCTTTCTATCATTATTGACTTCACCTCTATTCAGCTGCAGTGTTATCAGGACTTTACTCTTAAAATAATGTTGTGCATATTTGAAGTGAACTTGAATTCTTAACATTTTACACTGTAAATATCTATCAACATAGTCAAAAGTTATTGATATATTCTTGCTACTAGTCCCTTTCTGCACCCAGTTTTTTCTGGACTGTGCATCACTTCCACTTCGATAGCCCTCCTGAGAATCAATTAATTGTATTTACCAATGAGTCATATTTATTGAGTGCTTACTGTGTGCAGAGCACTGTACTAAGCGCTTGGGAGAGTATAACACAACAATATAACAGGCACATTCCCTGCCCACAGCAAGCTTACAGACTAGATGGGGAGAAAGACATTAATATGAATAAATAAATTACGGATATATGCATAAGTGCTATGGGGCTGGGAGAGGAGGATGAATAAAGGGAGCAAGTCAGAGTGATGCAGAAAGGAGTGGGAGAAAAGGAAATGAGGGCTTAGAAAAGGCTTCTTGGAGGAGATGGACATTCAATAAGGCTTTGAAAGGGGAGAGGGTAATTGTCTGTTGGATGTGAAGAGCGAGGGGGTTTCAGGCCAGAGGCAGGATGTTTTTGAGAAGCCGGTGCTGAGAGAGACGAGAGCAAGGTACAGTGAGTACATTGGCATTGGAGGAGTGAAGTGTGCAGGCTGTGTTCTAGTAGGAGAGTAGTGAGGTGAAGTAGGAGGGGGCAAGCTGATTGAGTGCTGTGAAGTTGTTGATAAGGAGTTTCTGTTTGATGTGAAGGTGGATGGGCAACCACTGGAAGATCTTGAGGAGTGGGGAAACATGGGCTGAATGTTTATGCAGAAAAATGATCTGGGTAGCCGAATGAAGTGTGGACTGGAGTGGGGAGAGACAGGAGGCAGAGAGGTGAGCAAGAAGGCTGATACAGTACAAGGTGGGATAGGATAAATGCTTGGATTAACATAGTAGCAGTTTGGATGGAGAGGAAAAGGCGGATTTTAGTGATGTTGCGAACAGAGAGGAATTAGTGATTTATTGAATATATGGGTTGAATGAGAGAGAGGAGTCAAGGATAATATCAAGGTTATGTGTTTGTGAGACAGGAAAGATAATGGTGTTGTCTACAATGATGGGAAAGTCATGGGGGATAACATAAGTTACAGATGAGGTAACTGAGGCACAGAAAAGACAAATGAGCTGCTCAAGGTCACACAGCAGACAAGTGGCAGAGCCAGGACTAGAACTCAGGTCCTTCTGACTCCCAGGGCCATGATGTATCCACTAGACCATGCTGCTTCTCCAAATACTCTCTCAAATCCTTAGTATAGTGCTATGCACACAGTATGGACTCACTAAATACCATTGATTGAGTGAAGTTTTCAACACAATACAAATAAATAGACATGATAGGCTCGAAATCTAGGCGGTGTCCAAAAACACGCAGGAGCAAGCTGAGAGCCGGAACCCTCGATGGTGAGAGGGAAGGTTCCAGTTACCATGGTGCTTTTCTCGGTGGGGATGGAGTTAACCGTAAACAGCAGAAGTTTAATTTGGGATGACAATCCATTAAGAGCTTACAGCTTAATGTCAGTGTATATTTGATCACATATTTTACTTATAATTTAAGCTATTTTTAAAGAGTTATGGAATCGCTATGGGCAGGGAACGTGTCTACCAATTCTGTTGTAGTGTACTCTCCCAAACACTTAGTACAGTGCTCTGCACACAGTAAGCACTCAATGAATACCATTGATTGATTCAATTGAGACAACATTCACTTCTTTAAAGCTTCTGACTTGTGACCTCAACATAGCGCTGTAGACACTGGCAGTTTTGGCGAATTTGAGGGAAAGCTGCAATGGTTCCATGATGGGTTGGTGCATTTTACTCTACAAAACGTTTTTTGGGTGAAATCTTTCAAGATGATATGACAGATGCATGTTTTTCAATGGGTACTTATTGATATGTCTCATAGATTGAATTACTAAGTTACCCAATCATCAGAGCAGGAGGTAATAATAATAATTATAATAAGAATTATGGTATTTGTTAAGCGCTTACTATGTGCAGAGCACTGTTCTAAGCGCTGGGGTAGATACAGGGTAATCAGATTGTCCCACATGGGCTCACATTTTTTTTTATCCCCATTTTTACAGATGAGGTAACTGAGGCACAGTGAAGTGACTTGCCCAAGGTCACACAACAGACAAGTGGCGGAGCTGGGATTAGAACCCACAACCTCTGACTCCCAAGCCCGTGCTCTTTCCACTAAACCACACTGCTTCTCTAGTAGTAGTGGTGAGGTAGTGCTGGGGAATAGGGAGGTGGGAGTTTCCATGACGCTCGGGAGGGAGGAACCTTCCGATGTTAATCATGTAGGTATAGCAGGAGCAAAAGCAAGAATGTTGGGGTCAGTAACATCAGTACATTGGGGTGAAGTGACCAAATGAATCACTGAATATGTGTAAACGTTAATGCTGAAGGTGGATGGCAAAAGCACGGGCTTGGGAGTCAGGAGGATATGGATTCTAATCCCAGCTCTGCCACTCGTCTGCTATGTGACCTTGGGCAAGTCACTTAATTTTTATGCCTCAGTTCCTCCTCTGTAAAATGGGGATTAAGACTGAGCCTCATGTGGGACAGGGACCGTGTCCAACCTGATTACCTTGTGTCTACCCCAGTGCTTGGCACATAGTAAATGCTTAACAAATACTGTTATTATTATTACCCCACCATTTAGAACAGTGCTTGACACACAGTAACAAATACCATTAAAAGAAAAATCACTCCCCCATTGCAGACCTGCTGCAACCACCCGCTTGGAGGCACAGACATTGGGATACTTATGAAAGAGAGATTTATTTCCACTTTTATGAGATACTTGAAATTTTTGACTGAAATAAAGATTTTTCACAGACGATTCCTTAGCATCCAATATAAAGGATATTTTGTGTAGAAATTGTGGTGATGCTGTATCCAGATGCCTTGAGGCACAGAGTTGGATGCTTTTGAAAGAAAGCTCTGTCTTCTTGTTTTTGATACATGAAAACATTGCCTGCGCTTTAAAAAAAAATCAACTTTTTACACAGATTACCATTCATAAATTTACTACATATAGGTTAAGAAACTGAATGGCCTTTGTGGTAATAACCAGCTTCATAATAACCCTTTAGACTGTAAGCACCTTGTGGACAGGGAATGTGTCTAGTGATTCTGTTGTACTCTCCCAAGCCCTTAGTACAGTGCTCTGCACACAGTAAGTGTTCAGTAAATGCCAATGACTGATTGATTTATCTTTACAGTGAGCTTGGGAAGTTGCTAAATAGAGCAGCTGCTCCAATAGTGCTGGGGTTTTTGGAAGCATGTGAAACAGCAAAATACTGCAGCCAAATAGCAAAATAGATGGTTGCCAAAATAAACATGTTTGATGTTAGTGCTTTTCCTTCTTTTCATGGAAAGCTTTAGTATTCACTATCCAGCAACTTTGAACCTGGAAAAAACTGCAACCTTCCAATGTAATGTGGTCTTTACCTTGCTCTGCTGAGCTCTGCACTAGAAAGTGCTGCCTCCTTTACATAAGTTTTCAGCTGATGCTGTTTAAAATTAAAATAACAAAATATTATGTTTCAATATGCAACCACACTAGATTTATTTCTGGAAAGAAAAGTCAGTAACTTTCCCTCCCCCACATCTGTCTGTCCCTATAACTCTGAAGGTTCAATAATTCTGCAACCCTGGAGAATACAATTCCCTTTATGTGCATCCTAGAGTTTGAATTTTCATTGCTTGCTAAACTACAACAGTCTGCTCATCCTTTATCCTTTTGCGTGTCTATTTTATCTGGGAATTTAAAAAACAACCTTGCCCAATAAGCGACCATTGTTGTTTAATTCCATGGTTTTTCAATTATAATTTTCTTAAGAGTCCCTACAAAATGAGATAATTTCAGTGAGGTGTGGGAATATCTAAGAATAACATAAAGACATGTTTTATCTAGCACACATATAACTGTAGCTTTTTACATCATGCCTGATTTACAAAATAATGTTAAAACCTGCTCCTGAGGAAATTGATATTAGTGCCAATGAAATATTGCTGCCTTATTTGGCTGGAAGCACCATATATCTAATCAATGGTTAATGACATTAGAGATCTTATGCAGTGGCTTTCTGAAGCACTTTAGATCCTTTGCCCCTCCTTCGTATTCAACCCCTTCCATAATATTAGCTTACTTAAAGAAAGCTCTGTGGGTGAAATTCCATTCACCTTCATTTTATATTTTGGGGTAGATTTCCTCTAAAGAATGCTTTGGGGCTTATTTTCATTATCTCCTATAAATGTCATATTGGAAAGATCATGTCTCCTCCTCTAGACTGTAAGCTCGTTGTGGGAAGACAATGTGTCTGTGATTTTGTTGTACTCTCCCAAGCACTTAGTACAGTGCTCTGCACACAGTAAGCGTTCAATGAATACGCTTGGCTGACTGATTATGATGCCAACCCACATTCTCAATGCTATTTTTCAATCGCTGATTCAGGCCACTGGCTAGGATCTTGCCAACAATGGACAGTAGTGAAATGGCTTGATGACAGTGTTACTATCAGACTGATCTTTACTGCTGAGTAATCTTCATCTTTCTTCTTGAAGATGAGCATGAGAGTGGCTTGTAGCATTTACTTAGTGGATCTGATGTTGAGAAAAAGTTTGCATAAGTATATATGTAGTGTTTCCTCCTAAGGCTTAGAGATCTCAGCAGTTCTACCATTAGGTCCACGTTTCTCGCTATTTTTCATGTCTCTGATGCAAGGGCAGACAATAATACCTTGTTTTTGTTCAGTGCTTTTTAAATTTATCCAAAATATTTTCACATTAATTATCTCATCTTATTCTCACAACGTCTCTATGAGGTAGGGAGAGGCAGGTATTATTACCCCCACTTTGCAGGTGAGGAAATGGAGGCTCAGAGAGGTTAAGTGACTTGCCCAAGGTTGCACAGCCGGCCAGAGGCAGGGTTAGGACTAGAACCAGGACTCCTGACTCCAAGGTCTATGCTCTTTCCACTAGACCACGACTTCTCCAATAGTTGCAACAGATGCCATGTGTTCACATGCTGGTAAGTTTTTTGTTTTGCCGGACCTCACCTCATTATAGAAGTTGTGTCCAAGAGTTGTTGCCATCTCTTCAGGATCCCCTCCTTATCTGTGATAAGGCCGGAGTCAGCTTCATTCTCCAGAGATGCTGTGAGGGGGTGTTTTCAGGTTCAAATGACTAACGATGTGTAAAAGTTAGTGGTGCAGCCCCAGAGCACTAATGTACATATCTTTATACTCTGCTCCTTCCCCTATTTGTAATTATTTTAATGTCTGTCACCCCGAGTAGACTGTCAGCTTCTTAAGGGCAAGGCTCTTGTCAATCTACTCTATTACTGTATTTTACTTACCCCAGTGCTTAGTATAGTGTCCTGCAAACAGTAAATGTCCAGTAAATATGATTGATTGATGGATTGATAGGTACTCTTTAGAACCTTGGATCTTTTCTGCTTTGGCATCTCACCACTTGACATGCATTTTCCTCAACTTGAATTTCATGTCACCTCCTAGGTGAATCCTATGTCACCTCATAGGATTCTCTTATCTGGATGTGAAATCCTCTAAAATGTTGTTTGTTCAGTAGTTGCCTTGCAGGAAGCAGTCTTTTTATCTTTGAGTTATTTTCATCAAGAAATATTAATGCTTTTTGAAGAAAAATCAACAAACCAGTGAAGTTTCAGTGGGTGGGCGGTGGGGGGGAGAGGGCAGCAGGAAATGAACAGTTTTAGCCAGATCTCTCAGAGAAAATCAAAGATCAGAAAAGGTCCCTTTATCAGCAAATTGTTAAGCTGGTTGAGGGGCAATTTGCTAGTACCATCAATCATTTCTGGGCAATTTTGGGATATGATATTAATGATGGAATGAAGAATATTTTTATGGAGGTTGAACTTCATTTGATAGGTGTTGGCTAAATTATAATGAGTAAATCATAATTCCAGGCATTTTTTCTTAGGGGAATCAAAATGCTTTTATCTTCATCATACTGTCAAAGGAGGGTGGGAGTGAGAGACTGTCTTAGTCTCATTTTGCAGCTAGGAGAGCTGTGTCACACAATAGGTAACATACAATGAGTCATTTGTGGCAAAGCTGAGCTAAAGCTGGAAATCGAGACTACAAGCCAGTACTGTATCTTTTTTCAGCGTGATATATTTTAAGCATGACTTTTTAATGAAGAAAAGACTGAAAATTTCACACAGGAAATAATTTAAACTCTCTGATTTTTCTGGAATGCTCTAAGAGCAGAGGTGTTAGAGGACAATCACCTAATTTTAATAAGATACATTTGAGAAGTATATTCCACAAAGTAGAAAGTGTTTTGTCTCACCCCTTGAAAAGGACATTCCTTTAAAGGGCAAGTTAAAAAAAACAAGCCTAAAAATTCTGTAGTATATTGTAATTTGGGCATGGGGGCATGATGAGTGCATAATGTGTTATACTCCCTCTGAGTCAGTGACCCATTTCCTTGAAAGATGACAGATGTGTTTCACTCCAGAGGGGGTAGGGGAGAGGGCAGGCAGTTCATTGGTACAGCTTCAGTTAATTGGGCAAAGCCATTTTGTACATTGGCAACAAAAAGAAAAATTCTGCCTAATGAAATTTCCATCCGTACTAAAAGCAGTAGGCTAGATTTTTCTGTAGGGCTCAGGGCTTATTTAGCAGGAAGTGAAGGCATGAATTACTAAGGGATCATGAGGCCCGGCACCAGTAATTGCTTCAGGAAATGAAACACCCTCAGTGCCTAGGCAAAGAATAGTGGCTCCTGTTTCTAAATGAAAGGCAGTCAACTTTTGATTATCTAGTTTGTGAATTCTAGACACTTGCTCTTTGTTCATCCCTCTCTTTGCTTTTGCCTTTTGGCCATTTTACTGCTCACTTGCTCTTCTTCCAGGGGGTGGGAGAGAAACAGAAGGGAAACTTGTATCCATTAATTTGGTTATATTTCAGCAGCTCTAGTGAAATATTTGTTGGGAAAGACATTGAAATTACTATAATAGCTTAAATAAAGAGTTTGGATTTCCTGGGGATTACAATTACCCATGCTTTTCTTTCCTTTAACAAGAGGATCTTTTATTGTTTGTTCTTGAGAGCATAATGCAAATAGAAATGTCAAGAAATGCTGGCAGTCTAGAAAGGATATTGTACTTTTCTATTCCAGAAGTTATTTTTTGAATGAAAGAACCTAGATAATCATTATCATTATTGTTATCCATCCATGTAACCCACCATTATCCAGCTACTGTGTGCTTAGATAATTTTCAGAGGATGCATAAAACACATCCCTACCCTTTAGGAACAGACAGTCAGGAGGGAGACAGACAAACACATGAAGACAAACATGCAATTAATAAACACAAGTGTAGGTTAAAAATAGCCACAAGTGACTAAATACATAATGAAAGGATGCACAAGGTGGTATTTTCTGTTGTAGTTCTACATCGAGTAGATGACATTTTAGAGATGGGCTTCAGTGGATGGAAGAGGCATAATTTGAGGAAATCAGAAGGGGAGAATATCTTATGTGTGTATGGTGTGGGAAGGAGGTTATATGTGAGCATTTCAAATATGGAGAATGTCATGGTCAATGAGTTAAAGCCACAAGAATCAATCAATCAATGGTATTTACTGAGCACTTACTAAGTTCAGAGCACTGTACTAAGAGCTTGGGCTAGTACAATTAAACTAAATTAGCATTCACGTTCCCTGCCCATAATGATCTTACTCTTATGGGAAGGAAAGCAATGGGTGGGATGTAGCAGTAGATGAAGACAGCTAGATCTCGGGGAGGCAGCTAGTGGAGAGCCTTGAAGCCAGTGGTTTGAAGCTGTTGTTTTATGTGAGAGGCAGTAAGGAGCATTTGGAAATTTTATTAGGAGTTATGTGATGAAATTAGCATTTCAGAAAAATGGTATGTGCAGCTGTGTGTCAGATGCAAGAAGAGAGAGGATGGAGGCAAGGAGAGGAGTTAGGAGCATGTTATGGAAATCCAATCTGGAGATGATTAGGGTCTGTACAAAGATCCACTCACATTGGCAGTAGAATTATGGTCCCAAGCAGACTCCAGTTCTTAAGACATCAGGGAGATGAAGTCAGTTCTTGTTCTCCCATTATTTGCCCCTTTTCCACCTTGAGGTTTGAGTTTTTGTTTCTAATTCAGCTTGGGACATGCTCCAGAAAGGTTGAGTACAATACTATGCATGTGATGAAGATGTGAAAACTTTCAGTTCTGTGGGATTAGAGATCTTGGTTGCCTTGGTGTCCCCTGTCTAGATCTCAGAGTTCCTGCTTTCCTATTGCTGCCCACTGTTTGAGAGAGTAAGTAAACTGCCCATCAGTATTAAAAAATACATAATATATGGCATTATTTAAGCACCTTCTACATGCTAAGCACTGGAGTAGATACAAGGTAATAAGATTAGACACAGTCCCTGTCCCAGATGGGGCTCACACTCTATCTTATCCCCATTTCACAGATGAGGAAATTGAGGCTCAGAGATTAAGTGCCTTGTCTAAAGTTACACTGCAGACCAATGATAGAGCTAGGACAAGAACCCAGGTCTGTTGACTCTCAGTACTGTCTCCTTTTCTTCTCCCACCATGAGACAGAGTGTAGCACTCCTACAGCTTCTTCATTCTTGAAGAGGGAGTGAGTGTATGATGTCATTCATTCATATCACTTTGCTGTCATTTGTGCCATTCATTTCCCACTGTCATGCCAACCATGAACCTCAGTACTTCGGGCCTCCCTCAATAGAGAATAATAACAATAATAATAATTTTGGTGTTTCTTAAGTGCTTACTATATGCCAAGCACTGTCCTAAGTGCTGGAGTAGATACAGGATAATAAGATCCCACATGGGGCTCGCAGCCTAAGTAGGAGGGAGACCAGGTATTGATTCCCCATTTTGCAGATGAGGGAACTGAGGCCCAGAGAAGTTAAGTGACTTGCCCAAGGTCACACAACAGTTGAGTTGTGGAGGCAGGATTAGAACCTAGGACCTCTGACTCCCAGGCCCGGGCTTTTTCCACTAGGCTATGGTGCTTCCCAGAGAATACCTATGTGCCCCAATAAAATTTATCAGCCCTCTCAGCCACATTGTGAGCTCCTTGAGGGCAGGGACCATATGTTCTCAAGAATGTTCTTGAGCACCTAGTACTGTCTTCTGCCCAGAAGAGGTGTTCAGTAAAGGCTGTTGAAGGTAATGGCATCGTTGAAACACTAATGAAATGAATGACACATGCATACCCCCTAAGAGTTCAAGATTGTAGAAGATAGACTGTAGAGCAATAACTCCTCTGAACAAAACATGATTCTTGCAGGTTTGGGGAGGGAGAGTAAGCTTGGTTTTTGTGAGGATACATTTCAGTCTCTGAAGATCTTTGTATCATCGTCAATGTGTGTGCTTTGTGTCTCATTCTGTGTGTGCTTATATGAGTTTTGTTTCTACCTTGGTTTATGTCTTTATCTTTGTGAGTCTGTTTTGGCATGCTTTCGGATCACACAAGTGTATTTCATTGTTCATTTCCAGGCCAACTAGTCAAACATGTTGCTCTCAGTGATGTCACTCATTGATGTCTTTGTGACATAATTCATAGTGGCAAGAGCATGGGCATGGGAGTCAGAGGATGTGGGTTCTAATCCCTGCTCTGCCACTTGTCTTCTGTGTGACCTTGGGCAAGTCACTTAACTTCTCCATGCCTCAGTTACCTCATCTGTAAAATGGGGATTAAGACTGTGAGCCCCACGTGGGACAACCTGATTATCTTGTGTCTACTACAGTGTTTAGAACAGTGCTTGGCACATAGTGTTCAACAAATACCATAATTATTATTATGGCTTGTTTCCTTGACAGTAGGACAGATGAGCATGGATATAGGGATTAAAAGTATATGAATAGAATCTCACTAAATGTAATCCTAAACCAAGAGTCTTTGGATTGGAGCTATGTTTAAATGAAAATGACTATCATACTTCAGCCTGAGTTGCTGTCCTTTTCACAGCTTACCTTATGATGTAATATTTTAATCTTGTTGGCTGATGAGAATGGGATAGATGGCCAGACCATTGGCATAATTCTATAAGCCTGGCAGGATTGTAAAAATCACCCATTGAAAAGTTATTTTTTAGAAACAAGTTTTAAAGCACTAGTACCATGACTACATGAATAAGTTGAGTGAACCTGAGATTCTAGAATGCCCACAAAACATTCCAAGAAGTCAAATTTGGGTATCAACCCTATGGCTGTTAGAATTCAAGCCATTGGGATTAATGGCTTTAAAACCTTCAATAACCATTTCTTTCAATTCTTATTTAAAAAGCAAAACAAAAAAATTCTACTAACTGTGAGTGTTCCTTATAGGATATAATTTTTGAAAGTAATGATTACTTTGAAGAAATAACGATGGAGTGTTCATTTTGAATGAGCAGCCACTCCCTTGGAGACCTCATTTGCTCCCATGACTTCAACTACCATCTCTATATGGGTGGTTCCCAAATCTACATCTCCAGCCTCTATCCTTCTCTTCAGTCTTGCATATCCTCCTGTCTTCAGGGCATCTCTACTTGGATGTTCCACTGAACCCTCAAATTTAACATGTCCAAAACAGAATGCCTTATCTTTCACCCAAACCATGTCCTTCTTCTGTCTTTCCCAACACTTGTCTACAGTAGACAGTACCACTATCCTCCTTAACTCATAAGCCCATAACCTTGGCGTTGTACATTACTCATCTCTCTCATTCAACCCATATATTCAATCCTGTCAGTTCTACCTTCACAGCATTGTGAAAATCTGCCCTTTCCTTTCCATCTGAACTGTTACTAGGTGGGTACAACCACTTATCCTATCCCACACTGACTACTGCATCTGCCTCCTCACAGACCTCCCTGCTTCCTGTCCCTCCCTACTCCAGCCCATACTTCACTCCGCTGCCTGGATCATTTTTCTAAAAACTGTTCATTCCATGTCTCCCCACTCCTCAAATACCTCCAGTGGTTTCCCATCCATTTCTATATGAAGCAAAAACTCCTTACCATTGACTTTAAAGCACAGAATCACCTTTCCCCTTCCTACCTTACCTCACTGATCTCCTAATACAGCCCAGCCTTGCACACTTTGCTCCACTAACATCAATTAGCTCAATGTGCCTTCGTATTGCCACCGACCTCTTTCCCACGTCCTCCCTCTGACCTGAAACTTTCTCCTCCTCCATATACACCAGGCCACCACTCTCCCCACCTTTAAAGCCTTATTACAGTCACATCTTCTCTAAGAGACCTTCCCCGACTAAGCCCCACTCCTCTTTCCCCTGACTCCCTCTCTCTTTTGCACCATCTTTGCACTTAGGTCTGTACCCTTTAATCATTTGGTATTCACCCCACACTCAGGCCCACAGCACTTAGGTATATATCTGTAAATTATTTATTTATACCAATGTCTTTCTCCCCTTCTGGACTGAAAGTTCACTGTGAGCAGGTAACGTGTCTACCAACTCTATTGTATTGTATTCTCAATCAATTGTATTTATCGAGCTCTTACTGTGTACAGAGCACTGAACCAAGCACTTGAGAAAGTACAATACATTTGAGTTGGTAAACTCATTCCCTGCCCACAACAAGCTAACAGTCTAGAGGGGGAGACAGACATTAATATAAATAAATTATGAACATGTATATAGTGCTGAGGGAGGGGTGAGTAAAGGAAGCAAATCAGGATGATGTAGAAGGGAGTGAGAAAATAAATGAGAACTCCTTTAGGGAAGGCCTCTTGGAGGAGGTGTGCCTCCAATAAGGCTTTGAAAATGGGAAGAGTAATTGTCTGTCAGATATGAAGAGGAAAGGCGTTCTAGCAAGAGGCAGAATGTGGGAAACAGTTCAGAGGCAAGATGGATGAGATCTAGGTACAGTGAGTAAATTGGCATTAGAGGAGCGAAGTGTGCTGGCTAAGTTGTAATAGGAGAGCAGTGAAGTGAGGTAGAAGAGGGCAAGATGATTGAATGTTTTCAAGCCAATGATAAGGAGTTTCTTTTTGATTTGGAGATGGATTGGCAACTGCTGGAAGTTCTTGAGGAGTGGGGAAACATGGACTAAACATTTTTGTAGAAAAATGATGTGGGCAGCAGAGTGAAGTACGGAGTGGAGTGGGGAGAGACAGGAGGCAGGGAGCTCAGCAATGAGGCTGATAGAGCAATTAAGGTGTGTTAGGGGAAGTGCCCAAACATGTAGTGCAGTACTCTGCACACAGTAACCATTCAATAAATAATAATAATAGAAATAATGTTGGTATTTGTTAAGCACTCACTATGTGCCAAGCACTATTCTAAGCGCTGGGGTAGATACAGGGTAATCAGGTTGTCCCACGTGAGGATCACAGTCTTAATCCCCATTTTACAGATGAGGTAATTGAGGCACCGAGAAGTTAAGTGACTTGTCCAAAGTCACACAGCTGACAGGTGGCAGAGCTGGGATTAGAACCCATGACCCCTGACTCCTAAACCTGGGTTCTTTCCACTGAGCCACGCTGCTTCTCTATAATGATGATGGTATTTGTTAAGTGTTTACTATGTGCCAAGCACTGTTCTAAGCACTGGGATCAATACAAAGTAATCAGATTGTCCCTTGAGGGGCTCACAGTCTTACTCCCCATTTTACAGATGAGGTAATTGAGGCACCGAGAAGTTAAGTGACTTGTCCAAAGTCACACAGCTGACAAGTGGCGGAGCTGGGATTAGAATCCACGACCTCTGACTCCCAAGCCTGGGCTCTTTCCCCTAAGCCATGTTTGAAATGCCATTGATTGATTGATGATTGGGTCATCTCTCAAAAATGAAGAATTAAAAACTTGTAAAACTTGTAACATTTAGTAGAAAGGAGAACATCACTAATTATTTCCAAGCTCATTTCTTATATTTTTAGGCTTGGGTGCCATTAATTAGAATACTTAAAATGTTACTGCTTCAAGTGCCTGAAAATCTTAAGCTTAATGCAAGTTTTCTTCTTCTAGAAACTGAAAAATAAAAATCTTTCACTGCTTTTCAAATGTTATTGGGTCACATTCATCAATGTCACAAGTCTCCGAATTGGTATCCCTCCCACTCCCTAGCGGGGTGAAACAATATTTAGGAGGTCCCTGGTTTGCAAAATCTTTGTACTCTCCTTTTCATCTCTGCCAGGCAAGGGTTTTTTTTTTTTCAATTTTTTGAGCGCGACATCAACTGGTGCAGCACTAACATTTTATGACACAGGTAGAGAAGGGACAATTTAGCAGGACAATATTTTAGTAATTGGTCCCATAATCAACAAATATCCATCTGCTCTGTCAGCTGTTTCAATAATAATGATACAATAGCAATACCTCAAATTCAGAAAATTTCACCATGCAACCTAAATAGATCAAAAAACCTACGATTTGAGATTTGCATTAATCCTGAAGTATTTTTTTATTTTAAAAATGGAATTTCTTAGGTGCTTACTATGTACCAGGCACTAAGTACTGGGGTAGATAAGGTAATCAGGTTGAACACAGTCCATGTCCCACATGGGGCTCAGTCTTATTTCCCATTTTACAGATGAGGTAGCTGAGGCCCAGAGAAGTTAAGTGACTGGCCCAGTGTCACACAGCAGACAGTGGTAGAGCCAGGTTTAGAACCAGGTCCTTCTGACTCCCAGGCCTGTGCCCTAGCCACTAGGGAACATTGCTTCTCCTTATTTTAGTTTTGAAATTGGTGCATCCTACTGTAAGTACAGATTGGACCAATGAAATTTCAGTTGCTGAAGTCTAATGATATCTGCAGACATTCATTATCTACTGTTAACTTCCTTTTTTATGGTACTTAAGTGCTTACTATGTGTCAAGTATTGTACTAAACGCTGGAGTAGATAATTAGGTTGGATTCAGCCCCTATCCTACATGGGGTTCACAGTCTAAGTAGGAGGGAGTAGGATTTAATCCCCAGTTTTCAGATGGGTAACTGAGGCACAGAGAAATTAAGTGATTCGCCCAAGATCACACAGCAGGCAAGTGGCAGAAGTAGAATTAGAACCCAGTTCCTCTGATTCCCAGGCCCTTGCTCTTTCCTCTGTGTCATGCTTTCTATTTCTTGTTTCCTGTCTCCAATGACAGTTGAGTAAACCTAAAGGACATACATTGTAAATCTCTTTTTCAAGGGTTAAAGATACTAATATAGGATTATCAATAATAATGGTTATAAAGTGACCTTCTGGTTGAATAAAAGATGTGCATTTGAGTTAGAGCAGGGGTAGCAGACTCTGGCCTGCCAATTGATTTAATCCACCCCAGCAGCAAGAACTTGGTGTTTGTGGTGATCGCTCCCAAACTCTGAAGCAATCAATCTGCCAGTCAACCAATGGTATACCCTCTAACCAGTGAGTTCATTATGGGCATAGAATTTGTCTACAAACTCTGTTATATTGCATTCTCCCAAGTGCTTAGTACAGTGCTCTTCACACAGTAAGCACTCAATAAATACAATTGATTTACTTACTCAGTGCTTACTGTGTGCAAGGTACTGTACTAAGTGAGCCCCTTGTTGGGCAGGGATTGTCTCTATCTGTTGCCAAATTGTACATTCCAAGCACTTAGTACACTGCTCTGCACTCAGTAAGTGCTCATTAAATACGATTGAATGAATGAAAGTGCTAGCTAGACATAATCCCTGACTAAAAGGAGTTTATGGTCTAGAGGGGGAGTCAGGCATTACAATAAATTGGGTAAGTTGGGTAAGCTGGGTAAATTGCATAAGTGCTGTGGGTCTGGTGGAGAGATGATTATCAAAGAGCTTAAAGGCCACACAGAAGATAGAGAGGTGTGTGAGGGTTAGTTAAGAAAGACCTCTTGGCCTCGGTAGGGCTTTGAAGATAGGGAGAAGGGTGATCTGTTGGATATGAGGGTGGAGGGAGTCCAGGCCAGAGAGAAAATGTGGGGAAGGGGCTCAGTTAGCAAGAAAGATGAAGTCAAGGTACAGATGGAAAGGTCGATGTTAGAGTGAAGTGTTCAGGTTGGGTTGAAGAGGGAGATCAGGGAGTTGAGGTAGGAAGGGGAGAGTTGGTTTAGTGCTTTAAGCTGATGGTACTGATGCGGAGATGGTTGGGCAAACACTGGAGGTTCATGAGCTCCCCAGTCTTAACTCCCATTTTATAAATGAGGTAACTGAAGCACAGATGTTATGTGACTTGCCCAGCAGGCAAGTGGTAGAACAAAGATTAGAACCCAGGTCCTTCTGACTCCCAGGCCTGTGCTCTTTCCACTAAGCCATCCTGCTTCTCTGCCTTAAAAGTTAGTAAGTAGCCCTATGAAAAACCTTCATTTTTTGCCCACCACTGTCGTAGAGAGTGCAAGGTTTATGTACCTGGAGTGACTTTCGTACAGTAGCCTGGACATTAGAAACACTGTTTATGAACACAGTTTCTTACTCTATGGCCCAAGGCAAGTTATTTAATCTCTGGGCTCAGTTTCCCCATGTGCCCTAACCAATGTTGGTGGAATATGTGAAAATAAATGGGATAAAATAGGTGACGGCTGTAAGCTCTTAGCAGCTATGTAAAACCAAGGTACTATTGATCTTTAATATGATAAAAGTCCTAGGAAATTCTATTGTGTTACAAATAATGTTCTTTCAGCCTTCTTCTCAAAGATATTGGGAATAGTCTTGTAACAGCTAGCTTCATACTGTGCAATTGGCCTCCTGCAGAATCCCAGTTGATCATCTTTTCTCCCACACAGTTGTTTTCCATTTAAAATAAATTTGCTAAAATTTGCTTTGGTTTGTCATGGCATGTTATTTTTTCTATTCCTATTTTCTTTATTTCTCTATCACTCTTCCTGACATTTTGCCATCACTCATGAATAATGATAATCCACCATGAAAACCATTAAAGACTGTAAGCTCATTGTGGGCAGGGAATGTATCTGTTATAATGTTACACTTTTCTCTCCCAAGTGCTTAGTAGAGTACTCTGCACCCCATAATTCATTCATTCAATAGTATTTATTGAGCGCTTACTATGTGCAGAGCACTGTACTAAGCACTTGGGATGAACAAGTTGGCAACAGATAGAGACAGTCCCTGCCGTTTGACGGGCTTACAGTCTTATCGGGGGAGATGGACAGACAAGAACAATGGCAATAAATAGAGTCAAGGGGAAGAACATCTCATAAAAACAATGGCATCTAAATAGAATCGAGGCGATGTACAATTCATTAACAAAATAAATAGGGTAATGGCAATATATACAGTTGAGCGGACAAGTACAGTGCTGTGGGGATGGGAAGGGAGAGGTGGAGGAGCAGAGGGAAAAGGGGAAAAAGAGGGTTTAGCTGCGGAGAGGTAAAGGTGGGGTGGCAGAGGGAGTAGAGGGAGAAGAGGAGCTCAGTCTGGGAAGGCCTCTTGGAGGAGGTGAGTTTTAAGTAGGGTTTTGAAGAGGGGAAGAGAATCAGTTTGGCGGAGGTGAGGAGGGAGGGCGTTCCGGGACCGCGGGAGGACGTGGCCCAGGGGTCGACGGCGGGATAGGCGAGGCCGAGGGACGGTGAGGAGGTGGGCGGCGGAGGAGCGGAGCGTGCGGGGTGGGTGGTAGAAAGAGAGAAGGGAGGAGAGGTAGGAAGGGGCAAGGTGATGTAGAGCCTCGAAGCCTAGAGTGAGGAGTTTTTGTTTGGAGCGGAGGTTGATAGGCAACCACTGGAGTTGTTTAAGAAGGGGAGTGACATGCCCAGATCGTTTCTGCAGGAAGATGAGCCGGGCAGCGGGGTGAAGAATAGACTGGAGCGGGGCGAGAGAGGAGGAAGGGAGGTCAGAGAGAAGGCTGACACAGTAGTCTAGCCGGGATATAACGAGAGCCTGTAGCAGTAAGGTAGCCGTTTGGGTGGAGAGGAAAGGGCGGATCTTGGCGATATCGTAGAGGTGAAACCGGCAGGTCTTGGTAACGGATAGGATGTGTGGGGTGAACGAAAGAGACGAGTCAAGGATGACACCGAGATTGCGGGCCTGAGAGATGGGAAGGATGGTCGCGCCATCCACGGTGATAGGGAAGTCTGGGAGAGGACCGGGTTTGGGCGGGAAGATGAGGAGCTCAGTCTTGCTCATGTTGAGTTTTAGGTGGCGGGCCGACATCCAGGTGGAGACGTCCTGGAGGCAGGAGGAGATGCGAGCCTGAAGGGGGGGGAGAGGACAGGGGCGGAGATGTAGATCTGCGTGTCATCTGCGTAGAGATGGTAGTCAAAGCCATGAGAGCGAATGAGTTCACCGAGGGAGTGAGTGTAAATGGAGAACAGAAGAGGGCCAAGAACTGACCCTTGAGGAACTCCAACAGTTAAAGGATGGGAGGGGGAGGAGGCGCCAGCGAAGGAGACCGAGAATGTCCGGCCAGAGAGGTAAGAGGAGAACCGGGAGAGGACAGAGTCCGTGAAGCCAAGGTGAGATAAGGTATGGAGGAGGTGGGGATGGTCGACAGTGTCAAAGGCAGCAGAGAGGTCAAGGAGGATCAGAATGGAGTAGGAGCCATTGGATTTGGCAAGAAGGAGGTCATGGGTGACCTTAGAGAGAGCAGTCTCGGTAGAGTGGAGGGGACGGAAGCCAGATCGGAGGGGGTCTAGGAGAGAATGGGAGTTAAGGAATTCTAAGCATCGATTGTAGATGACTCGTTCTAGGATTTTGGAAAGGAAGGGTAGTAGGGAGATAGGGCAATAACTGGAGGGGGAAGTGGGGTCAAGAGCGGGTTTTTTTAGGATGGGGGAGACGTGGGCATGTTTGTAGGCAGCGGGGAAGGAGCCCTTGGAGATTGAGTGATTAAAAATAGAAGTTAAGGAAGGGAGGAAGGCAGGGGCGATGGTTTTAATAAGATGAGATGGAATGGGGTCCGAGGCACAGGTGGAGGGGGTGGCACTTGCGAGGAGGGAGGAGATCTCCTCTGAGGATACTGCAGGGAAGGATGGGAAAGTAGGGGAGGGGGTTGGTTGGGGGGAGGGGAGAGGCGGAGGGGTGATTTTGGGGAGCTCAGACCTGATTGTGCTGATTTTCGTGAGGAAATAGGTGGCCAGATCATTGGGGGTGAGAGATGGGGGAGGGGGAGGAACAGGGGGCCTAAGGAGAGAGTTAAAGGTCCGGAACAATCGGCGGGGGTGACGGGCATGGGTGTCGATGAGGGAGGAGAAGAAGTTTTGCCTGGCGGAGGAGAGGGCAGAGTTAAGGCAGGAAAGGATAAATTTGAAGTGTGTGAGGTCGGCTTGGTGCTTGGACTTTCGCCAGCAGCGCTCAACAGCTCGAGCATAGGAGCGTAGGAGGCGGACAGAGGAGGTGATCCAGGGCTGTGGGTTAGTGGAGCGAGAGCTGCGGAGGGAAAGGGGGGCGAGAGAGTCGAGATGAGTAGAGAGGGTGGAGTTGAGTTTTCTAAGAACAGTTAATTGTTGGTGCTTAAACAAGAGCCCCAAAACCTCTAACCATTTGCCCCCTACCCGCCCCCCCCAAAAGCCAACTTTTTCCAGTGCTTTCCAACTTAACATCTTTCTCTTCGGAACCTCACAGGCCCTATTTATAGTCCTGGCATTATGCCTGAGCACCCCTAAAAATAACCATTTGTGTCTGCACCCTAGAGGTTCAGATATCCAGAAGGCATTGGGTTCCTCTTCCCCATGGATTGATCATGTCACCCTGATCACCTAAATTGGATAGAATAGAAGCCCTCCTCTCCATATGTTTTGAGGTCATTCTCGGATGGATGGAGTCATGGAACAAGACATCCCACGGCCCTCAAGAACAACAAAGCGACATGGTGACTTTATTTGTTGACTTCATTATTCCCCAGAAGGAAAATAATGCTTTAAATTATTTCTCAGAAGTTTCTTCAGTCTAGTGATCCTATAATTTTTTCGAACTGTGGGCAGCTTTGTAGATTAAAAATGAGACAGAATAAAGGAAACTGCCTAGAAAATGAATACATCACTTTAGTTGTGGAATCAGCTTGACAAAGTGGCAGGAGCCAGGGGACCTGGGTTCAAGTTTGAGCTGTGCCGCTAACCTGCCTTGTGACTGTGGGCAAGTCACTTAATTTTTCTGTACCTCAGTTTCTTCATCTATATAAGTAATACCTGCCTTTCCTCCATATCTCACAGGGTTATTGTGCGGGCTATAATGAACTAATTAATGTGAGAGCTCTTTGTGAATAAAAGCACTATAGGAAACCAAAGAATGAGAAGTAGTGTGACCTGGTGGGCCTGGGTTCTAATCCTGGCTCTGCCACTTGTCTTCTGTGTGACCTTGGGCAAGTCACTTAACTTCTCTATACCTCAGTTACTGCATCTATAAAGTGGGTTTTAAGACTGTAGTCCATATGGGACATGGACTCTGTACAACCTGATTAGCTTGTATCTACCCCGGTGCTTAGTACAGTGCCCGGCACATAGTTAAAAAAATGTTGGGCAGCCTTGTTGGGCAACCAAAGTCCTCTTTTTAGTCCGCACAACCAAGGGAGGACACTGTATCTTTGTTGATGTTGATCATCATTGTTGTATTTTCAGATGCTCTTTTGCAGACTCTCACTGGTAATAAGCCATGTGAGAGTATGTATGATTGTAATTCTGCCAATTAAGAAAATTAATCGAAGAGCAGATGTCATATTTAGTATTTTTAGAAACAGAGCTCACACAGGGCCAGTATATAATGATATGCAGTACAATCACTGTTTTTACCCATGCATTTACTCATTTCTAGACAATCTAATTGGTTCTTCTTTTGTCTTTTTACTGTCATCACTGACAAGGGACATTAAACTGTAGAGAGGCTGACAGGCAGACAGATAAGGTCATTTAAAAGGGTTATTTTCACTGTGTTTAATTAACTTCATAACAACAATAAGAAAATTGGGCACTGTATCTGCAGGAAGGAAGAAGAGGTTTGGATGCACGGAGCTGAGGCCTAGCCTTGAGGAATAATGGGGGTGGGGGAGTATTAAGAAATGGATTGAGGAACTATTGGGGTCTCCACATCTCTGCTGTCAGTTCTAGCAGTTCGTTCCTTAGAGGTTCAGCTCTTTCTTCTGCTGACGGGATAATTTAACTGACCTACCTCTAAGGAACACAGTGTTGGTTAACTAATTACATTTCCCTTTAAAAAACACATTTCCCTGGGGAGATGAATAATTGATGATGATGACAAACTGCTATGGAAAAGTGCTAAGTGAATGAAGCTTTCAAAATCAAATAGCTATTATTAGTGTTTGTGAAGCTGATCATAATGAAGTGGTAAATCTGTATGTTAACTTCTGTCCCTACATCCTGCTGCAATTCTGAATCTGCTTCCCTGGAGCAGTTGTTTTAACAACTGTCGAGGAAATACTTAGATCCTAAACTGATACAAGTGATGAGATTAAGGGATTTATCGATTCTCTTTATGAGAAGGTTGTAGAAAACATTTATAGACTTTCCAGTTTTAGAATGCTTCAATGCTGGGGAAAGGAAAGTAATGAAGGTAACTATTCTTTAGCATTTTCTGGTTGCTATAAGAGAGTTGCAGTGATTATATAACACCCCTAGTGGATTCTCCCTGGAGATATGGGCAGACCGGAGATCCACTAATTAATGAAATTGCTGCTGATTAACAGTTAATCTGGAATCATATTTTTTTCCTCTATTGCCTGATGATAATGCAATTGTGTTCTCAGTTCCCCCATGCTAATCTGTGTGGAGAATGTGGGTGAAACATAGTTGGGTCTTCTGTGTAATACTCAAAACAGCTTCAGAATTACCGCTGTGCACTCATTTTTCCGTATGCTTGTATCCCGGTGAGTTTTCTCTTAACATTCTTGTAGTGACTCACAATTTTCCCATTTATTGAGAAATATGGGTATCAGACTCCAACATGTTAGGGTGATGGCAATTAATAATGAATGACATTTGACTTAATTAGAATGACTTATGATCTGAATAAAGTCCAAAGGAACTTTGAAATTTTATTAGTATTGCAGGCATCACTTGACATTTCTAATTTAAATTACACCTTCATCCTAGAACATTTAATTTTGCAGATGTTTAAATGACTATAACCCCATAACTCTGAGAATCTACTTTAAAATATAATTTTATTATTAGAAAAATTTTAAAACCTAAAAACTTCAATAACTGTTTGTGACCTTATAGCAGTTTCTTTGGTGTTAGAGCGTTCTATTTTGTAGTCCAATTTTATTCTAGCAGTGAATTTTGCTTTTGGAAGATGAAAAATATATTAAAATATAGTTTCCTTAAATCTTTTCCTCAGTAGACAATAAAGATGTTATTCATACACCTTCCCTAGAGCTCTTGATTCTGAGGTTCATTTGTAAATAGAAAATTGAGTCTTCTAGGTTTTTTTCTCTTTTCAGCATTAAATTGCTGAAGGTTTTTTTTTTTCATGAGTAAGAACTACAAGTTTATTGTACCCAAATCTGATTAGTAGAAATCAGTGTGAAGAAATTCCCTGATTATCCATAGCCAAAGTTTTCAACAACACTGCATATTTATCTTCAATTATTAAAAGAAAAATGAATCTATCAATATAGATTTTAAACGGTCTGTAAAATGGTAACGTTAATCATGCTTGTTGAAACTGAGCACATTGGGATTGTGAAAAAAGACATAATAGAGTTTGTTGGGGGAATTTTGCAAGTGATCACCATTGAAGAAATAATTGTAGCTTACAGAGTTTTTGTAAATACATTTAATTTTACCAGTATCAGTTTTGAGGAATTATTTTTTAGTAAGCTGGTTGGTATTATTGGTATCCAGAGTCATAAATCATCCTGCCTGTTTTTATAGATATTATTGATATTTCCTCTCAACTTTTGGCATTTTTAAGGTAAAAAATCTTTTCAGTCTATAGAAGCTGGTCCATTCCATAATTATTTTGGTGATCTGTCCATACTTTCTCCAACTATATTTTGTCCTCTTTGAAAAACTCAGTCCAATATTCTAGGCATGGCCATACCCTGGTTTTATGTAATGGCAGAAATTCTGCTTTCTGCTTGGTTTCTTATACCTTTCCTGATGAAGTTCAGCACTTTAAAGCTAACAAACCCCGCCTCTCCTTCCTCCCCTGAAATTTATAAGCTAGTATTGCTACATTTAATAACAATAATAATAATAATGATGTTGGTATTTGTTAAGCGCTTACTTTGTGCCGAGCACTGTTCTAAGCACTGGGGTAGATATAAGGTAATCAGGTTGTCCCGCATGAGGCTCACAGTCTCAATCCCCATTTTACAGATGAGGTCACTGAGGCACAGAAAAGTGAAGTGACTTGCCCAAAGTCACACAGCTGGCAAGGGGCAGAGCAGGGATTAGAACCCATGACCTATGACTCCCAAGCCTTGGCTCTTTCCACTGAGCCATACTGCGTAGCAGCTGGCAGAAAGAGCATGTAACAATATACATGGCTAATTTAAGAAACTAAACAAAAGCATGGAAGATTAGGCAAAATTCTGCAACGATTCAGATTTGGCATTAAAATGGCTGTTGTTGCTATAACCCAACATCCTGTATTTCTTAATTGAAATGATTTCCCATTGACTTATCAGACTCAGTGTTGTGAACAAATACTGGTGAAGACCAGTTTTGAGGAATTATTTTTTAGTAAGCTGGTTGGTGTTATTGGTATCCAGAGTCATAAATCAATTTCATAGTGAAGCAAGATCTCCTAAAGCTCCCTCTTTGAATTTCAGCCCAGTGCTGTTTCAACTGCAAATGTCTCATTCAGTCATTCTGATATTAAACTTCAAACATTTTCCAATTTTACAGATTTCTGCACGGTTTTCTACCTTCTTTATTTTGGAAGCATAGGCATGTAGAAAACATTGCTTCTACTAAACACAACTGACTCCAAAGTCACTCCTGTAAATTAATTTTTATCCCTTTATACTTTATAAAGTGTTCTGCAGAGGCATGCCATTATATATGAGTGAGTTTTCTGCATACGTATGCCATCATATTTGAGATACTGTGGCCTTTCTGCCCCCATTCCTTTTGATCTTCACATGTTCTGTCTGTGATTTAGACATGTGTGGGCATCTTTATGAAGGTTAAATCCATTCTCTCGCTCCAACATGAAGGCATTTATCAATATTTAATGTAGTATTTCAGTGATTGAAGTCAATTCCCTTTTCCTGTGCACTAAAAGGTGGCATAATGACTTGAAAGAATTGAGATCCCTTGAAATGAGTTTATTCAATATTCAATAGTATTTATTGAGCGCTTACTGTGTGCAGAGCACTGTACTAAGCGCTTGGAATGAACAAGTCGGCAACAGATAGAGACAGTCCCTGCCGTTTGACGGGCTTACAGTCTAATCGGGACACAACATCATGGCAGCCCGGCACCCTGGGAGCTCAGAGGGTCACACAGGCCCATTGCCAGGGGCAGCATCCCTGCCCCTCACTGTGATGTGGGTGGCTCACGGTGTCACACGGGCCCAGAGCCATGGTGGCCTAACCTTAAAATGTCGGACATTCATTCATTCATTCAATCGTACTTATTGGGTTTATAAAGGGCCTGGAGGGCAGTTGTTCTCTATAAATCTCAGAATAGTAGATTGTTGCATTTTTTGGTGATAGGACACAGGAGATAAGAAGCCTTCCTCGATTAGGCCCTCGTTTCCCTTGCTGTCTCTCCCTTCTGCGTCATGTATGCACTTGGATCTGTGACCTCCAGACGTTTGATATTTGCCCCACCCTAAACCCCACAACACTTATGTACATACCTATAAATTGTATATTAAAAACTATTAATTTCTCTTAATGCCTATTTCTCCCTCTAGACTGTAAGCTCATTGTGGGCAGGGAATTAGTCTACCAACTTCGTTATATTGCATTCTCCCAAGCACCCAGTACAGTGCTCTGCACACAGTAAGCACTCAATAAATACCATTGATATTGATGATTGATGATGGAAAGAGCAGATGCCTGGAAGTCAGAGGACCTGGGTTCTAATCCTGGCTCCGCCACCTGCCTGCTGTGGGACCTTGGGCAAGTCGTGTAACTCCTCTGTGCCTCAGTTACCTTATCTGTAACATGGGGTTTAAATACCTGTCCTCCCTCCGACTTAGATTGTGAGCCCTATGTGGGGCAGGGACTATGCCTGATCTGATTATCTTGCATCTTTCCAGTGCTTAGAACAGTGCTTGACACATGGTAAGAAGGCACATGGGAGCTAAGGGGAAATGCTACCATGAAGGAAAAAAGAAAGGGAAAAGAGAAAAAGGAGGAAAAGGAAGGGGGGAAGTTTACAAAAAGTGGGGTGAAATGGGAGAGGCTGGGGTTTATGATAATACCCTTGAGCACACACCTGTGTTAGTATATTTTTGTGGGAGTAGGTGCATACCTGAGCATTTGAGCACGTGTGAGTGGGCAAGTGCAGATGTGGTGCAGATAAGCTGTTTATAAGCAGGTTTGCGAGTGAGTCAAGGAGTCAAAGATGATTTTTAAAGGTCTGCATCACAATCAATTGATAGAAAATTAACAGAGACAACTAATTTAATGGCTTTGAATGGTAATGATTTCTGTCCTCACCATATTTTGGTACTCTGTTGTCAGCTAATTTAAATGGTCTGAATGAATGAATTAATAATAACATTTGTGGTATTTGTTTAGCACTTACTATGTGTCAGGCACTGTTCCAATTGCTGGACTTGGTTATCTACCTTTGCGCCTTCTCCCCACCATGACCCATGCTTGCAGAGCTAGTGCCCTAAAAGAGGCCTTTGTTGCAAAGTCGAAATCCATGAGTAGTAAAACTGAAACAGGTTGTAAATTTGCACTTGTAAGTGCTTTTAACTTGAAACGTCTTAAAGACTGCTTAGATACATAAGGTTAGGTCCTTGAGTTTGTTCCATAGAGGACCTGTTTGTTTTTGAGCTTGCCTCTTGATATCTTGAACTTCATGGTGCTTTGCTCGAAGGGGTCTTGGTCCTCCTGTTGGCTCCCCACCAGGCTAGTATGTCTGCTCTAAGAGTCTTCCCACTGTCCAGTGTCACATTTTTTGATTGGTTAGTCTACCACAAAATCCAGTTTCACTAGGCTTGTTCCTCTGGTGACCAGCGTTTGAGATTGGTGAGGTAGGCAATGTTTAGGGGCCATTTTTGAGCCCCTTCTCCATTCGGGGCAAGCAGGCCATTCCTAAAGAGGGTTCGTTAGACACCGAGGTTGTCACCAGGCAGCACTGCTTCATGATCAGAGATTGCACACCAATGTCCTGGACTGCAGAATACTTTTTTGGTGGTGAGCTCCCTCTCTCAGAGCATGTGATGGAGTTAATTTTACAGTTATGGTGAGAGTTTGCACTAAAACATCCACACACTCTCACTTGATTTTCCTGTGGCCAGCAGAAGGCATTGTGAGATGGGTGATCACGGACAGGGGTGCAGCCTGGGACCATAGCACAGACTATCTCTATACTCCCTTTACAGTAGTAAACACTGATGTGCACTCAACCACTTTTTATGTCATGAAATTCAGCTGGGGTCTTTTTCTACTTACCATGAAAAACCAAGTTATGGGAGAGTAATAGAGAATGAAGAAGGGGGAAGGGCAATGCATCCTAAAGAGGTTGGAGAAGGAGAAAAGGCCACAAATGTGAATATAGGCCTGAAAATCCAGATTTGACTTCTCCACTCTGCCAGACCTCTTCTGTCCACTTTTTAAGCCACATCTTCTGGCTCTCCAGCCATGCGTGGCAGACATCCCTGCATTTGCCTTCAGGCCCACGGACCCTCTGCCTCAGGTTTGTCTCAGCCAGCTCAGACTTATCCAGTATAATCAAACGCTTGGAGATGATGACTCAGATAAAGATAACCACCCTAGGCTCCTTTGCCACTTTGTATAGCTAGATGGAGATATCTCTATTTATGTGAATGTGTGTATGCACATAAACACAAACATTCAATTCTTCTAGAAAATGCATTTTCACTGCACATTTTGGATAGAACACTTAGGGAATTAGGAAATGGGATTCCAACAGTGCATCTTTATGGATAAAATGTGGTGTGGTGTTGGAAGAGATGATTGCACATGTGTATGCAGAATTGGTAAAGGTCTGAGTTTTCCTTAATGCAGGGTTCATCTAGAATATAACCCTGATGTTCCAGGAGAGTTGAGTGTAAACATACTGGGAAAAGTGAGGGGAGGGGGGAGGCATGGAAAGAGAGAATTGAGAATTGCCTTCCATTTTAATTCTGCCTTTACTTTAGGATATAAAGGAAATAATTCATTTCCTATAATTGGCTATCTTTATTTTCAGAATCTGTTAAGAGGGTGATTTCACATTACATATATCTTGAGAAACAGTTGTTCATTTTGTATAAAGATGTCTTCCTTTTCTAATTCCACTCCATAATTCTTGGGAAGGGGAAGTGTGAGATGACTTAGAATATTGATAAAGTAGACTCTTCCTAATAGAAAGATCTGACATACTCTTCTAATATTTTTATTTTGTCTAAACTTATTCTAAAACATTTCTCAGTGATGAATAGGAACATTCATTCAATATCTTATGCAAATATCATGTGCAGCATCTCTTGGTATGCTATCATTCTGTAAATTTTAGAATAGAAAATATATTTAGACGCAACAACTGCTACAAGGAGCCATCATTAATATCATTCATTCAGTCATATTTATTGAGCACTTACTGTGTACAGAGCACTGTACTAAGCACTTGGAAAGTATGATTTAGCAATAAGAAAGACAATCCCTGCCCACAATGGGCTTACAGTCTAGAAGAGGGAAGGCAGACATCAAAACAAGTAAACAGGCATCAATGGCATCAATATAAAGAACTAGAATTATAAATATATACACTTCAAAACAAGTAAACAGGCTTTGATATAAATGAATAGAATTATAGATACTTAAATACACACACAAGTGCTGTGGGGTGGGGGGTAGAGCAAAGGGAGCAAGTTGGGGTGATGGGGAGGGGAGGGGGAGCTGAGGAAAAAGGGGGCTTAGACTGGGAAGGCCTCTTGGAGGAGGTGAGCCTTCAGTAGGGCTTTGAAGGGGGGGAAATGTGATTGGCGGATTGGAGGAGGGAGGGGATTCCAGGCCAGAGGTAGGACATGGGCCAGGGGTCAAAGGTGGGACAGGAGAGAATGAGACACAGTGAGAAGGTTAGCACCAGACACAAAGGATTCTTACTGTGTAATTTTTGAGTTCTGTTTGTTTTAGCAGTGCAATATGTCCACCACATGCAGTTTTGGGGTGACTGTTTTGGGGCATTAGGTAGGCAGGTTTTATCCTCTTTCCCATTTGGGGAGAATAGAATGCTTGCAAATAGGGCTGCTGAAACATCCAGATTGTTGCTGAATTTCGCTACTATCTCTTTGCCAATTGGATTACTCATATCCTGGGCCACCTGCTTGTGTAGGACCTTTGCTTAGGATAGGATTAGCAGGATAGGATTGGTACTGAGCCATCCACACACTGCTGGCTGGTTCCCCCATGGCTAACAGTATGCATTGTGACATGGCCACTCTGGGCTAGGTTTGCAATCTCTGATCTTGGTCTGTACCCCTGTTTGCTTCATAAGCCTCTGTAGAGAGCTCCACTCACTTTTGAATGGATTCTGTGTGGGGATTTTGTTATTGATTGTCCCAATCTTTATGTGGTTAATGTCGTTCCACAGAAGTAACCTGGATTAGAATATTTAAGGAAGTTTTGGGGGAGGTGAAACCTCTTTCTAGGCAAACGATGAAGAATGGAGTGTTGTTTGAGCATCAGTCTTTTCAGCATCATCCACAGTGATGGATAGGTTCTCCCCATCAGTAGATATTTTAAATGTGAGTGATTGCTACTCCGATGGACTTGAAGCCCTGTTTCGATGTCACATTATTGATCCCAGTGATCTATGTTGTGACTGTCTAGTTTCACTTGCCTCTCTCATCTTCACTCTAGTTGCCTGATTTGTTTATAGCTGCTCTTCTGGGAATCAGCTACCTCAGTGCATTCAATTTTGTTAGGACGGTTTAAATGCTTTTTGATTTGTGATTCTTTTTGGACATTTTATTCTGATTAGTTGATAAGTTTCGTTGATGGTTCCAAATAATTGAATTGACCAACATTTCAACTCTAGGATAAAGCTGCTTTCTAGTCCCAGCCTTGGGGGTTTATTGCAAAAGAAATAGTAAAGAGGTGACATTTCTGTTGGCTGATTTTAAGAGCTGAAAAGGAAGATGGGTGGGAATACTTTCCAATCCCGGAGAGAATTCCTATTGGTATGATATCATATGAGAGTGCACTGAAGTACGGTCACTTTTCCCCTGAAGAAAGTGCATTTCTTTAAATGCATACTGTGATCACCAACTAGAGACTAGTAAAATCATTTGTTTCAGAGAGGATAAGCATTTTAAATGTAAATTAAGCACAGCTTTACTAAAAACCCTTTAAAATGCTTTCCCACTAAAAGTACTATTTTGTATTGGCTTTATTTTCTTTGTTCCTGAGTTTTTCATATGCTGAGGTCCAACCTTTTAAAATGCCATTAGCAAAGATTTAGCTTTTTGAAGCAGCTATTGCTTTGAGCGTCAGTGTCTTCCCCATAAACTCCCAACCTTTATCTGCTCCTTTAATGTTCTGTTAGATAAATGAATTATCCTGAATATGCTTGGAAAAGTGATTCCCTGTTTAGATTTGTTATCAACTGAAATAAAATAAGGAATAGATTGATCTAGTCTTTGTGAGGGCCATGTGGTGCTTGCTTAATGTGCTTATAGAGAAGAAAGATAAGAAAAGCAGCAGTGAGCTTTAGGATTTCTGAGTTCCTAGCCCGACTCACTATTACCCACTCTGAGATAATTGCACAACCATTTCATTTCTCTGCTTTAGCAGTGATGACAGGCTCATTTTAGAGACAGGTAATCTATCAACTCCTCAGTTAATCTATCAACTCCTAGATGTTGGTGAATTTAGTAATTAGTGGTTTTACAAGGCTTTGAAACATGCATCATTGAGTCAGATCTTCCTTAGTGCCTAAGTCACTCCCCAGTGGTTAATTTAGGGGCTTAATGAAACCTATTCACTTTTTGTCACAAAGGAATTATTTACTTCAGAGTTTCTCCTTCTGGGGCACATTCACTCCCAAATGTCTACTAGGGTGCTTCAGGGCTAGCATCGGCCCATCTGTTGCCCTAATATATTGCCTGCAGCCAACCTTGGATGAATCTGGGTCACAGATATCACCTGTGGGTAAACTCCAAGGGCTTCTAGGTGTGAATCCTAATGACACCGGCTTACACAGGGTTGGCTGCAGCCCAGAGAGCCAAGCAGCAGATGGGCTAAAGTTAGTCCATCTGCTGTTCCAATACTGGGGCTGAAACTAACCCTGCATCGATTTAAGTCATGGATCCTCTCCTGGGTGCCTTGGGAGCTGTGAAAAAGTTTTGACTAAAATGGGCCTTTGGGGTACTATTGATTTAATGAACTCCTGTCCCTTTGACCTGGGAGGTTGTTTTAATTTTTTTTTCCTTTCTTATGGAGGCCAAGTGCATCAATAACCACCTTTACACACTGTTTGACCATGATTCTCCTGCCTGCATTATCTAAGCAAATAGGGCCTTTTCAAATGGCTCATTAATTATAGTGAAAGTTTGAGAATATGGGAGAGGACCAGGAGACTCAATGTCCAGAACAGAAATAGCCACATTATTGCAAGAAAAATACAGAAGGGGCAAAGAAGAATTTCCTTCCTTTTCTTATTTTTCAACCAAATTCATGATTATATTATCTTCAAACTTACTATTAGAACTTCATTATGTGTTTTCTGAAAAAATACTTTTCATCTGTAGGGAACTCTGTAACTTTCAGAAATGGGGATGGAAGTTGTCACGTTGTTCCTCTCTCCAATTCTAAAAATGTGGTAGGCCTTTGATCCCATTTGGCTTAGATATACTTCTTTATATTTTGTATTTGTTTAGCAACTTTCTTCTGAATTTCCTAAAGTGACATAAAGGGGAGTGATCATCACACTGGGTTTCGAGTCTCTCCTTGAAATCAGCACGTGGGTATCAACACCGGGTTCCGATAGAGGATAGGGTCAAGGGTGTTTGTTTTAGAGGGTATCGAGAGTGACATCTAATTGACCTCATAGAAGGTTGAGACTCCTGATGGGAAAGCAGGTGTGGCTCTAGTGAATGGAAATAGTAATTGAGATCAAAGGTGGGAATGAAGTTGGTGCCTCTGAAACTAGTAAAATGAGCCTCTGACTTGTCACTGCCACCCTCAGCCCTTGTGCTAGCACTCCCTGCTGTGAGTCTGAAGGCAGCATTGACTCACCAGGCAAGATGGCTTCCTGTATGACTATTTGACCGACATATTAAGAGTTGCCAAATCTTAAAAGGAAAGGCAGATTTTGTTGTTGAATAGCTAATCATTGCATTGAGCAGAACATATGCATGCTATGGCTCATAGAGCTACGACCCCTGTATTGACCAGAAATCCCAGCTTTGTCCTGGCCTAAATAGAGTCATCTTGACTATGAGGTCTAAGCTCAGTCAGGGCTTACAAGTAGCCAGGACCACATTTCTGAAGGCTGTGCCTACACAGTCCCATTTGTACTTCTGGGCGGCGGGGAGCCCTAGTCCTTGTCCAGGGGATGGGTTAATGTGTACAAAAGTACTTCAGTCAGCAAATAAACTGCAGCCACCTGGAAGTGAGGCCTGATGCTCACATATCCACTGCACCATATAGTTTGACATCACTGGGCCGTGGAGCCGACCACAGTTGCTCTTGAGCCCAGGCCTGGTTCCTATGTGAGTGAGCCATCCCCATCCCTGTCTAATAATAATAATAATAAAAATAATAATTATGGTACTAGTTAAGCACTTATTAGGTGCCAAGCACTGTTGGCACTGGGATAGATACAAGTTAGGTTGGACACAGTCCCTGTCCTACATGGGGCTCAGACTCTTACTCCCCATTTTACAGATGAGGTACCTGAGGCATAGAGAAGTGAAATGGCTTGCCCAAGGTCACACAGCAGACATGAGACAGAGCAAGGATTTGAACCCAGGTCCTTCTGATTCCCAAGCCCATGCTCTATCCACTAAGCCATCCATGTTGCCGCTTCCCTGCAGTGACTTCAGTTTGGCTTCTCTGCTCCATTCTACTTCTGCTTCATTTTTCATCCAATCTCATTTATTGAGCACTTACTGTGTGCAAAGCACTGTACTAAGCACCTAGGAGAGTACAACATTACATTAAACAGACACTTTCCCTTCCCACAACAAGCTGATGGCAGCAAAAGGTGGGTAGCTTGCCAGGCAGTGGGGAGGAGTGGTTTGTCCCCATGGGAATCAGGGAAAAGGACAAGTCAACTGTATGGGTGCCAGAGTGGGGAGAGAGAGCAGTGCCAGCTTGGACTTAGCTTGCTGAGGACAATAGACACCCACGGGTTTCCGGGCAAGGCTCAGTGCTGCCTCCTGCTAGCAGAAGTCAAGGAGTAGAGCCAGGCAGAATTGGGCCTGCTTCTAATAATGGGCGAGGGGAAGAGGGTTAAAAGCCCGATTTAGGGCCTCAAGGTCAAGGCCACCTCAACCTGGCAAATTCTGAAAGTGAAGGTGCTGAGATACTGGACTAAAAATGGTCCAGTTTAGCTAAATCTCACCAACAAACTTAGAAATCCACAAACTCTACTGGCCTGGTTGGGTTATTGCAGACCTTCACTAGAGTTTACATTCTGAGACATTACAACCCAAATATAACACATGTAGTTCATTGGAATATCCACCCACATATGAATTCTTTGGGTTTAGCGAAAAAGAATATACAAATTTAAGCCAACTGTTCCAGTTTTCTACAGGAGGAACTGAATTGGCGATGTTAAATAATTTCCCAAAAAGCATGTAGATCCAGAATAGAATTTATTTCTATTGATTCTCCAGTTCTCTTTATTATCCATTAATCCACCATATCGAAGATGCAGCGCTCTTCCTATTCCATTAGGATGCGTTCTTTGCCAAGTTAGTCCAACAGGTATGGGAGTTGGACTTGAGAGTTTTGTGTCACGAAGCATGGAATAAATAGCAGAACTCTTGGGGGTTAGGCAGGGCAGTTTCTTGAACACTCTGGAGAAAGCGTTACTGAACGGGGTAGGCTCTATGCCTCTCCCCTTTCCCAGCTGTAACCCTATCCATATTTGGTATCTCATCCATCTTTGCAAGAGCTATCTTAGAAGTGAAAGTGTTTGAGAAGGTGTCCTGCCAGCCCATAGGGAAAGTACCCAGGGTTAGAACCTCAGACCAGCAGAATACCCCTTGGGCCACTGTGGTGTCTGCCTCTAGGAGACCCCTTAGGTGATGCCTCTCAGCAGTTGCAGTTCAGGGTTTTGGAAAACATGGTGGAGAATTAGAGAAAGCTTCCCATTTGTCAAGGTGTTCATTCATTCCTTCAATCCTATTTATTGAGCGCTTACTGTGTGCAGAGCACTGTACTAAGCACTTGGAAAGCACAATTTGGCAACAGATAGAGACAATCCCTACCCAAAAACAGGTGTCCTGGGCATGTCTCTCCTGCCACTTATTTCTGATAGTATTTATAATCAAGAAGCGTTTTGTCAAGGTAATTAAATTCAGGCTACAACCCCTTTCTTACAGTTTTTTTTAATGGTATTTGTTAAACATTGACTATGTGCCAGACATTGTTCTACGTGGTGGGGTAGATACACACTAATCAAACTAATCCCGTCCCATGTGGGCTCACAGTCTTAATCCCTCATTTTACAGATGAGGTAACTGAGGCACAGAGAATTTAAGTGACTCACCCAAGGTGACTTGCCCAAGGTCACACAGCAAACAAGTGGCAGAGCTGGGATTAGAACCCAGGTCCTCTGATTCTCAGGCCCATGCTCTTTCCACTAGGCTGCTGCTTCTCCAAAGGTATAAAATCTTGTTTGAGAAAACTGGTTGCAGTAGAGTATTAACTTCATCAGTTTCCCTACAAAGCCTTTAGAGAGGAGAGGTTATATATAGCAGCACTGGGTCCGTTAAAGTCAATGTTGAGCGATTATGGGCATCCATTAGTATTTAACTATGAAAATCTGTGCAGTTGAAGATCTAACTTAAGATTGGGGGTAATGTCTATTTTTTTTCCAAGTTAAATGTAGTATATGTGAGATATCTAGTAGTTATTTAAAGACTCTGAAAATTAATTCCAGTCTTATATTTTTGTATCATGTAACTAAAGTGATAATTAGTCATCCCTATTAGGACCGAATGTAGGGGAATGGATTGATTTGAAAGAAGGGGGAATCAGGAAGTTTCAGAAAATGTGTTTCCAAGTGACAAAACATGAATAATTTTAGATGCAATTGCCCCTTCCTTAGTGTTAAGATGTCTTAATTTTAAAAATTAGTTCAGCAAACCCAAAACTCACTTTCGTAAGTCATTGAGTTTTAATGTGCTGGAAAATCTAACCTCTAAAACATTCAATATTTGGTATGATAAATAATAGACACATTGCAAATGCTTCCACTATCAGGAATATATTCTATCCTCCAGTTAAGAGATGCATATATAACAAATGATATCATTTGCTTTGTTACCAATTTTCAGTAAGAAAGCTGTAGAAATATTCTGTATCTACACTGTTGAATTGTTGTCTAGGGGATTTCTCTGTTAATATTTTGAAGGCTTAATTGGAAAAATCTATTTCATTAGTAAAATGGTTATAATAAACCATGATGGTTATAAATAAAGCATTCATTTATGAATCTATAAATCAGATAAACAAATTAGTCAGTTTGCACATACTCGCTCCTTGAGCCAATCTTTTAAGGAGCTGCATAGTGAATATATTATTATGAATAAATGAAATGAAATGAAAAGAGAGGTAATGAGAGAAATAATTAGTCACTCTCTCCAGGACGTGTTGATTAATATTAAACAAGAAATTGAGGAGTGGGCCGAACACTTCTGTAAACTGTGAGGCTAGTCTAAGAAGTAAAGAAGCTTCATTAGAGATGATAATGCATCTGTATCCACATTCTATGGTCTTTGATTGTGCCTCAATTATCTATGCCCATTTGTCCTGTGTTCTAATGACCTCTCTATATTTTCCAGTCCTCCATTAGTTATACCTCAATTCCATTCTTATTCCATCCAAGGAATTACTCATTAGTCGTGGGTGGGACCTGATGTGGTTTCTATTATTCTTATTATTCTATTATTATTCTTCTTCCTTGGAGTAGTCACTTCACCTTTGTGTATCTTAACTTTCCACCCATAGGAAAGGTTCCACTTTACAAGCCTCCCTAGTTCTCTACATATGTTATAGATTTATAGGTATAGCTACCTTTCATTTTTCAAGGTGATGCTACTGACAGTCCATCTTTTATGCTGATCTTTTTAGCTCTGTTTTCTACCTCACTGTTTATACCAGCCTCATTGGAGAGGGTTCTACCTGGGTCACATAATTCATTCATTCAATAGTATTTATTGAGTGCTTATTATGTGCAGAGCACTGTACTAAGCCTTGGAGTGTACAATTCGGCAACAGATAGAGACAATCCCTGCCCAATAACAGGCTCACTTCAGTGGCAGCTTTAAATTCTGTGCTGCTGATCAATCGATCAATCAGTCAATCAATCAAGTATATTTGTTGAGCACTTACTGTGTTCAGAGCACTGTACTTAAAGCTTGGGAGAGTACACTACAACAGAGTTAGTTGGCACATTCCCTGCCTACATGAACTTACACTCTCTGAAATAATATATTCCACAGCAACCATCACTTTTATGGCTATGGTGAATTTTGTCCTCACCAGACTCTTGGGCTGAGCCTAAGGCTCTCTTGCCCTCCTCTCCCCCTCGCCCCCAACATACACACACTCACACACACACACACACACACACACACTCTCACTGGAGCTCTACCCTGGGTGAGCTGAACACCTACCTCTCTAGGTGGGGTGTGGGGTGGGTGCTTGAAAAGGATGTGGTTTACATTTGAACTCCACTGATCGGTGTCATCAGGCTGGATCTGATTAGTGGGCAAATTTACCTGGTGTGGTGGCTGCAGCAGCAGAGGTGAAGCAGGCAGCTAATAACTGGGAGCCCTGAGAGTTTTCTCTGTTTTTTTTTCTCATTCTCATAAAGAACCAGCTCGCTCCCCTTCAACCACCTCCTCCACTTTCTTTCCTAGACTGATTTCATTTTTTGTCCCCTGTAGCAGGGCCAGGAAAATAGTTGAAAACCTTTAACTGGGAGCTAGGCATAAGCTCTCCTGGGTTCTTGTTAAGGCATTGTCCCTGGTTTCTGAGTAGCCTTGGGGAAAGTTAATGGAGAAGCCCAGGTTTCCTGATTCCTAACTCCCAATCTCTATTTAATCTCTATTTTACAGATGAGGAAGCTGAGGCGCGCACGCGCACACACACACACACACTCCCTCTTTTTTGAGTTGGGGAGGGGTTCATTTGTATAATACTTATGATATCGATTAAGCCCTTATAAGATTTGCTGGAATAGGTAGAAAATCATATTGGACACAGTCCCTCTGCCACATGGGGCTCACAATCTAAGGGGGTGGGAGAACAGGTAGTCAGATGGTGGAACCAGGATTAGAACCCAGGTTTCCAAATTCCAGTCCTTATTTAATCCCCATTTTACCAGTGAAGAAACTGAGGCATTCTGTCTCTATCTCTCTCTCTCTCTCCAAACTATAGGCAAGGTTTTCCCCAGCCAGTCAATAAATTAATCGTATCAAAAATATTTATTGAAAATTTTGTGTAGAGCACTGTACTAAATGTTTGATAGAGTTGACAGACAAGATCTCTGCTCTTGAGGTGTGGGAAAGACAGACACTAAAAATGAGTTACAGGTAGGTGAAAGCAAATGTGTTGAAAGATCTGTACATATGTGATAGAGGAGTGGGAGTGTGGGAGGTTTCTTTCATTTGTGCTTGCTTAGTGCCTAGAGACTTCCCCTTCCACTGGAAACCTTTAGCTAGGGCAGACTCTCAACCTCCTGGGCTCCACTCTGTCGCTTTGTGCCTCTGAAAAGATCAAAAAAACCCAACAGAAACAAATAAAAGGACAAGGTCGGGAATGAACACCACAGGAGTTAAGGTTTCATACTCTTCCACCGAGGTAGGGCTATTCAGAATCTAAAGTCCTAACAGCCAGTAATGACACAACTTCAATCTACAGAGTTCTAGAACTCTCAGAAGGTCTCAAACTACAGCTTCCCTATGCCGCTGCCACCGTGGTGGAAACGGTGGGATCACTGGGAGAGGAATGGCGACTGCTGGGTGGTGGGTCTCTGGAGAGGTGGAGGCAGTGAAGGGGATTGGCCTTGGGCCCTTGTTGCCTGTCAGCTTTTCCCTCACTTTCCTATCAATCTCCCAGCAAATGCTGGACTGGCAGGGAGATTGATAGGAAAGTGGGGTAAAAGCTGGAAAGACACGTGGAGATGAGCAGAAGCCCCATCTTACCTTCTTGCCCCCATCCTGCCCCTTTTCTGCTAGCAGTGCCAAAACTGACCCTTAGTACATTTCAGAAAGGTAATAGACAAGCAGCGTGGCTTAATGGAAAGAGCACAGACTTGGGAGTCAGAGGACGTGGGCTCTAATACCGACTCAGCCACTTGTTTGCTGTGTGATCTTAAGCAAGCCACTTAACTTCTCTGTGCCTCAGTTACCTCCTCTGTGAAATGGGGATTAAGACTGTGAGTCCCACATGGGACAACCTGACTACCTTGTCTATCCCGACTCTTAGAACAGTGCTTGGCACATACTAAGCGCTTAACAAATACCATAATTATAATTATTAATAGTCATTTTGATAAACCACCTTGAAAATGATCAGTTTCTGGAGAACTTCACAAATGGAAGGATTATGGTCCGTAAAGTCAGACTACCTTCATGGTACCTTCAAGAAATGAGGCGGGTGTCAAAATGCGGCGCTGCTGTTTCCATGCCACCACACAGCGACGGCAACCCCAGCTCCACTGTAGTGAAGAAAAACTTGAGAATCAAAAGTTGAATCCATTTGAGAAATGATCCTTATTATGACATTATATTTCGCAAATAGATTTTGAACTAGATACACCATTGATGGCACAAATAGGGTATACTTCACAAATTGGTGATATTATTGAAGAACCAATAGCCATGAAGGTCAGGGTGTGTTGTGGAAAATGAAAAAAGGACTAAAATAATGCCATTTTCTTGGAAAGGGAGAAACAAGATGACCCTCATAATTGGTTGTCATTTTAACTTAGGCTCCTAAGATAAATCATTAAACCCTTGAAACAATTTAGAAGAAAGGATTTGGATATGAATAAATTTAGCTTGTTCAAGATCAATTGGATTTCCCAAAATGATAGAATAACAGAGAGCATTAAGTATAATAAATCTAGAGTTTGATTTTTATTCTGACACAAATAACATCTCACTGCAAGAAAGATATGGTCTAGACCATTTTATTGTCAGGTGGGTATATAACCATCTGTCACGTTGGCCAGAAAATATGATTCATAGTGGCTGTGGAAACCAGGGGGATTATTTTGTGTAGTGCCCATTTTTTGTTCTGTGCTGGTGCTCTTCAGTATCTTTCTCCTTGACCTGGATTTTGCAGTTGGCGTTAAATTGGACTGGACAACTATCAAGAAAATAGAAACAGAATTCAAAGTGACCTCAATAAATTCGAAACATGTTATATAAGAGAAAGAATGATCAGTGCATACTTTCCCTTGTAATTTGAAGAAGACACCACTATGTGAAATTCACCTATGAGCGTGTGTGTGTGACTGAAAAGGTCAGTATGGGATTCACAGTCCTGGCCACACTGTGCACACAAGAAGGCCATTCCTTGTTGTCTAGTTGTATTTGATATTTGCAGCACCTGCTGCTCTTTTATTTTTTCCTCCTTGTCTGCCATTCTTTTTTTCCCAAAAAACCCTGGTATTTGTTAAGCACTTATGTACAGGCACTATACTAAGCACTGGGGTATAGATACAAGATAATCAGGTTGGACACAGTCCCTGTCCCACATAGGACTCACAGTCTTAATCCCCATTTTACAGATGAACGAACTGAGGCTCAGAGAAGTTAAGTGACTTGCCCAAGGTCACATAGCAGACATGCGGCGGAGCTGTGATTAGAACCCAGTTCCTCTGATTCCCAGACCCGTGCTCATTACACTAGGCCGCACTCCTTCTCAAGAAGCTACTTTATGAAGGTTTTGCTCAAAAGAGCCACTCCTATCTTGATAACAGTATGCCATGCTGGTTTATCCTCAGCAATTGATTCCCTGTTTTCCCTGGGTTTG
Organism: Ornithorhynchus anatinus; assembly: GCF_004115215.2. Taxonomy (NCBI): domain Eukaryota; kingdom Metazoa; phylum Chordata; class Mammalia; order Monotremata; family Ornithorhynchidae; genus Ornithorhynchus; species Ornithorhynchus anatinus. The sequence goes on along the minus strand of NC_041753.1, from coordinate 43,113,805 downwards.
CGGTATTGTCTGAGGGTTCGTTTTCCTGTGACCTTAAAACATTTCCTCTGGCTCCCTTGAAATTTCCCGATTTCCCAATTTCTGCTCTTCTTATAGCCCTGTTTTGGATATCCTGCTGTTGTTAGTTCTCCTCACCCTTCCCACCCCTTGCAGCTGTGTTGAGGGGAACACAGTTTCAGTGCTAGGAGATTGTTTCACAACATCATTGTTTATGATCTTATGTTCCATAAGTGTGTTCCATAAATGATGGTGATGGAGCTACTCAAGGAGCTGGAGCTTGGGAGGAGGCCAGGCAATCAGTCAATCAGTGTACTTATTGATTGCTTACTGTTTGCAGAGCACCACACTAAGCACATGGGAGAGTACAGTAGAGTTGGTAGGCGTGTTCCCTGCCCACAAGGAGTTTATAAAGTCTAGAGGGGGAGACAGACATTAAAATAAATTACAGATATGCAGTTGGTTAAAGGTTACAGATCCAAGTGCATAGACAATGCAGAAGGGAGCATGAGTAGGGGAAACAACGGCTTAGTTGGGGAAGGCCTCTTGGAGGAGATGTGATGTCAGGATGGCTTTGAAGATGGGAAGAGTGGTGGTCTGTTGTATATAAAGGGAGAGGAAATTCCAGGTCATAGGATGTGGGCAGGGGGTTGGTGAGAGAGACAAGTTTGAAATAAAATGAGTAGGTTGGCAAGGGAGGAGCAAAGTGTGCGGGGCTGAGTTGTTATAGGAGATTAATGAGGTAAGGTAGGAGGAGGAGAGCCTTAAAGTCAACGGTTAGGGGTTTCTATATGATGCAGAGGTGGAAGGGCAACCATTAGAGATTTTTGAGGAGTGGGGAAACCTGGACTGAATATTATTCAGGAAAATGATTCATCAACAGAGTAAAGTGTGGACTGGAGATGGGAGAGACAGAAGTCCAGGGAGTCAAAGGGGAGGCTGATGCCGTTGTCAAGGCAGCGTATATGTGCTTGGATCAGTGAGTGTGTTAGCAGTTTGGATGGAGTGGGAAGGATGAATTCTAGAGATGTTGTGATAGTAGAACAGGAGGGATTTACGAATGGATTGAATGTGTGAGTTTAATGAGAGAACTGAGTCAAAACTAATGCCAGAGCTATGGACTTGTGGGACAGGGAAACGGGGAAGTCAGGGGAAGGACAGGGTTTGGGTGGGAAGATGAGGAGTTCTGTTTTGGACATGTTAAGTTTGAGATGTTGGCAGGACATCCAAATAGAGGTGTCCTGAAGACAGGATGAAATATGAGACTGTAGAGAAGGAGAAAGATCAGGGCTGGAGATGTAGATTTGGGAATCATCCACATGGAGATGGTAGTTGAAGCCATGGGAGTGGGTGAGTTCTCCAAGGGAGTGGATGGAGATAGAGAATAGAAGGTGACCCAGAACTGAGCCTCAAGGGACTTCCACAGAGGGTGGAAGGCAGAGGTGGAGCCTGCGATAGAGACTGAGAATGAGTGGTCAGAGTTGGGAGGAGAACCAGGAAAGGAGAGTGTCAGTGATGCCAAGGTTGGATAATGATTCCAGGAGAAGGGAGTGGTCCACACTGTTGAAGGCAGCTGAGAGGTGGAGGAGGATTAGGATGGAGTAGAGGCCCTTGGATTTGTCAAGAAAGATATCATTGGTGACCTTAGAGAGGACAATTTTGGTAGAGTGAAGTGGCCAGTAACCAGATTGGAGGGTGTCAAAGAGGCAATTGGAGGAGGGGAAGTACCTCCTCCAAGAGGCCTTCCCAGACTGAGCTCCCCCCTTTTTCCCTCTGCTCCCTCTACCCCCCCTCACCTCTCCGCAGCTAAACCCTCTTCTCCCCCCTTCCCTCTCCTCCTCCCCCTCTCCCATCCCACCCCCTCAGCACTGTACTCGTCCGCTCGACTGTATATATCTTTACCACCCTATTTATTTTGTTTATTTTGTTTAATGAGATGTACATCACCCTGATTCTATTTAGTTGCCATTGTTTTTATGAGATGTTCTTCCCCTTGACTCTATTTATTGCCATTGTTCTTGTCTGCCTGTCTCCCCCGGTTAGACTGTAAACCTGTCAAGCTGCAAACCTGTCAAGCGGCAGGGACTGTCTCTATCTGTTGCTGACTTGTTCATTCCAAGTGCTTAGTACAGTGCTCTGCACATAGTAAGCACTCAATAAATACTATTGAATGAATGAATGAAGTGGAGGCAGTAGGTGTAGGCAACTCACTCTAGGAGTTTGGAGAGAAATGGTAGGAGGGAGATGGGGTGATAACTGGAAAGAGCTGTAAAGTCTAAGGAAAGTGGTTTTTTTATTATACAGAGGGCATGAGCATATTGTGAGTCATGCCAGAGGAATTCTAATATTAGCTGTTAATTGCTCCAATATTCAAGAATTTACAAAAATCCATAGATAGTGAAGAACAGCTTAAATTCAACCAATAGTTTCCTCCCCTAGACCCATGTTGTTTTTGAGATTGACAAATGTTAGTTCGATCTGGGTCTCAAGTTGGTTAGGAACATCCCCAGGTCTTTCTGTCTTTCTTTTTTTCCCTCTCTGCCTTACTTTGGGTTTGTGCAGAGAAAGCAGAATATCAGAGTACTTGAAGTTTACCTCTCTTTGTCTTAAAACAGAGCCCCACAAATTGAATGTCAAGTGAAAGTTGTACCCAACCCCATAACAGCTCTGAACCTGTCCTCCTGCCCTTAGACTCAATGGAAGAAATCCTGGTTTCCCAAAATAATCTTCCAGAGGGGTGTAATGAGAATAAGGAAAGGAGAGGGGGCTTTTGTCTATCTTGTCTTGGTTTTCTGTTACTACTCTGGTAACTGGGATGTCTCTCACAGCCTCTAACACTGGTCACTAACTACCTGGATCTGGATTTGGCTCCATTCCCAGGTTCAGAGTTTCCCTCCTGTATTGACAGCAACCCAAAAGGTGACAATGGGGAGTTGGTCATCAAATACTACAGACAAGGAAGAAAACACATGAAAAAGAATGCAGCAGCATCTGTAAAATGGTGATTAAAAAGCTGTTCTCCCTCCCCCTTAGACTGTGAGCCCCATTCCACACGGAGACTGTGTCTGATCTGATTGTATGGTAACTAACTCAGCGCTTAGTAGAGTGCTTGATACTTAGGAAGGGATTTATAAATAACACAATTATTAATCTAATTATATTATTATTATCATTGTTAGAGAAAAAATTTCTGGAACCCCATTCTGTGAGGAAGGAGTCTGAAATGTGCTGGAAAGTCTGCTTCAGGGAAGTCTGACTCCACTTCTCCCATATAGTAGAGTCCTTAGGGACTACCCATGGCTGAAGGATGGGACAAAGATTCTCTCAAGAGAGAGGAAGAAATAAAGACTCTCTGCTATGTGCCCTCATCTTGGGGGAACCAAGAGGGTACCTAGTTAGGGAATAATAATAATTATTATGGCAATTACTAAGCACTTACTATGTGCCAAGCACTGTTCTAAGCGCTGAAGTAAATACAAGGTTGTCCCACGTGGTGCTCACAGCCTCAAGCCCCATTTTACAGATGAGGTAACTGAGGCACAGAGAAGTTAAGTGACTTGCCCAAAGTCAAACAGCAGACAGGTGGTGGAGCCGGGATTAGAACCCACGACCTCTGACTCCCAAGACCCATTACTTGTCTGTAATCATAGGAACTATTCAAGAAAACGAACATGTTCCCAGTCAGGGCAATGATTAAAAAGGATCTTGACCAGGGGTATAAACCCTCTTATTAAATCACCTTTGATATCCAAATTGATCTGATCACTGAAAGATGATTTTTTTTAATCCACATCTGTTAAGTATTTTTGAATGGGAAGGGACTTTTGTACAATCCCTGCTCTCATGCATTGAAAAATCACACTCAGGCTGAGATGAGAATTATTTGTCACTTTTACTTAGCAGCTAAAAGGGATGTAGAAGGGATGTACATGAGATCTGTAGTGATTTTCTTTTTCAGCTACAAGAGATACTTATTTTCATTATCATAATAGCTTTTATTCTTTCTTAGAAATCATTCAAGTAGCTATCCAAAGTAGTGTAATGAGTTCCTGTGGTTTTCTTTTAACCATAGGCTTTTACCTAAAGGATCATAATGAAATAGGAATTATTTGTCCCCGATTTTAAAGGAGTCTGCCACTAATTTGTTGTTATTATAGAGGTTACCTAATTTCCCAAGCCTCCATTTTGGATCTAGCTCTAATTTATTTTTGTGTCTGTCTCCCCTACTAAAATATAAACTCTTTGAGGTCAGGAATCATATTTATACCTCTAATATACTCTACCAAGAACTAAATACAGTGTTCTCCACAGAGTAAACACTAGTAAGTACTATTGATTGGACTGTATGTACCTCTCTGTGGTTTGAATATGTCCCTCTAATGGTGAAAAGTTATCAGTCTTTGCAAATCTGGCTGATAAAACTGGTGAGTAATTAACAATTGCTTCCACATTATATTATTGTTATTACTATTATTATAATTGCATTTGTTCATCACTGTTCAGCACTGTACTTAGTGCTTGGGAGAAAAAGAGGAGGAAGACAGGGTTTGAGTGGGAAGATAAGGACATCTGCTCTAGTCATCTTTAGTTGGAGATGTTGGCAGGACATCCAGATAGACATGTCCTGAAGGCAGAAGGAAATGTGAGACTGCAGAGATGGAGAGTCGTCAGGGCTGGAGAGGTAGATTTGGCAATTATCTCCATAGAGATGGTAGTTGAAATCATTGGGGTGAATGAGTTCTTCAAGGGAGTGGGTGTAGATAGAGAATAGAAGGGGACCCAGAACTGAGCTTTGAGGGACCCTCACTGTCAGTTTGTGGGAGGCAGAGGAAGAGTTTGCAAAAGAGACCAAGAAAGAGCAGTAAGGGTGATAGGAGGAGAACCAAGAGAGGACAATGTCAGTGAAACCAGGGTTGGATAGTGTTTCAAGGACGGAGGGGGTGGTCTACAGCATCGAAGGTGGCTGAGAGGTCTAAAAGGATTAGGAGAGAATAGAGGCCACCAGATATATCAAGAAGAAGGTCATTGGTTCCCTTAGAGCTGTTTCTGTGGAGTGAAAGGGGTGGAACCAGATTGGAGGGGATCGAGGAGAGAATTGGAGGAAAGAAAGTGGAGACACCGGGTGTAAATAACTCCCTCAAGAAGTTTGGAAAGGAATGGTATGAGGGAGATGAGCAATAACAAGAGGGAACGTGGGGTCAAGGGAGGGATTTTTTTTGTTTTTTGTGTTTTTTTTGGATAGGCGATATGTAAAATCTGCTTGTGGCCTGGTTTGGTGGCTAGTGCAGATAACAGACCAGGGTGTGGCCATCTGACAAGCTGGTGACAAAGGTCTATCTTTTTGTGTGTCAACAGCTGCCTGCCTTCATCAACTCAGCTGGCTGTTTGTTCCTGAACATTCACCCTTTTGCTCTCAGGGACCCAGGGACCTGCGTTCAAGTCTAATTGCTCAATGAAACAACCAGATTAAGCAGTTTTTGCTGCTGAGGACCTCTCCTTTAAGCCTTTGAACATCATGTCCCCTCAATCCCCTCCCCATAATCAACCCATTCCTGTCCTTCCTTCCCAGCAACCCTCCTCATCCCCCTCATTCCAACCCCACTCCCTGCCCCATCCCTGTCCTTACCTGCTCTGCCCCTCAACTTCCTCCCCGCAACACCAGTCCCTGTCAGTTCACTCCCATCCAATCCCTCCCCATCCCCCTACTGGAGGTTCTTGAGAAGTGGGGAAACATGGAATGGATGTTTTTGTAGAAAAATGATCCAGACAGCAGAATGAAGTATGGACTGGAATATGGAGAGACAGGAGGCAGGGAGGTCAGCAAGGAGGCTGCTACAGTAATCAAGGTGGGATAGAATAAATGCTTGAAGTAAGGCAGTAGCAGTTTGGATGGAGAAAAAAGGGCAGATTTTAGCCATGTTGTGAAGGTTAAACTTACAGAATTTAGTGATAGATTGAATATGTGGGTTGAATGAGAGAGAAGAGTCAAGGATAATGACAAGGTTAAGTGCTTACTATGTGCCAAGCACTGTACTAAACCCTGGGCTAAATACAAGATAATTAGGTCAGATACAGTTTCTGTCCAACATGGAAGTCACAGTGTAAGGGGGAAGTAGAATAGGTATTTAGTCCCACTTTACAGATGAGGTAAATGAGGCACAGAGAAGTTAAATGACTTCCCCAAGGTCCCATGATTGGCAAATGGCAGTGCTGTGATTAGAACTCAGGTCTCCTGACTCCCAGGCCCGAGCACTTTCCCTATGCCACACTGTTGAGTCCTCATTCCTTAAGCATTTAGATACTTACCCCATCCCTTTCCCCCTGCACAACATTTAGGTACATATCTTTAAACTCGTTGCATCCCATCCCTATAATTTATTTTAGTATCTTTCTCTCCTGTTAGATTCTACTAGCTATTTTGTACTCTCCCCAGTGCTTAGTACAGAGCTCTGCAAAAAGTAAGCACTTAAATACTATTGATGAATTGATTGTCAGCTCTCTCCCACTTTTCTTCTTGAAAATATTGATAATGTTGACATTTTATTCAATATTCTGCATGTTGAGAAAGAGCCTATACAGAAGACTAAGCTTTACTTCCCTTCCCTGCTTGGAGATTTCACGTATATGCCATCAAATCTGGGAACTTTGCCATTCTTTCTGGCTTTGACTGCAGTAGTGACTTCATTAAATTTTGGAGTAAAATTACTGGCTGTCATAATCAAGATTTCTGCAGCTAACATGTCTCTTAAGATTTGAAAACAAATATAACATAATAGGCAAGATGACCACAGGGAAGGAAATAGTTGTAGATTGAGAAATCAGTGCTACTCCTATGATCCTTAATATTTTCCTGCAGATGGAATTAATGAAAAGAGGGAAGGAATACAATACCTCATTTTATGTTTACTCTGGGTTCTTTGATTTTTCTTTATATAAAAAGGTCTTATCCTAATGTGGTAGCTTTGGGAAGGATGACAAATGATCAGAGTTCCTTCTTGAGTCAGGTTTGCCTTTGAATAGACAGACAAGATAGAGGAATATGATCTTTGCTGGTGTGAACAAAACAGAATCTTTTCAAAATAGGCTAATTGAAAGTAATGGCTCTTTGAAATTATTATTCACATTTATTTAATATAAAGGAGTGCTATTTTGAAAGTGCATCAGGTAGAGAGAGTTAGATGTATTATTACAAGGCTGTCTATGCCAAATTCAAACCATTTATATCAAAACATAGTGATAGGATTAGTGTGGTACAGATTTGGATACACTTTTGAAAAAAATCCTCAATCTCTATTTTATGTGATGCCATCATCATCATCATCATCTTAATAATAATTGTGCTACGTGTAAAGCACTTACTCTGTGTGGATAGAAGATAATCAGGTCTGACACAGCCTTGTCCCACATGGGGCTCACAGGGTAAGTAGGAGAGAGAACAGATATTTAATCCCTATTTTATAGATGATCTAACTGAGGCTCAGAGTAATTAAGTGACTTGCCCAAGGTCACACATCAGGCAGGTGGCGGAGCTGGGATTAGAACCCCAGTCCTCTGACTCCCAGGCCTGTGCTTTCTACTTAGCCATGCTGCTACTTGGAATTGTTTAGCTGAAAGAAAATGATCGTTTTATAGACATTTTACCTCCTGAAGTGGAAGCATATACATTCTATTATGTAACATTTTGGGAGTAAACCTGCACTTTCATGCCTTGTGGTACAAACTTGGAAACATCTTGGAAAGATTACTGCCCATCAGGCTGATATGTAACAACTGAAACCAATGTCTGTAAAAAGAAACTTTCCACAGACTACCTTTTCTAAGCTTACAACATACAGTACTAAAGACACAGATATAGTTGAAGAAGTTGATTCTTTCCCCTGTAGAAGCATAGTCACCTGACTCTCAAAGAGAGTTTCCTTTGACTGGTTTTTGTATTATCATTTACAGATAGGATTTTCCTATGGTTTAAGATATTTAATATGATGAATTATTACCGAGTTTTATTTATTTTAATTTGAATATCAAGAGGGTTGGGTTTTATTTTAGCTTTTAATTTCATGTTTCACATTCAGCAATATCTGTCTGACAAAGGTTTCTTTTGTAATGTTAATTCTTTTGGGCATTGGCAAATGATTCAAATGACCAAATGAATGCGTGACAGCACAGCTCTTTGATTGGGATACATGACAATAGTGAGACAGGTTAGGGTATGTAATGGACTGTAGCATTAATTCAAGACTTAACATATCCTTAATTATTTTTAATGCCTGTCTCCCCCTCTAGACTGTAAGCTCCTTGTGAACAGGGAACGTGATGACCAACTCTGTTGTATTTTACTCTCTCAAGTGCTTATAAAGTGCTCTGCACATAGTAAGTGCTCAATAAATGATTGATCAAATAAGCAGCCTATCAGTACTATTGATTAACAATATCCAAATATGAGAAATTTATAATGGAGCTATATAAAGATACAGCTGCCCTTTGTTTTCAAAGATGCTGCTGTTGGTGGATGAGATCCCAATCGTGTGTGTGATTGCTGATTCCTGATCTACTTATCTTGTGCCTTGTTTACTTGTAGGGATAAATATTTGCTCCCTATAGGTCCAGTCTCTGTTTTCTACCCTGCTTCTTGGTCTCCAGGACTTCAAAAACCTTTGCTCCAAGAGAGCAACCTCTCTGTTGATTGCTGTCTACAACTAGTTGCAATTGTTTAAGACTGAGGCTTTGCTTTCCTATGGCTTAAATCATTTATCCTGACTTCCCAGCTTACCCCTTTCAAGTGCCTTGCTGTTGTGTATTATAAAGGCTTTTCATGCCATCCACATACCAGGGGTCTGGAAATTGCTGAGCAAATTAGGCTGTCTTGAGTAATCAGTGGGATCCCTAGGCTATATCATGTTATGTTGGTTGGGCCAGTGTTGAAGGTGCCATGATTGATCTTTTCCCTATCGCCTTCAGAGTGAAGCAAGGCTGTGTGGTAGGACATATCTGTGATACTCATTGTCTGGAAATGTGATGGGACAATCCCATTTCCTTCTTTCTGGGAAGCTGCTTCTGGTTTTTTTTTTTCCCAATCCCACTTTTAGTCCCTATAGCTCAGGGTTCTGTCACTAGCCTTGAAAACAGGCCCTCCCAGACAAACTCCTTCTTCATTTGGGTGGGTCCTGGTAATACAGAAAAAAAACTTGGTGGGCCCAGGCAGGCACAACCTGGTTCTAGATAGCTGTCTAAACTGGATGTCTGTCACTCTTCAGCATGGGGATTCCTCTTCTGGGCTGCAAGATTGTTCTTCTTCCTACTCTGTCTGGAGACCAGATTTGTAGCAGAGGAGAGGAAAAGTAGGTTGCCAGTGAGAAATAATCCAGTCTCTTGCTGAGAGTTCTGTCTCCTGAGCATTTCCTCCGTTCCTTCTCCACTGTCCGTCTAGGGAAATTTTGCTTGCTCTCTATGGAAAATAGAACTTGTGTTTTTCCATCTAAAATGGTGCCAAATGCATGTATGTTGTGTCAGAAATGCCTACCCGTGGGCTTCATGTGGCTTTGGAGGATGCTACATTGTTTTTCAAATCCTCTACTCTTTTGGTCTCGGTCTAGAAGATACCTTTCTTTAGCCAAACCTTTGGCTCGGGCATGGGGTACACACGTCTGGTTTCAGTTGGGCTGACCATTTGTTACAGTGAGCCCTCATCAAGTACTTCCCTTCAATTCTGCCTCAGTCAGGTGAGCTGCTTTCCAGGTCACCCAAGTGAGCTGGAGACAAAGAACATCTACCAGCATTCAATATAATAATTTTTAAATAAATTTAATAATGATGCCCCAGGAGTAGGTGACTTGTGGAAATCAGTAATGGGGCTGTAATCTTTTACCAGAGCTGGTGGTTTGCGCAGATGTTAACTGGAAGTGCACTTCACCCACTATGTTATTACTGTTTAAAATACAGCTTCATTTTTCCCTGGGTTCTGCATTTACCATTAAGATATATCTGGCTTCAGAAAAAAAGTCTTCATGCCTCAATCCTGGTATATCTTTTCCTTGGAGAAGAAATGTGGAAATGTAGATTGATGGGTGCTTTTGAAGAATGAAATGCATTTTTGCCCAGCACATTCCAAATTAATATGTTCACTTTACCAAATCTCTCTATACCCACACCACACACAAACATAAACACATTGATCCGTGAGGCTCTTCATGTGTCTTCTCCTTTTTATCAAATCCCAACTGAGAGAGACTTGCCATTTTTTTAGGGATTCTTCAAGCTCAAATTGAGTTTACATTTGCTATATTCATGGGAGTTCATTAGAAGCTTCTGTGCTTAGCGGACAAATTATTTCTCTCTCTCCCTCTCTCTCCCCACCCACTCTCTCCTCACCCACTCTCCACCCTGAATCCCATATGTTTCTGAGTCTCTTGAACTGAGTCTTTTCCCTTTTCATCTGTCCTCTCCATTCCCACTTTCTTTTTCTTTATCCTATTCCTTTGAAGTCATCTTAGATATCCTCCTTCTGCCATCTAACTTTTCAGTCTGTTGATTTTCACAGTCTCCCATCTCTCCCATTGTCATAGAGCCATTTCTCATTTATATGGCTAAATGTTTTTTGTGTACTTCCAGGACTGTTTTAATCCTTGGTTCCTCTTATGACCTGTGTTAAGTAGTTTTGCTTCTGTCTAAAGGCTTCTTAGGAAACTGCCAAAAGCCTATGTTAAAATCATAAGAAAAATAATAAGGGAACATGAAACCATTTAAAATCTGAGAATGCATTAAATGCTGCTATTTTGTTGGGGTTGCAGCCAACTCGGTATTATGTGACTTGACAGCAGCCCCTAGCGCCCATTGGATTCAGCTAATACAAGGTGAAGGTTGATAATGGGAAAGGATAGCTGAGGTAGGTGAGAGTGTCGTGAATTGATGCATTGAGGGAGATCTTACCTGTTTTATCTTACCTGCCGCAGTTAAGTCCTAACTCCAAGCTGTGTTAGGAACCTCTTTAAAAATCCATCTCTGGACTTCTATGATTCTGAGTGTAGGTCACTCAATGCTGCCATGCCAAAACATACAATAGAAACTTACTAAATATTATTATCAATCAATCAGTGTATTGAGCACTGACTGTATGCAGTGCACTGTGCTAAATGCTTGGTAGAGTACACTATAACAGAGTTGGGGAACACGTTTCCTCTCCACAATGAGCTTACAGTCTAGAGGGGGGAGAAAGATATCAGTATAAATAAATAAATTACCAATATGTACATAAGTGCTATAGGGCTCAGGGAGGGGTGATTATCCCTTGTAAATCCTCACATAAGGGTGATGCAGAAGGGAGTGGGACAAGAGGAAGTGAGAGCTTGGTTGAGAAAAGTCTCTTGAAGGAGATGTGTTTTAGTACTCTTCTCCTTGAAACCTTATCCAACCTTGGATTCATTGACACTGTTCTGTCTTGGTTCTCCTTCTATCTCTCTGACTGCTCCTTCTTAGTCTCTTTCTCTGGCTCTTCCTGGGCTTCCCACCTTCTTACAGTAGGTGCCCCTCAGGGCTCAGTTCTAGGTCCCTTTCTAGTCTCCCTCTACACCCACTTCCTTGGAGAACTCATTCACTCCCATGGCTTCAACTACCATCTGTATGCAGATGGTTCCCAAATCTACATTTCCACCCCTGCCCTCGCTCCTTCCCTGCAATCTGGCATTTCCTTCTGCCTTCAAGACATATCTACTTGGATGTCCCGTTGACACCTCAAATTAAACAGGTCTAAAGCAGAACTCCTTATCTTCCCACCGAAACCTTCTCCTCCCCATTTTTCCCATCACTTTAGACATCATCACTATCCTTCCTACCTCACAAGCCTGTAACCTCAGAGCTGTCCTCGACTCATCTCTTTAATTCCATCCACATATTCAATCTGTCATCAAATTCTGTTGGTTTTACCTTCACATCATGGCTAAAATCCATCCTTTCCTCTCCATCCAAACTGTTACCATGCTGACCCAAGCACTTACCCTATCCTATCCTGAAGTAGCATGGCTTAGTGGATAGAGCACGGGCCTCGGAGTCAGAAGGACCTGGGTTCTAATCCTGGCTCCACCACTTGTCTGCTGTGTGAACTTGGGAAAATCACTTCACTTCTCTGTATCTCTGATATTTGATATTTGCCCCAACCCCACAGCACTTATGTACACATCTTTAAATTATATATTATACATTACTTATTTACTCATATTAATGTTTGTCCCCCCCCAGACTGTAAGTAACCTCATCATGGGCAGGGAATGTGTCTGCTAATTCTGTTGTACTCTCTCAAGCAATTAGTACAGCACTCTGCACATAATAAATATGATTGATCAATTAATAAGGCTTTGAAGATAGGGAGAGTGAACAGCTACGTCTACATTACTATTTCTACATGTATAATTAAAACCCTAGAACAGAAGACGAATATAATTACCATCTCTGGGGAAGACAACCATGCTGAAACATTTAAAAAGGCACTTTGTGTACACTTTTACCCTCTATAAAACACAAAGCAACAGACAATCACTGAATTGAACTATATCTGGTTGGTTTCCTTAGTATCCTGACAGTAATGTCGTTCTGGCAGAAGCTGTTGGTGGTGGTGCTGGGGGGCATGTCAATTGGTTATCCTTTTTGCTAATCCGGATTTTGCTCTGACCTGAATGAAGCCAGTGCATCCTCCTGCACTTAGAAAATGGCTTAGGACTGATACAGCATGCTCTAAAATAGCCTCTCATGGAGTCTCAAATAAGTCACTGTAAAAATAGTCAGTTTTCATGATTCAGTTAAGGGCTATTCAGGTACCTCAGTGAACCATTAACTTCGGGCACTTCCCACCTTCAAATGAAATGTACCCTTATCCAAGTTGGTGAAGAAATATTTTAAAGAAATAACAGTGGCTTAGAGATAATGAGTCTAATTATTACCTCTCATTGAGGGGATCGTGGTTTTTTGTATATCCATTCTGACTTGACCAGCCTGGTTTCTGCTGTAGGAGAATAGCCACCCACACATGCTAATAATAATAGTAATAATGATAATGGTTGTATTTGTATAGTGCTTACTCTGTCAAACACTGTTCTAAATGCTGGGGTAGATACAAGATAAGCATGCTGCACACAGTCCCTGTCTGACATTGGGGCTCATGGTCCAAGTAGAAGGGAGAACAGGGTTTGAATCCCCATTTTACAGATGAGGTAACTGAGGCACAGAACAGTTAAGTGACTTGCCCAAGGTTACACAGCAAGCAAGTGGCAGAACCAAAGTTAGACCTCAGGTCCTCTGATACCCATTTCTATGCTCTTTCCCATATGCTGCTTCTCACTTCCTGGCAGGCAGTGTAGCTCTAGGAAAGAGTGTGGGACTGGGGGTCAGGAGATAGGTTCTAGCACCAGCTCGGCCACTGGTCTGCTGTGAGATCTGGTACAAGTCATTTAACCTCTGTTCCTCAATTTTTTCATCTGTAAAATGGAGATGAGTCCTGCTCTACCTGTACCATTTAGATTCCTAAAAATGGTAAAAACTAACTGTCAGATTATTTTGATCACAAGGTGAAATCTTAAATAATCTTACTTTTAGCCCATTTTTAATCTAAGTATATGAACATGAAGTATGTTGGTTTCATCCAATTAGTCTGGTTACTATATCACATAATAGCACTCATCTTTCATTAGTCTTTCATTAGTTCATTAGTTTCTTTAGTCAAACAATGACTAAAAAAAAAAATTAACTCCATTTTTTGTTTGTTGGAAATTCCACTGTTCAGAAGTTCAATAGAATGTGTCGTATTGGGATGTATGTATATATGCATTTTAACTCCTCACTAGCTTCCTTGGAGTCACTTTCTCCATCTATGTCTCACCAACCTTCTCCAATCAATCAATGAGTGGTATTTATTGAGCGCTTCCTCTGCAGAGTGCTATATTATGCACTTGGGAATAATAATAATTATGGTATTTCTTAAGTGCTTACTATGTATCAAGCACTATTCTAAGTGCTAGGGTAGATACAAGTGGAAAAAGCCCGGGCTTTGGAGTCAGAGGTCATGGGTTCAAATCCCGGCTCTGCCACTTGGCAGCTGTGTGACTGTGGGTAAGTCACTTAACTTCTCGGTGTCTCAGTTACCTCATCTGTAAAATGGGGATTAATTGTGAGCCTCATGTGGGACAAGCTGATTACCCTGTATCTACCCCAGTGCTTAGAACAGTGCTCTGCACATAGTAAGCACTTAACAAATACCAACATTATTAAGGTAATCAGACTATCCCACATGGGACACAGTCTTAATCCCCATTTTACAGATGTGGTAACTGAAGCACAGATAAGTTAAGTGGCTTGCCCAAAGTCACCCAGCAGACTAGTGGCGGACTCGGGATTAGAACCCAGGTCCTCTGACTCCCAAGCACATGCTCTTTCCACTAAGCCACGTTGCTTAGCACAAGAGCACAGCACGACTCCACTCATATTATTAGCATCAGCCTAAGGTCCTGACAGTTGCCACAGCTGCTACTGCACCTGCTATTCTTCCTGCCCCTATAAGGGCCAATTGTTAACTCCTCTTCACATGCCCTTTGGGCAGTTTCCCCCCCAGATACAGTGGTCCCCTGTGGATAGCGGTCTAGGAGATGCATGAGACATCACATCATATGCCATACACCAGACTAGACGTACACCCTAACGTTACGACATCCCACGGGCCATTTGCAGAAGTGTGTTGAGTCTACCTGAACCTTGATGATTTCTCTGGGGAGGGTAGGCGGGGGGGGAGCGGGGATCCGCTGATTCCCCCCTACTTTCTTTAGAGCCATTGCCTTCCTGTGAACTTAGTTTCTACTTGTGAGCCAAGGAATCTGGTGGCCAGAGCTGAGGTGGAGGGAGTCCAGATATTTGAAATGAAAATAACATTTGGCATAAAGACATCCAGGGCCATATCAGTCCCGGACAGCGGACAGACCAGCTGAAACCTGGAAAATGTACACCTTACTCAGAGCCTTGAGAGTGCACCAATATGTTTGATTTAAAGTGTGATTTTTTTTTCTCAGTGTTATTTCTTATTTATGGGATTTTCCAAGAATTGTCATTTGGCTACCCCAGTATGTGGTGTTCATCTCTTAGTTTCATTCATCTGGACAACCCATGAGCTAGTTTCCTTATTTCTTTCCTCCTTCTACCTGTGACCATGGCCAAATACTCTGAAAAAAGTAACATTCATTCAATCATATTTATTGAGCACTTACTGTGTGGAGAGCACTGTACTAAGTGCTTGTCAAGTACAATTTGGCAACAGAGACAATCCCTACCCAACAACAAGCTCAATAAAGTGAACAATTGAATTCTCAATAAAATGCTTAGGGAGCAGTGATCCCTATGTAGCCCAATATTTGGGGAATACCACAGTGTCTGGAAAGCCCCACTGGGTTGTGAGCAAAGGGTCAAATGTAAAAAAAAAAATCACTAAATGTTAAAGACAGCGACTAGATGGCTGAATTTATATTCATGGCACTGCTATTTCCGCTACTGCTTTCACAACCCCTCAATCTGTGTTCCTGTAGGGTTTGGGTTGTTTTTGTTTTTTTTTTTTTAACAGAGAAGAGTTCCACATGAGACTAATAATCTTCTATGCTCTTTCTGAGGTTGTCTATTGACCTTTGTGTGGTGATATATGCTCTGAGGTCTAAGGATAAAATCAGACAAAACAATAGAAAGATGGATAAAGCATTAGGCTTCCTTTCTCATCTGCCAATCTATCTTGCTGATGCATTTAGTACAACTAATAGAGTGTTCCTGGTGTTAGTGAAACTGACAAAATATAGGTATTTGTGTTCAGACTTGGAGCTCATATGAAATTGAAATACTAAATGTATTGGATTACATTTCAATTATAAACTATTTGTGAAAACTATACCGACTAAATAATAGCTTTAGAAGATGCCTTTCTTCCACATAATTTACAGCTGTTTCATATATAGCATGTCATTTTAACATTACAATATCCATGTATGGAGGTTAAGAGATTTATTAGTTTTTTAAAGATGGAAACTAAAGCATGGTAAGATAAAATTATTTGTCTGAGGGCACATAGGTTGTCGGTGTCAGGGTCAGAACTACTTCACCTAATTTTTTAGCCCCTTCCTCTTTCCTCAAGATCACCCTGCCTTTCTTGCAGAGATAATGTAAGGCATATATACCCAGTTGTTTTGTTGGAAAGTACATTTCATATGCACAAACTAAATGCATTTCTCTAAAATAGCACTGACATCCTCACCAATGTGTAGCTTGTGAAAACTCAATTTTAAAAAGGGAATTAGCTAAAAGTCTCACACAGAAAATAGTCTTTTTAAGATTAGTATTTCTGCATTTATTGTAATGTTTCAGCTAGTTTATTGTTAATGTGTATATTTGAATACTGAGAAATCCTTATTGCTTTCATAATAATATATAATGAAGTTTAAAGTTTGCATATTAAAATTGATGACTGGATTAACAACAGTCTGTGTAATTCATCAGTCTACTTTTCATCAACTCCATCAAAAATTTCAATGCATAAGTATACAAAAATTTAACCCCACTCAGGAACATCGAATGTATTCCTTAGTGCAATTAACCAGGACAGTCTTTCTAGTGTGTTCTAGTTTAAAACTGTGGATAGAGGTGGAAGATTTACATGAAATTAATTTTTGACACCATCCAATATCTAGTCCTGACTCTGCCATTTTTCTGCTGTGTAACCTTGGACAAATCACTTAACTTCTCTGTTCCTCTGTTTCCTCATCTATGAAATGGGAATTCAATACCTTTACTCTCTGCTACTGTGAATTGTATGTGACAGGGAGTGTATCACAACCCGATTGTCTTGTATCTACCCCAGCATTTATTGCATAGCTTGGCACGTAGTAAGTGCTTAACAAATGCCACAATTATTATTATTGTTGTTATAATAACCTGATTCTTTCTTTTGTTTCCCCATGGGAATTAGAGACAATATGACTACAAATATTAGGTTTTAGAAAAAAAGCATAGTCTGTTTTCCATAGATGATTTCAGTAGGTGATTTCCTCTACGACTAATGTTTCCTAGTATAGTACTTTGTACCATCTATCAAAAGTTACCTTTGTGGCCTAAAAGTATTAATGACCCATCCAGAAGAGCACTTGATTCCAGAGAATGTTTTATTCACTTTGCATATGAGGCCTGTCATCTCAGAAGGCTTCACCCACGGAGGGTATCGAGTCATATGAGCAGGGAGAGCAACAGTTTATTTGCTGGGTTGGTGCATTTAAGAGCACTCCCATGAGAGCTAAAAACCCTGTTTGCAAACTGAAAATTTCGACAACTGGGACGATTAATGAGGGGGAAACTGAAAAATCAGCATTTACTTTCTCTGAGCACAGTCAGAAATTGCCACTTACCCATCTTGAGAAGTCACTTGAAGAAAAACATTACCCAACAGGCTTTCATCAGACCTAATAGTTCACTCAGGCTCGTCTCCAGTAAATTGTTACTTTAAAGATGTCATTTTAAGATTATATGTGAATGGGCAATGAAAACTATTGTCCCTAATGAAACAGGCAGAATTTTAGTTACCCACTGCATAGTTTCATGTTCTGAATGGTGTGCCCACTAGAAGAAATACCAGGATAGTCAGAGATGCCCAACTCTCTGATGGGTTAGACTGCATAACTGGAGTCAGGTTTGGAGCCTATATTTACCTGTACCTCCTCAGATACCTTTTCAATCTCTGCAAATAGAGTCCTACCCAACATTTAGGACAGGTCTAGTGTGGGGATCTGGTGTGGCAATAAATGTTGAGAGAACAAAGGGTATGGTGAACAACATTCTATGTAAGTTACTGGAGTGCAAGTGGCCGCAGCCTGCCTTCTTTAATTTTCTTTTGCTATTATCAATCAATAGTATTTACTGAGTACTCACTATGTGCAGAGCACTGTTCTAAGTGCTTGGGGGAGTACCATACAAAAGAATTAGCTGCCACATTCCCTGCCCAAACGATCAATCAGTCATTTATTAAGCACTTATTGTGTGCTGAGCACTGTATGAAGCACTTGGGAGAGTAAAATATAAAAGGTAGCCACATTCCCTGCCCACAGTGAGCTTACAGTCTAGAGGGGGGACATACATTAGTATACATAAATAAATTGTGGATATGTATATAAGTGCTGTGGGGCTGAAGGAGGGGTGAAAAAACAGAACAAATCCCAGTGCAAGGGCTATGCAGAAGGGAGAGGGAGAAGAGGAACTGAGGGCTTAGACAGGGAAGGCCTCTTAGAGGAGATGCTCTTCAATAAGGCTTTGAAGGTGGGGAGAGTAATTGTCAGATATGAAAAGGAAGGATGTTCCAGGCCAGAGGCAGGATGTGGGCAAGAGGTGGGCGGGGAGATAGCCAACATTGAGGTACAGTTAGTAGGTTAGCATTGGAGGAGCAATGTGTGTAGGCTGGGTTGTAGTGGCAGATCCGTGAGGTAAGCTAGGAGGTGGTAAGGTGACTTTACTCTTCGTTCTCCAAGTGGGGGAATGCCTGCTGAGGCTATGCCATCAGCAGCGATGGGTTCTTCAGCAATAAAAACCTATGATATTCCACGAGGTGGACAAGTCCAGCAGGAATTCTGAAAAAATAACTGGATAATGTGGGCAACAAAAATAATAACAGCTACTAAGGCAAATATCCTGGGGTCACTATGCTATGGCACAATGTTCTACCCATAAAAAAAGTCTTTGCTTGCATTTTCATTTTGCTTCACCCTGCCTGCTTGTTGCACTCCATTCCAGCTAAAACACAACTGACAGAGACAGAGGAGTATTAGTAACTCTGCACAAATCATTATCACCGTAATCAAATTCTTTACTCATATTTGTGGGTCTCAAGTTCAGAAGGTTCATCTGTTGTTCCCAAGGGAAACCTCTTTTATTACCATATAAAATCCTGACGTACCCAGTCCCTACACATATGTGCCTCTTAGGGGAAGACACTGTTTGTTCCTGGGATGCGCAAAGTACTAAGCTTCGTGGGCTGAAGAAGCTCAAAGTCTCTTGTCAATCATTCAATCAATCAGTTGTATTCATTGAACACTTACCGTGTGCAGAGCATTATACCAAGCACTTGGGAGACTACAACGGAGCTGGTAGATACATTCCCTGCCCACAAGGAGTTTACAATCTAGAGGATCATCCAGTCACAAAATGGACTGGAAATAATGCATCAGATTGTTCCTTGCGCTCTAGCAACCTCACCATATTAGTGGTGTCTATTACATAAAAAACACACAGAGTCACATTTCCAGCTCCAAAGGGGGAGGAAAGATCTGGTTTTTTTCTTTTCTTTTCCTTTCCTTTCCTTTCCTTTTTCCTTTCCTTTCCTTTTTCCTTTCCTTTCCTTTTTCCTTTCCTTTCCTTTTCCTTTCTTCCTTTCCTTTCCTTTCCTTTCCTTTCCTTTCCTTTCCTTTCCTTTCCTTTCCTTTCCTTTCCTTTCCTTTCCTTTCCTTTCCTTTCCTTTCCTTTCCTTTCCTTTCCTTTCCTTTCCTTTCCTTTCCTTTCCTTTCCTTTCCTTTCCTTTCCTTTCCTTTCCTTTCCTTTCCTTTCCTTTCCTTTCCTTTCCTTTCCTGCAGGTTCTGTACTGTAGCTTGATGCCCATGTTTTGGGAGGAGCCTGGTACCCTGAAGCTGTATGACTTATACAGAGTTACTGGGATAGGCCAGGGTAACAGCGATCAGTACAGGTGATGACTGTGGTTTGCTGGATTCCTATTTTCATTCACTCTTAATGGGTGCTTCTGGAGAGGCAAGAAAACTGCTACGGTAGAGTATTCTTGGTTTATTTTTTGAAGGATGTGATGGGATGGGATCTTGGTCTTTCTACAGTGTGTGTACCCAGTAGGTACTAACTAAATATTATTACCACTACTGTATAATCCACCAAATTTTACACCTACTCCTAGTTGTAAATAGTAAATTGTTTAATGGATTTTGTATATTCCAGAATATTATCTATTTCTCAACTCATTATATTTAGAGTTATATTCCTTGCCCTTGGAATTCTTTGTTAATTAAACCACTAAGACCCTCCATATTTATAAGCCCTATTTTTTCATCATTTAAATTTTAATCTGGAGGGGTTATTTGTTTTCTTATAATTACATCTCAATCCTGAAGTCCCTTAAGCATTGTCCGTTTATTAATTACAGTTGAAATAAAACTTGCAGAATGAGTTTTCCCACATGAATTAAGAGTGTCTGTGATGCAACAGTAATATTGCCACCAAGGAGCGAGGCGTATCATGAACAGCCCCAGGTTCCTTTGGAATCCTCTCGCTGTTGTCCAAGATATCAATTTACAGTACAGGATATATGTATTTTTAATGCAAAGTGCATTTGAAACAAATGCCTTCTAACTAGAATAACTTCATATTTCTCAGGGGTAAAGAAAGTCAGAACAAACTACAGCAGCAGTTGAGGATATTTTAAATGAATGCAGGCATTCTAGTTAGGCTGGTGTGTGAGTCTGTAAACTAAAGTAATTGGCTCCTCTTCTCTCATTTCAGAGTTTTGTATCTTTGCAGTTGTGATAATATGTCCTTTGTTGTTTATCATCATGATCTGAGTAGCCCAATCCCATGTCTAATATTGTGGTGTGTGTTTTTTACCTTTGGGGAGGTTGTTTTCAAAGTATTCCATGTTTCTTCACCTTTTTGTTATGTTTCCCTCATCGAGGTATCACCTTACGCAGTGATTGCTCTCTGACTTTTGCAGAGAGGGAGGCCTTTTGAATTTTCAGCAGCTGCTACCTGGTGTGGCCTAGAAGAGGGATTTAGACTCAGTGCCCTTTTTAACCCTTGATCTTTTTGTCCTAGATTGGATCAGTCAAAAGCTGATATGTATGGTGGTTTTCCATGACATACTTGATGTTAATCTGACCTCTGTAGTTTTAGGTTTCCATCTGAAGCCAGTGGGATGCCATATAATTGATGAGTTTTGAAGTATAATGATGCCCCGGGGAGCTCTTTGGTGAGCTGCAAACCATCCTGTAAGCTAATTTTTCTTGCCATATTTCAGTTTCTGAGTTATCTGGATCAGTTTGTTGTTACAAATGAGAAATTGTGCCCAGTGGAGTTTACAAAGTAAATTGAAGAGGTATAATGAGCTAATGCTAGCACAAAACTCTACGGGTGCTTTATCTCTAGAAATTTACACTATCAACATGCTTAAGGAAAGTCTTTACTTATCCTCAAATACAACTGTGATTTTAAAGAATTAGGGAATATTCTTATCATGATGCAAGCCTGTTTGGAAAGCAGCGTGGCTTAGTGGAAAGAGCACGGGCTTGGGAGTCAGAGGTCATGGGTTCTAATCCCGGTTCCGCCGCTTGTCAGCTGTGTGACCTTGGGTAACTTCTCTGGGCCTCAGTTACCTCATCTGTCAAATGGGGATGAAGACCGTGAGCCCTACGTGGGACAACCTGATTAACTTGTACGTACCCCAGCGCTTAGAACAGTGCTTGGCACGTAGTAAGCACTTGACAAATACCATTATTATTATTATTGAGCTTGGCATACCTTGTAACTGGAAGCATCTGAGTGAGCGTGTGTGCATGAGTATGTGGAATCAGAATGGGTGAGCACTGCATTGTGAATTTTCCTGTATGTGAGGGTTTTCAAGACCAGCCCTCACATTATAAGAGAACATGGGTAGATAATTGTTGTTGTTATAGCACTTGTTTTCATTACACCATATGGCTATAACATCAAGAAAAGATTAGGGAATATTCTTTCCAAAGTGTGAGTCTATTTGGGGTATAATGTGACCTTCAAGGTGGCACAAGTAGATTGGGTGGCATTGCTTAAGGCAGAATGCTGCTATGCTTCCCGGTTTCTGTGTCGGCCTTACTATAGTGTTGTTTCTTGATGTTTTTGCAACTTTCCAATATTTAGTCAATAAAATAGTAATGAAGAGCAAGCCTGTAAGTATTCTGCCAGTGTGCTCATTGTGGATGAGAATGTGTCGCTTAATATTGTACTCTCCCAAGTGCTTAGTATGGTGCTCTGCACACAGTAAGTACTCAATCAATATGATTGACTGATTGATTAGACAGAACAAAAACGCTAGAATTTATTTCAAAAATGGTCATCTTTTCTAACACTTTAACCCATTAATTCCTATTTATTCATCACTAGAAGGCAAATTTCCATGAACATGATTACCTCATTTCACCAAAAATGACTTTCTATAAAAAACACACAGTTTGTACAAAATATAGAAAAAGGACACATGCACACACAGATACAGAATATAGAAAAAGGACCTCCCCACACATGTGCGTGTGTGTGGGGGTCCTTTTTCTACATTCTGTAAACATGCACTTTATATGAATATGAAAATGCTCCCCACACTCTCTTTAAACTCTTTATAAAGAGAAGTTAAGGTCACACAGCAGATATTTGGCAGAGCTGAGATTGGAACCCATGATCTTCTGATTTTCAGGCCTGTGCTCTATCCACTAGGCGATGATAAGATCCCTTTGCCTGTACATGTTTAAAATTCTACCATTGAACTTGTTTTGCCGAGATTGTCCTGCCATGGAAACTGCCAAAGGGTACAGATGTCTCTGGGAAAGGCTATTATGTTCCAGGTGTCCTCTCCCCAGCTTTCCTGAGGTTCGTTACCAGTACCAGCTGCTTCCCTACATCACTTGCACTTTTGGCAGTCCTGCCTCTCCACGTCAGAACAATATTGTTAATTTCTTACATTTCTTGGTTCTTGGCCTGACAATGAAAAAATGGCTCCTTTCTGGGAGGACTACTCCTCCAATAGATAGTAGGGATGCCTCCCCTTTATAAGAACCATTTACTCTCTTCTCATTGATATGACCAGACCTACTGAGTAGTCACCCCTCTCAGAGTTGCACCTGGAGAGTTTCTATTACTCTACCAGTCTCGAGTATGGGAAGGAGAGTAAAGCAGAGGCATACCCATTCCATTCCTAGCTTGGGCAGTGGCTAATGAGTGGAAGGCAATCTGCTACAAGTCAAAACTCACCTGTGCTGGGCAGCAGCGGCATGAGAGAGTAAAGGATGGAGACTCAAGTTTACTGTGTGGAAGGAGGCAAGGGTAAACCACTTCCAAATTTTTAACAAGAAAACTATGGATATACTATCGAAAGATTATAAATGTAGGCAGGTCATTCTGGAGAGATGTGTCCATTGTGTCACTATGGGTTGAAGACAATTTGACATCATAAGCCAAGACAAGACCAAGTAGTCATTCACATCATGACAAGTATTTCAAAAGTACCTATAAGGTGTTGCTCTGCTAAACAAGGAAGTTAACACCCACAGTATCTGTCGTCATGGAGCTCACAGTTTAAGATGTTTCAGTATCTCCTAACAAAAAAAACGTCCCTTAATGTTTTAATCTTAAATTTGTTTCCCTTTTTTTGAAATCTTGTATATGGTTTTCCAAACTATTTCATACTTTAGACCAAGCAAATGAGCAAAGAAAATTGGTGAAAATGCACATGAGCAATTGATTGTCCATTTTGATAGATAAAGCCTGAAAACAGTTGCTCATCTTATGATCAAATTGAATTCTGCACAAAATAAGCACCTCAGTTCACCACCTCAATTTCCTATCCAGGCAAATGAACATTAGATATAAGATAGGTTTCTGGAACAAGATTAGGTGAGAAAGTGAATTGGATTCAGCTCCAATAATTCATCTGCTGTCTTCAGCTTGAGGAAGGAACTCAGCCTTTTTATTGTTTTTGACATGTTATGTATAACAGAAACCCAGGTGAAATAATAACAATATCAAATTAAGAAAAATAGAGAGAAGATGGATGTGAGTGCTTTACCTTGGAAAGATATTGTTCTTAAGCATTATAAAAACAATTTAGAATTCTAGGGATGTTGTCATTTTCAAGTGGTAAACCATAGGGTGGTTATTATCACTATTTAGGATATATTAGATGCACATGCTCTGTGGAATGTTGCATATTGTTCAGCATTCTGCCCTCTTAGTGCTACATTCTGAAGTTGGAGCGGACAGACTGGTGGGTGTAAGAATAAGATCAGAAGCAATATGGAGTTGAATGGGGCGAAAGAAATGAGAACTATCCAAAAGTTATGAGATGGCAAACAGAGCCCAGATTTCATTGATTCAGAAAATGTACATTTGCATCACAAGAGAGTTATACGCAGCGATGGCAGTTGTTAAAAAAACGAATATTGAATAAAGTAGTTTTTTCTGTGAAGACCTTTTCTCATCCTTCATTTTGGAGACATTATTAATGGTAGTAGTAATAGTGTTTATTAAGTATTTACTGCATACAGAGCACTGCACTAAACACTGGGAGAGTAGTAGTAGTATTTATCATAGCAGAAGCACCATGGTTCAGTGGAAATAGCACAATCTTGGGAGTCAGAGGTTATGGGTTCTAATCTCAGCTCCGCCGCTTGTCAGCTGTGTGACTCTGGGCAAATCACTCTTCTCTGGGCCTCAGTTCCCTCATCTGTAAAATTGGGATGAAGACTGTGAGCCCCACGTGGGCAACCTGATCACCCTGTATCCCCCCCAGCGCTTAGAACAGTCCTTTGCACATAGTAAGTGCTTAGCAAATACCATCATTATTATTATTATTATCATGCACTTACTTTCTACAGAGCACTGTATTAAGCTCTGGGAGAGAATAAACAGATAGGAATTAGACATGGTCTCTGACCCTCGGACAGCTCACAGTCTAAGAGTATAAGTGGGGAGAAGGGACGGGAGACAGACCCATCATGAATGATGAAACGTTAAAACATAACACAGACAAATGCATATACACACACATACATGCACATACAATCCAGTAGTGTGCTGTGGCTACAGGAGCAGAATTTCAGGCTCCTTGTGGTTCAGATTATGAGGAACAACCAGAGCCCCAGCAACCACTGCAGCATCTTCCAGCCTTTTGTGGAGGCCTCATGTTGTCGCTGCTGTTCTCTTTGCTGCCTGGGTGGCGGAACGCAGGACAGGATGGAGTCTCCTCAGTGGCATGGAAGGGAGCCAGTATCAGGTCTTGGGGACAGATAGCATACCAAACTGTCTGGTGTGTGTATATATATGTGGTGGGGGGGATGCTGAGAGCATGTGGGAGCAGCTTTTATCCTTAGCCCAATGGGCACGGAGCCTTTGGGGAGCGGGGACCCTCGGTGGCAAGAGGGAAGGCGACAGATATGAAGGTATGCTTTGCTTGGCTGTGGTGGAAATTATTGGAATGGATGTTTTCTTGGACAATTAAATTTTTCGATTGTTGGAATGTGTCTCCAACAAAATGTTTTCCAAAGCAAAGGCATCCTTACAAAATCCCTGCCAATGTAGATTTGCCTGGATTTAACTTATTTCCCTTAACTCTGTGTGAATGGAGCTGTTGACCCCACTAGGTGCATTCTGAATTGACCCAATAACATTCTGGTAGTTATTTATAATAATAGTAATAATAATGGTGATACTTAAGCACTTACTATGTGCAAAGCACTGCTATAAGCACTGGAGGGATACAAGGTGATCAGGTTGTCCCACGTGGGGCTCACAGTCTTAATCCCCATTTTACAGATGAGGGAACTGAGGCCCAAGGAAGTGAAATGACTTGCCCAAGGTCACACAGCAGACAAGTGGTGGAGGCAGGATTAGAGCGCATGACCTTCTGACTCCCATGCCGGGTCTCTATCCACTACACCATGCTGCTTCTATGGGCAGAGGAACTGTTCTCTATCAGTATCACCTTGACCCTCTTGCTACCCCTAGATAATTGCTGCTGGACTAGTACACTAGCACCTAATTATTCACTGAATATTTAAGAATGAAATCAATCCAAATCAATCCTTGTACTCCTAACTTTCAGAAATTCAAGAAAACCATGCCCCATTTATGATTTAGGGGCACCATTTTGTGAGTGTCTTGCCTTTTGCAATGAACTTTTTAATTCAGTCTTTTCAGGGTGGATTTTACTAAGTCTTAAATGTAAAGCAATAGCAGTAGTAATAATAATAATGGTATTTGTTAAGCACTTAATATGTGCCCAGCACTGTACTAAGTAAGAGGTGAGGGGGAATACAAGCAAATCAGGTTGGACACAGTCCCTGTCCCAAGTGGGGCTCACAGACTCAATCCCCATTTTACAGATGAGGTAACTGAGGCCCAGAGAAGTGAAGTGACTTGCCCAAGGCCACACAACAAACAAGTGGTGGAGATGGGATTAGAACCCATGACATTCTGACTCCCAGGCCCCTGCTTTATACATTAGTAGTAGTATTAGGATTTATTGAGCACCCATTTGGTGCAGTATACTGTAGCAGGTGCTTGGAACGTACAGAATAAGGAGTTTATGCAATAATGGAGGAGACAAATATGTGCATATTTTGAAGAATAATCAAAATAAATAAGTGCATTGCTGGAAAGGAAGATCTCTAGATGCTTCCCACTAAGAAATGTTAATGCCATAAGCAGATGTAATTCTCTCAAGAGGAAATAAATTTATAGAAAATAGTGCAGGATTTCACAAGTAAAGTCCTTGAGTCTTGTAGGAGCTGAGTGCAGTCAATTACTTACAGCTGTCTTATATTTCCTTGTCTATGTGTGGCCATTGACTGACCTCACGGACATCAGACAGACACAGGTGATGTCGCACGCGTTACGCTGAGCCCACAGCGTGACATGATGACATCACACAAGCCATTGGGCAGTAGGGACCCATTAAATTTTTGACCCACTTTCTCACTGGTACTTTGTAAAAACTGCCTTGGTGGTGGGAGCAGCTTCTGTGGCCAAGCATATTTTTGAAGGGAATTTCTTTGTTAAAATTAGATTTTTGACTCAGATCTGCATGAGGCAAATATCACATTAAATGCCGGTCTAATGTTAGTAGAGAGCTTGCCGATCACACAGAGCCAATGTTTCTGGAAACGTGCATCACTAGTCTTTCCCCTTAGATTGTTCCAGAAACACGTCATTCTGCTGCCTAATTGACCGAGAGCATTTCAGGCTGTTGACCCTTCATTCTTGCCTCCACTTCACCCTGCTTCTTCTTAAGGGGAGGGCCTCAAGATAGCCCCAGTTTCCACTCTCCTCCTGCTCCAACGTATGTACTCTAATCATTACAGTGTTCTCCCACTACCCTAGAGACTAAGTAGATTCAGTTCACGAAGGTACATGAAGGCTCTCCTTCCTTGGCTTTGTATCTGAGTCATCAATCTTAAGGCATCATTCATTTACAAAGTCAGGGGAAGGAATCTCTCTCAAGGGAAATCAGTGAATGACTCCAGAGTGTGAATATGCCAGAGTATGACATAAGCATCAACTCCAACTGTGCATTACTATTTATAGCATATGTTGCTCTTTATATTTAGTGCCGCCACAATAGCTTCTGATATCGCATGGGAACTACTCGGAAAAATCTGGTCCCCAGATACAATGTCCCTGAAGGAGGTTGGTTTTATATGTCTATCATTCTTGTGAGGCCAGAGGATCCCACAGCAATTATGACCTGATTCAGCAGTGAGTAGTCTCTGAGGAAGAGTAAAGAACTATGGTATGCATGAGAAGCAGCATGGCTTAGTGGAAAGAGCCCAGGCATCGGAGTTCAGAGGTCCTTGGTTCTAATTCCACCCCAATGTAAATGCGATGGGCATCGTTTGATGCTAGTGTTGCATTCATCTGTTCATTCAGTGGTAATGTACTTGGATCCCTATGCTTTGGGCACTTGGTATTAACTCCACCCTCAGCCCCACAGCCATTATTTACCTGTTCATTATGTATATATTGTAGCTCTTTGTGGGCAGGGAAAATTTCTACCAACTCTGTTAGATTGTACTCTCTGAAGACCTTAGCATAAGTGCTCTGAACCGGTAAGCCATCAATAAGCATGATTGATTGATTGATTTATGTCTGTCTTCCTTTCTAGACTGTAAGCCCATTGTGGGCAGGGAGCGTGTCCACCAATTCTGTTGTATTGTACTCTCCCAAGTGGTTAGTGTGGTGCTTTATACACAGAAAGTGCTCAGTGAATACCATTGATTGAACACCCAGCAGGTGCAGAGCACTGTACTATGTACTCACAAGAGTACAATAAATGTAAAATACATGTTTCCTGCCCTTGTGGAGCTCTCTGGGATCTCACTGTATACTGTATAGGTTATCCCATCTAGCCACATGGTGTGTTGAAACTGCTCTAATAATAATAATAATAATAATACTTGTGGCACATTTACTTTGTGTCAAGCACTGTTTTAAGTGCTGGGATAGATACAAGATAACCAGGTCGGAGAAAGCCCCTGTCCCACATGCGATTCACAGTCTCCATAGGAGGAATTCGAACTCAATCCCCCCATTTTGTGGAGGAGGATACTGAGGCAGAGAGAAGTTGTGACTTGCCCAAAGTCACACAGTAGGCAAGTGGAAGAGCTGAGATCGGAAGTGGAATGTGATGTGTATAAAAGGTCCAGGTTTCACAACCTTAAAGATAATTGGGCATCACAGTTGCATTGTATACAATTGTGGTATTCATTAATCGCTTACTATGTACCAGCCACTGTACTAAGTGCTGGGATAGATATGAGGTAATCATATTGGACACAGTCCATGTCCCACATAGGGCTCACAGTCTTCATGCCCATTTTACGGATGAGGTGACAGACACAGAGAATTTAAGTGATTTGCCCAAAGTCATACAGCAGACAAGTGGCAGACCCAAGATTGAACCCAGGTCTGGCATGAATCTTGAAGCCGTGTTGACATCAATGTGTCTTTGAGCCTCCCAAAGGATACAATAGCCTTGTTCATTCAGCTTTTTCTCCATACTTATTCTTGCACCACTGGA
Source organism: Ornithorhynchus anatinus (assembly GCF_004115215.2). Taxonomy (NCBI): domain Eukaryota; kingdom Metazoa; phylum Chordata; class Mammalia; order Monotremata; family Ornithorhynchidae; genus Ornithorhynchus; species Ornithorhynchus anatinus. The sequence continues at coordinate 43,084,944 of NC_041753.1, read as the reverse complement.
TAATGTGTTTCTAATGTAACAAAATTTAGTAATGCCATTCAATTCTTTGTAACTGAAGTTGATTCTTGGTTATGTGTAGGGTTAGCCAGATGTGGGTTGGTTCAAATCTTCAGTCTTCAGATTATTGCCCATCCATAGTGCTTTGCTCAATCTAACAAGCAGGTCATAATCATCTGCATTTCTTCGTGTGTGTGTGTGTGTGTGTGTGTGTGTCCAGCATTGTTATCAATTTATAGGAGTAAATGGTATTTTAGGGACTCTTTCAGTTCTACAGGCTGAGAGCATATCGAGAGTTTCCCAGAGGATAAGAATCCTATTTGGATACCAACTTCCAGATGCCCTGCTGCCACTTCAAGCATAGCTACATACAGAAGTTTGAATGGACTAGACCTAGTTCATAAGCCCACTTTACTCCCTTGGTGATGGGAAAAGGATCTGACGAGGTCCCTCCAGTTCAAATCTAGCTGACAGTATTACTGTGAAGTAGTTTGGGGATCTTGGCAGGGTTTTCAGGGCAACCAAGTAATTGCCAGAAATCACATCTAAGGTGTCCAATATTTTCTACTGTCTTTGAACAACTTTTTGAGGCCCTGCTTTGTTTTTCTGCATTTCTCTCATATCTCACCTGCTGCTAAGATCATGTCTGCTGTGTCCCCATGTGGTCTGAAGCCATGTTGTGATTTGGGGAGGGTGTTGTTACCAATGTTCTTCAGTAGTTCATCCAAGAGTGACCTGGCCAGGATATTGCCAGCAATGGAAAGCCATGAGATCCCACAATTTCTGCAGTCAGTCTGCTCCCCTTTGAGGACGGTGATAATGATGACTTTGAAATACTGTGACATTTCCCTAGTGTTATGTATGTTGAGAAAGAGCCTTGCTTGTAAGCTCATTATGGGTAGGGAACATGTCTGCTGATTTCTCGTATACTACTCTCCCAAGTGCTTAGAACAGTGCTCCTTACATAGTAAGAGTTCAGTAAATATCATCGATTGATTTTAGATCTCAGCCTGTATAAAATATTTGTAGAAATTATTTAGTGCCATCTCTCCAAATAATTGAAATTTGTGTACTGTATCTCATTGATATTTCCAGCATAAGTGTGTGGTAGGTAGATAGTAGAGTAGTATTTTCTGCAGAGTTCTCAGACTAGAAATATGGAATTTTTAAAAAGTTATCACTTTTCATGCTAAAGAACAGCTCGGGAGACATTTGAATTTTCAAAGCAACTTTTGTATTCTGAACATAGAATATATTCAATAGAAAAATGGTAATAAAATAAATGGGAATTGTCATTCAAACTGAGCATAGATGGATGAGATGGGGAAAATGAATTCCACTGCACTGATTTATTTTCAAGATATACAGAAGTCACACAATCCTCATCTACGGTGGATCCAAGTGAGTCTGTAGTATTTAAGGAGAAATTGTTCCATTGTATTGGTGTTATATTTAAGTGGAACTTTTCTATCTATTTTGACACCATCATTTCCAGTGAATTATATCAATGCCTCTCTCCCCCTCTATACTGTAACCTTGTTAATAATAATAATAATAATAAATTAAGACATTTGTGAAGCGCTTACTATGTGCCAAACACTGTTCTAAGCACTGGGGTAGATACAAGGTAATCAGGTTGTCCCACATGGGGCTCACACTTTTAATTCCCATTTTACAGATGAGGTAACTGAGACACGGAGAAGTGAATTGGCTTGCCCAAGGTCACACAGTGGACAAGTGGCAAAGCCGGGATTAGAACCCACGTTCTCTGACTCCCAAGCTCGTGCTCTTTCCAGTAAGCCAAGCTGCTCCTCTTGTTGAGGGCAGATAGTTCATTCAATAGTATTTATTGAGCGCTTACTATGTGCAGAGCACTGTACTAAGCGCTTGGAATGTACAAATCGGTAACAGATAGAGACAGTCCCTGCCCTTTGATGGGCTTACAGTCTAATGGAGTGTGTCCATCAACTGTTAGATAATATTCTCCCAAGCACTTCGTACAGTGTTCTGCAAACAGTAAGCACTCAATAAATGTGATTGATTGATGATCAGTTCCTCCAGGATAAACTCAAGTAGATGCATGGAAATATTGGCCATTGTCCATTGGAGTTCAGAAAAGTTAGGTTTCTCTGATGGACAGAATGGTATAATTTGCAAAACTTTCATTATATGCCATGTTTTTTAAGCAGGGTATTCAAGTATTAAAGTTGAATATAGCCTTCCATATCAGTTACAGAATATCACTAAACGCCCAATGGCTGCATACATTCAACCAAACAACAAATGTTGTGTGGTTTTCACTCCCCTGCACTCATGAATTTTCAACATGCCATCAAATATTCTTGATTCTCATTCATTATTTAAGACTTTCCCTTCTGTTAATATTTTATATGATTTCATGAAGAGCCTGATTCAAGGTTAGGCTTCCTGTGTTGATATGGTTGTTGATTTTACTTGTAAATTCTGAATGAATTAGTCAACTTCCTATGGGAATATCGGTTGGGATTGTTGTGGTAGCCCAAGGATGCTTGTGCCTGAAATAATGTTAGTTATTCATTAATATCTGTTTACCTAGGATTTACATACACTCCCCTCCCCCCTCAGCTTTGCCAAGCTGCAGGTCTCCCATACTTCTAAGCCATTCTAAAAAGCTATCTTCTGCAGGAGGCAGTCCCTGATTTATTTTCTCACCTTTCTGGTCATACCACCCTCTCAGCCACCACAGCACACTTAAGCCCTTATGAGTGTGTATCTTGTTTATGGCTTTATGTCCCCCCTTGTATTTCAGTATTTATACTCTTCACACTCCTAACTCTTGTCCATTGTTGTCTACTTGTTTTCTTCATGAAACTATAAGCTTCTTGAGGGCAAAGATCACATTTTGTACTTTTATATTTCCCTCAGTGGTGCTTGGTTCAGAGTAGTTACTCTCCTGAATGGCACTGATGATGAAGTTTACAGTACCTATTGATGAAAACAGGATTTACTGATGGCATCATTTCCCAGTTCAGTACATGTATAACAGCAGTCTGTGCACTATAGTAGAATCAAAGATATTTTCTATGTGCAGTGCACTGTGCTAAACAAGGGGCAATTGAAAAGTAAACAAATTTGACAAGGTAGAATCTTGCATGACTTAGGGATAGGGATTCCTATTTGCTCCCATTCTGGGGGCTACACAGTCTGAGGGAAACTTTAGTCCTGGGAAACACAGAGACTGTGTTGCAGTCACACATGCCCAAAGAATTATGTATAGTATTAATAGTACATATGAAACACCTACTGTGTGTAAAGCACTGTAGTAAGCTCTAGGAAAAATGTATGGGTGACAACTAGATGTGGTCCTTGGCCCTCAGTGGTTCCCAAACTAAGAATAAAGTGGGAAGAGGGAATTGACACTGAAGTAAAACAACATAAAAGACAATAACGGCAATAAAAAGGATGAGAGCAGTAGGGGACTGTGGCTCGAGGAGTGTTTTAGCCCTCTTAGGGCTCAACACAACAGTCATAGCGCATCCACAATCTCAGTCTTTTCAACATTCTAAAGGTTAAGAAGACCTCATGCTGCTGGAGTTTATTTACCCTTTCCCAGCCCAGAGCTTGGACTGATGGGTAGTTCTGAGGGCATTCCGTCTCCTGAGCTGCAAGTCCTGGTAGTCCTGTGGAGAAGGTGGGGGGTGTCAGCGGCCTTCCGCGGCTTTACCCTTCCTGGTCTGAGGTAGGAAAGCATTGGAAAAATGCACACTTAAGGAAGAAGCTGAGAAGGGGAGTTAAAAAATAAGTAACTTACCAGAAACGTGAAAAGTGTTTAAAAAAACAAACTAAAACACCTCCATAATAAGACCAGGTAGAATACATGCCCCAGAATGACCAAAACAAAACACAAAATGGGTGATCAAACAGAAACCCTGTTTGGCTAACTGATAAAAAGACCACATAGGAAGAAAGATAATCCTTTCAGAAATGGAAAACTCATTCTAGAAAGGAGAATCACAAAGTCCATTAACAGGGCAAGTCAAGTGCGAATAGGAAGATCTGAAGCTCAGTGAGTGGGCTGAAAATTAGCAGATGAGCTTCAGTGTAAACAAATGCAAGGTAATGCACCCAACTAGGGTAAAAGAATCCAAATTATAGCTACAGGTTGATGAGCTTAGAGAAACACAGGAGGTAGAATGGCCTAGGGGAAAGAGTGGGGAACCGGGAGTCAAGATATCCGGGTTCAAGTCCTAACTCTGCTGCTTGTCCACTGTGCGATCCTGGACAAGTCAGTTAATTTCCAGTGCTTCAATTTCCTCTTCTGTAAAATGGGAATAAAATATCTGTTCTCCTGTCCACTTAGACTGTATGGAACAATGATTGAGTGCAAACAGATTATGCTATACCTTTCCCAGAACTCAGCACAGTATTTGGCACATTGAAAGCACTTAAGTTCCCAAAGAAATTTTGATGTCACTTGTTGACTCTTCACTCATTTAGTCAGCATGGTTTTTTCAATCAATCATTCGCATATATTGAGTACTTACTCTGTGCAGAGCACTGTACGAAGTGCTTGGGAGAGTACAATATAACAGAGTTGGTATACACATTCCCTGACCACAATGAGCTGACAGTCTAGAGGGGAAAACTGCACTGTGTACTGTATGGTTATTGAAACTGTACTGTGTTTTGGGAGTGTACAATAAAAGTAAAAGGCAAAATCCCTGCCCTCAAGGAGTTTAAAGTCTAATGAAGGAGTTTACAGTTCAGTTGATTGTTCATTAAACTTAACAGTACACTGTACATCAGTGGTAGAAAGGCCAACTCAGTGTTGGACACCATCAGGAAAGAGCTAGAAAGGAAAGCAAAAAGCAATAGTTTGCCATGATATGAAACTAATAACTACTACCTTTCCTCCTGCCACTGAGGGTCCTCGCTCTCAGCATGCTCTATGCTCACCAGGCAGGGAAAAAATCTGCTATCGTGTGTATCCACAGCATGAAGCCTCCACAAAACCTGAGGAGATGGGTGGCTGTGGGTGTGCCCTGAACTCTGAGCCCCAAGAAGCCTGTAATTCTGCTCCTCTAGCCACAGCACCTTATTGATTCTGTTTATATTTTGTGTAAGTCTGGGCTCTGTTTCCATGTTTCGTCATTCATTCACTCAATCAATCGCATTTATTGAGCACTCACTGTGTATTAAACTCTTGGGAAAGTACATGTGTGTGTGAGGTGACTGTCTCTAGTCCCTTCTCCCAACTTGTATTCTTAGAATGTGAGCCCCCCCAAGGGTTAAGAACCATATCTAATTCCCTTTTGTGTATTCTTTCCCAGTGCTTAGTACAGTGCTCCATACTCAGTGAGCACTTAATAAATACTATTACTACCACCACCAAGGTTCACGTTTTACAAGGTTTAGGGATGGGTAATCAAGATGATCAGGAAATTGACTAAAATTCTATTAGGATGAGCTGAAAGGGTCATGATGCTTCAGTTTGGAAAGATGCAGTCTGAGAAGGAACATGATTGAAGTCTAGACTACACCTGAGAGTTTCCAGTTAGGGCTGAGAAAATCCCAGATAATGCCTTTCTGACCTATTAGCTTTTTTGTGAATCCTGCCCTATCCCAGTTTTCATCCCCACTAAAGCCCCTGCCCTCCCCGCTTTCTTCCCGCCCCCCAGCCCTGCACCCATTCTCCCTTTCACACAAAAAGGCACCTTTGGCTTTGCAATACTTCATTTAGGTTATTAATAGTAACTGAAAATGATTAGGTGATGCTGAAATACCTTCTGTTACACGTAGTTATTGCTATGAACTGAGTCCCAGTGTGTACATTGGCAGTTTTTCTAAAGAAAAGTATTTCAGGTCCTTTTAACTAAACCAGTTAAGAAAAGTTTTTATCCATTTGCCATTTGGATAAACTTCCCAATTGCCTACCTAAAATTATATTGAGTTCTTTCCAATTAGAGAAAAGTTAAGTGGATTTCCTCCTGGCTAATGACTGGTGTACCTTCCTACTATACCCAATATGTCAGAAGAAAAACGCTTTTATATAATGTTTTCTCTTGAACCTGAGCTCAAGAAAACTTTATTTTTATTTATCTCCTACAGAAAGTGAGTGAGAAGGTTGGAGGGGCCGAAGGAACCAAGCTAGATGAGGACTTCAAAGAAATGGAGAGGGTAAGTGTGTTTTTGCAATCCTTGAATTTTGAAGTTGGAGAATTTGCAAGTGAATGGGAAAATTGGCATGGAATAATCCAGTGCTTAATTTGCAGTGACTGTTTTACCTGAGCGATATTCATTATTGTTTTTCATCTTAACTTAACAAATGAGAAGATAAGCAGGGCCAGGGATAGTCTTAAGAATGTGCTTTACTGAACAACACATACGTGTAAAAGCAAGTAAGTTTTCTAACTAGTTGTTCTAATTTCAAAATCTGAGTTGCTTGAACAGATGAAAAATTCTCTCCATTTCAAGTCACCGATCAATCTTTGGTATTTACTGAGTGCTTATTGTGTGCAGAGCACTATACCAAGGGCTTGGGAGAGCACAGTCCAATGGAATAAGTAGACATGATTCCCAACCGCACGGAGACTAGAGTCTACAGTTACAGACTAGAGGGTGAGACAGCTATTAAAGTAAATTACACATGGAGGAAGGGTAGAAATCATAGTGCTTAAGAACTACGGACCTATTTGCACAGGCGACATGGAAGGGAAGCATTGACAGGGAATCAATCAATCAATGGTATTTACTGAGTTCTTACTGTGTGTGGAGCACTGTACTAAGCTCTTGGGAAAGTGCAATATACTCGAGTTGGTAGATACAATCCCTGCCCACAAGGAGCTTATAGCCTACAAGGGGAGACAGGCATTAAAATAATTACAGTTAGGGGAAATAGTGGAATATAATCAATCATATTTATTGAGTGCTTACTATGTGCAGGAGCAGTGTATTAAGTGCTTAGGTTAGCACAATATAACAATATAGCAGACACATTTCCTGCCCACAGTGAGCTTACAGTTTAGAGGATAAGGATCTGTACATGAGAGAAGTGAGGGCTTAGTCAGGGAAGGCCTACTGGAGGGCTTTGAAAATGGGGAGAATGGTGATCTGGCAGAAATGAAGAGAGAGGGAATTCCAGGCCAGAGGGAGGACATGGGCAAGGGTTTGGTGGTAATATATATGAAATCAAGATACAGTGAGTAAGTTATATCCTTCAAGATTTAAAGAGGGAAGGAAATGGTTTTACCTTCATCATCATCATTAGTAGTATTTATTGAGTGCTTACTGTGTGCAGAGCACTGTTCTAAGCACTTGGGAAAGTACAATATGACAGAGTTGGTAGACACATTTGTGGTTATTAGTAACCACGCAAGCACATTTTCTAGTCAAATGATGCCTAGATTAATCGGTACTTATTCAGTCTCCAACAGGTGCATTGCCTCCTTTCAGAAACAAATTGCCTAGTAATCTGTGTTTCCAGCATTCAAGTGTGAAAGGGAAATGGCTTTGGTGAAATGTAAAAGCTGAATTCAAAACAAAGCAAGATCACACAAACCTATATGGTGCTTTAAAATTAATTTAATCACTTTAGACTATTTTATTTTCAAATTTTTGCATTACTTGCATGTGGCTGTACAGCTCAACCAATCGCATGGCTTCAGCTGCAATCATAAATCTACCTCACCAGTCCTAGCCTCTTTTTTGTTTTACAACTATTCATTCATTCAATAGTATTTATTGAGCACTTACTATGTGCAGAGCACTCTACTAAGCGCTTGGAATGTACAAATCGGTAACAGATAGAGGCAGTCCCTGCCCTTTGACGGGTTTACAGTCTAATCGGGAAAGACAGACAGACAAGAACAATAGCAATAAATAGAATCAAGGGGATGAACATCTCATTAAAACAATAGCAAATAAAGAGAATCAAGGTGATGTACATCTCATTAACAAAATAAATAGGGTAATGAAAATATATACAGTTTAGCGGATGAGTACGGTGCTGAGGGGATGGGAGGGGGGGGGGAGGAGCAGAGGAAAGGGGAAAGGGAAACTACATTTCCTCCTGCCTCCAGGTCACACCCAGATGAATGTTCCTCTGGTACTTCAAACTGAATATGCCCCAAACTGAACTCCTTATGTCCCCAACTAAATCCACTCTTCCTTCAAACTTCCCCACTCTAGTTAACAATACCACTCTCACAGTGCAGTGTCTTTTTAAAAAAATGGTATTTTTAAGCACTTACTATGTTCCTGGCACTGTACTAAGCACTGGGGTAGGTAGATACAAGCTAATCAGGTTGGACACAGTCCAGGTCCCATGTGAGGCTCACAGTCTTAATCCCTATTTTACAGATAAGGTAACTGAGGCACAGAGAAGTTAAGTCACTTGCCCAAAGTTACACAGCAGACACATGGTGGAATAAGGTTTAGAACCCAAGTCCCCTGACCCCCAGGTCACACTCTTTCCACTAGACCACACTGCTTTTCATCTGTGTAATCTTTGATTCCTCACTGGCTTCAAAGCTCTCCACCAACCCTCCCTACAATTCTCACTATACACTCCTCCCAAATTAATTTACTCACTCTCACCACTCCCATCTCCAGTTCCTGGCTAATGCCTCCACTTTGCCTGGAACTCCCTCCTCTTTTCTAATCCAGTAGATCACAGTCGTCATCTTCCCCCCTCCCCCCCAATTTTTACAATCCTTCTGAAATCTTACCTTCTCCAGTTAATTTTCTTCTCCCCAAGTCACATGTGCCCAACTACTACCTAAACAGGTATGCATTCTGAACCACCCAGACCACTTATTCACATATCAATTTACATACACAAATATTTAAACATTTATTTCTGCACTTATCTATCTTTCCAGTCCCTTTTTCCTACAAACTAAATTAGTGTTCCCCGTTAGAGTTTTAAGGACATGGATCACATCTTTTACCTCTATTGTACTCTCCTATACGCGTAGTACAGTACTGTGTACACAGGTGCACAATAAATATCATTGATTGAATGTTGTCAAGTAACTGCAATAAGAACCATTAAATTTTTCAATGCTGAGTTAAGCATAACTCCAAGCAATATTTTTCTCAAGGCCTAAAAAGATATGCATTTCCTAGGTCCAATGTTTAAATTCCTACTGATAGATTTGTACTACACAGGCCTTTAAGTTGGCCAGTTGGATCACTGGAGAGCTAGTGTTTGTCTTCAGCCTTTCTGATGACTGCATAGCTATGATCAATTAAGACTGGAAAAATTGAAGAATTATATGGCTGGATTAAATTATTGACATGGAATATTGCAATTTATTATTATGCAGCCAACTATGATTGTTCAGGGAGTTGGCTTCCAAGGCTGTTGTTTAACCATTTGCTCCCCTCTTCTTTCTTCCCCTTCCCACCTTCTGTCCACCCTTTGGCCACTCTGCTGCTGGCCCTCCAGGGGGAGGACTGGTGGTGAATTGGCAGAACTTTTAATAAAGTCCCATCAAGAAAAAAAATAATTCAGTTCCTACACTTTATTTTCCAATTAAAAATAAATTCAACATTGTATATATTTTGGGAGTGTTCATGCTCGCTATCAAGCAGCACTGGAGAGTATTGTTTTACGCCTACAGGCAGGTTCGACAGCTGAAATCAGTAAGATGAAACAAAAGAATCCCAGTGGTAAATGCAGGTAGGGCATTTGAAATGCAGGAATTACACTCCCACGTTTGGTGGTTTACTATTTCATCATTGCAAATCAGGATGTGCTCTTCTATTTGGACACAGCCCCCAGAAGAGGGACATTCCCTTTTGGAGTCCATGATGGGGGAGGGTAAATTGCAGGATGCGGGGCATTGGAGAAATAAGAACATGGCCCTGCGCTGTATTCCCCCCTTTAGGATCAAGGGTTCATATTTAGAGGGGTCAGAAAAAGAAAAGAGAGAAAGTGAAACAAATTGTCCTGATTCCTATTAGGACAATTAAATCGTCTTATGGGAAAGAAGATAGAAGCTATTAGGTAAAATGTGGTTTGGAGGTTTATCTAGGATTTCTGTCTCTTCTTGCCATCCTTCTCCCCCGCTAGTATTACTAATTTGGCTATCCGGTTGTTCTGAGGTAGGGATTTGTCCATGAGTGCACATAGATGATGACCTATGTTATTTCTTACAAAGATTATTCTCAGACAATTCTACATCAATTCTACCATTATGAGGACATATAGATTTTCAAGATGGAATCCGATCCTCAGAGAAGAGCACCCTAAATCAGTAATCACAAATTCAATTCTCAGCCCAGATATTAATTCATCATTTCTCCAGTAAAGAGTAAAAATGATCCAATACCATTCCACTTCTTACAGGCCTGTATGGTTGAATAAGTTGACAGGACATACCAGGGAAACAGGATGGACTAGTGGAAAGGGCACGGTCCTGAGAGTTAGTGGCCCTGGGTTCTAATCCTGCTCCGCTACTTCCCTGCTGTGTAACCTTGGACAAGTCACTTAACTTCCTGTGCCTCAGCTTCCTCATATGTAAAATAAGGATTCAATATTTGTTCTCCTTCTCCTGCACTTAGATTTGCACCCTTTATTCACCCCACCATCAGCCCCACAAGACTTATGTACATATCCATAATGTATTTGATCCATGTCTGTCTCCCCCTCTAAACTGTAAACTCCTTGTGGGCAGGGGACATTTCTACTAAATTTGTTATATTGTACTCTCCCAAGCACTTAGTATGGTGCTTGGCACACAGTAAGTCCTCAATAAATATAATTGATTAATTGATTGATTCCCACATTGACTCTGAGCCCCCTGTGGGACAGGAACTGCATCCAACTTGATTATGTTGAATCTATCCCAGTGGTTAGTACAGTGCTTGGTACATAAGTAAGCCCTTAACAATCACCACAATTATTACAATTAATCATTGATGAGTCTGGAGCCCTATCGTTGATTGAAGGGAGATGAGAGCTGCAGAGTCACTCTTAAGTGATGGCTCCTCTTATTGCTATGTTGAAGAGCTGGAGCAATAGCAACTTACCTAAAATTAAGATGTTTAGGAACCCCAAGAATTTGAACTTTCCTTCATCTTCCTTTTCTGAACACTATCAAGGAAAGAGAAGACAGCAGAAGCCCAGGTGTGTGTTGTATGCATTAGTTAGGGGTACAGAGTACTAGGTTCAGTTAGGTGCGTTAGGACATATTGCTCCCCACTGGGCTTCATGAAATGTTGTTTTTTCTGGCCCTGCTGCTCAAAATATCCAGCTGGAATCTCAGTGATACATGGTTAGCAAACCACAGAAGCCAACTTTCTTTGCAAGCTTTTGGGTTCATCATAAATTGATCTGGGAAGAAAGGAGGGCCTTCTGTATTTAACTGAAAAGCATCCTGCTCTCTGCTCACGTCGGGCAGATCTTTCTTCTCGTCTGCCATGCTTTGCTACATATTCTGTATTCTCTGAACTGCCTGACCATTAATGTGAGGCTTCCCATGGGGATTGAGAATGGAGTCTAGGCAACAAAGAGCCACAAAGTAGCTCCACAAGGAATATTTTACTCTGGATTTGATATCTCATATCATTTTTCCTTTTTCTTTTGTGTGATGCTCACATAAAAGCATGTAGACTCACCTTTCCAAAACCTAAATAGAATCACCTTTCCCCAGAAGGTTTTCAAATTCCGGGCCTTTATTTTGTAGTTCTTTTTTTTTTTTTTCCCATAGAGGTACAATTAGGAATCCTAATTTATTAAATAATAATAATAATGTTGGTATTTGTTAAGCGCTTACTATGTGCAGAGCACTGTTCTAAGCGCTGGGGTAGACACAGGGGAATCAGGTTGTCCCACGTGGGGCTCACAGTCTTAATCCCCATTTTACAGATGAGGGAACTGAGGCACAGAGAAGTTAAGTGACTTGCCCACAGTCACACAGCTGACAAAATGGCAGAGCTGGAATTCGAATTAAATAGTACCACTCTGAAAAGCAAGCAGGGATTCTGGAGTTTGTTTCTCTAATCAAGCAAAAAATACACTCTCCAACTGATAAATACAAAAAAACCACACCAGTGCACATCTTAACCCTGGCACCATCTTCCTCAAGGAGCCATGGTAATGTAACAGTGTGGTTATTTGGTCACAGTAGGAACTGGGCACAGTAATTCAGCCTCTTCATTCAAATACAAAAATGTGAAATTGCTTTAAAGAATGATATTGGCTACTTACAGGCTCCAAGTGTAGGCACCTGGTCCAGATGCCTGCAGGATTTACCAAATGGGGAACCAAAGCTTCCAGATTTAAAAAAAATTGGAGTGAATTCTGATATTTTTAACTGACATTCCCGTTTCCTTTCAGCAGTATCCTTGAGTGTATTCCAACTGGACTGAGATATGCTGCCATACAAGCAGACAAAAGCATCTTCTCCTTTTGATTGAGTCTCAAGAAAAAAATGTTCCCTCCTTAGATATTCTCTAGCAGAATGAGCATATTAACTGTATGTGAAGCAAACAATAGTGTCTAATATAGATCTACATATAAGTGGATCACATACATCTCAAATATGGTTAGAGAAATTACTTCTTTGAACATTCGTTTGTCATCAGATAATGGAGTTTGGCTATATGATGATGATGGTATGTGTTGTGTTATCACATGCACATAGAATTTGATGAATAAAAATTTCAGGAGAATCAAGCCCTTGTAGAGATGAACCTTTTATTCCTAAAGAAACAGTTCCCAGGTTTTAGCCATCAATTTTTCTGCAACCTCCAAATGAAATGCTTTGTAAAGTGAATTAATTTCCATGTGCACAATTCAGAGTCCAAATTGCGCTAGGGTAAGAATAAGACAGAAATAGTCAAACTATAGTACACATACATTGACTAGTGTTGTGCAAATGGTTTACTCTGGGTAAACTTAACTTCTCTGTGCCTTAGTTGCCTCAGTTATAAAATGTGGATTTAGTACCCAATATGTCTTGCCTTAAGACTGTGATCCCCAAGTGGGACAGGAACTGTGTCTGATTGTTTTGTATTTATACCAGTGCTTAGCACAGTGTTTAACACATCATAAACACTTAACAAATACCACAATTATTATTATTTTACCAACATTTAGTGGCATTCTATCCAGAATGCAGATTGTCAGAATAGCATTTTCTATTTTCCAAAACACGTAGTCCACCTTGACTACTGCATCTGCTTCCTTGATGACCTCCCTGCCTCCTTTCTCTCTCCACTCCAGTCCATACTTTACTCTGTTGCCTGGATCATTTTTCTAAACATTCAGACCATGTCTCCCGACTCCTCAATAACTTCCAATGGATGCCCATCTACCTCTGTATCAAATAGAAAGTCCTTACTCAATCAACTCGCCCACTCCTGCCTTACCTCACTAAAGTACTTCAGCCCAGACAGCACACTTTGCTCCTCTAGCACCAGCTTACTCAGTGCCCTGATCTTGTCTACCTCACCACCGACCCCATTCCCAAGTTCTCCCCCTCATCTGGAACTCCCTCCCCCTCCATATATGCCAGACCACCACTTTCCCCAAATTCAAAGCCTTAATAAGGTCTCATCTCCTCCAAGAAGCCTTCCTTTATTAAGCCCTATTTTCCTCAGCCCCCTCTTCCTTCTGTGTCATCCATGTACTTGTATCTGTGACATTCGGGCATTTTATATTCACCCCACCCTCAGCCCCACAGCACTTATGGATGTATCTATAAATCATACGTTTATTATTTATTTATATTAGTGTCTGTCTCCCTCTATAGACTGTAAGCTCGTTGTGGGCAGGGAACATGTCTATCAACTCTTGTGTTCTTGTATTGTGCTCTCCTGAGCACTTAGTACAGAGTGCTCTGCAAACAGTAAGCACTCAGTAAATACCGTTGATGATGGTGGAAACACATTTTATATAAGAACTGAGTATGCACAAAATTCCCCAGCACACTTTCCCTTCATGCTTCACAGCCTCTAAAGAGATAGTGAAATAAAATGAGACTTTACTACTGGCCTGGACAATTGAATAATTGGCTGCCTTCATGGCTACCTTGGTCACAGCTCTTCAAAGGTGTAGAATTCCTCAATAAGAATTGATGAGTGGCAGGGTTTATTTTTATCAGTGCTTGTCAGGAGCTTCTTTTGTATGTGCTTTTCATAATGGAGGGGAAGACATTTGTCTAAATTTTCTACAGGCTGCTAATTAACTTTGCAAATGGAAACCTCAACACTTACAACTTAACACATTTTTGCCAATCTAAATGAAACTGTTGAATGCTTCTACTTTCGGGCAGTATTTTACATGACTCTAAAATTTCTTTGTTAATATGAGTTAGTTGCACTTTGTGACTGAAAGTACTACTACTATTTTATTTATTTTTATGGTATTTGTTAAGTGCTTACTATGAGCTAGGCACTGTACTAAGCACTGTGGTAGATACAAGCCAATAATGCCATAAACTTGGCATTATCCTTGACTCTTCTCTCTCATTCAACCCACGTATTCAATCCATCACTAAATCCTGTCAGTTCCACCTTCACAACATCGCTAAACTCCCCCCTTTCCTCTCCATCCAGGGTGCTACAGTGTTAACCCAATCACTTATCCTGTCCTGCATTTATTGCTCTATCAGTCTCCTTGCTGATCACCCGGCCTCCTGTCTCTCCCCACTCCAGTCCATACTTCACTCTGCTGCCTGGATCATTTTTCTACGAAAACATTCAGGCCACATTTCCTCATTTCTCAAGAACCTTCATTGTTCGCCCAATCAGCTCTACATCAGATAGAAACGCCTCACCATTGGCTTTAAAGCAGGCAATCACCTTGCCCTCTCCTACCTTACCTCGCTATCCTCCTACTATACCCCAGCCCACACACTTCGCTTCTCTAATGCTAACCTTATTACTGTACCTCGATCTCATCTATCTTGCCACAACCTCTCTCCCATGTCCTGCCTCTGGCCTGGAACGCCCTCCGTCCTTATATCCAACAGACTCTCCCCACCATCAAAACCTTATTGAAGGCACATCTTCTCCAAGAGGCCTTCCCTGACAAAGCTCTCCTTGCCTCTTCTCCCACTGCCTTCTGCATCACCCTGACTTGCTCCCTTTATTCATCCCCCTTCCCAGCCCCACAGCACTTTTGTACATATCTGTAATTTTATTTATTTATATGGATGTCTGTCTCCCCCTCTAGACAGGAAATGTGCTTGTCTATTGTTATTTTGTACTCTCCCAAGGGCTTTGTATAGTGTTCTGTACCCAGGAAAGATCAATAAATATGATTGACACAGTCCATTTCCCAGATGGGGATTACAATCTTAATCCCCATTTCTCAGGTGAGGTAACTGAGGCAAGGTAAGTTAATCAACTTGCCCAAGGTCACACAGCAGACTAGTGACAGAGTTAGGATTAGAACCCAGGTCCCTCTGACTCCCACACACATGCTCTATCCACTAGACCATGCTGGCCTCTCGTGCTTTTATGTGCAGTTAAATCTGCACAGAAGTCCACCCAGGAAATTAAGTGGTTTTGAAGTGTTTCAGAATTTAAAAGCATACTAAGCCAATTTATTCTGACAGTTTGCCTCTCAGGTCTCCTTTGCCTTCCCTTTTATGCTCCTGATGGCCTACTGAAGTGTTTCTCATTAATGCAGATTGAGAATGACCTCTATCTTAGAAGACGAAGAAACTGAGGCACAGAGATGTTAAGCGACTTGCCCAAGGTCATGCAGCAGACAAGAGGCAGAGCCAGGATTAGAACCCATGTCCTCTGACTCCCAAGCCCATGCTTTTTCCCTTGTTGGCCATCATCAGGGAATGGAACAAGATATATCTTTAGTTTGTTTCTGATTAGGTAAAATAAAAATTGAGGTTGCAATAAGTCTCCTTGTGTGCTTAAATGCTTCTTAGTTCTCAAAATGCATTCAAAGTTAATCAATGGCATTTATTGAATGTTTACTATGTGTGGAGAACTGTACTAAGCACTTGGGAGAGTACAATACAGTAGAGTTGGTAGACGTGTTTAGTCCTAAGCAGTACTGCTATTGCAAGTCTGTTTATGAATGGCCCCACGTTCTTTGATATTTTACTCTAGCAGGCAATGACAAGCTCAGTGGACATGTGTCCTTGTCCTTTACATTGCTGGACTTGAAATGCCTTTCCTGGAATCAGCCCAAATCTATAAAGAAGTGAGAACGACCTTCTCCAACTACTGCCCAACTGTCTATAGTCTTGGATTTTTTTTATAAACTCTTTGTTCTTCTATTTCAGAAAGTGGATGTCACCAGCAGGGCAGTGATGGAAATAATGACTAAAACAATAGAATATCTTCAACCCAACCCAGGTAATGGAACAACAGACTGAGTTCAAGTGTCATTTGAAAGTTTCTGAAGTAGTTTCTCATCTAGTTGATATGCAAGAGAGTTTTGTTGATTTCCTGCACTTTCACTTCAAATTAATCTTCTCTAGAGTTACAGCTTCTCTAAATGTAGAGCATTCCTGTTCAGATTGATATGTTTATTTTTCTTAAATTAAATGAACTGCAAGGGGCTATCAAGTGGATTTTGTTGCTGCTGCATTTAAATTGATTTCATTACAGTTAACATCTGCATTATGCTCTTGGAAATATGAGGAATTATTCTGAAAAAGAAGCACCTTCTAAGGCCCTAACCCAAAAGCAAGTAATAACTTACTCCAACAGGATCTGTCCTTGCATTTAAGTATTCTAACCCTTTTGAAAAGGGCACAAGTACTACCCTTGGGAATATTATTATTCTGTATCATAGAGTATTATAGTATGTTTGAATATTCAATACAACTTTTGTTATCTGAAATGGTGAGGAAATAGGAGGTTCCAGTAAGTAAACAATCCTGATTAAGAATCAGTGATGGAGAGTCAGGGCTGCCTTGGAGAATCATTAGGGAAAGCAGCTGTTTGCTAATCAGAATAGCAAGAACACCTTGTTGCTTGCAAGTACTCCAAGTACCCAAGACAACCCTGTAGGACTCAACAGAGAGATTTTGAGGGAGAGTTTCAGGGAATTGCACACAGCTTGACTTCATTAGCCCCTTCTCTCCCGACAGGAAGGACTTAAATATACTGTCATCTTTGCAGGCTTCAATAAATTCCAGTTATTAGATATTTCCACTTGGTAAAATGCTTCAAAGTAAAGCTTTTACTCAGAATATACATTTTTATATTATAAAATGTATTATAATACATGATTTGTCTTAAATAGTATTGTTATACTTTATATATAACCCTTTTTATTTAATCAGGTGATGCATATCAGCTCCTTACCTGATTGATCTTTGGATTGTGGGTCATTTTTCCTCAGAAAAATGAATTTACATGTCAAAGTTTTCCATTTCCCTTTTACAACTTAAAAATATCTACTACATGATAGTGATTTTACCAGAATCTGTAAAATACACCCAGTTCAGTATATACAGTATGATATATTTCCTCCTCTGACCCTTAGTGTTTTTACAGAGTTGGAGACTATCAATGTTTTTTTTTAAAAAAATAATTGAACCGTGAAGAACCTCCAAATCTAAAAGAATAAGTCTTCAAGTTAAGAACTAAATGAAAAAATATTTTAACAGGAGGAAGAATCCAGTCTACACTCAAGTCCCATGTTGTTTTCCAGAAAAAATTGCATTTCTTTTGAATGACTATATGTTACAGTTGTATCTGATTTTCAAAAATGACTTAGTTACTTCCTCTTTAAATCAGCATCCTACTGTGTCTGTTCAGAAGCTTTCCAAAGAATTTTAAAAAAATTAAACATTATTTATAGAATGGTACCTGTGGAAAGAAAATTTAACCAGAATATTTAAAATGTCCTCACAGCTCCTAGCACAGGCATTAAATCTAAATTATTATAGCATTTGTTCCCTCAGGCAACATTTTGCACCTTTTCATCTACTAATAATTCTTCCTATAGAGATGAATGGATATAGAAAATAATGAATAGAAATAATGAGCAGCAAAGAAACTGAAAATTGCAAGTGGAGGAATAGCTGATTTCACCCACTAGTGTTGAGCTCAAGCTGAATAATTTGAATGAGGACAATTTAGGGAAGCTAATTAGTAGGCATAGGTCAAATAGAGATGAAAAGCCATCAGAACCCAACTTGGCTATATTTTGAATTCTTCTATGGCTAAAAAAATAAATAACATTCAGTGTGTAAATAAGAACACATTTCCAAGGATATGTATGTGGGAAAAGAATTAGTAAGTAAGGACAAAATTTAGAAAAGCCAAAAGTACAGCATCAGATGCAACTAGCAGGAGAAAGAATAGGTGTTGTAAGCATTTTACAAATGTACTAGAGGCAAGAGAAAAATAATGGCCCACTGGTTGACAGGGGAGAGAAGCAAATAGCAGCTGATTAATTTAAATAAGGCTAAGGTTTTTACTTCTTCTACTATGACATAATGTAGCTGGAAGACTAATTAAAAATCTCTCCAAAAAATCTTCTTGCCAGCTGCGGAAATTAGGTTACATAACAGGTTTGATACCCTTTAGCCGAGCTTCAGAGTCCAAAGCAAATTGGTTCTGATGAAATTTAAGCTGCTCAAAAAATAAAACCTAGTTTTACAATACCCTTGCATTTGAAGATTTCTGGACAAATGGCAATCTCCAAATTCAATTCCATACTTTCAATAAGGAAATGAAGAGGAATTTGTCCGTCTCTGAAAATGGACTGGAGCAATTCATTTGAAAACTGACTGTCAAACTCCTGCTAAAAATTAAGTCAGTTCAGCAGGCAATATGCTTTGTTAAAAACAAATGAAGCCAAGCTAATACAATTTCCATTTTGGATGAATTAGTATTCTTCCTGGCTAAGGGGGAGTATGGATGAGCATACGAAGACGTCTAACACTATTTCTTCAGAATATTGACAAAGTAGTAGAATACTAGAGATCCATGCCTATAACCGTGCCATAATTGGAGAAAGATGTGAGTGTCTGGCAGAGGCTGGAGAGAAGAGCCGCAGTAATGAGCACAGGCCTGAAAAATCAATTGTCTCTGTTTTTTAATCGAAAATTGTTGGGGTCGATTACACAAGAGAGCAGTGATATTAGGAGGTGCTGTAGGTGCAGTTGCTCAGCTCAACTAGACAAGTAACATATTACACCAATACACCACAATATATTGGTAGGGTCAACTAAGTGCCTGACCACCACTGAACCCAATGATCTGGGAATTACTCCTGAGACAGGCTGGTTCAGTTCATCAAACCACCAGACAGCAATCCTGTTATCCCTGATTCAGTCAGGATGAGTGCACTATAATAATCCTGTCACCTGGCTGAAAGAGATGAGGTTCAGAATGAACTGATCCTGAGATAGTCGATTAGCATGACTCTAGGGGGCAGAAGTGGATGAATGGAGGAAGGAATGCATGGTTGGGGAAGGATTATATATTAAAAAAGGAAAAAAGGGTGTTCTTTACCTGAGATGTAACCTGTCAACATGTAACCCTCACCACTGAATGTAGATCTACTGCCTTGATACGAGTCAGCAGGTCATGGGTTCAAATCCTGACTCCAGCGCTTGTCTGCTGTGTGACTTTGGGCAAGTCACTTAACTTCTCTGTGCCTCAGTTACCTCATCTGTAAAATGGGGCTTAAGACTGTGAGCCCCACAAGGGACAACCTGATTAACTTGTATCTACCCCAGTGCTTAGAACAGTGCTTGGCACATAGTAAATGCTTATCAAGTACCATAATTATTATTGTACTGTCCAAGTGCTTAGTACAGTGTTCTGTACACAATAAGTGCTCAATAAATACTATTGAATGAATGTCCTTTCTGGAAGAATCTAACATATTGATAACCCACCCAGGAGGAGTGAAGTATCAAGTAAATATGGGCAATAGAAGGGTAGGGTAAAGTGTGGAATTGTGTAGGGACTTTAAGGGATAATTTACAGGGAGCTTTTCATGTGTTTTGGGGAGCTCAGAAAGATTTTTAATGTGTCTTCTGTTTTAAGGGGAGCTCAAAAGAGCATTTAGCATCTTGAAAGGGAAATAAGGAGACAGAGTCAGGAGCCATTGGAAAGAGTAACATGGATCTTGCTCAAGGAGGTTTCTGAAGTGTCCCAACTCTCCATCCTGTGAAATTCTATTTGAGGGGAACTAACTGGATTTAGTGACAGGATCATTTAGAAAAATGAACTTTGAACATTTATGTGTCCTCCTCACAGAAGATTCTGAACCCCCAGCCCCAGGACTCATAGATATCCAAAATGGATTTAGTCCATATGTTCTAACACATTTCCTTACCAGAGGGCCAATTGTAACATGCATTATACACATGGGACAGGGACTGAATTCAACCCGATTTGCTTGTATCCACCCAAGCGCTTAGTACATTGCCTGGTACATAGTAAGCGCTTAACAGATTCCATCATTAATTAATCAATTAATTAATGGTCTTCTCCACTGCCCCCCACACCCTAACTGTGGGAGTCCCTCAAGGCTCGGTTCTGGGCCCCTGTTTTTTCTCTTCATCTATAACCATTCCCTTGGAGAACTCACTCGCTCCCATGATTTCAACTACCATCTCTATGTGGATGATTCCCAAATCTATATCTCCAGGCTTGATTTCTCTCCTTCTCTGCAGTCTCATACCTCTTTCTGTCTTCAGGACATCTCTAGTTGAATGTCCTGCTGTCTTTCAAACCTAACTTGTCCAAAACAGAACTCCTTATCTTCCCACCCCAACTGTGCCCTCCCCTTGACTTTTTCATCATTTTGATGGCAGCACCATCCTCCCTGTCTCTTGTCTTATGCTTTCAAGTCATCTCCGACCCATAGCGACTCCATGGACACATGTCTCCCAGAACGTCCCACTTCCATCTGCAATTGTTGTTCTGGTAGTGTATCCATAAAGTTTTCTTGGTAAAAATATGAAAGTGGTTTCCCGTTTTGGGGTAGGGATTGTCTCTATCTGTTGCCCGAATTGTACTTTCCAAGCACTTAGTATGGTGCTGTGTACACAATAAGCGCTCAATAAATACAATTGAATGGATACCATTGCCTCCTTCCACGCAGCTAAACCTGAGTCTCTGCCCTCGACTCTCTCCCCTGCTGCTGCTGCCCAGCACAGGGGAGTCTTGACTTGAAGCAGATTGCCTTCCACTTGCTAGCCACTGCCCAAATTAGGAAAGGAATGGATAAGCCTCTGCTTGGCTCTTCCTCCCATAGTCGAGGCTGGTAAAGTACTGGAAACTCTCCAGGTGTGACCCTGAGAGGGGCCTCCCTGTCTCACAAGGCCATAATCTTGCCATTATCCTTGACTCTTCTCTCTCATTCAACCCACATATTCAATCTGTCTCCAAATCCTGTTGTTTCAACCTTCACAACATTGTTAAAATCCTCCCTTTCCTCTCCATCCAAACTGCTACCTGTTGATGCAAGCACTTATCCTATCCTGCTGTGAGTACCGCATCAGCCTTCTTGCTGACCTCCCTGCCTCCTGTCTATCCCCACTCCAGTCCGTACTTCACTTTGCAACCTGGGTCATTTTTCTATTAAAACGTTCAGTCCATGTTTCCTCACTCCTCAAGAACTTCCAGTGGTTTCCCATCCACCTCTGTATCAAACAGAAACTCCTTACCATCGGCTTTAAAAGCACTCAGTCATCTTACCCACTCCTCCCGCCCCCATCCCCCGCTGGCCTTACCTCTCTGATTTATTGCTACAACCCAGCCCTGCACTCTTGGCTCCTCTAATGCCAATCTATTCACTATATCTCGATCTTTTCTACCTCACCACTGACCTCTCGCTCACATTTGCCTCTGGCCTGGAACATCCTCCCACTTCATGTTGAAGGTCAGAGGCAAGAGAGTCATGAACAAGGCACAGTGTGAAGATGAACTTGGGAGAAATGAAGCGTGTTCGCTGGGGGAGAAATGAGGAAGAGTAGCAATAGTATTTAATGAGCATCTACTATTTACAGTGCACTGAACTAAGTACTTGGGAAGTACTAAGCAAATGACACATTCCCTGCTCATGAGGAGCTTACAATCTAATGGTAAAGGAGGTTTTCAAAATATTTACAAACAGAATTATACAAAGCACTAATCAAGTGTCCAATTGTGTAACGTACTGAGTATTCTTAAACCAGTAATTAGGAGTTCCTTCTTGAAGTGGAGAGGAATGGGTAACCTTTGAAGGTTTTGTGTTAGAATAAGCGAAAATCAAAACAGATGGTAAAATGGATTTCTAACAATTTTTTTCTTGGTGAGAGAAAGCAATGCCATATTGGTCCCTGAAGACCTACATTCTGAATTAAGCAATGACTCCAAAGTTTGCTTGGAAGATTAGGGGCATCCATCCTCACAGATTTAACAAAAAATATATTTTCTAACATCCTTAACATTTCCCTCAAGTAACCTATTAGGGACCTCTCATCCATTAATCTATCTGAACTCTTAATGAGCTATCTAACTTCTTTAACTTTTCCTCTAATAACCAATTATGGATCTGTAGTTCATGAAGTTATCCAAGCTGTCTTGAACATATCGATATTTTCTGCCTGAACAAGACACTATGGTAATGACATTTTATGCTTACTACTGTATTTCCATGATAATTAAATGCCACATACTTCCAACTTCTGTGACTAAATCCTATCAGAGTGCTCCTTGGGGGACCATCCTTTTTAAAATGACTTTACATATAAAGAGAGTCTTTTTTTCAAAAGAGCTTAAAGCATTTACCAGCCTTACTTCCAGCCCAAAAAAGTGCAACATGTCTCTCATTTTAAAGAAGTGGAAATATAATTGAACAAGGAACAAAATGACAGTCTCCTGATTCTTTGTTTCAGTGAAAAGAACACTGTACTATCTTTTCAGATAACACATGGTCATTAAGAACTTTCCTTGGTGAACAAGAAATCAGGTCGTAGAACAGAGGGCACACAATAAGAAATCAGGTCTTAGAACAGAGGGCACACAGTAAGCATTCAGTAAATGCTATCAATGAGAATAATCTGTAGAGCTAACAAAGGAGAATAGTAGTAGCAGCAAGAGGCCTTCCCTCACACAGGTGTTAATGAATGAAAATTGGTTAATTGACTATATGCCATAGTTTAGCAAGGACAGTCAAGGATCTTTATAGGCTGACTTGAGTATTAGTAGTACTAAATATATTTATTAAGAGCTTACTTTGTGCAGAACACTGTACTAAGTCTGGAAAGAATACACATGTGGGAATTAGATACAGCCCCTGGCTCTCAAGGGGCTTACAATCTAAAAATATAAGAAAGAGTGGCAACAGAAGACAGGCACACAAAGTGTAGTGAAAAAATTGAACACTAAAAAATAAAAAACAAAAGACAAATGCACAAAATAAAAATAAATAGCAGTAGGGTGCTATGTCAAAAGAATAATTTCAGACTTCAGTCATATTTATTGAGTATTTACTATGTGCAGATCATTGTACTAAGTGCTTGGGAGAGTACAATACAACAATAAACAGATACGTTTCCTGCCCACAACAAACTTACAGTCTAGTCCCTTGGAGTCCAAGGTACATCCATAGCCACAGCAACTGCTATAATAGCCACCATAGTCCTCCTGAGATTTTGTAAATGCCTTATGAAGTGAGTATATTTCTCTTTCCTACCCAGGTGGAGGAAGGCAGGATGGAATGGACTTTCCTTGGTGGCACAGAGGGAAGCTGGTATAGGTACCTGGGGAGGCAGAATGTCTGTCCAGTGGGGGAGATGCCAAGGGCCCTTAAATTCCCTGAGTCTGGAGCACAGAAAGCATGTCACTCAGTCAATCACTGGTATTTATTGAGAGCTTTCTGCATACTCTCTAAGCATTGGGGAGAATAGAGTACAATAGAGTTGGCAGGCATAATCCCTTACAGGGGGAGACAGACCTTAAAATAAACTCTGTGGCCTAGTGGATACAGCACAGGCCTGGGAGTCAGAAAGACCTGGGTTCTAGTCCCAGCTCTGCCACGTCTTCTGGGTGACTTTGGGTAAGCCACTTCACTTCTGTGTGCCTCAGTTACCTCATCTGTAAAATGGGGATTAATACTTGTCTGCTGCGTGACCTTGGGCAAGTCACTTAACTTCTCCACGTCTCAGTTACTACATCTGTAAAATGGGGATTAAGACTGTGAGCCCCATGTGGGACCTGGATTGTATCCAACCTGATTACCTTGTATCTACCCCAGGACTTAGAACAGTGCCTGGTATATAGCACTTAACAAATACACTAAGAAAGGTAGGGAAAATACCAGAGTATAAGGATATGTACATAAGTGCTGTGGGGCTGGACAAGTGTTGAATATAAAAGTGCTTAACAGGAACAAACCCAAGTGCATAGGCAGTGCAAAAGGGAGCGAGAATAGGGGAATTGAAAGGTAAGTCAGGGAAGGTCTCTTAGTGGAAATATGATTTTAGAGGGGTTTGAATGTAAGTTGGGAGAGTGGTGGCCTGTCAGATAAGAAGGGGAAGGGAGATCCAGGCCAGAGAGAGGACATGAGAAAGGTGTTGATGGCAAGACAGAAGAGATTGAAGCACAGTTTATAGTGCACAGCAATAATCAGTTGGCAGATTTTGAGCAATATCATTTCCTACTTTATTCTACAATAAAGATATTTATTTGAGGAACAAAAGTGCACATACTGAGTTTCATAAAAGAGCAGATGTATAATGAGCAATATATTGGTTGATCTAATGTATCAATGAAAACTAGAAGAAATGTAGGCCTTCTGATTTTTTTTCTTGTTCATTTGTGTTATGTTAAGTAATTAATAGTCAATATGAAAATAGTGGAGGTCCAGCAGATCCTACGTTCTCTAGCTTTCTGCTGAAGCTACCAACTTAACCTGCAGTAAGTAGTTCTGGAGAAGAAACAAAGCAGTCATCTGACTGAAACTGCCAAGCACCTGTAATTAGAGAGGTTTCTATTCTGCTCACAACAGAACATTGACTTACATTTCACTCTAGAATCAAAAAGCACATCTGTGAAAACTCCAGGTGACTTTCAAGTTGAGAGCTGACTTGGCTGATGCTGTGTTTGCCTCAGAAGTCTCCCTAAAACGATCCTAGAGTTCTGGCCAGTGCTAAAAATGAAACTCCTAATTTCAGCAAGTAACGCAGCAATGGAAGGCATTTGGGGGATTTTTTTTTTAAATCTGTCCTTTTGGGCTTATTTTATTTCAACCTTTCTGCTCTTTTAGCAAGGTCCTCAAGAGTTCTTCTGAAAATAAACCAAGGTTTAAATTCATTAATCTAGTTACTTTAGTTGCCTGTCTTACAGGGCTCCTTCCAGTTATCTCCCCATCTCCCTTCTACCATTCCTCTCCAAAATCCTTGAGTGAGTTTTCTACACCCACTGTCTCCAGTTCCTGTCCTCCAATTCTCTCCCTCACCTCCTTCAATCTGACTTCCATCCCCTTCACTCCACAGAAACCGCCCTCTCAAAGGTCACAAATGATTTCTTTCTTGCCAAATTCAATGACCTCTACTCTGACCTAATCCTCCTAGACCTCTCAGCTCCCTTCAACATTGTGGCCCACCCCCTTCTCCTGGAAACATTATCCAACTTTGGTTTCCTCTCCTGGTTCTCCGCCTATTTCTCTGGCCGCTCATTTTCAACCTCTGTCACGGGATCCTCCTCTGCTTCCCACCCCCTAACTGTGAAAGCCCCTTAAGGTTCAGTTCTGGGTCCCCTTTTATTTTCCATCTTCACCCACTGCTTTGGAGAATTCATTCACTTCCATGGCATCAACGACCACATCTATCTCTCTCCCGCTCTTCAGTCTCTCATTTCCTCCTGCCTTCCAGACATCTCTACTTGAATGTCCTGCAGACACCTCAAACTTAACATGTCCAAAACAGAACTCTTTATGCTCCCACCCAAACCCTGTCCTCCCTGTAATTTTCTGATCACTGTATACAGCACCACCATCCTTGACTCACAGGCCTTTAACCTTGATGTTATCCTTGTTTCATCTCTCTCATTCAACCCACATATTCAGTCTGTCACTAAATCCTGTCGGTCCAACCTTTATGATGTTGCTAAACTCCACCCTTTCCTTTCCATCCAAACTGCAACCACATTAATCTAAGCATTTATCTTATTCCACCTTGATTACTTTATCAGTCTCCTTGCTGACTTCCCTGCTTCCTATCTCTCCCCACTCCAGTCCATACTTCACTTTGCTGCTTGCTGCCATTCTAATCCCCCTTGACCTCTCTGCTGCCTTTGACACTGTCGACCATCCCCTCCTCCTCCATACCTTATCTCACCTTGGCTTCACGGACTCTGTCCTCTCCTGGTTCTCCTCTTACCTCTCTGGCCGGTCATTCTCGGTCTCCTTCGCTGGAGCCTCCTCCCCCTCCCATCCTTTAACTGTTGGAGTTCCTCAAGGGTCAGTTCTTGGCCCTCTTCTGTTCTCCATTTACACTCACTCCCTCGGTGAACTCATTCGCTCTCATGGCTTTGACTACCATCTCTACGCAGATGACACGCAGATCTACATCTCCGCCCCTGTCCTCTCCCCCTCCCTTCAGGCTCGCATCTCCTCCTGCCTCCGGGACATCTCCACCTGGATGTCGGCCCGCCACCTAAAACTCAACATGAGCAAGACTGAGCTCCTCATCTTCCCTCCCAAACCCGGTCCTCTCCCAGACTTCTCTATCACCGTCGATGGCACGACCATCCTTCCCGTCTCTCAGGCCCACAGTCTCGGTGTCATCCTTGACTCGTCTCTCTCGTTCACCCCACACATCCTATCTGTTACCAAGACCTGCCGGTTTCACCTCTACAATATCGCCAAGATCCGCCCTTTCCTCTCCACCCAAACGGCTACCTTACTGTTACAGGCTCTCGTTATATCCCGGCTAGACTACTGTGTCAGCCTTCTCTCTGACCTCCCTTCCTCCTCTCTCGCCCCGCTCCAGTCTATTCTTCACCCCGCTGTCCGGCTCATCTTCCTGCAGAAACGATCTGGGCATGTCACTCCCCTTCTTAAACAACTCCAGTGGTTGCCTATCAACCTCCGCTCCAAACAAAAACTCCTCACTCTAGTCTTCAAGGCTCTCCATCACCTTGCCCCTTCCTACCTCTCCTCCCTTCTCTCTTTCTACCGCCCACCCCGCATGCTCCGCTCCTCTGCCGCCCACCTCCTCACTGTCCCTCGGTCTCGCCTATCCCGCCGTCGACCCCTGGGTCACGTCCTCCCGCGGTCCTGGAACGCCCTCCCTCCTCACCTCTGCCAAACTGATTCTCTTTCCCTCTTCAAAACCCTACTTAAAACTCACCTCCTCCAAGAGGCGTTCCCAGACTGAGCTCCTCTTCTCCCTCTACTCCCTCTGCCATCCCCCCTTTACCTCTCCGCAGTTAAACCCTCTTTTTCCCCTTTTCCCTCTGCTCCTCCACCTCTCCCTTCCCATCCCCACAGCACTGTACTCGTCCGCTCAACTGTATATATTTTCGTTACCCTATTTATTTTGTTAATGAACTGTACATCGCCTTGATTCTATTTAGTTGCCATTGTTTTTACGAGATATTCTTCCCCTTGACTCTATTTATTGCCATTGTTCTTGTCTGTCCGTCTCCCCCGATTAGACTGTAAGCCCGTCAAACAGCAGGGACTGTCTCTATCTGTTGCCGACTTGTTCATCCCAAGCGCTTAGTACAGTGCTCTGCACATAGTAAGCGCTCAATAAATACTATTGAATGAATGAATGAATGAATGCTTGGATCATTTTTCTCTGAAAGCATTCAGTCCATGTTTTCTCACTCCTCAAGAACTTTCAGTGGTTTCCCATCCACTTCTGTATCAAACAGAAACTCCTTACCATTGACTTTAAAGCACTCAGTCACCTTGCTCCCTTCTATCTTACCTTGCTGCTCTCCTACTATAACCCAGCCCGCAAACTTCACTATTCTGGTGCCAACTTACTCTCTGTACCTCAGTCTCATCTATCTCGCCACTGACCTCTCGCCACATCTGCCTCTGCCCTGGATCCCCTCCCTCTTCATATCCAACTCATTATTACTTTCCCCACCTTCAAATCCTTATTGAAGGTATTTCTCCTACAAAAGGCCTCCCTGGATTAAGCCCTCCTTTCATCTTCCCCCACTCCCTTTGGCATGCCCTTGCACTGGAAATATATTTCCTTTATTCACCCTTCCCTCAACCCCACAGCTCTTATGTACATATCTGTAATTTGTTCATATTAATGTCTGTCTCCCCCTTTAGACTCTAAGCTGGTTGTGGGCAGGGAACATGTCTACCAACTCTGTAAGATTGAATGCTCCCAAGCACTTAGTAATACCTCAATAAATATGATTGATTGATTGGTTACTCCTTGTGAGAAACATACTTTCTTCTATTTTAAAGAGATCTTTTTATTTGAACTTTCTTCTTTGGTAAAAACAAAACAAAACAAAACTGCATCTCTGTCCAGCATCTACAGGTAATGTACAGTGGTTAAACTACTGTCCTGAGAGTAGACAGTTAAGAATGAATTTCTTGTTTGGCCACTGATTTCCCTGTGATCGGCACCTCAATTTTCTCTTAGATAAAATGGAGAAAACTTCATCTGTTAATAAGGCTTGGGGCTTTTAGGTTAGAATTTTTTGTAAGCCAAAGTGTTTTAATTTCCCTTTTCTCATATTGTGGTGGATAGATTTTTCTGTGAATACACAAACACATATATTAAATATAATATAAATATAATATAAATATAATATGTATAAATATATGTATATATAGAGAAAACATGCACACTGCACTTTTGGTTTTACGATGATCCTACTGATAGAAAAATTTAAGCAGTTTATGTGAGGGTGACTGATAAGCCCAATGCTCGACCCTCCCAAATCTGCATGCATGCAAAATACCTTTTTGAATGCATTTTTGCCTGACATCATTTTGCTTCACCTTCTTGGAGTTATAAACTTCTCTTCACAGTGACCTTGTTTCTAAGTGCTCTATGCCTAAATGATATGAGTCCTCCTGGCTTCTAACTACCTATGCTAAGTCATTTAGTTCTTTGTATATTCAATGTGTTTTTTCTGTCCACTTTTCTAATCATTAACCCATTTCATCTCACTTTTAAGTATTTGCTTGGGAAACTTGCTTTTATCTAATCTTCTCAGGAGCCTATCTAGCCCTATTGGGATATAGAGGCTGTTGATTTAATGCCAACTGACCACTGACTGTATAAAAGGACCTCATTGTTGATGAACCTGTCTTCGCAGTCTTTTCAGGATCTCATTATCAGTAGCATCATCTTATAAAAAAGAGACAGATGTGCGACACTTTTCAGTCTCCCAAATAATATATTAGCCATCTTAATTTTTTTTTCTTAATTCTCCATCTATCTGCATTGGACAATGTGCTGCCTAAATATTGGATTTCAGTGACAGCATTCAGCTCGGTGTTGGTGATAGAGACTCTTGGCTGTATGTAGGTTTGTCAGATGGACACTACTACGTAATAGTTACTAAGAATTCTTTTGTACTGATGGTGTCGAATGCTTTTGCAAGGCCTATCTATAAACTCCATGTATAGATTTGATGTTTCTCATATTGCTCTTGTATCTGAAGTGCCACAAAGATAATAATAACAATAATGTTGGTATTTGTTAAGCGATTATTATGTGCACAGCACTGTTCTAAGCTCTGGGGGGATACAAGGTGATCTGGTTGTCCCTCATGGGGCTCACAGTCTTCATCCCCATTTTACAGATGAGGTAACTGAGGCCCAGAGAAGTTAAATGACTTGCCCAAAGTCACACAGCTGACACGTGGTGGAGCCGGGATTAGAACCCATGACCTCTGACTCCCAAGCCCGTGCTCTTTCCCTTGAGCCATGGTGCTTCTCTAAGATCGTGTCTGTTGTGCTCCACTGTGCCCCTCCGTTGTTTGAAGCTGCATTGAGATTCTGGAAGTGCATGTTTGTTTTTCTTCATGATAATGATAATGGTGGCAATTTTACAATTCTGTGATTGACATTTCTTCAGGTTTCTATGTTTTCAAAGAAGTCCATTAGATCACATTACTTCTTCTTTTACACTGAGAAACAGCTGAGCTTCCCCCATCCCACTCAATGCTCGAACTTTCCTTACTCATTTAATCAAACTATGAGCCTACTTCTTTCAAAGCCTCACGAAATTGTCACTTCCTCCAAATCACATTCCACCCTCCCCACAGAAAGCTGTGGGGGTTAGCCTAAAAGCATCGTCCCACAGTGCCAAGTACGCAGTGGGTCATGGCCCCCACAGAGTGGGCACCTATGATAAAAGCCCTCCTTCTGGGAAGAAATGAGTGTGCAATCATGTGCCTAAGTGAGATTATTAATAAATGGAAGGCATTTCTTCACCTGAAAACAAAGTGCAACTGGATTTAATTCATCTCTTCCCTAATCCCCTCATCTTCTTCCCTCATTAATAGACACTTGCCTTTTCTTTTCCTGTTATTTAGTATTTACTCATTTCTATTGCCCAATCCTTGCCCTATTTCCTTTGCTCATTTGTGTGTGTCTGTTTTTAGCCATTACCAAAGGAAGCTGTCCCATGATTTCAAAAACTTGAGTGGGCCCAGCCTTTGTGGTGGGGGCCCATCCACAGCTCCAAGAAGGGGATCTAGCAAAGCTCCAGGCCTCCAGATTTGGGGCTCAATCAGATCAAGGATTTTGGAGGCTTATGGAGTTACTATTGTAGGTGCACTAGCCAGGAGTATGAATTCCAGAAGTTACCCATGCTTCTGATGACAGGGTGTCAGGGGGCTGGTATAGAACTCTGACTTTCACCCGTGAAGCATTGTTCCACTCCACCGGTGTTAGCCATCACTCTTAAGAGAATCTGATAATATATTTTGAAGATCATTTTACATGCCATTTCCTCTGTGGCAGTTTCAACAGGCAAAAAAGAAAGAGAAGGAGTTACTCAGGGTGGCATAAATATGCAATTCAAAATCGATCAAATTGGTTATGCACAAAAGCCTTCATCTTTTCCCAATGAAAATGAGCTAAACTGCCCCCTGGTTTTCAGGGGCTTAAGTTGAATTCTGCAGTAATGCTGCAAAAACTCTGCAGAACTACTTTCCAGTTTGGGTCTTTGGTGATATGCTCTTTCACATATACTGGCCTGTCACATCTTCAGGATAGTGAATATTACTTATCTCCATGGAGTAATTTAGAGCTCAAATTCTTATTGAGAAAGCAACCCGATAATAGCTAATGTCTCTACTCTCGTTCATCTGATGAAGAAAAGTCCAGAATGTGGTGTACACTGTATGTTTTCCAATTGGGTTTTCCCATGGTAACCTCTGTTATCTACCTACAGCTTCCAGAGCTAAACTCAGCATGATAAACACAATGTCAAAGATCCGAGGCCAAGAGAAAGGACCAGGCTATCCTCAGGCTGAAGCCCTGCTGGCAGAAGCTATGCTGAAATTCGGAAGAGAACTTGGAGATGAATGCAACTTCGGTCGTTTTTATTTCCTTCCTTTCATTTCCCTTTTGAGGGTTCTTCAGATCATCCAGGGGATTAATGGGCTAGGAATGGCATTATGTCTCCTGGGCATTCAGATTTGTTTTATTTGAGGCAAATAATAAAAATTTTGATTTGCTGGGGGAACTTGGAAAAAAAAAAAAGAGATTCTTGAAGCTTTCCAGAACAAACCAGCAAAGAAAAAGCATTATTCCTAATTCTCTAAGCAAGCTACAGTAGGAGTTAAGGCCACAAAATGCATCTCAGTTTTCCCAGTCGCTAGCTCACCATCTTATGGAAAAGAACCCTAGGAGGCCATTTGCCAGGGCTACTGGGTCTGAATTTTTTTTATGGCTAAGCATGTTAAGGTTAGGGTGAAGCCTTGGGTAGGCTTTTCTGACTCCACCTTAGTCCTCATTTCTGCAGAATTACATTTCGCCTTTGCATTTTAAAGTAAAGAGAAATATTCTCCTGTTCCAGGCCCAGCCCTTGGTGATGTGGGGGAAGCTATGAGGGAACTCTCTGAGGTGAAAGATTCTTTGGACATGGAAGTGAAGCAGAACTTCATTGATCCTCTCCAGAATCTCCATGATAAGGATCTGAGAGAAATACAGGTATCTGTAATTGTTGATTTCTTAGACCCCAGTGGAGGGTTGTGTCACAGCCACAGCTTTGTAGATCCCTTCTTAGGTATCAGTGCTATAAAGGTGAAGCTCGGCTATGGCCAAACCTTTGTGGCCGAAGCTCCCCGATCCAAAGAACATGCCTCAACACAGCTCTTCTGCCCCTCCTGAACCTTGACTCTTTCCATACCTTGAGTCTGAGCCATAGGGACAGCTGCTGTATATCTCTGCCCACACCCTTGGTTCTACCCACCAGGGTATCTCTGGTGCTTAAGCGTGAATACAAGTTCATTCTCCTTGAGGAGATTAAGCAGAGGACTGACTTTTTCAGTCTTGTATGCATTTTCTTTACCCTCCTTTTCCATCCTATTTTATGAAGTTTTATGCAACAGCCCTGTTATTGGTACAGTGGAAAGAGTATACTGCTCTGGGAACCAGGAGACTAGGGCTCTAACGCCAGTTCCACTTGTTATGCCTCCGCCATCAGGATTCTGACTGAAGAACCATCTCAAGTGTTCCATGACGTGGACGGGCCTTGCAGGAATCTTGAAAAATAGCTGGCTAATATGGGCAGCAAAGTCCACAGCCAGCTATCAAGGCAACCACCTGCTAGCTCATGGTGCTAGGACACAGCGTAAGCACTATGCTGCAGGTCATATCAACCGCAGAGGTGTCCCGCTGGTACCAAAGTTTTCACGTGCACTTGGCAGTGTGCTGAACTCCTACCTGCCTACCTGCTCATTTTACTTTGGGTGCCAGCAGCGGGCCTGGCAGGGAAGAGAGAGTGCAAATGGCACTGCGGAAACCACCAGCACTGTAATCGATTCCTCTGCACAGGTTCTCGATCCTGAAGTCACAGGACTGGGAATCATCTGTTGTTCCCACTGTGGGACTCCATCTTCATTGTCTGAGGGATTAAAATGGGTTAACTATCCTACAGTGGCTACTCTTGGTTAACTCCTATCATAACTTTAACATGCACATTTGTGTACGGCTATCATCTTGATTCTTTTTTTATCCTTCTTCAGGTTGCCAGTGTCTGTTCATTAGGCGTGAGTTGTTTATGTGGGATTTAACGGGGCCCAACTTGGTTCAATTCCATTGCTCCTACATTTCTGAGCACCTAGAGTTGACGTTCCGTGCTTAGTATTCTGCAGAATAGTATTATGCACCTTATGTTGCCATGTTACTCCTTTGAGTTCACTCCTTCAGTAATCCAGAAGCTTTAGTGGATTTCAGGAGTGGCAGCTGAAGTCAGTGTGTACGATATATTTTCAAGGTTCATTTTCACTAGGAGGGCGAAAGCTCATTTTGCAAATCCCTAAACCACCTGTGTGATGTTCTTTCTAGGTAACAAAATTCCTTGCTTTTTCAACTTGGATGTAAGGATTAAGATCAGTAGGTAAATTCTAATAGAATAAATCACAACCGCTTTTCTTCCTCCCAAAAGTACCCAAACTGTTAGCTTCCAAAGCTGGGCCTGGCTGAGAGCAAGGTTGCTGAAGAGAGGATGGTATTGTTCTCAGAACAAAGTTAGGGCTAGCTAGATATTTGCTCTCCTGGTCCTTACCTTTATTATTGATTGTTTATTAAAACACCCATTGTGGGTTTATCATTACTTCAGATCTTGTTGCATTGCCTTTATCTGTGTCAGAGAAGGACAAATTAAAGGAATAGTGCCTGGTACTAGAAATTCAGCTTTGATGTGGAAATGCCAAAGAATTTGGAGAAATGGAGAGGCATCTTAATGTAGGTGTCCATGAGTTAATTGCACCTCATTCAGAGGAATTACTGTCCATTGAGGATCTCATTGAAAATCCAAGGCATCATTACAAGAGGAGAAACGGAGGAAGAAGTTATAGTTTCTTCTTCCAAAGATAAGAATCTTAGAATTTAAAAGACTTATACCTATTTTCAGCAAAACACGTGCATTTATAAATATGATTTAAATAGAAAACCCTATGAGGAGAGGAATGTAAAGGTTTACAGGAGTGCTCAGGAGAGGTTTGCCCGCTATAGGGTGCTTTAAGAAGAGCAGAAGAAGGTTAATGTTCAACCTAAATTACACAAATTCTTCACTTCTTTTGGGGGCGGAAATGTGGCCTGGTTGAAAAGCACAAGATTGGGTATCTGGAAGCTGGGCTCTAGTCCCAGCTCGATCTCCGGTCTACGGACTCCAGTCTACGGAGTGATTTGGGGAAAGTAGCTTAACCTCACTGGGCCTTGGTTTTCTCATCTGTGAAATGGAGATTAAAATAGATTGTGAGCCCCTTGTGCAACACATTATCCATTCTGATAATATTATTTTCTTCCCTTGATTAATTCTAAAATTAAAAAAAAACTACTGCAGTCAGCAAAGTAAGCTTCTACATTTGCAGCCTTCTGAAAAATCTTATGACCCTATTACAATACCTCATTTCAAATTGTGATGTTTTGCTTTGAATTTAATAAAGTTTAAACAATAGTGATAGTTGTCATGATAAAAGATGGTGTTGATAGGAATTTCATATTTCTTTTACAAAGGTTACTTTTCCAGATCAAATTTGTAGTATGTAGGCCTAAAGGAAAATGGTCCTCACTATATCACCGGTCATGACACAATCACATTTTCAAGAACATAGCTTAGTTGCATGCCTATGTGTGTGTACATCAATCCTTCTATCTATGTAAATACATATTAACAACTATGGTAATACTATTTCATAGCATTAGAACATTAATTCAGTGATTTAATTGTAGTTCTATAGTCAATCTCACTTTCATCATAAACCCCTTCAGGTGAATTTGAGAAATCTTAAAACATACTCAGATACAGACGTTTCTACATTGTGTTAAGGTGTTAATAGTATTCAGCTGCAGAGGAGTTAAAAGGTAACTTAGATATACTCAAACTGTGATTTATCCCTATCTAATATTTTCCACTAGGCTCTTTCACTCTTAGATTCATCACTTTTCTGAAAGCCTTACGTATGCTCAGACATTAAGACTCCTATCCTTACTTTCTACTGAGTCTTAGATTGTGAGCACTCTTGTAGGTCAAGGACCTTGTCTCAGTAAATATCCTTGTTAATTTATGTCCCCTGCAATTTCTCTGTACTTTGCAAAAAGTAAATTCTTCATAAATGTGATAATAATGGTAACATTGCAAATGTTCACCCTTTGGGGAAACTAATGGGACTGAAGATAAGTGAGCAGGGAAAGAGAGATTTTTCATTTGCCCCCAAGGGTGAAAATAATAATAAAAAAAAATCCAGCCTTTACACGTATACATCACACACCTTACGTTATACACATAGAATAACGGGTCAGTTTCATGCGAAGGGTAAAAATAAAAATAAGACAGGGGTCACTGAGTTAGGGCTCCATCCCCTCCCTATCCTGTCACCTGTTAAGTAGTAGACAGAAACTTCTTGTAGAAGGACCGGGGGAGGGATTTACTATTCCCCTCAACCTCTCCTCCCCTCTCCCAAAGTAGCTTCTGCCCTGCAACCGGGGGGGGGCATTGACCCCCGCTGGTCCAGCCATCCAAGGGATATGGGAGGGGGCTGGCCTCTCTTATTTGAACCTGAGTTTTCCCTCTTCCTCCTCCATATTGTGTGACCACTTCTTTCCTGGAACCACCCCCCGACCCCCGACCCCTAGTCCCTTCCCGAACACATCAGTTGCTGCAGTGGTGGGAGGAAGGGAGTAGCCACTCTTTTTTCCTTCTTCAAAGAGTAGGATTGCAGGGCTTGGGGCAGGGGTCGTTGAGCAGCAGTGGGCTTGATGCCTAGGTGGCTGGGCGAGCATTAAGGTGAAAGCTGAGGATTCAGTTTGAACCAGACCACGTTGGAGAGGAATCACATAGCTCAAACTTGTCCTCCTAACAGCATTACCTCCAGTCTACCTCCCCAGGCAATGCTCACTCTCCTACAGGTACTCCCTGTGCAGAAGACTCACCTTGGGAGCAGTCTCCTCCCCAATACCCCTCAACTGGAGCCACGCCAAGCTCCCGGGTCAGTGTGAAGTCAGTTGTAGCCATTGGCCAAGTGAGGATCAGCTTTTCCAAATAATTCACACCAGAATGCCCATTCCAGCTCTCATTTTTTACTGGAACCCTCTTCCAGTGAGTTCTGGTATAGTTACACTACTGTTTGTCTCTCAAAAACATTCCCATACCCTTTTCCACCCCTAACTTTACAGCACCACCTAAAGAAGTTAGAGGGTCGTCGTCTGGACTTTGATTACAAGAAGAAGCGACAAGGCAAAATTCCAGATGAGGAGCTGCGCCAAGCCCTGGAAAAATTTGATGAATCGAAAGAAATTGCGGAGTCGAGCATGTTCAATCTCCTGGAAATGGATGTGAGCAAATTCCTTACTGCTTTTATTTTGGTTTTGATTTTTGTTCTGTGCTATTGCCTAATTGGTTAGGGCTGAACGTGAAATATAGGTGATGTATCTGAATAAAGTGTTAAACAGGCAAATAAATAAAAATGTTTATGGCCACGTTATTGGGAAATTGAGTGGGAGTCCAAGCCATCGATGCATTTGACCTCAAGTCAGAAGATATGGAGGATTTAAGATGTTGTTAAGACTTGTAAACAGAAAAATAGTGAAACATTTTGAATTGCATTGTTGATTAAGAAGTTCTAAGCATGGAACATGTCTACCAACTCTGTCATAGTTTTCTCTCCCAAGCGCTTAGTACAGTGCTCTCAAACGATTGATTGATTTTAAAGCATATTTTACTTTAGAGGAGACAGAAGAACATTTTGGACTGAGGTGCCAACTTTAAATGAGGGGGCAATTTGGGATGGGGATCAAGGAGTGGAGTATCTAGAGATTAGCCCTGGTGAGGACATGGAGGGAGAAAGCTTGTTAGGGGCAGGAAACGTGTCTGCTAATTCTGTTGTATTGTACTCTCCCAAGTGCTTAGTACAGATCTCTGCACATAGTAAGTGTTTAATAAATATAATTGATTCATTAGCTGATTGTAAAAGGGGAGTTAAAGGAAGGGATAGCTATATGGGTGGCGGAATTCAAGGGGGAAGGATTTGGAGGGGAATAAAGGGACCTGGAGGGAGGGAAGGAGAGTTAGGGAGAGAATGGGGAGGAGTTGGGTAAGAGAAGGAAATTCATTCATTCATTCATTCAGTAGTATTTATTGAGCGCTTACTATGTGCAGAGCACTGTACTAAGCGCTTAGAATGTACAAATCGGTAACAGAGACAGTTCCTGCCCTTTGATGGGCTTACAGTCTAATCGGGGGAGACAGACAGACAAGCACAATGGCAATAAATAGAATCGAGGGGAAGAGCATCTCATTAAAACAATAGCAAATAAATAGAATCAGGGTGATGTACATCTCATTAACAAAATAAATAGAAATTAAAAGAGGAGGGTGGGGGAGAAGGTCAAAGTATTCACCATCATTCATTCAATCATATTTATTGAGCACTTACTTTGGGCAGAGCACATTACTAAGATGTTGGGAGAGTTCACTATAACAATGTAACAATAAACAGACTCAATCCCTGCCCACAGTGATTTTACAGTCTAGGGGCTGTCTCTGTGAGAGCAATCCAGTTCCTCCACTTACCCTTCCTCCTCTCAATCTGCCCAGATAGCTTCTGAAGACAAAGTGAGGGCTGGGACACCAGTTCCAAAACACCAAATTAAATTCTGCAGGACTGCAATTATGGACCGCTTCCTGGCCTAGCTCCTGATGCTGCTTCCTGCTTCTTTGGTAGAGGCAGCAGCAGGACCTGGTTGGAAAATTGGCCCAGAGCTGCCACCCTAAAGGTTTTAAATGAGCAATGCAGCATTCCACCAGCTGCCCGGGTGGACCAAGCAGAGAAGAGATGGCCAGGCAGTTCACCCTCACTGGGCATTTGGCCTGGGAGTGAGAACAGCCCTGGTCCCAAAGCCCAGGAAGAAAGAAAAAAGCAATGTTAGCATCCCTCTTCTTCTCTGCTGTCAAGGAGCAAGAGGGGGAGCTATAATCTCAGCTCTATCTCTGGTCCCTTTGTGGCTGGCAGGTCTCGTAAAGGAGGCCAACTATGATGGCCTGCCCTGAGCGAAAAACCATGAGGCAAATTTCATGGCTGCCCCCACTCAGAGCCAGCCCTATGGGGACCATCACCCACTTGGCCTCCAAAGAGTTGGTGTTCATGGGTTTAGATAATCTATTCTAAAAATCATATCATTCATGTAAATACCCTATTGAAGTACAGGTCATTAGAACATAGGTTTTGGCAGTTCCCCTCAAAATTAGGACATTGTTAAATTCAAATTGAGTCCTCTCTGTAGATTCAGTTGTATTTTAAAATGTGAAATTGTTTTATGATATTTGTTAAGCATTTTCTCTGTGTCAAACCCTGTTCTAAGCTCTGAGGTAGATACAAGTCAATTAGGTCGGTCCCAATTCCTGTCCCTATGGGATTAACGTTCTAAATAGGAGGGATAACATGTATCCTGATTATACAGTTGAGGAAGCACAGGCACAGAGAAGTTAAGCGACTTGCCCAAGGTCACACAGCAAGCAATTGGCAGAGCAGGACTAGAACCCAGATCCTCCTGACTCCAGGCCTGTGCTCTCTCCACTAGGCCACACTGCTTCTCACTTCCTTTCAAAATACAACCCATATCGAGGCAGAATCTTCCAAGTATCTAAACTTGGTGCTGAAAATAAATCAGCTACTGTGGGAAGCTGTGTTAACTCTTTAGTGAAAGTAGTAGTAATATGTCACAGTAACAGAGGAAGTAGTAAATAGAGAATGAACCAAAATTCCTAATATAGCTTCCTCAGATTTGTCAATTACTTTCAGAACATATCTTAGGCCCTTGGGAAAACTTGGTCCATTTGTTCTTTCTCTCTTGATCTGTCCTGTCCCAGTGCAGTCACAGAATGAATGGTGATGTTGTTTTATATGGTGGAGATCAATATTAACTTTTGAGCTAATATAACAATTCTGATGAAACTGAAATGTTTCTTCCAAACAGTTAATTGGAAAGAAGTATCTGCCAATTGGGATTTTCACTTTGAATTTGTGTGCCTATTTCATCCCCCTGTGTATTTTTAATTTTCTGAAAATATATCTGCAGAATTCTTAGTTTTTTCCAGGCTTTGGTCATGGTAACATTTTGTTACTCTATGATCCCCTAATTCACCTTTTCAAGAAGATCCCAATTTTAAGTGTGGGTGTTTGGAGTCAGACTCCCAAGTACCACCCCTAGACAATAATTTGCTGCCACTGGATTTTGCAGTGAGCCGTTCGGGGAACAGCCTTGCTTGCTACGCCTCATTCATAGATAATATAACAGCCGCAGCAGTTTCGGTGAACAACAAGTGAAGAAATCAGAAAGATAGTCAGCATGGTCCTCTCCGATTTTCTTATTAGAGTGGAATTAGAATCTTCATATCCCACTGCCTAAATGAAATGGCCCACCCAGCTTTAAAATCATCTAGCAACTGGGAATGTGATGACAGAGTACTCCTTTCAAATTTTGAGTTAAAGACATGATAAAGAATCTGCTGGGAAACATCGCTGAAGCCTCACTAGATTCTGTTGCAATAAAATTGTCGTGTTGCTCAAAATCACCGTACTAAAATTTGCTTTTCCATTTTGATCCCTAGATTGAGCAGGTGAGCCAGCTTTCTGCCCTTGTGCAAGCCCAGCTGGAATACCACAAGCAGGCATCTCAGATTCTGCAACAAGTTACCGTCAGGCTGGAAGAAAGGTAGTGAACCCTTCTCACCGAGATATTGACTTTATACCACAGTAAATAGATACAGGGATTTCCCCTATAATGCAGGGGCTGTTCTAGAAGAACCCAGTATTATGAAAAAAATCCACATTATGTCATCATTGATTTATTGGGAATGAATGGATTAGGGCCAGGTGATTTAGAAGATATAGATGGGACTGATGTTTTTCAATATAAATTCCTATATTATCATGTCCACAACTAGCAGAGTGCTTTACACCCTTACCACTCACTGTTATTTTATTGCAAAGGAACACGAAAACACACTTAGGTATAATAGGGCAGAGGCAGAGGCAGGGGAGCATAGCAGCATCACGCCTTCACAAATGGCCCAAATCTACTTCTGGCAACCTGTAGATTGTGTTATTACAGAACAGACTGGCGTTGTGGGAAGATTACTCCATAATTCTACCATCGTATTACATCCAGATTGGGTAATAAGAAAGGCCTGTTTTAGCACATCTAGGTGTAGTTGGCACAGAATGACTACGTATAAGAGAATGACAAACAATGACCAAAGGGACTGGAGTTATACAACACTGATGGAGGGTACTCCCCCCTTGACCCCAATCCAAAGATTTGCCAGTCCTATAATCCAGCCCAGGGACATGGATTCCCATAGGCTGTTATAACAATGTCCCATTGTGATGTGAAGCTGATGTGTTTATGTTGTACACATGGTTTTCTTGCTAGAAAATGGCAAGAAGGTTTTGTTTTAGAGAAAAGACCTTTTTATTTCAAAATCTTTTTTAAATTCTTAAAATTCCACTGACCCAAGTGGTACTCGTAGGTTTTCTGTTGTTGAATGATGTGTGTGGCTTGTGATCCCGTGAATCTTTTCAAGATGTGTTGAAACTAAGAATATTTTGGACACAATGTTTCATGGCTGTGGAAGAGGCTACTTTTAAATCAAAGCTCCGTGTGATTGATGACCTGATTCTAGAGACCAAGCCCATCTGCCTAACTATAGAGAGTCCTATTGAGAAGGATAATGTTTGTTAGCAGCTTTGAAAACTGGTATGCTGGATAGAAAATGATAGGATTTTTGATAATTAGACTCTCCTCAATTACTTTGAGAGCGTGGTTCCTAAAGCCAAACCCTTTATTCATGGCAAGCCAGACACATTTTTGGCTTGAAATGTATCATTTCTCAACTGTTGACTTCCCCAAATGCTTATTACAGTCCATTGCTCTGAAAGTA
The DNA here is from genome assembly GCF_004115215.2 of Ornithorhynchus anatinus. NCBI lineage: Eukaryota > Metazoa > Chordata > Mammalia > Monotremata > Ornithorhynchidae > Ornithorhynchus > Ornithorhynchus anatinus. The sequence continues at coordinate 43,043,929 of NC_041753.1, read as the reverse complement.
ATAGTAATAGTATTTATTAGGATCTTACTGTGTGCAGAACACTGTACTAAGTGCTGAGCACTGCTCAAGATATAGCACCAGGCACTGCAAAATTAAGCACAATAAACATATCAAGAAACAAGCTTTTTGAGTGCTTATTATGGCTGAGACTGTGAGATCCTGCATTTGCCTTTTTAGCCAAAGAGGCACTTCACTGTCAATGTTGTCTTATATGATTAAAATAAGCACCATACAAAAAATATATATATATACACTAAATGACTACTGTTACTCATACTATTTAAACACAGAATCCAATCATAGGTTACCTTAATTTGGATTTTTCATTGCTCTTTTTTATGGTATTTGTTAAGCGTTTACTATGTGTCACACACTGTTCTAAGTGCAGGGGTAGGTACAAATTAATAAGGTTGGACTGGGTCCCAGTCCCTATCCAGCATGGGGCTCACAGTCTAAGTAGGAGGAAGAATGAGTATCCTCATTTTACAGTTGCAGAAACTGAGGCACAGATAAGTTAAGAAACTTGTCCAAGGACACACAGCAAGCAATTGGCAGAGCCGGGATAAGAACAGCGTGGCTCAGTGGAAAGAGCACGGATTTGGGAGTCAGAGGTCATAGGTTCTCATCCCGGCTCCACTACTTATCTGCTGTGTGACTTTGGGCAGGTCACTTAACTTCTCTGTGCCTCAATTACTAAATCTGTAAATGGGGATTAAGACTCTGAGCCCCATGTGGGACAACTTGATAACCTTGTGTCTACCCCAGTGCTTAGAACAGTGCTTGGCACATAGTAAGCGCTTAACAAATACCATCATCATCATCAACCTAGGTCCTTTTGACTCCCAGACCCATGCTCTCTCCCCTAGGCCATGCTGCTTCTCAGTGCAGTGTCAAAAGGTGCAAGTGTGTTCCCTTCCTTGTGCCCTCTAGCCCTTCAGATGAAGATGCACTGCAGATATCAATAGGAGAAAATTGGATCTTTTCATAAATACTGATACTGCCTTAATGAGACAATATTTCCTGCATTGACATAGTTTATGATAGTTGATTTTCTTAATTGTAATCTTTTTCCCTTTGGTTTTCCATGCAGAATAAGAGATGCTTCATCTCAGCCCAGGAGAGAATATCAGCCCAAACCCCGTATGAGCCTTGATTTTTCAACTGGGGACAATGCCCAGCATAATGGAGGGCTTTCCCACACTGGCACTCCTAAACCAACAGGTAAAAAGCAGGAAAGGTTGCCTTAGCTTAATCTTATAACCCTTTCCATTGAAATCCTCATAAGGAGTCTTGAGACTAGTCTTCCTTGAGTTTACCCCAGGCCTAGTCTCCAGTAGCATTTTTCTGCTGTGATGGATTGGCATTATAATCTAGGTCTCTTTATGTATCTCTCTCTCTGTCTCTGTTGCTCTATCTCTCCTTTCTATTTCTTCTCTTTCCTCTTTTCTCCCTTCTCTTCTCCTTCTCTTTCTCCTATCTCTCTATGTTCCATTCCTTAAGTCTAGATATACACACTTCAGCTTTCTATTCCTCCACTTCCCTGCCTCCCAATATTGAAATATTAAGCCTTTCTCTTGAGAAAATGAATACCACCAGCCCTAGCCCATGGTCTAGCCTGTCAATCCGGGGAAACTCTTATTTCAAGTCTGAAATCCGTTTCCACTTCCATTTAACTATTCTCCCATTTCTTTCTCTCCCTCCAAGATCCTGTAGTCAGATCCTTATAGCAGTAGTATTGTACGTGCCCTGAATATTGATGCACTCTGAGTCACGACACCCGCTCATTTTCTTTCAGTTCATTATGCCTTGCTATCAGGGCTGAGGCAATATAAGATAAATTATCCTTCCTGCTGGGGAAATTGATGCATACATAGTAATGCATTCTTTAAAGTTCTCCTTTTTTTTCCTCATTCAAAACAAAAGCCTTTGGGTGATGCATTTTGCAAACAGTCTAAGATTTTAATATTTTCTCAGTTGAAGAAAGGGAAGAAGTTTTACATTGGAACATGCTTCCTAAGGTGTTTGGGGCCCTTGCTTCCCTTTCTCTGATTCTCTAGTGTTTGCTCTTCTTCTGCAGTAATAAAATAGAATGGAGTAGCTCCCCGGAAGATCAAGATGAAAGAGTTGTGAGGTGTTTAAAAGTAAAGGTAGTCTTCTGCTCCATGGGTGTGCCTCAGCCGGAAAAATGCTCAAAAGTTTCTGAGGTAGCCCCTCAGGTGGGAGGCCGACTCTGCGGGGATTTCATCTTCCCTGTCCTCCCCATCCAAAAAAAAAACAACCACATTTCATTCAAATCCAGGAACTTATTCCACTGTTTCCTCCAGAATGAACACAAGAGAAGGAGCAGCAAGACAAGCTTGCTCTTGAGAAGTCTGACGGGGGGCTGTGGGGAAGGGAGGGTGAAAACTGGATTTATAGGGGCTGGCATGTGTGATCAGAGGCTGGCTTATTCCAAAGCAGTTTAGTTCTTCCTGATCTTTCCATGAATCACAATGGGAAATGACATGCCATTACAATAGCCCATTACAACTCCATGAGCAATCAGGTCCTCTGCCTCAGACTCCTCTAGGGCTGGATGCAACATAAAGTTAGGCGTAAGAGAAATAAAGACAGAATGTAGCGGGCTGCTGCCAAGAATCTGAGACCTGAGCGAGGCTGTTCCTTTGGAAAAGAAAGCAGCAGGGTAGAGTATGCAGCAGCTGTAGCTTATACATATATATATCAGGTTTAGTCTTGTGAGACAAAACGGGGAAAGAGATCAGTAAATCAAATGGAAATTGAAGAAATGCGTATCGGTGAATAATAGGGGGATTTCAACTGCCAGTATGTTAATGGTGTTCTTCTGTGTTGTCCTCTTCCTAAACCCCCATAGGTGTCCCGATGGATCAGCCCTGCTGCAGAGCCCTGTATGACTTTGATCCTGAGAATGAAGGGGAATTGGGGTTCAAAGAGGGTGATGTCATTACTCTCACCAACCAGATTGATGAGAACTGGTATGAGGGAATGCTGCATGGCCAGTCTGGCTTCTTTCCCATCAACTATGTGGATATTCTGGTTGCTCTGCCCCATTAGGATGGTAGACAAGCTAGCTGGCGTGCTAACTAACCAACTCTTGACCCATATAGTTAAGTTTTATACCACTGCTTTGGAAATGCTGCTTTATGATACATCCCAAGTGCAAACCGCAGTGGTAAAAGTCATCGAGTCCCACTGAGCATATTTGGTTGCTATATGATGAGGTCCTGCATGGTGATGGTGATGGGTGATGTCTTCTCAACCCGCATGGCTTGCCCCGGGTTGGTGCTCGCTGTATCACTGCGCACCAATGTTTCCTCAGCTCTGTGGAAACAGTGGTGCCCAAATAGACACGTCATGCCGTACAGTAATCTCACCACAGGGAAGATAATGCCTATCACCACACATTCATTTTTAAGTCTTAGCTCTCCATGGAAAGAGGAGGAAGTTATTACCATTCCTATTTTCCCCTCCCACGGAAACGGTTCATACTGGTTTAATATTGCCTCACCAGCACTGTGTCTTCTGATCCGAATGCATTTGTGTCTTGTTGCTCTCAGCAGAAAAAGTACACTGTTGGTCCTAAGTGTTCTCTGAAAAGGAACTGCCATCATATTCATTGTTGATGTGCAGCCCGACTTTCTCTTCTAAGGTGTTTGAGAAAAGCCCGATTTGATTTCCAGGTAAAAGACTATCAGAAGATAAAGAAATACCGAACTAGGAGTTCTCAGTAAGAGGGTTAGGTTGCAAACTTCATTTTGCTTGCTTGCAGAAACCGTGCATGTGATCAAAATATTTCTGCAATATAGATGGGGAGGAGAAAGAAATGTGAACCTAAGTTTGATTTATGTATTCTATGTGAAGTTTTGGCACAGAGTCTCACAGGAAAAGCACCAGGAACTCTGTGTACACTCATTTATAGACCAAGAAAAAAACGGTAACTATTTTTTGCTTTCATTTTCACCTTGTGTTCTTCGAACATCATTTGTGCGTATTCTGCCCTCAATGAGGACTAAATAAAGATGATTTTTGTGCTGAGCAACTCAAGACGTCTGGCTAAATATGCAGAAATGTTACCCAGTTAGATTATTTTACTCCTTCCCTCTTCCTTCTTCGTTTTGTGTGTAAAGTGCTGTGTGTAGCCTATCAGCATTCTTTCTGAAACAGTCGTAAAAGTCCTCTTAGTCTAGTTATTCAGAGTTCTATTTATCTAAACTGTACAGACCCTTTCAGAGGTTTATTGTGCTGCTTTGGATGTGCCACTTCAGTACTGGATCATGTGAGATAAAAGGCAAATCCTGCTTAATGTAAAAACTATTCCATGGAAAGTCTTGATGTTTCCAATAAACAGTGCTGACAAAGTAACCGGGATGTTGTATCCTTTATTCTGTTTACTTCTTTTTGTCTTAAAAATGAATTGCTGTCCACTTCCTTTTGACTGCAGTAGCTCTTCCTTTCTGTAGTGTCATTTAAGTGTTTTGCTCTCTAACATGGATAAATCAGACGATTTGTTCTCCAATAACTTAAATCTCAAACTCAAAGTGGTATCCTAGAAAGCACATCCAAGTGACATTGGGAGAGGAGCAAAGACAGATGAATCCATTACTAGAAGTCAGTGTTTTAGAAGTTTGAAACTGAATTTAGGAATAGAGACTTCAGAGATTAACAGGAGTCATCTATTGTCACTAAATCCCTTCCATACCTGTATTTCTAAAACCCATATGTTGATTAAGAATTAGCATTAACTACCAGAAGCACATGGAGGAAATAATAATAATAACAGTAATGGAATTTGTTACGAGCTTACTATGGGCTAGGCACTGTGCTAAGTTATGGGGTAGATACAAGATCATCAGGTTGGACTCAGTCCCTGTCCCATGTGGGGCTCAAAGTCTCGATCCCCATTTTCTAGATGAGGCAACTGAGGCCCAGAGGAGTACTTTGTACTCCAGGAGTGCCTAACTCACTTCAGTGTTGGTGCTTAATACATACTTAATGATGATTGTTTCTTAGAAGTTCATTCATTCAATAGTATTTATTGAGCACTTACTATGTGCAGAGCACTGTACTAAGCGCTTGGAATGTACAAATCGGTAACAGATAGAGACAATCCCTGCCCTTTGATGGGCTTACAGTTTAATCGGGGGAGACAGACAGACAAGAACAGTGGCAATAAAATTTGGAGTTGTAATGATACATAACTGAATGTTGTGTCTCATTGACCAACATTCAATCCACTCTTTTGTCCCTTTATTTACGCATACTCCCTAAGATCTAAAAGATGCTGGAGGATTGTCATCTAAGAACAGCTTTTCTCAGATATAGTACCTTTGGCTTCATATAACCTCCTGAGGACTTCTGTAGAGCTAAAGAGATGCACAGGCAGAAACAATTGTAAAAGGTAGGCACTAATAAAGACTGAGACACACAGGCAAAGTTGGAGAGAAAATTAAGAGGTACACCTAGGCAGTGAGAAAAGCAACACATGCATTTATGTAGTATGACTGTTTCATAGGTCCTGCCCATGGTGATTCTTTCCAGTTTGCAATGTTATAAGCTCGTCCTCTAGACTGTAAACTTGTGGTGGGCAGAAAACGTATCTACCAACTCCGTTACATTGTACTCTTCCAAGCAGTGCTCTGCACACAGTCAGCACTCAAAAAATATGATTGAGTGATTGATTAAATTCAGCTTGGTCATTATCCTGTTCGAGAATCAGATTCAGCCATAATTACTGGGGTTTTCACAGAGCTATCCACTGGATCCTGGCTGTAGAATCGAATCCTGCACTTTCCTTGGATTGTGTTTAGTCAGTCCTAAAACTTGGCTTGGGAGAAGTGGCTGGAATAGGATTTAGCCTAGGAGAAATTAGCACATTCTAGTTTGTTTTTACTCCAGGTCTACCTTAAGCAGAGCGAAATACATCTCCTCATGGAACTTCTTCTGGCTGGGTTCCAGAGGAGTGGACAGTCAATCAGAGCCCAGGAAGCAAAACGTAATTGCCTCTTTTCCAGTCTCTCCCTGAGGAAAACTCTGCCTCACCCCCTTGGAGATGGAGTTCTTCCACTATTGGCAGAGAAGCCAAACTCCTTCCAGAACATCCCAATAGCTTCTTGTAGACCAAAAACAGCTCCTTCACATTGTGGTTTTTGTAGTTTGCACTTATGCTTCCATTCCTGTAATTCTCCTGCCAGGGCTCTTTTGAACAGATTTTCAAGGGCACCACTAAGGCTGTGACTTCACCATCAAAAACAAGGGGCTCTTTGTGACCTATATAACCATGGACCAAAGATCAGACTTCCACATGTCCCTAGTTGTGGCCACAGTGATGAACTACTTTTGACTCTAGACCACCCCCAAAGTTATCTTTATTGAGCCACTCCTGTGGTTCACCCACTCTGGACACCCGCTGATGCTTGTTACTAGGACAGTGTCTGTAAATTGTCAAAAAAAAAAATCTTTCATCCAAGAGCAACTTTTGGGCAACCCCGCTTTGCTTTTCTCTCACAAAGTCTGACTTGATGCCCGAATCCTGAAGATCTTAAGAGGTGCTCTGTTGCTAATTGAACAATCCAGACCTCAGGCAATGGGATTGAAAAGAATCAATCAATCACTGGTATTTATTGAACATTTACTATGTGCAGAGCACTGTTCTAAGTGGTTGGGAGAGTAGAATACAAGAGAAATTAGCAGACATGTTCCCTGACCACAATGAACTTACAGTCTAGAGGTATCAGAGTTATTTCTCTCCCCACAAACAATTCATTCCAGATTCTAGGAAATAAAAAAATCAGTGCAAACCATAAAACAAAAGAGAAGGAGAATCCCACTCAAAGAGGGACCCTAATGACCCTATTCAAAAGGAACAGAAAAATAAGATGTAAGTAATACGTAACAGACAAATTGAAGCCAAGGACCAAAAAACAAAGCCTGAAATCATCCCAACCATGATACACCCAACTATCAGCAAGCAATATATACCAACAACAGGGGTAACGAAGATAGGTTGCAGTTAACCAGAGAATGCAATTAGGAAAGCTGGATACAGTGGAGCAGGGGTAATTTAGGAGACCTAGTCCAAAAAGGCAGAAGACTTATCAATAGTAATAATAATAATAATTGTGATATTTGTTAAGCACTCATTATGTGCCAAGCACTGTACAAAGTGCTGGGGTAGATACAATGTAATTGGGTTGGAAGCAGTCCCTGTTCGACAAAGGGCTCATAGTCTTAATCCCCATTTTACAGTGAGGTAACTGAGGCACAGAGAAGTGAAGTGACTTGCCCAATGTCACACAGCAGTGTCACCCGTCGCCAGGGACAGGTTCTTTCGGAATCGGCATGGCTAGAGAGAGAGAGAGAGGCCGGGGATGGAAAACCTGAGTTTTGTATAGAATTTATTCTGTGGGGCGAATTTAATTAATTAATTATTTAGACGTGACAATCGGCCTTCCCTTTTGGGGGAAACATGGTGTTAAAGCTTCTGCTTTGGGAGGAATATGGGGTTAGAGCTTCCCTAAGGGGAGGAATACACTGGTATGTTACTCGAGTGTGGGTGGACACCAGGGCCCGCCCAGGCAGAGCTGGGCAGAGTATGGTTTACTCACAACGTAGTGAGGCGGCTAGTTCCCACCATGTGCGCACCCACTCAGGAGGAACCCATTTAGGCGTTAAACCCACTTGCACGTTAAAACCCACTTATACATTAGACCCACTTGTACGTTAAAACCCACTTATGGCGTTAAGTTCGCGTATGCGATATTTGCACGTGGTGAGGTGGCTAGCTTTCACCATGTGTGCACCCACTTGGGAGGAATCCACTTAAACGTTCAATCTACTTATGCACTGAACCCACTTATGCCTTAGATTTACTGATGTGTTACACTCACGTGCGCGTTAAACTCACTTGAGCATTACACTCGCTTATACGCTACCCACTTACACACTAAACTCACATGTGCGTTATACTCACTTATACATTGCCCGCTTATGCACTAAGCTCACATATGTGTTACACTCATATGTTACCCACTTATGCATTAAACCCAGTTATGCATTACACTCACCCATCCTGCCTGACCGACCATTAGGACGGTCATAGGCAACCTGTAAGAGGGCCTTGGCCCACCCAAACCAGGAATAAACTAGGACAGAAATTATCAATGGGACTTATAAGGGTCCATCAAATTTGGGTTGGAAAGGTTGTCTTTTTAAAACAAATTTTCTTACTCTGGCCCTATCCCCAACGTTGCATTCTTGCACACTGTTTGTTGAGGGATTTCACTGCATGCCTGAGATGAGTCCCCACTTTTGCCACCTCCACCGATAGTTGATGCATCTCCCTTACTTACTTGGTGATGGTGTTCAGCCACTTTTCTGATAGCCAGGACCTCAAGTGCCTCCTCCTTCTCTTCTCCATTTGCAAGTGATGCCTGTGGTTTATGGTAGTGGACTGGAGCTGCTCTAATTGTTAGTTAACATCCCCAGGTTATCCAACACAAAGAGACACTCACTGTCTGAAGAGAGCTGAATTTATTCATTAATTAATTCAATCGTATTTATTGAGCACTTACCCTGTTCAGAGCACTGTACTAAGCGCTTGGGAAAGTACACTCTTTGGTCACCCAACAGACCCCAGCTGAAATCAACATCCTCCGTTCATTCATTCATTCAATCGTATTTATTGAGCGCTTACTGTCTGCAGAGCACTGTACTAAGCACTTGGAATGTACAATTCGGCAACAGATAGAGACAATCCCTGCCCAACAATGGGCTCACTGTCTAAAAAGGGGAGACAACAAAACAAAACAAGTAGTCAGGCATCAATATCATCAAAATAAATAAATAGAATCATTGATATATACACATCATTAAAAAATAGAGTAATAAGTAATATGTACAAATATGCACAAGTGCTGTGGGGAGGGGAAGGGGTAGAGCAGAGGGAGGGAGTAGGGGGAATGGGCAGGGGAGGAGGGGCAGAAGGAAAGGGGGGCTCAGTCTAGGAAGGCCTCCTGCATCAGAGCTCACATTTTATTGCCCACGGTTCCCGTGTGCACTTCCAAGAGGGTGGATCGATGTTGGTCACTTCCCTTCCCATCTACACATTCTAATGCATCAGATTAGCGTGCCCTTGTGTTATGGACCCCGGACATGACTATTTCAACGAATCTCTTGCGATGTAAAAACCATCCGCTTTCCAAATGTACATATCTGGTCACCATGGTGAAACCACAGGTCAGCTCTTAGGTGGTCAGTCTCACAGACATTGCAGTGAGGTCCTTGTTAATTTCCAGTTGGGAAGCAGCGTGGCCTAGTAGGTAAAGCATAAGCCTGGAAGCCGGAAGATCTAGGGGTTTTAATCCCTGCTCTGCCATTTGCCTGCTATGTAACCTTTGGCAAGACAGTTAACTTATTTGTGCTTCAGTTTCCTCATCTGTAAAATGAGGAATTCAGTACCTGTTCTCCCTCCCACATTAACTGTGAGCCCCATGAGGGACAATGTCCAATCTGAGTATCCTGCATCTATACTGCTTTCATAAAGTAAGTGCTTAAATATTATCATTTTTATTATTATTAATAACTAGGGGTTAGTGGGAGTCTGCAAAAAACACTGCTAATGCTTAGGCAGAAGGTTTGCTGTGCCTCTACGGTGAGACTAGTTAGCACTTTGTCTTGAGAGACAGACACAGATAAGAGGCATAGGAAAATGGAAAAATGGCTGTCTGGAGATGCTAATGCTCATGCCTACCCACTCTTTACTCTGCTTCCTGTTTCCTGCTCCTTGGGGACTGATTTGAGGTCACAGGGCTGAAAGGGAAATCATTGAGGTGCTCTCTGTCAAGGATGGATGGTTTCCCTGAGTGGTTTTGAAGTCAGGAGACAAGCTGTGGATGTCTCCATTAACATCATCCAAGCTCAGTAAATTTTAGGGATCTCAGATCAGGCTTGGCCCTGTGGGTATTTTGTTCACAGCAACTCAGAAACTCAGACAGTAGACACTCTGGAGCTACAGCCACATAATGAAACAACATCCATGCACAACAAATGATAGGGTGACCTCTTAGGCTGTTTAATGCTGTCTAGAGGTGAAAAGGAATCCATTTAGCTCTCACCCAGTGACTTCACCCTTCATTGTTAATTAATGTTGGCATTTGTTAAGCGCTTACTATGTGCCGAGCACTGTTCTAAGCGCTGGGGTAGACACAGGGGAATCAGGATGTCCCACGTGGGGCTCACAGTCTTAATCCCCATTTTACAGATGAGGTAACTGAGGCACAGAGATGTTAAGTGACTTGCCCACAGTCACACAGCTGACAAGTGGCAGAGCTGGGATTCGAACTCATGACCTCCGACTCCAAAGCCCGTGCTCTTTCCACTGAGCCACGCTGCTTCTCTAAAGCTTCTCATTGTCTTCAAGAAGAGTACTGAGAATTGTTTGGTGTGTGAAGAGAGAATTTTTTAATAGTGAACAACGTGTGGAAGAGGGACATGTATCCTTTCCTTTCCTTTCCTTTCCTTTCCAAAGGCCCACACTGTTCTGGATGCCATTTGATGTGGTTATTAAGGAGATTTTGAAAGTAGCTGCCAAGTGTTTGCAAACTGCTTTTCCTATTTTAGTTAATTGTTTTAGGCCACATTTCAAGCATTGTTTTTCCTAATGAATGATCCACTAATACACTGTATTATTTAAATAACAATCCTATTTGTGAAAATAAAAACTAGATTAAAGGCTCATGCAAATGATAAGGCAGGACAGGGAGGAGCAAGTACAAGTTCTGGCAGGACTGGTAGCTTTAGGGATGGGGAATGAGTGGAAGGTGGTCAGAAAATGTTGACCCAGGGATCTGCAGGTAGAGAGGTAGAAGGGCTAGTAAGTCTGGCTCTACTAGCCTGCCCACTGCCCTCCTGGCTGCTCTGCCTCTCTCTCAACCCTACAGCTTTTTGCAGAGAGTGGCAGGATTGATGTTAAATTAGTTGATCAGGAATCTCACACTGTCCCACTTGTGCTTCTAAAAATATGGCCCCTTTATGTTACAGACAAATGCTCCCTTTGTTGAAGACAGACGCTTATTTTAAAAAGGCCATGAATTGGCACCTGGCTCCCCTTTTAACTTCTCCTGGAATTAAGGAAAGAAATATATCTGCAGTCAAAGAATAAGAGCTGGAATATATTCAATCTGTCACATAGTCAATCTGTCACCAAATCCTGTCGATTCAATCTTCACAGCATCACTAACATATGCCCTTCCCTGTCCATCCAAACTGCCTCCACTTTGATTCAATCACTTAGACTATCCCACCTTGATTACTGCATCAGCCTCCTTGCTGACCTCACTGCCTCTTGTCTCTCCCCACTTCAGTCCATACTTCACTCTGTTGCCTGGAACCTTTTTCTACAAAACTGTTCAATCTCCTAAAGAACCTCCAGTGGTTGCCTATCGACTGCTCGTTGTGAACAGGGAATGTGTCTGTTTATTGTTGTATTGTACTCTCCCATACACTTCGCACAGTGATCTGCACAGAGCGCTCTGCCCAATAAATATGATTGAATGAGTGAAGATCAAATGGAAACTCCTTGCTATTAGCTTAAAACACTCAATAACTTTGCCCTCTCCTACCTTACCTCTCTGATTTTCTACTACAACCCAGCTCACACACTTCACTCCTCTATGCATTATCCCTCTGCCTCATCTATCTCTCCACTGACCCCTCGCCCATGTCCTGCCTCTGACCTACAACTCCCTCCCCCTTCATGTTTGACAGAGAATCACTCTTCCCACCTTTAGAGCCTTATTAAAAGCAAATCTCCTCCAAGAGGCCTTTCCTGACTAAGCCCTCATTTCCTCTTCTCCCACTCCCTTCTGCATCGGCCGTGCACTTGGATACATACCCTTTATTCCCCCCTGCCTTCAGCCCTGCAGAACCACAGTTCATTTATTTATATTAATGTTTATCTCCCTTTCTAGACTGTAAGCTCATTGTGGGCAGGGAATGTGTCTACCATTATATTGCACTCTCCTAAACACTTAGTACAGTTCTCTGCACACAGTAAACACTCAATATTTATTGCTTGGGAGAAGGGAGAGATAGATTAGCCTGACTTACATGATCTTTTTTGAGTTTTTAGAGATATTGTTCTAAATCACACCTACAAGTGAAGAAGTTTATACATAAAGCTGTGTTTATTTCCTTGGTCTTTGACTGGAGCTTTTTCACTTTTTTTTAAATTAAGCAAACAGAATAACTAACAGTATGGTGATGGTTATCTTCCCTGCATTGTTTTCATTATTCCCAGACCTTAGAATTTGAATTAGTAAATTGGAAAGCTAGGAGATGTGTATACTCCCAGTAAATTTTACAGTTGACTTTGGATGGGGTGAGGCTGGGGAGGGAGGTAGGGTGTGTGTATGTGTGTGTGTGAGTGTGAGAGTGTAGTGTGTGTGTGTGTTTGTGTGTGTGTGTGAGAGAGTGTTGTGTGTGTGTGTGTTTGTGTGTGTGAGTGTGAGAGTGTAGTGTGTGTGTTTGTGTGTGTATGTAAACACATTGGTTTCTGTACACTTGCTTGCCCTCTAGTGGCTTAAAATGAAAAGCAGCGTGGTTTAGTGGGAAGAGCCCTGGCTTGGGAGTCAGAGATCGTGGGTTCTAATCCCGACCCTGCCACTTGTCAGCTGTGTGACTTTGGGCAAGTCATTCAACTTCTCCGTGCCTCAGTTACCTCATCTGCAAAATGGGGATTAAGACTGTGAGTCCCACGTGGGAAAACCTGACTACCTTGTATCTACCCCAGTGCTTAGAACAGTGCTGGACACAAAATAAGCACTTAGCAAATACCATTATCATTATAAAATATTTTTAAAAGATTATAGAAAAAGCCTACAGGTCTCTCTTTTTTCTTCCATTTTATGATTCCTATAGTCATCAGCTGTAAACGAGATTTAAACCTCCATCTTTCCAGTCATGCACTGCCAAGTCGTTCAGTCATTCTCTGTTAATCAGCTAGTCACTGGAAGAGTTTCAAAGTGCCATAGTGATATGTAACATATTCTTGGGTATCCTGGGAGTAAAATGCTCCTTTACTTATTTGAGGCTGAATTCTGATTCATACTATGGGATTTCTACCATGAGATACAAATATCCAGCAATGTAAATTTGGGGATGTTCACATCATATCCAACAGAACTTCAAACTAAATATGACTCCAAGCCTATAAATTGGCAGTATCTAATGCAGCAATTTCCTTCCTATACTAAATTGCAATTGTGCATTGGCAGGATCCTTTCCAGTGCTCTCATACTGCAATAGCAGTTGAAATGTCTATTTATCCAATAACGTTTTGTTACTGAGAGGAGGAAGTTCTATAATCAAGAAATATAAAGGCACCTTAGTCCAATATTTTGTTACTCATGGGGCTACCAAGATTTTAAAACAATGGCTTTCAAGGTTGTTTTAGTTCATAACTCTGAAGATCTCTGAATCTCCTGTGTGCTTCTGTCAACCTTACGTGTATACACACACACACACACACACACACACACACAAAACCTTTTTGACAGTATGTATTTATGCAGGCACTGCCCTCACCAAATAACCTGCCCAGGACTGTCCAGTCCTCCCACTTGGCATTTTAGTAGGTCTCAAAAGATAAAGTAGTAAGCCAGCAAGGAGAGAATCCAGAAGATAGAGAAGGTTGGCTCGCCCATGTAATAAATGTCTAGTTCACTCCTACCAGCACCAACTGTTTGACAACACTGACTCTATAGACCTCTTGAAACTTCCTTATGATCCTCCAGGTAGTTCTGTTTATCAGTTTGAGAACAACTGGCTTAGTAGGAACAAGTTCCATATTTCCATATTATTGTCTGAATGACACGGCAATAAAATGTTGAAATGATGGTATAATAAAACAATAACAGATAATAATGATAATGATAATAATAATAATGATAACTTTGGCATTTTTAGGCATTTACCATGTACAAGCAGGGATAGGATTAGAAAATCCTCTAAGTGGGTCTAAAAAGGTAAAAGATTAAGTGGGCCTCAAGATATTCTTTGTTCAGTGACAGCCTTTTCCATTAGACTCTTCCATTCTTTCCATGAAGTCTATTTTGGGGGCAGATATCAAATGGATGGGGTGAAAATGGAATGGAAAATGAAGGAATCAAGCAATGGTATTTATTGAGCACTTACTATATGCAGAGCACTGTACTAATCACTTGGAGGGTACCGAACAACAGAGTTGGTAGGCATGTTCCCTGCTCACCAATAGCTTACAGTCTAGAGGAAAGACAGACATTAAAATGAATTATGGATATGGACATTCATTCATTCATTCGATGGTATTTATTGAGCACTTACTATGTGCAGAGCACTGTACTAAGCGCTTGGAATGTATAATTCGGCAACAGAGGCAATCCCTGCCCATTGACGGGCTCACAGTCTAATCAGGGGAGACAGATGGCACAGCAAAACAAAACGAAACAAAAACAAGACAACATTATCATGATAAATAGAATCAAGGGGATGTGCACCTCATTAACAAAATGAATAGGGTAATAAATAATATATATGAATGAGCACAGTGCTGAGGGGAGGGGAAAGGGGAGGGAGAGGAGCAGAGGATGGGGTGGAGAGGGGAGGAGGAGCAGTGGGAAAGGGGGCTCAGCTGAGGGGAGGTGAAGGGGGAAGGGGGAGGAGCAGAGGGAAAAGGGGATAGCTCAGTTTGGGAAGGCCTCTTGGAGGAGGTGAGCTCTCAGTAGGACTTTGAAGAGGGGAAGAGAATTAGTTTGGGGGAGGTGAGGAGGGAGGGCATTCCAGGACAGTGGTAGGATGTGGGCCAGAGGTTGCCTGCGGGATAGGTGTTAACGGGGTATAGTGAGGCAGAGGAGCAGAGTGTACGGGGTGGGCAGTAGAAAGAGAGAAGGGAGGTGAGGTAGGAGGGGACAAGGGGATGGAGAGCTTCGAAGCCAAGAGTGAGGAGTTTTTGTTTTGTGTGGACATAATTGCTGTGGGGCTGAGTATGGGTGAAAAGCGCTTAAAGGATACCAATCCAAGTGAATAGATGGCACAGAAAGAAGAGGGACTAGGAGGAAATGAGGGCCTGGTAGAGAAGGCCTCTTGGAGCAGGTGGAATTTTAATAAGGCTCTCAAAGTGGGGACAATAGTGATCTGTTGTTAATGAAAGGGGAGGAAGTTCTAGGAGAGAAAGAGGACATGAGCAAGGGATCGGTGGTAAGATAGATGAGATCGGGGTTCAGTGAGCAGGTTGCTATTGAAGGAGAGAAGCACGCAGGTTGGGTTGGATAGGAAATCAGCGAGATAAGTTAGAAGGGGGCAAGCTGATTGAGTGCTTTAAAGCCCATGGTAAAGAGTTTCTGTTTGACATGTAGGTACAAGTCAGTTAGGTTGGACACAGTCCCCGTCATGCAAGGGGGTCACAGTCTAAGTAGTAGGGAGAACAGCATAACTGAGGGACAGAGAAGTTATGTGACTTACCCAAGGTCACACAGCAAGCAATTGGCAGAGCTTGAATTAGAACTCAGGTCCTCTGACTCCCAGGTCCATGTTCTTTCCACTAGGCCATGCTGCTTCTGTTTCTCTTATTCCTGTAATGTTGCAGCTGAGTTTATAAAATGGGTTTTTCTGTGTTCCTGGTTTATATACATTATGCAACAAATGAAAACACATAGAACATATCAATCAATCAGTCATATTCATTGAGCGCTTACTGTGTGCAGAGCACTATACTAAGTGCTTGAGAGAGTACGATATAACAATATAACAGATGGTAATAATAATGTTGGTATTTGTTAAGCACTTACTATGTGCAGAGCACTGTTCTAAGCGCTGGGGTAGATTCAGGGTAATCAGGTTGTCCCACGTGAGGCTCACAGTCTTCATCCACATTTTAAAGATGAGGTCACTGAGACACAGAGAAGTTAAGTGACTTGCCCAAAGTCACACAGCTGACAAGTGGCAGATCCGGGATTCGAACCCATAACCTCTGACTCCCAAGCCCGGGGTCTTTCCACTGAGCCACGTTCCCTGCCCACAACGAGCTTAAAATCTAGAGAGGGAGACAGACATTAATATAAATGCATAAATAAATGCAGCTATATATATAAAGGAAGCATATCGGGGTGATCCAGAAGGGAGTAAGAGAAGAGGAAGTGAAGCTTTGACAGGGAAGACCTCTAGGCAGACATGAGCCTTCAATAAGACTTTGAAGGGGGAGAGTAATTATTGGAAATGAAGAGGGAGGGCATTGCAGGCCAGAGACAGGATGTGGGCGAGAGGTGGGCGACATGATAGGTGAGATCAAGTACAGAGAGTAGGTTTGCACCAGAGGAGCAAAGTGTGTGGGCTAGGTTGTAGTAAGATAACAGTGAGGTGAGGTCATAGGGGTCAAAGTGATTGAGTGATCCAAAGCTGATAGTAAGGAGTTTCTGTTCGATGTAAAAGTGGAGGACAACCACAGAAGTCTTAGCAGATTTGGTACTCAGGCAAAAGCCATGTGCAGATGAGCATATTGAGGGTGCAATCATCATCTTCCATTTGAGATCCTTCACATTTCCATTTAAAGTGGTCACTTAGTCTGCCCTTATGTGGTCTCATGCTGGGAACAGGAGTACATTGACTAAATCCCCTAAACTTCTTCATATTCCATTCCAACCACTCAGTGAATCATTGGTATTTAGTGAGCACTTACTGTGCTTAAGTGCTTGGGAGAGTACACTACAACGGAGTTCGTAGACACGATCACGGCCTACAAGGAGCTTACAGTTTAGAGGGGGAGACAGACATCAAAATAAATAACAAATATGGTGAAAACTTTCAAAAGGGTCCAGTCTGGCAAACCCAGTATGAGTCATGAAAGAAATGATCTTTGTCAGGAGTTATCCTTGTCATGGTCCAGGTAGGAAGAGAGCCTTTTTTAGACCTATTTTTCTACAATGTTTGCTATCACTTGCCTCCTCCAGAAGGACGTACCTTCTGTATTTGTTTACCTACTCTAGCCAGTAGAGGGAACCCTTGTATTTGAATACAGCCAAACTTTAGTGACAGGAAAAACTACCTAATTCCTGCTCTCCACTGACTTTTTTTTTCCAGTGACAAGAAAGTTGGAGTTACTAAATTGGGGTTACCTTCTCAAAAGAAGCTAAATAACCATTTGGGGTATGAAATTTAATTTATTTTGTAATGGGAGTGTGGAATGAACTTGTGCATAGTCTAGGCTTGTCTTATGCTGTCGAGTCGTCTCCGACCCATAGGGACTCCATGGACACATCTCTCCTAGAATGCCCTACTTTCCATCTGCAATCGTTCTGGTAGTGTATCCATAGAGTGTTCTTGGTAAAAATATGGAAGTGGTTTGCCATTGCCTCCGTCCACACAGTATACTTGAGTCTCTGGCGTTGACTCTCTCGCATGCCGCTGTTGTTTGGCACAGGTGAGTTATGACTTGTAGCAGATTGCCTTCCACTCGTTAGCCACTGCCCAAGCTAGGAATGGAACGGGTGTGCCTCCCCTTGACTCTCCCTCCGATAGCCAAGACTGGTAGAATACTGGAAACTCTCCAGGTGTGATCCTGAGAGGAGCTTTGCGAAATAATCAATCAACAATAACTGTGGTATTTGTTAAATGCTAACCCTGTGCCAAATACTGGGGTAGGAACACTGTAATCAGATCAGACACAATCCCTGTCCTACACGGACTCAAATTCTATTTAAGAGGGAGAACAAGTATTGAATCTCCATTTTACAGATGAGGAAAGCAAGGCACAGAGAACTAAAGTGACTTGCCCACGCTCACATAGCAGGAAATTGGTGGACACATGTCCTCCTATTCCCAGGCCTGTGCTCTTTCCATTAGGCTGCACTGCTTTCCAATAGTATTTATTGAGTGTTTACTGTGTGCAGAGCACAGCACTAAGGGTTTGGGTGAGTGCAGTAGAAGTCAGAGTCCCCACCCACAAGTTCCTTGCAGTCTAGGAGGAAAGATGGGCATGTACAAATGTGAAGAAGTGCTTTGATAGTAGAGTATGTAAAGCGATGTGTACTAAAGTCCAGCGAGAACTAGTGAGTGCAAAAGTGCTGAGAGGGGATATGGCCTGGGGAAAAGGAAAATTAATCTGGGAAAGCCTCCTGAACGTAGGATTTCTGAAGGCTTCCAAAGAGGTGCTAGAACTGTTGTCTGGTGAAGGGTGGAAGGAATTCCAAGCAGGAAGAAGGGAATGAGCCAGTGATCAGAGGCATGATAGTTGAGAATGAGGTACCATGAGGATTTGATCTTGGGAGGAATCAGAGTGCAGTCTGGAATAGGTAAGAGAGAAAAAACTGATGGAGTGCCTTAAACCATAATAATTGCAGTATTTACTATGTGCCAAGCCCTGTACTAAACACTGTGGTAGATACAAGATAATCTGGTCAGACACAATCCTTTTTCCACATGGGGCTCACAATCTCAATAGGAAAGAGAGCAGCTACTGAGTCCCTAGTTTATAGATGAGGTAACTGAAGCACAGAGAACATAAGTGACTTGCCCAGGGTCACACAGTGGACGAGTGGCTCAGCCGGGATTGGAACGCAGGCCCTCTGACTCCCAAGCCCATGCTCTTTCCACTAGACCTCACAACTTCAATGGTCAGGCATTTCTGTTTGATTTAAAGATAAGCAGATAACCATTGGAGTTTTTGAGGAATGGAGAGATGTGTGTAGATTGACATTTTCAAAATATGATCCAGGCAGCAGAGTGAAGTATAGACTGGAGAACAGAGAAGCTGGAGGCAGCGAGACCAATCATAAGATTGAGATTTTTACAGTAATTTTAAGCCAGGATATGACAATCTACTGGACCAGGGTGGTGGACATTTCGATGGAGAGGCAGGGGCTGATGTGGAAAATGTTGAGGAGGAAATTTCCTAAGGTTGAACATGAAAGTGGTATAACCTTACTTTATTTACTTCCTTCTTCTCTGGATCCTCCTCCCGGCCCCGCCCCGTATCCTCAAGCCAACCCTTCACTTTTATCCTGTGCATCTTCTTGTAATTGCTTTTTTTTCCTCTCCTCAACTCCTTGAGCATATCTTCATACTGCCTCCATTTTCTCTCTCTCTGCTCTCTTGTCTTAAACCCACTCTTCACTCTTCACTCTTGTTAAAACTGCTTTTGCTTGAGTTGGGAAAATCCAATGGTTATTTCTCTGGCTGTATCTTTCTGGAATTCTGATGACTGAAAATGCTAATCATCCTCTTCTCCATAAAACTCTTTCTTTAAGCATGCTGATTCTACTGATGCCTTTTTGGCCACTCTCGTTTCCCAACTCCCTTTACCTTCTGCATCACCTACGCACTCTGATCTGTACTCTTTAAGCACTAGATATTCACCTTACCCTCAGCTCGGGATCTCTCACATACATATCCATAGTTTATTTTAATGTCTGCCTCTCCCTCTAGACTGTAAGCTCCTTGTGGGCAGAGAATATATCTATTAACTCTGATGTAGTGTACTCTTCCAAGTGCTTAATATAGTGATCGGCACATAGTGAGTGCTCAATAAATACCATTAATTGATTAATTCTCCTCTTCTTATCACATTTCAATGGTGGGTGCACTCCCATGGTTTCTGTCCTGTGATTTCTCCACTTTTCTCTTTGTTTTTCTCTTTCTCCTGGAAAGCTCATCCATTCGTACAATATCCTGTCCTGACTTCTCACTTCTTTTTAAACTCTGCTATAGACCCACCTCTTTTAAGCATCTTTCTGAGATTAATCAATCAATTAGTGGTATTTATTGAACATTTACTGTGTGCAAAGCACTGTACTAAGTACTTGGGAGAGAATAATATAGTAGAGTTGGTAGACATGTTCTCTGCCTTCGAGGAACTTGTAATCCAGTGGGGGAGTAAGGCGTAAATTAAAGTAAATTAAAGTAAATTATAAATAGAAGATGCTGCAGAATATAAAGGCATGTACCACCTGACTGAGTCATGTCTTTTCAGTTCCCACCAATATTTCTTTAATGCTGGAAATTACCCATATATGTGTTTTCCTTGAGTCTTGGTGAAATTTTGAATCAGTTTTGGTAATAGTATTTATTGAATGTATACTTTGTGCAGAGCACTTTCTAGGCCATTGGGGTACATACAAAAGAAGAAGCATGCAATCTGTACCCTTGAGGAGTTTACAGTATAATGGAGGGGACAGTAGACATGAATGGACAATTATACAATGTTGAGGCTGAAAGTTGGGGAAGTGACTTTATGGGAGATCTTTGAAGGAAGGGAGGTGCATGATGAGGCAAAGCTGAGAGGGATAGGTATTTAAGGCAGAGGGTAAAAGTGAACAAAAGTGAACAAGAGCCCACAAGGGAGGAAGAGAAGAGCAAAAGCCTAAGCTGAGTGTGTGCAAGATAGTGAATAGAGCTGTAAGAGGCCATCTGTAAGTAAGCTTTGAAGCCTATGATCAAACCTTTTTGCTTTATTTGAGGAGCAGTGGGAGCTAGAAGAGATTTTTGAGGGAGTATTATGCTCCAATTAGTGTTTCAGATAGTATTTGTGTTTTGTGTTTGAATTAAAGCTGATTTTTATATTAGATCATAAAACCCTTGAGGGCAAACACCCAGTCATCTCCCATCCTTTGCATTCCCCAAAATACCCAATATCTTGCTCTGCCTATACTAGACATTCAATATTGTTCATTTAATTCTGGGCAGAAATGAGGGCCTAGGTCCTCATCTTTCATTTAAAATGTTTTTACCATTGGTTTCCCTGGAGCATTAGAGAGTTTAGGAAAGTAACTCATTGAGATTCCATTTAGCGCAGTGGTTCCCTACCAGAATGGCTTAGAGAGATCTCCCAAGTGTGCCCTGGAAATTCTTGGGGACCATCATAATTAGTTTCATTTTGCAGGCCTTGGTATATGCTCCCTACTTGAGCCCAGGGCCTTTTTTTTCCAAGACGCATCAAAAACCTTAGGGGTGTTTACAACCCTCTCTCCCTTGCTCTCTCTCCCTGACTCTTTTTGCTTTGTGTTGGGGGTAGAGGTTGCCCACCACACTACTTCAAAATAAGCTGAGGAGCATTGATTGAGAACACTGCCGCAGAAATCCATTTCTGATTTGTTGTCTCCCGCTCTAAGCTGTCATCTCCTTGTGGAAAGGTAACATGTCATATTGTACTCCCCCAAGCTCTTAGTACAGTGCTCTCCACACAATAAGCACTCAATAAATACCACTGATTGATTGATTGCTTTTCTTTTGAACATAAAGGATATCTCTAGGTCTCTCTTAGAACTCTGAAGGTAGTGTTACACTTTGAAGAGATAGCTAGAGATGTCATATATACGGCAAATCAAATTTAGGATGATTGCTTAGAAAACTGTGCAATAGAAGGGTTGCCAGACAAATGAATTATTCATTCATTCATTCAATAGTATTTATTGAGCACTTACTATGTGCAGAGCACTGTACTAAGCGCTTGGAGTGTACAAATCGGTAACAGATAGAGACAGTCCCTGCCCTTTGATGGGCTTACAGTCTAATCGGGGGAGACAGACAGACAAGAACAATGGCAATAAATAGAATCAAGGGGAAGAACATCTCATTAAAATAGTAACAAATAAATAGAATCAGGGTGATGTACATCTCATTAACAAAATAAATAGGGTAATGAAGATATATACAGTTGAGCGGATGAGTACAGTGCTGAGGGGATGGGATGGGATGGGAGAGGGGGAGGAGCAGAGGGAAAGGGGGGAGAAGAGGGTTAAGCTGCGGAGAGGTGAAGGGGGGGTAGAGGGAGCAGAGGGAAAAGGGGAGCTCAGTCTGGGAAGGTCTCTTGGAGGAGGTGAGCTTTAAGTAAAGTTTTGAAGAGGGGAAGAGAATTAGATTGTTGGAGGTGAGGAGGGAGGGCATTCCAGGACCGTGCGAGGACGTGGCCCAGGGGTCATCGGCGGTATAGGCGAGAATGGGGGATGGAGAGGAGGTGGGAGGCAGAGGAGCAGAGCGTGTGGGGTGGGCAGTAGAAAGAGAGAAGGGAGGAGAGGTAGGAAGGGGCAAGGTGATGGAGAGCCTTGAAGCATCATACTTTGACTTTATATGGGTCTTCCTTTTCTCCACGTGCCTTCCCATCAGTTGTCTCATCTTATCCTCAGAGCATCCTTCATTCATTCAATTAGTATTTGTTGAGCGCTTACTATGTGCAGAGCACTGTACTACTGCTTGGAATGTACAATTCGGCAACAGATAGAGACAATCGCTGCCCAATGACGGGCTCAGAGTCTAATCCCTGTAAGATAGGGAGAGGCAGATCTGATCATCCTCATTCCCCAGATGAAGAAACTGAAGCACAGAGAAGTAAATGACTTGCCTGAGGTCATATAGTGGCATAAAAATTTGGGACTAGAATCTGGGTCTCCTGACTGCCAGGTTCAGGCTGCCTTCCATATCCAGGAGTCTCTCATATCATTTAGTCAGTCAATCAATGGTATTTACTGAGCGCTTACTGTGCTCAGAGCACGACAGTAAGTGTTTGGGAGAGTACGGTAAAACAGAGATGGTGGACATATTCCCTGCTTACAGGGAGTTTACAGACTATGGGGGAGCCAGATATTAAGGTAAATAAATAACTTATGGATATGTACATAAGTGCTGTGGGCCCAAGGGTATAGTGAGTGTCAAATGCCCAAGGGAGAGGAAATGGGGGAAAAGGAGGCTTAATCGGGGTTATCTTGGAGGAGAAATCCACAAGATTGTCCCTTATTTCACCACCTTGCCTGTTTTTCCAGATAGGAGTGGTGGTGATAGGGGAGGGTCTGAGACCCACTTCCCCAGAGGAGAGGATGGATAAAATCAGGCTGCAGGTGGTAGTCTATATTCTTGGAACTGAAAACTGACTACTCTAAGTAATAATCAAGGCAAAAGAGAATTGATTCAGAGAAAAGAGACTGTGCAGCTTTGCGTAGGTAGAAGGCCAGGTTGTGTTTCTAGAAATGGTGTAGAAGAAGTGGCAGGAAATGAGCGTGAGAACCTGGGAAGGAAGAATATGTGAGGGGTCCACACTCTTCCTGTCTATCCTGGACTGTACCTAAATACCATTCATTCATTCATTCATTCATTCATTCATTCATTAATATTTACTGAGCACTTACTATGTGCAGAGCACTGTACTAAGCACTTGGAATGTACAATTGGGCAACAGATAGAGACAATCCCTGCCCATTGATGGGCTTACAGTTTAATGAGGCTACAGTGCTCTCCATTGTAAATTCACTACATATTAATTTGAGTATTACCACACCGTTGCTCAAGTTGTGAAAAGGCGAAAGATGACCAACAAAATGAAGAATGTGCAATTCAGCAGGGAAAACCCGAATGCGAGGGAAGTGTAGGATCGGGGAGCGGTTATTATATACTTACTAAACAGAAAAAGTGTTCTCGTTGACATGCAATCCTCCTAGATGTTAAGAAAATGATTGATTAGCTGAAATGTTTTACTGCTTTTAGAAACTTTAATCATGCCAAAATAATTTCCAAATAATCTAAATTGGTATCATTTTGGATAGAAGTGATTTTTTTTTAGTTTATTTGCTTGATTGGTGCAAAGTTGTTTACTTTAGAAAGCGAGCGGACTTGATGATTACAGTTTATTTCTATTATGTATAAACTCCATAAATGCAGCTTCTAGAAAGAACTAGTTGGGAATGGCTTTTCTCTGCCAGTTGGTTTCTTCTGGTCCTGTGTGTAAAGTTGAAATAAATGAATACTTTGCTTTTGAGGAGCCTGAAGCTATATTCAGAGCAAACACTGCTAGTATGAAAATAGGGAGTCTGAGTGTCAGGGAGGAATGAAAAGTCTCCTTGAAGCTTTATTACTTCCAGGTCAACGACATATAGTAAAACACTAACAGGCTGGTGTGACACATTCCTCGCTAATCGACTAAGAGTCACAAAAGTCTACTGAAGGGTGCTCTCTGTCTGCTGGCAGAGCTTCTGCAATTGTAGGGGCTAATCCAGGAGCACTGGGCCCAGTGAAGCCTTCAATCCCCATTCATTCATTCATTCATTCATTCATTCATTCATTTTTTCGTTCAATTGTATTTATTGAGAGCTTACTGTGTGCAAAACCCTGTACTGAGCACTTGGGAGAGTACAATATAACAATAAACAGACCTCAGCAACCATTAGTACCCAGGCGTCTAGCTGTTTTATTCCATTTACTGCTTGATTTCTTTATTGCATTTTTTTCATTGCATTCTGAACTCATGGATTCTTCTGAATGATTATCCCTGGAGTTTGTTTGGTCTTTTTTATATTCCCCAAAGTCTTTCCACTTAATCCTGATGATATCCTTTTATCCTGGTGACATCCTTGTGACAGATGTTATTATTCTTATTTTTACAGTTGAAAAACCTAACCCCAGAGAGGTTAACTGACTTGTTCAAGGTCACACAGAAAGCCCAGTGGTGTAACTCAGGTTGTCAGAATTCTAGACCTGTATCCTTTCCACCACACCATGTTGCCTCAGTGCTGACACAGCATGGAAGTGGCATGGTATAGTGGAAAGAGCACGGCCCAAAGAGCACGGGCCTGAGAGTCAGAGGATGTAGGTTCTAATACAGGCTCTGCCACATGTGTGCTGGGTGACCTTGGGCAAAGTCACTTAACTTCTCTGTGCCCCACTTACTTCATCTGTAAAATGGGTATTAATAGTAATAATAATTATGATTCTTGTTAAGCATTTACTATGTGCCAAGCACTGTTCTAAGCACTGAGGTAGATACTCATTACTCAGTTAAGAAATAGTCCTTGCCCAACATGGGGTTCACACTCTTAATCCCTGTTTTAGAGATGAGGTAACTGAGGCCCAGGGAAGTTAAGTGATTTGCCCAAGGTCACACAGCAGACAGGTGGCAGAGCAGGGATTAGAACCTAGTCTTTCTGACTCTCGGGCTGGTGCTCTTTGTCCAACCTGATTACCTTGTATCTACTCTTGCACTTATAACAGTGCTTGGCACATAGTAAGTGCTTAACAAGCACCATAATTATTATTAATGCTATTATTGTTGCTGATGAATGGTTGAGGATCCCAGAATTTGTTCCTCTAAACAAGAGTGATCAACCTCTCCACAAGCACCTTTCATTTTCCAGAGGCAGTGAAGACTAGGAGGCCAGACAAGCAGAAGCCTGAAAACTGGAGACATTAAAAACAAAATCAAAGAAAGCTAAGAAGGCCAAGAAGCATCTTAGTAGTTCTTGGTAGGCAACAACATAGCTGGTGCTGTTAACCAGGTAAGTTTATTCATTCATTCAATAGTATTTATTGAGTGCTTACTATGTGCAGAGCACTGTACTAAGCGCTTGGGATGAACAAGTCGGCAACAGATAGAGACAGTCCCTGCCGTTTGACGGGCTTACAGTCTAATCGGGGGAGATGGACAGACAAGAACAATGGCAATAAATAGAGTCAAGGGGAAGAACATCTCGTAAAAAACATTTACCCTCACCCCATCCATCCTCTATCCTCTCTACTCCTTACTGCTCCTTAAAACTTTTTCTCCTTCCCATTTCCTTGTAGGTCTCCTGTCTCTTCTGTGCAGGACCCTTTCCAGCTAGCTGTGCAGTCCCTTCCCTGGGGTTGCAGCCTCAGGGATCAATCACCCAAGGGACTGGACTAGACTGGGGTGGAGAAAGGGACCATCACCACCATCTTCTCCCCATTTTGCATGGGTCTGGTCCCTGCAGCTTTGGTGGTCCCAGGCTTCAAGCCAACAAAGGAGATAGCCATGGTGAAACAAGGTAAAAATATAAATGGCGTGGGCAGCAGAAGAGGGGACTTGAAAGAACAGGAATGAGGTGTGCACGGACCTGCTGGAACATGCAGAAAGGCATTTATGAAGTATAGGGAGGAAGGTGAGAAAGGCAAGAAAGTTGGATTTGAAGGAACGGAGGGTTGTTTGGGAGAAAACTGGGATGGGGAGGAAGGAAGGTGAGAGTGGGCTTACCAAGACACCAGCTGGGCGTACCAACTGGGGATGACAAGACAATTTTACTTGCAGGACTGAAAAAAGGATGTCTGGCTGTAGTGTGAGTTTCATTCAGAGCTATACAGTGCTATGCCCTGCAGCTCATTGTGTCCAAATGTTAAATGGAATTAAAAAGTGTGCCATTTTGCAAGGGCCTCCAATCCAATCATACTTCCCTGTGCCTCTATTTTTAGTGTCTTGCTGCTCACCTCGTCAGCACTGTCTTCAGCACCACTGGCAGGGAGGGAATATCATGTGTCCCCCTCCTTCTCAAGCAGGGATCTACTCATATTTTACATCTTCTTCCCCTTTTTTCTCCTCAACTCTCAGCAGCTGTTTTAAGTGGTACTGCCCAACCTAATCTTGATGTATTCAGAGGCATTGTTGGCTATAAACATGTATACCCCAAACCCATCACATATGTGTCCTTCCAGTACAGAGGATATCATGACTCAAGTAGACCTCCACTACATGGCAACTGCCACACAAACAACTCTGCACATCACCATCTCTATCATTGGCCACTGGTGTGCTGGGAGGATTCATGAAATTGAGTCCCCTGTGTTTCATTCCTCCTTGGAAGATAGATGTTCCATATGTGAGTACAAATAATTATATGGAAACAATACTAAGAAAAGCTATGGAATATTTATTAAGCAACAACAATCACATAAAAGGCACACACAAGAAAAGGTCATTATATGTTTGTCCTCCGACTGTAAGCTCCTTGAAGGCAAAGGATTGTGCCAACCAACTTATTACTGTTCTAAGTAGCAGCTTACTACATTACTCTGTACATGGTAAGGGTTCAATGAATACCATTCATTGACTGACTAAGTAAACCTTGTTGACATAAAGTTAAGTGCTCCATTTTGGAATTTAACTATTTCAATTTCAATGACAAGACTACTGGGATTTGTAATAGGAAAGAACAACAAAAATTTGCCCACCCCAGGACTTAATTTGAATCTGGAGTTAAATTTTTATTTTTATTTTTGTGGTCTTAGATTTGATCATTGGTTAAATTGCATATGATATACAATCCATAATAGTACCTCTAATGGGAGTTTTTCCTTTCAAAAATATTCTAAATTAATGATCCCAATTCACTGAGCTGAGCAGTTTGAATAAAAGGTCAGTACAGTAGAGTTGATTAAAATTAAGAATGAGGTGTACTGGATGGACAGCATGGAGAAGTCTCTACAGAGGTGACCTTTCAGTTCAAAGATGACATTAGTGACCATGATCTCCTACCAATGCACAAGAATGTGGCCAAAAAGGCAGGGTAAACAATGTGGGAGAGGATGTGTTGATTCTACAACAAAACCTCCCACATTGTTTACAAGTAAATAGTTATCATACTGCAAGATTAAAGTTCAAAAGTTTACCAGGCCCTGTGCTCTAGTGAGCCATTCTTGAGGTTGGTGAGGAAAGCAATGTTTAAGTCACCTTTTTGAGCTGCTCCCACATTCCGGGTGAGCACTGGATCCCTAAGTAGGACTGTTCAGACCCTCAGGGCACCACCAAGCACTGCTGTCATCTCATCGGTGATTGAACAACCAATATCCCAAGCCACCTACTTACATAGGAATTTTTTTTAGGGGCAAGACTAGTTTTTTGGGTTTTTTTTTAATTTTATTTTCTGTATAGTGATGGTTTGCACTGAATCATCCCCCTCTCTCAACCTGTCCCCTTGTGACTGTCAGCTTCTTATGGATAGGGAATATATCTACCAAATCTGTCATACTGTACTCTCCAAAACACTTATTACAGTGATCTACAAACAGTAAGCACTCAGTAAATATGATTGATTGATTGACCAGAGATGAACCCCAAAACTACATCTACTTTGCTCTGAAAAACATATTTGGCAAAATCAGTTTTAATTTACTAACAGGTGGTTAGTGCCCAGACCCATTATGAAAGATGAAGGGGGGGAAAGCCCTTCTGCCTCAAATAAACCATTTAGTGAAACCAACATTTTAAGAGGAGTTGGAATAGTTTCCTCTGCTGTTTCACAGAGACTTCATTACCTCAGGTCTACCCATATCATGGAAGAAGTTTATCGTGCTTGGGATCGCTGGCTTCCCCAAGTACACTCACCCACCCTCTTGACTCTTTCTCTTTAGTTTTCTGTAATAAGAAGCATTCCTAGCTCAAGCAGCATTAGCACATCTTCTGAATTCCTTGCATTCTTCCTATATAGAAAAGAACTTCCATTGTGCTTGCTTTTAAAGCATAACCAAGGCAATACACACAGAAGTTTCCCTCTCCTAACTGGCACTGAAAATGAAAAGGAACTTGAAAGCAGTGGGAAAAAAATGTAAGAGTTTGGGGCAGAAGAGTTAGGCCGGGAACTCAGAGACCCCAAGGGTTTCAGGACTGGGGCAAGGGATGGAAGGGTTTTTGAGGGGAAAGGAGTAAATCGACCAGGCAGGATGAGGGAAGTGGTGGGACTCGGAGGATTTTGAATGTGCTTACAGTCCTGCTTTCATGAATAACTGGGCGAGTTTTCGCCTCTCTCTCAACTCCTTGACAACTCTGAGTCCCTGGCTCTGAGCCAGGGTGGAGAGAAATGGATCCCTGCACATACCAGACCTGTAGCGCGGTGGGAAAGGCTCACATGCCGCAGAGTCACAGCTATCGCAGAAAAATCTCAGAGATGAAGGTGGGGATTGGGGTGGGGGGGTGGGGAGAAAGGTGGGGCAGAGGAGAAGAATTAAATGCATTTAGAAGTGATTAGTAGCTTATTTCTACTTTTTTCCTCAGTCAGTTTCTCCAAGAGCTTATTAACTGTTGAACTTCCAAATATGATTTAGCTAAGCATGCTTTTGCTGGAGTAGGCGTAATAAACAGGACTTGTGCTTTCCTTCAACCCACTGTCGGATAAAGTCACGTCTTGGGGAGTTCAGCCTTGGAGTTGAAATCAAGTTAAATCTTAGGAAAGGAGTTCCAGTGCCTCTTCTTCCTCCCAAAGGAACTCAGACCATAAGAAGTTTCCATAAATCCAATGGAGTGTTCTTTGATGGCTCTTTCCCCCTGAAATAGGGGCAGATTTTGGATGAAATATTGCATTTTAGTGAAATGGATTATGAATAAAACCCTGAACACTTTCTTTAGGGAAAAACTGGATCTGCTTAAATTGGATTTGTTACCTGGGGGAAGTTCAAGATCAATAGAGGGAGAGGGGTTTCACTAAAATGATATCAGCGTTTTTCCTCCGATTCTTTGGGCTGTGATTGATCTCAATGAGAGGAATAGCAGAGGTCTCTGTTTCTAAATATGTCTCCTGAAAATGTTCCTACATAGGAATATTTACACTGTAAATAGACTCTAGAATGTAAGCTCATTATGGACAGGAACATGTCTATCATAATCGTTATATCAAACTCTCCCAAGCACTAAATGCATTGTTCTGTGCACAGTAAGTGCTCAATAAATATGGTTCATTGATTGATTGATTGACATAGTTGATTTGCTTCCATGTTCATCTGGATATAACTCTTAATGATGTAGCTCCTTCACTGCAATGGGCAAGTGTTTATGGGAGAATGCTAGTGGAAGCTGGCAAGGCTCCTTTGAAACTTTCACCCATGAGGTCACCAGTGCATTCTACCTTGGTTCCACATCTATTGGTGGGACAAATCTAAGGAAGGGATTTATCCTCCTGCAGAGTGTATTTTCCTTGAGACTTCCCCATGGTGTGCTGAAGAGTAATTTGACCTAAAATTCTTGACATCTCAAAAAAACCAAAGGTTTTGTGTGAAGAATGACCGAATGTTTTGAAACAAGATATAAGGTCAATCTTTTTGGCAATGAAAAATTTACCTTGACAAATCTAGCCAGATACTCTGCCTTATAGCTAGACTAGCCGTATTCTTTGTATTGAAAACTGGAATAACAGGACATCATCTCCAGATTATGTGCCTTCTCCTGATCTCTTAAAGGTTGTGAGAGTGGGGCATGGGGTGGGAGAAGAGGGAAATGGGAGGTTAAAGCCCCTTAGCATTCTGGGTTCTCATACTAGAAGGCCCAGAATATTGAGCATGCACTGAGTATTCTCTAGGCCAGATGTGGAAGTCTAAGCATTGGGAGTGGGTGTCAGAGCACATAGACTGACCAGTGAGGCCTAGATAGTTCCAGTTCTGAGACATGTGTAAGCTTTTCTAAAATGATCTAGGATAGATTATAAAAATCTGGGACTCTCATAAAAAATAGGGACATATAGCCAGCCTACTTATACATGTGCTTTGTTAGCATTTAATTGAAAAATAAATATGTCTTTGTGGTTATTAATGCCCACCAGAAATCTTTCGCTATTGTCAGCAGCAGCATTTATTGAGCACTGTGTGAGAGCACTGTACTAAGTGTTTGGGAGCATAATAATAATAATTGTGGTGTTTTGTTAAGCGCTTACTGTGTCTGAGGCACTTTATTAAGCACTGGGGTAAGTGCAAGGTAAATGGATCCCACGTGTGGCTCGCAGTCTAAGTAGGAGAGAGAACAGACACTGACTCCCCATTTTGCAAATGAAGGAACCGAGGCACCGAGAACTTAAGTCACTTGCCCAAGGCCTCACAATGGGTAAGTGGAGAAGCCGGTATTAGAACTCAGGTCCCCTGACTCCAAGGCTTGTGCACTTTCCACTGGGCTATGCTGCTCCCCCTACACTACAACAAAAGTAAAAATCAAGGTGCCTACCCACGGAGAATAGTTCTCCTCTTCTCTCTCTTTGGAGTATACCTGTGCCTTCAACTCCAGGAATCCTTCTCACTCCTTGGGGCTACAGGGATGATTTTTACTGGGGGAAAAGTAGCAGTACGGTCCTTGGTAAAAGTCTAGTTTTCCCGGAGAACCTAAATGTCTAAGAAATGAGAGTGCTTGATTTCCTATTGCTTTCCCTCCCCCGTTTTAATTAGAAATAAACAGGGGGTAGGTTAAATACTCCTGTGCAATCCCAGCCTATCATCAAGACAGCATACATGCATTCCCTGCCTGGAAAGTGTAGTAATGTAGGTCCAGACCACACCTTCTGTCTCCCAACTCCCACTCTGCAAATCACATGCCTTCTCACTCAAACCATTTGGGAAGCCCCAGCAGGGAAGGTTCCCAGTTCTGGGAGTCTAGCCTCCAGCCAAAGGCAACAGAGCAGAGATATGAGTCTGGTTAAACTCCATTTGGCCACCCGCTTCGCCTTCTTCCACCTCTCCCCCGCCACAATCCCCCACCAGCTCTACCCACTCCATGCTTTATCTAAATAGTAAAAGAGCACTTTTTAATTTGTATCATTGTGGTAACTAGTTTTCCAATCAGGAGCTGTAACTAAGGGAGTGTGTGCCTGGTGCTGGGACACATGCTCACATACTCTTAGTTGAGATTTCTTAGTTACATCTTGCAGAGTTCAACTATGAAACCAGGTGGCAGTCACAGAGCAGTGCTTGCCCCAATGCCACTTCACAAATATGAGCAACTGGGTGCCGTTTTCCCTACTGGAATGAGTTGAGTTTTGAGACAAAATTGTGGGTATGGAATTTTAGAAATTTTTTTTGGGTGGGGGGTGGGCAGTTTGGCAAACCCAGAGACTCTCGCCACTGTACCATTTGGAAACTTTCTCATTTGCAACTTCAATCACTGAATTACAGGTCCTCCTGGAGACCCTCTTTCAGATGTACAAGGCCCAGAGTTTCCAAGCCTTGAGTAGTTCTGGCTTCTTCCTGTGGGGGGCTTCGGGCCATCTCCCACCATCTCAGGTACTCTGGAGGCTGCTGCACTTCAAGGATGGACAGAAGCCTGGACTCATAGGTTCCTGGGATGGCCGAAGGTTACTTGATGCTCAGATCTGCCATCCGGTTCAACTGCCTCCCTCTGAATCAGCAGCATTCCCTTGTTTTGTATATATCCCAGAGCTTAGTACAGTGCCTGGCACATAATTATTGTCATATTGTATTCCCCAAAGTGCTTAGTACAGTGCTCTGCTCACAGTAAGCATTCAGTAAATATGATTGACTGACCTAATAAGCATTTAACAAATACCATAAAAACAAGTCAGAAACTTGTTCTCGCAATTGTGAACCAGAGTTCAAAATATTTTGTTAGGAGTAGGAATTGCCCCATTGCCCTTTTAATTTCCAGCACCAGGCTTACCAAGTGTTTCCAGTTTTTTTTAAAGTTGTATTTGTTAAGCAATTACTATGTGCCAGGCACTGTGCAAAGCACTGGAGTATATACAGGATAATCAGGTTGGACCCAACCCATGTCCCACATGGGGCTCACAGTCTTTATCCCCAGATGAGGTAAATGAGACATAGACAAGTTAAGCAACCTGCCCATGGTCACCCAGCAGACAAGTGGCGGAGCTGAGATTAGAACCCAGGTCTTCCTGACTCCCAGCCCCATGCAATATGCACTAGGCCACGTTGCTGTTCCAGTCTTAACTGAACGATGCTGATATATCTATATGGAGACACACACACATACACCTATACTTGCAAAAAGGAAAGGAATCTTAGCTTTAGCCTCTCCCTCTAATCTAATAATTTCTATTTTCTTCTGCGTCTCTCATTCACCGGGCTGATGTAGTATATCCATTTGCCCATGAAAGAAAGAGAATAGAAGATAGGGGATGCAGAGTAAAATGAACTTGTATTAAACCCATTCCTAGGTTCAATTATATCTGTCCTGGTCCCTCTTAGGTTCTGACACATGCACCAGAATTTATTTTCCTCACATATCCCACCCCCATCACAGCCCTGTTTCACCCTACCTACCCACCCTTAGTAGCCCTACTAAGAGCTCACCTCCTCCAAGAGGCCTTCCCAGACTGAGATACCCCCTCTTCCCTCTGCTCCCCCTCCGCCCTCTGCTCCTCCCCTTCCCCCTTCCCCTCCCCTCAGCTGAGCCCCCTTTCCCTCTGCTCCTCCCCCTCCTCCTTCCCCTCCCCTCAGCACTGTGCTCATTTGTATATATTTTTATTACCCTATTCATTTTGTTAATGAGGTGTACATCCCCTTGATTCTATTTATTGTGATAATGTTGTCCTGTTTTTGTTTCGTTCTGTTTTGCTCTGCCATCTGTCTCCCCCAATTAGACTGTGAACCCATCATTGGGCAGGGATTGTCTCTATCTGTTGCCAAATTGTACATTCCAAGTGCTTAGTACAGTGCTCTGCACATAGTAAGCGCTCAATAAATACTATTGAACGAATGAATGAATATTATTTTAATATTAATGATTAATAATTGTATTTGTAGTCAAGTTTTTCCTTCCTTGTTCCTCTGCATTTGAGATCATCTGTTTATTTGTGGTATAAAGAGAATATGTTCCCAAATAAACTACCAGGGAGAGAGATTTGTCTCATCTCTATCAAGGCACAGTGATTTTCAAATTCTGCCTAGTAATGCAGATTAGTCCTGGATGTTTCCAGTCACTTCAGTAGGGTCCTATCCAAAATCAATATTGATCATTGCCTCTGATCCAATTTAGAATTGTAGTGATAGTATGCCTCATTTCGCCTCTTCTATTCTTCATAATCGACTCACCTCTCCCCCCCATCCCCATCACCCTTTAATCCCACCTTGAAGGAACTTCATTTGGATCTAGTCGTCTTGCCCCCATTTAAGGGCTGACTCATGAGTTGATTCAGTGGGTTGAAATAGGAGCTGGGTATGGCATGACTGTTTTTTAACACATGCACAATACATGCATTGAGCTGTCATCAAAAGAAAGTGACAGTTTTATGGGAGAGGTACTACATATAAAAACCAGCAGTGGGCATTTCCAGTACACACCCACTTCAGAACGTGATGTGCATTGAGCTTATCCTTTCAGGAACCAAGCATCTACAGTATTGGAAATCTTGAAAACTATCCTACCAAAAACACAGCCTTATTTGTGGATTTTTAAAAACGGAGTCTTCCCCCGGCCCCCTTTTGTGTATCAGTCAGTCAGTAGTGTTGATTGATTGATTGTGCGGAGAGGTATACAGAGGTATACAGAGAACTTGGGAGAGCAATGCTTAACAAAATGATACCAAACAAGAATAATTCTGAAAATATAGACACAAGAGCATGTTTACACATAAAAACTTTAATACTGATGGAGTTGTAATCCTCACCAGTGGTACTAGAAACAACTGAATATCCTAAAGCTGAGAGTGGCTGGCACAAAACTTCTTTTATATCCATATAACAAGAACAGTCTAGTTCTTCTAGTGTACTTTGGATGCATTTCTACAGTATTTCTCCATTCTCCCTTTCTAAGAGAATTCCCCCTTCGCCATTAAGTTGTAAGAGTACATGATACAAGCATGAGTTGCCTAAAATATGTTTGATTGAATTACGGCCGTCCCTGGGCACCCCTCTCTGATCGTCCTCCACCCAGTTGAAGGGGTTGATTTACGACAGGCTCATGAGCTATGTCCTCTGATTGGTTCCTGTAGACAGGATCTGATTGCCTGGAAGATCTGATATGATAATCTTCTGCAGCAGTGAAATCATGGTGGGACTCAGAGACTGAACAAGAGAGAGAGAGGGAGAGAGAGAGACTGTTTCTGAAAAATCAAAATCAATATCTTTATCTGTGAGCCTGACAATGTTGCATCCTGTTTTCACAGCAGGGGAGAATCGGGGGTGGAAACACTGAGGTGGCTCTGTCCCAGATCCTTGGGAGGAGTAGTGCCCACCCAAGGCATTCCCCCCACATAGCCACCAACCCCATAGCCACCTCCCCTCGGGAGAATGGAAATGAAGTGGTAGGGGGCTCCAGGAAGAGTTGTGTCAGTGAAGGGGGACAGAGAGGAGAATGTGGGAGGGGTAGGAGCCAGGCCCACCAGAATGTCCCATCTCCCTCTTCCCTAGCTCCACTCCCTTGTTCCTAACCTGGTGACAAATGTAGTTTAAACCACCTGGGCAACGGCTGAGCCGTTGAGAACTACAGCAGCTTATTTGCTCATCTTGGAGGACTTCACCAGATAAACGAGTTGTAGTTCAAAATGGCAATAATCCTTCATGGAAAGAGTTGTAGTAGTTACACTTAGTAAGCAGTTCCAGTGTGTGAAGCAGTGTACTAGGCATTGGGAAAAATTCATGGGTATTAACTTAGGCACAGTTCCTGGCACAAGAAGGCCTAAAATTCTAATAGAGGTTTAGGTGGGAGCAGGTGGGGAAAAAAAACACACAGTCTCTGTGTCCCACTATATGATTTCACTGCTTCAGAAGATTATCAGATCTTCCAGGCAATCAGATCCTGTATGCAAGAACCAATCAGAGAACATAGCTCATGAGCCTGTTGTAAATCGACCCTTTCATCTGGGTGGAGGACGATCAGTTAGGGGGGCCCAGGGACAGCAGTAATTCAATCAAACATATTTTAGGCAACTCATGCCTGGATCATGTACTCCTATAGCTAAACCACATCAGAAAATGTAATAGGGAAAGAAAATAGTAATTCATTTCTTGTTTCCTCACTGCTCTGTTTGGGTCAACCACCATAAGCTTACTAATATTTGAAATGTTTTGGGAAGAGATTCTCCTTCCCATGTTGGGTGAGAAATGTGTGTGTGATGTCAATTGTTAGGCTGAACCCAGCAGCCCCTGAAGCCTCAGGCTTCGTGCCCCGCCACCCCCCCCCCCCCTCACACACGCATCTGCTTCTTGGGAAGGATGGGATCATGACTTCTCCTTGAACTGTCAGGTAGTGATTGTTTTGCCTGTGGCCCTTCAGGATAAGCAGGAAATGAAATCACTTTTGAGTTCATTGATTATGACATTACGTGGGGCTGTTTTTTTGCCAACCAGGACTCTGAACAGAGTTGGTTGTTCAGTTTCACTACCTAGAACCAATCACACAAAGCTAAAGAATGGAGATGAAATTAAAATGAATTACTTTCCTAGTATTTGATGTTGACTTTCGATGTTTCTTTCATAAGGCTCTTTGAATGTGATTGATTGGATAAGGTGAGTGAAACTTGAAGATAAACTGATGAAAGTAGACAGAAAAGGTGCTATCTGGCCTAGGGCATAGGTGCCAATTCTGGGACAATAACCCTGCCAGAATAAGGACTTTGGAGACAAAGTAATGTACTCTCTGTGGGTAAGGAATATGTCTACCAACTACGTTATGTTGTGCTCTCC
Source organism: Ornithorhynchus anatinus (assembly GCF_004115215.2). NCBI lineage: Eukaryota > Metazoa > Chordata > Mammalia > Monotremata > Ornithorhynchidae > Ornithorhynchus > Ornithorhynchus anatinus. Next base: position 43,007,764 of record NC_041753.1, on the reverse strand, counting down.
ACACAGTAAACACTCAGTAAATACGGTTGATTGATTGATTGATGGATTCAACACCCCCCCCCCAACCCCCCACAGCATTTTGGGTAGGGCCGGTAGACATTCTAAGCCTGCCATGTCCTTAGAGCCGAGATGGCAGCCCCACTTCCCCTTTGTCCCTGCCATGACAGGATATGGGAGGAGCGCTGTGTCAATGCTGACAGTGCCAGAGCCCAAAGCAACAGAGGTTGCTATCAGTGCTAACTGCCTACATGTGCCTTACTGCATAGCATCGGCAGCAGCAGCAGCAGCAGCATTCATTGAGCACCTATGTGCAGAGCACTGTACTAGGTGCGTGGGAACATAAAATGGTAATGTGGCCACTTCCCTCAATGTGCTTAGAATGCATTCATAATCACATGAACTGCTTCACCCCAACTCAGAAATGAGGCCAGACCCACGGGGCCACCTGGAGCTTTAGATCACATACAGGTCTCAGTAGTAATTCATTCAATCGTATTTATTGAGTGCTTATTCTATGCAAAGCACCGTACTAAGTGCTTGGGAGAGTATAATACATTCCCTGCCCACAACGAACTTGCAGTCTAGAGGGGACAGAGGTCTGGCACCCTTGGACAGAGCCAGGCCCCATGGTTTGGGCTCATGCAGAGTGCTAGTTTATTGACCCCTGTTCTTGCCTTATTTACACCATTCACTGTGAGATGTATTAAAACTAATTTAACCTCTATGAGTCTAAATTACTCCTTGTGTTAACATGAAGAAAATAAAATTTGCTATATATTTACGAAGAGTGTTGCGAAGATAAATGAGGAAACATACACTAAATGCCCTTTAAAATATCTACATGAATGAAAGATTTATGATTAATGTGAGTGTCACCCTCAATAGCGGCTGAGGAAATGGGTAAATACCTACTGCTGAGGAACATTCATAGACATTTTTTGTGCCATGACCATAGACTGCACCCAGCCCCCACTGTGGCTGACAGCTGCCTTGTAATGAATGGTGTTTTCCCCATGAGCACTGGGGAATAGAATGTAGATGACTCAGCCCAACCCATCACCTCTAGTGAAAAGACAAAAACAAATCAGGAACTGTCCCACTACTGATTAATTGGATATGCCTTCCCCCCAACCTTCTCATCGTCCCACCCACAACCTAAATTAAAGCTCCTTGTACTTAGGTAGCCAATTGCTGTTCTCACAATCGCTGAAGAGGCAGTAACCGCCCTTCCTTAAAAGAGGCCAGAAAAATGCCCATCTCATTTTGTCTGTGCAAAACTTGGAAGACATACATTTGTATAAAATCCACCGTCGTAACATCATCTTTGAATAGAAAGGGCAGCTAAACACACTCGAATGATTAATGACTTCAGGATTCTGTTCCTTTAAGACCTCTCCCCCTAAAGAGGAGAGAGGAAGAAGAGTTTGCAACACAATTTAGCCTGGGCCTGTTGGGACTTCTTCCAGGGCTTTTGAGGAGTGATTTGGCACTGTTGGCAGAGAAGGCTGTGGCAGCTGAAAGTGAGGAAGCCAAGACCCTGAAGGAGAAGACTGGATCTGGGTTTTTTTCTGGTTGCCTACCTGGGACCAGTCTGAGAGCTGCAGAATATCCCTGCCACATAGGTCTCCACGGCAAGGGAAGCAGGGTGGTCTAATGGAAAGAGCTTGGGTTTGGGAATCAGAGGAGCTGGGTTCTAATCTCGGCTTTGCCAGTTGCCTGCTGTGTGAACTTGAGAAAGTGACTTCACTTCTCTGTGCCTCAGTTCCCTCATCTTTGAAGTGGGTATTAAATCCTCCTCCCTCCTACTTAGGCTGTGAGCCTTATGTGGGACAGTGACTGTGACCAACCTGATTATCTTTCAACTACTCCTGTGCTTAGTATAGTCCTTGACATATGTATAGTAAGTGCTCACCTAGTACCATTAAAAAAAAAAAAATTACCTCCCTCTCCTACCTCCTGTATTTGGGAATGAAACTCTGCAAGAGATTGAGAGAGAATACCTCACAGTCCACTGTGACTTTTGACAACAATTACTGTCAATACAGACAAGTGTGAAAACCCATTCCCACCAGAGAGGGAACTTCCCTTTCCAGTAACTTATTCCAGTGAACATCTGTCCCATAACATTGTAATCATGTTGAGGGTAGGGATCATCTCTAGTAGCAGTAATAGTATTTACTGAGTACCTACTATGTGCAAAGCACTGCATTAATTTCTGAATTAGTACACAGATGCTAATTCTATCGTACTCTCAATTCCTTGGTACAGTGCTCGACACACAGGAGTTACTCAATAAATGCTATCAATTTATTCTACTGTGATCTGGAAAAGTCATGTCTTGGGTCTAATTATGAAGTAGGTTATATGGTGAGAGGGACAGTACAAGCTTTCCATGTGCCGCTCATCCATTTCCTTCATACCTGTTCTAAACTCTCTTGCATTTAGAAGTGGGCGAGGTTGTTCGGTGTCTAAGGTTTATGTAGCCTTTGAATCAAAGCCACCAGGTGAAAATCTAGATTCTATAATGCAGAACCTCTTTATTAAGAAGTTGGATAACTTTATGTATTTGCTAAGTGCTTTCTATGTGCCAGACACTGTACTACACACTGGGGTAGATTCAAGCTTAAGCAGTTTGGACACAGTTCATTTCCAGTGTAAGGCTCTCACTCTTAATCTTCATTTTACAGAGGATGTAAATGAGGCACAGAGAAGTTAAGTGACTTGCCCAAGGTCACAGAGCAGACACGTGGCAAAGCCTGGATTAGAATCCAGAATCCAGGTCCTTCTGACCTCCAGGCCCATGCTCTATCGACTAGGCCACAATGCTTCTATTCCAGTATATAAACTCCCATGTGCCAGAAAAAGATATGTGCCAATATCATCCCTTGCTTATAAATAGACTATTCTCACTCCTGGTACCGGCTTGTATAGCTTTAATAAAGACACTTGTTTCCTGTTTTTAACTAAGTGTCTCCTGGCCATTTGAGGAGTGAATACTCATTTTTCTGTAACATACAATAAGGTAAATCTGAACAATTATGTAACCTTAGCCTGGAGAGTTTCTAGTACTTTGCCAGTCTCGACTATGGGAGGGAGAGTCACACATACCCATTCCATTCCTAGCTTGACCATTGGCTAGTGAGTGGAAGGCAATCTGCTACAAGTCAAGAGTCTCCTGTTCTGGGTAGCAGCGGCATGGGAGAGAGCGGAGACTCAGGCTTACTGCGCAGAAGGAGTCAAAGGTAAACCACTTCCGTATCTGTACTCAGCAAATTCTATGGATATACTACCAGAGCGCTGGGAGATGGAGGTGGGGCATTCTGGGAGAGATTATTATTATTATATTATTTGTTAAGTGCTTACTATGTGTCAAGCACTGTTCTAAGCGCTGGGGTAGATAAAAGGTAATCAGGTTGTCCCCCCCATGGGGCTCACAATCTTAATTCCCATTTTACAGATGCGATAACTGAGCGAGGCCCAGAGAAGTGAAGTGGCTTGCCCAAGGTCACACAACAGACAAGTGGGTGAGCCGGGATTAGAACCCATGTCCTCCGACTCCCAAGTCCAGGCTCTTTCCACTAAGCCACGCTGCTTCTCTTAAGATGTGTCCATGGTGTCGCTATGGCTCGAAGACAACTCAACAGCATAAGACATGACAAAGCCTAGTGGAAAGAGCACAGTGGAGTCAGGAGATGAGGGTTCTAATCCTGGCTCCATCACTTGCCTTCTGTGAGACCTTGGGCAAGTCACTCAACTGCTCCATGCCTCAGTTTTCTCATCAGCAAAATGGGAGGATTAAATACCTGTTCTCTCCTCCTTTAGACTGTGATCCTTCTGTGGGACAGTTACTGTGATCAATATGATTATCCTGCATCTCCCTCAGTGCTTAGCACAGTACTTGGTACTCGGTCAGGGCTCAACAAGTAACAGCTTGGCCTATCAGCCTATAAACTAGTCTCTAGACTGTGAGTTCATTGGGGGCAGGGAATGTGTCCGTTATATTATTGGGTCGTACTCTCCCAAGTGCGTCGTTCAGTGTCCTGCATAAATTAAGCGCCCAATAAATACGATTTATTGGTTGATTGATTGAGGGCCGGCTCAATTACCCTGGGGTCGCAAATCAGCAGGTAAACTCAGTAATCCAGTCAGGGACTCATTCCAGTCACTAGGTGGCAGCAAAGATCCCCTGTTAGGCAATAGGTGTATTTAACATGGCAGAGGCAATTTTTTCTCATGAATTCAGCAACATTTAATAAAATTACCCTTGCCCCTCACCCATCCTAGACGTTTTCCTTTCCAATGTGGATATAATCATTAATTTCCCTCTCCCCCCCACCCCAAAACAATGTCGTTTCCTCTTTGTTACAGCATTTTACAGACTGATAAATGAACAAGGAGATTTACTTATGATGATTGCATTTCCCTGTTAAACTTGTTTTTAGCTTTTTGGAAAAGCAAGTTTCCTATGAGTAGTGCTAGTCTGATTAGAGAAAAAGGAGAGAGTGTTAGGTCACATATTCCCAACCATTTAATAACTGATGTTTCGGAAAGCAAATCATCACTCTGTTCTTTCAAAGCTTCTATTGGTGCTGTAGGAGACAGATTCTGGGCTAGATGGACCATACTACCATTGTTTATGCTCCCATGTTGACTACTTGTTTTTTTATATACCCCATTTTTAGCAGCCATAGGTTACATATGCACTCATTTCTGACATAGCACGTGTTTTCAATACGTGGTTTTGCTAGATCACAGGGAGGAATTGGGGAGCATAGTTGTTTTGTTTTTTTTTTTAATAACACAAGCCTGTTTCAATTTAGTGTTATCTAAGAAACTACTTGTGGGCATGTGTGCAAAAGTTTGCATATAACCCTGGAATGGGTGAGTACTACAGAGAGCAAGTTTGCCTTAGCATGAGGTTTCTCAAGAACTGGATGTATGAAAATAAAAAATCTGAAAGGCTCTCAGGTGTATCAAATGTACCACTAAATGAATGAGGGCAGAAAGGTCTTATTTCCCAAAGCTCCCATGACTGGTGTCTTCATTCTAAGCCGCTTTCCCAGGAGCTTATCAATTTCTAGCATGCACTTCAGAGTTGAGGCTATGGGAAACAGACCTCACCCAGATGCAAAGAAGGTCTATAAGGAGAGTATCTGAGAAATTATCAGAAGGTTGGAGAGGTCTACACCAGGATAGGCACTTTTGCTCTAAATTATAATCCAAGGCAGGCAAATATGTAATACTAAGAAACACTAATCTCTGGTAACACAGAGTGAGCTAGGAAAATATACGACTCTTAATTCATCGCCCACTCACCCCTGTTTCTTAAAAAACAAAGAGATCCTTTCCAGAATCATTTGCTGTGATCTCTGCCTTTTGAAGTTTTTGTGGAAGAATTGAGGACTACTTTCTTTGTTGAAAAGTTCTAAAGCCCAAGATCTGAGAACTATGAAAGAAAAAGAAGAGAATCATCTGTGTACCGGTTTTTGCTAGCAGAAAATGTTATCCAGGAAAAATGATGATGTACCCTCTTTATAAGGAGTCTCATTAGCTTTTCAGCATCACTTCCAGGCTGTTTATTATCTCTTATTTCTTTTCACTTCCTTATAATACATGACTGGAGGTAACTGAAATAAACCTTCATTATCTCACATTTCTTTCTACTTCCTTATATTTCATGACTGGAGATAACTGAAATAAAGCTGGGCTCATTTTGAGGTAATCTTCAGATATGTATGTCTTGGTTTAAGTATTCTGTTCAATATTCATTCATCTTTAGTGTAATCACGGCCTTGAAGATCTTTACTTTTCCTTTAGTCATAGTTCTACGTGGCTGTCATCCATATGCATTTCCGGCTCCTCTGATGATCTTTCTGGCATTTTTTTCTGGGAATTCTCCTCACGTAAACCCCTCTGAACGTCAGTGTGTTTCCTACTTTAGACTCTCTTGTTCTCCCTTAGGCTTGGCCAGAAAATAATGATAATGTTATGATGATAATAATATGGTATTTGTAAAGTGCTTACTAAGTATCGAGCACTGGGATAGATAGCGGATACCAGGTCTACATGGGGCACACAGACTAAGTAGGAGAAAGAACAGGTATTGAATTCCCATTTATCAGAAGAATAAACTGAGGCACAGAAAAGTTGAGAGACTTGCCAGGGTCACAGAGCAGACAAGCGGTGGACCTGGAATTAGAACCCAGGTCCTCTGACTCCCATTGCCATGCTCTTTCCACTAGGCCATGAACAGAAAAAGATTATCTTGGTCCATAAAACCTAAGACCTGAAACCCCTCTCCTATTAGCAATGAGTTGCCATTAACCCAGATCGTATGAAGTTACTTTGGGCTAGCATTTGGTGTTCTCCTTCCTACTGAAAGGCAGTAGCTGAAGGTCAGGAAGCAATTAAGCACAAAACGAATCCAGAATTAATGTTAGATTTGAGAAGAGGACTTTATTGTTTTTTGTTTTTCCATGAGTGGGCAAGGTAAGTTGGTCTCCTCAAGAGTTCTTGAACTATTTTGTGGTATTTGGGCTATAATTCTCGACCCAATAAAAACAATCCAAATTCTCCAAAATGAAGTAAAGGTTGGCATTTTATTTAAAATAATTATCTTCAATTTTAAAATGCTAAAATCCTTCAACTAAATGTTTGCATTTCTTATTTTTTTTTGTCCCCAGAGACCCCAACGATTGTTCCTAATTAGTTACTGGCCTTCTGTAAATGTTGAAAAAAACTCCAAAAATCCTTTGATTGTGAAACATTCTCAATGGGACTCTGCTGTATAACTGGAATGCTGTCCAACACTAGAGGATAATGAAATAAATAGTTAACCACAATTTTGCAGCCTACTTAGAACATCTTCAGTTTGGCCTTCCAACTGTCCTTTAAAATTCTGATTATCAGTTTTAGAATCCTGCTGCCGGTTTCTTACTTGGTGAAGCATGTGCATAATGGCATTGTGGTATACTCCCTGTTAGAAATGGGCTTTTATTTAATTATTTCAACCACTTTCACATGCCTCATTTTAATCTGTTAAGTATTTCAAGATGAAGGAATCTCTCTCAATAAACAAGGAAATAAGGAAGTGTTCTTTGCTCACATTTCTGTTCCAGCAGAAGAACTCACTAACTTACAGCTAAAAATATTTTAGTGAATACCAAAGTTCTCCAAGATTTTTACATTGACCTAGAAAAAAAAACCATAAAGAATGTTTCTTGGTATGTGAAAAACCACCCTGTAAATAGACGATTGATTCAAAAGGTGCTGTTAATGCTCCCTGTGTTCACTGATTAATGCAAACCCCTCAGGAATGTAAAGAATAGATTCTAAGTTGCCAGAAAAACCACAATCTTCTTAGAATTCATGTCCACCCACAAAGCGTGCGGTGACTATTCTGAAGAACCATGTGGGCCAGCCACCTTTGTGACATGATATACCTGAGATTCAAGTCAGCATTTTCCTTGTGTGACTATAAAAATGGAAACACAGAATCCTAGGGCTGAAAGGGGCTTTGAGAGGTCATCCTGACCACCCTCCCAAGGGACAGCATTTTTGGTTTCTGTGTGTTCAGTCAAGAACAGGATCTGTGCTGGCATTCCTGCCTCAGTGCAGAGGGGAGTCTAGAAGTTCCAAGTAGAGACTATTGGATAGAAATGCTTGGGCCTCACATCACTTGATGTGCACTGGAGCCCAGAAGTTTTTGTTTAATCAGCAGCAATCCTAAATGTTCAGCTACTCTGTTACAGCCCTGTGAGATTGTTAAGAATTTAATATAAGCAAATTTGGCAGCCCTGACCTATGCATTTGGACAATGCAAGATTAAATGCACTTAGGACACCTTCCTCCTAAAATATCATGTGTGTTCACGAATCTAAACAAGTCTCCTAGCAGAGGAGGAAGGATGTCTGGAACCAGAGAAAGACAGAGGCCCCTACATTGGCATTTAAAATGTTGAGATGACCGAGGCTGATTGAGACAGTTTAAAACTACTAATTCTTAGACTTGAAAGTTTGAAACTACACAGTTCCCCTCCTGACAATTCCAGCTCCTCACCCTTCAGGCAATATAACCACTAAAGCTGACCTGATACCCTGTATCAATCAATTAATCCTATTTATTGAGTGCATATTGTGTGCGAGATACTGTACCAAGCCCTTGGAAAACATTAGAGTTTGTAGAAATGATCCCTTCCCTCAAGGAGTTTAAAATCCAATAATGTGGTTTCAAAATCTAATAATTGTGGTAATTGTTAAGTGCCTACTATGTACCAAGTATTGGGGTGGATACAAGAGGTCCCATATGGGGTTCACTGTCTAAGTAGGAGGGAGAACAGGAATTGAGTCCCCATTTTGCACAGGAGGTAACTGATGCACAGAGAATTGAGTGATTTGCCCAAGGTCACACAGCAGACAAGTGTCAGAGCTGGGATTAGAACCTAGATCTTCTGAATCCCAGATCGTTCCACTCGGCCAGACTGCTTTTAGATGGGGAGTCAGACAGTGAAATAATTTAAAGACAAGAGGAAGAAGCTGTCTGAATTGGATAAGTCACTCAACTTCTCCATGCTTCAGCTGCCTCATCTGTAAAATGGGGAATAAGACTGTGAGCCCCAAATGGAACAGGGACTGTAACCAATCTGATAAAACCTGTATCTACCCCAGCACTTAGTACAGTGCCAGGCAAATAGTAAATGCTTAATGAATACCATAAAAAGTTTTAACAAAAAAAGGAGCTATGTTTATGATTTAGTGCTTAGGAAATAGGATTTGGAAGATCTGTGAAAAAGTGTACCGGGTGGTCATGAGCATTTAAGTGCTTAAGCACCATAGAGGTACTGAACGGACTCTGGTGGAAGTGGGGGAAATAGAAATTCATTGGGGAAGTTCCCCCTGAAGGAGATGTGAATTCCATCAGAAGGGCTTTTGAAAAAGGGGGAGAGCTGTTGTCTATCAAATTTGAAGGGGGAGGGAGTTCCAAGCAGGCGGTTTGGCAGCAGAGAAGAGAATAGAATGAGGCATGCTGAGATAGTGAGCTGGGGAGAAAATAAAGAGTGCAGGCTGGCATGTACAGGGAGAAGAGGATGGTTAAGAAAGAGGGAGAGAGATGATGAAGTGTCACAGACAATGGTCAGGAGTTTCTGTCAACCACCTGAGGAGCTCTTGAGGAGTGTGGAAGACATAAACGGAATGACATTTTAGAAAGATTATTTGGATGGCGGAGCAAAGTATGACCTGGAGAGAGGAAAGACAGGAGGCAGGGAAATCAGTGAGAAAGTGCTGATGCAGTTGTCACACTAGAATATGACAAGAGCCTGGACTGGCATAATGGTCATCTAGATGGAGATGAAGGAGTGGATCCTGGAGATATTGTGGAAGAAAAACCAACAGGATTTGACAACAGAGTGAATATAGACTTTGAAAGAGAGGTGGAAGTCCAGGATAATGCCAAGGTTGTGGGTCTCAGGTATGAGAGGATTGCAGTGTTGACAACTGTGATGTGACAGGTGGAAGAGAGGGTTGTGGAGGAAAGATGAGGAGTTCATCTTTGGACATATTGAGCATGAGGTGCCAGCAGGAGATGTTTTGGATACAGGGAGAATTGTGAGATTGCTCAGAAGGAGCTGAGATGTTGGGCCTAGCAAGGTAGGTTTGGGGGTCATCCAGTGATAGTTGAAACCGTGGAAGAAAATGAACACTCAAAGGGTGTGAGCGTGTAATGAGAAGAGGAGGGGACCCAAAATAGAGTCTTGAACGACACTCAGAATTGGGGATTGGGAGAAAGGCAAAGAGTCAGTAAAAGAAAATGAGAAGACTCCGCCAGAGAGGTAAGGGGAGAACCAGAAGTGTCAGTAAAACCGAGTTTTATAGTGCTTCCAATAGTATGGAGTGATCCACCATGGTCAGGGCAGCCAAAACATAGAGGAGATGGACAAGGATGAGAGAGTGGATGTAATTGCGAAGGTAGCTGGGGAGATGAGTTGGGAGACTTTTGGGGAGCTCATGCCTGATGGTTCTGATTTTGCCAGCGAAGCAGTTGGCAAGGTTATCACAGGCAAGAGATGGGGGGAGGTGGCCCTGGGTGTTTTAAGAGAGAGTTAAAGGTCTGGAAAAACAGGTGGGGAAAATGGGCAATGGAATCAACAAGGGAGGAGAATTAGCCTAGCTGTGCTTAAGAGTGCTGAGTTAGCCTGGCACACACACTACTCTTTCTGTGACCACTTCAACCCTTCCTCTCCACACCACACTCACCATATCTCAGTTCTCCTCTCTCACCAATCAATCAATCGTGTTTATTGAGTGTGTGCCAACATTGGACTAAACACTTGGGAGAGTATAATATAACAGTCAGTCAATTATATTTATTGAGTGCTTACTGTGTGTAGAACACTGTACTAGACACTTGGAAGAGGACAATTTAGCAGTCAGTCAGTCATTGGTATTTACTGAGCACTTACTGTAATGATAACAATAATAACAATAATGGTATTTGTTAAGCACTTACTATGTGCGAAGCACTGTTCTAAGCAGTGGGGGGATACAGGTGATCAGGTTGTCCCACATGGGGCTCACAGTCTTAATCCCCCTTTTATGGATGAGGCAACTGAGGCACAGAGAAGTGAAGTGACTTGTCCAAAGTCACACAGCTGACAAGCGGCGGAGCTAGGTTTAGAACCTATGACCACTGACCCCCAAGCTCGTGCTCTTTCCACTGAATCATGCTGCTTCTCTTGTGAGTACTGTGTGCAGAGCGTTGTACTCAGCGCTTGGGAGAGTATAATGTATCAATATAACAAACACATTCCCCGCCCACAATCAGCTTACAGTCTGAGTTGGTAGGGGAAGGATAGCCCTAGGCCTTAGAATCTGTATTCTCATCCCAGCTCAGCCTCCAGCCCACTGGGTAATCTTGATCAAATCACTTAGCCTCCCTGTGCTTCGGTTTCCTCACCTAAACTAAAACAAGTCCAAGTTATTATTGTTAACAGACCCATCTTGCGGCATTTGAGTAAATCACAGTGCACTTTTTAGATATGGATGCTACAGGTTAATTCAGAGAAAGAGTGCCAACCACTGAATCAAAGTCAAAGGCTCTATGGCCTCCCTAGAGTCTTTCATTGAAAACGCTACACAAGCCCAGCCCTGCTTATCTGAAGATGCCTGACAAGCTCACAGCTGGAAGTAGTATCCTTCCTGCCAGTGGTCTTATTTATGATATTAGGTGCTGTCTTTACACTAGGTGTTATTGTTTTAACACTTCATTTATTTCCTTTGAGATTGTTGGTTGGTTGGTTGGGACTCTTATCATTGTCTTTTCATAAACCTCGGAAATAGGAGTGAATAAACAAGCACAAAACATTCTTGGAATCATTTCAACAGCAATTGCGTATCATACAGGAATTTGATTTGGATGAAATGCAGAACCAAGTCCTTCTTTCAAATAAATCAAAATCTAGTGTCCAAGAACACAGAGATTAAATTTAGGAAGCTAACAATGCAGAATGTGCAGATATAGGCATACAATTCTGCAATTAAAGGATACACCTGTCCCACTCAAGAAATCTTCTCAGGCATCTTTTAAGATTAATGCTTCAACTGCAACTTTTCTTTCTCTCCCCCTAAATGTGTTCCTACTTAGAGGAGTGAGGGTGGGGTATATACCCACCATGTGAAACATCAATACATTTTTCAGCTACTCATGATTATAACAACATGAGATGAGAACAAAGGTCCAGTCAAGAAACCTGGATTACCAGTGGTGGGACACCAAAGCTGAAGAGATCCAGGGATGTACTGATTGCCACCAAACTAAGAATTTTTATTAATCACTTAAAAAGCTCCATGTCCCCATGCACATTAGTTTGGCATCACTTAAGAGTCACTCATAACACAAACAATGAGGGAATTTACATAGCTAGCAAGAACATTAAACGCCACCAGAGGCCTTACCAGATTAAGCCCTTTATTTCCCCATCCCCTCTTCTCCAACTCTGCATTTGGCCATGTATCCAAACACTTTGCTACTCACCCCAGCGCCACAATTCTTATGTAAATGTTCTTATATTTTACTATTTCTCCTATCCCTAAATTATTTTAATAGTTGTAGACTGTAAACTCCTTGGGAGCAGGGATCATGTCTACAAACCTCAGTTGTCCTGTACTTTCCCAAGGGCTTAATACAGTGCTCTGCACACAGTAAGCACTCAATAAATATCATTGATTGGTGGATTGAGTAATATTCAGAACATATCTTCCTCCCAGAGAAATTCTCCTATAACTCATCAGATGTATTCTTGTGAAAATTTGCATTACGGAAAGCCTGTACTGTAGCAATCTCCTGTTCTGCTTTGTTCTGATACTACATGCACACCGACACACACAGGCAGCTTCTTTACTAACAGGGCATGACGATCCCAAACCGGCTCCTGTTGTCAGAAGAATGTACCCTAATTCTCTAACCACATTCTCGCCAAAAAGCCTATTGAAAACATGTGTTATGGCAAAATTGGATGCATTCAAATATTTTTTTGAGTACCCTATTCTATTGCTCCTCTCTTTTGTCAATTGTCTATTTTAGGTCAATCAATCCAGTAATGATATTTATTGAGTGCTTACTATGTGCAGAGCACTGTAGTAAGTACTTGGGAGAGTACAATGCACCTGAATTAGCAGACATGTTCCCAGCCCACAATGAGCGTGCAGTGTAGAGACTTACAATCAATCTTTAATTTGTACGTTGTACATTTAAAATGGTAGAAATCTCTTTGCAACTCTCGCATTGATTTTATAAATAAATTCCTTCTCACAATGTATCGAAAGGCAGAGCATAATCAACGTAGGGTATTTTATGACATTTAGGTATGCTAACTTGGTAAGACCTTTTAGATGCTTTATTTTTGTTAAAGGAAAAGAGGCTTCAAACTTCTCATATCTATCCAGCACTTCATACAGTTTTTGGCACTAAATGCTAAACACATATCCCAGAGATTAAATATGGTTGTTTTCATATCCAGCTTTCAATCAATATTTTATCACTTTTCAGTTATTGAAGGAAAAGGGGCCTTTTTCATACTCACTTTTTAAAATCAGCATTTCCATATTTTAACAGTATTTTATCATTTTCAGTTATTAAAAGGAAAAGGAGCCTTTAGACTAAAATATGGTTCTATTCATATCTATAATTTATAGTATATATCACCTTATCTAAAGAATTAAGGTGCATCATTTCTAAAGCACGAAGGTAATGCTTATTCTTCTTGGAACTATCCTTCAAAGCAGGAGATTTTCCACTACAGAGTTGTTTGCAGATGACAAATGTCCCTCCCTCACTGGGCAGAAGATCAAGAAAAAGACAAGATTGATTGTATCCTACAATTCTTGAACCTATTCATTTCCTGGGGAGAAATTCTGTAGATTGTGACAATCAAATTCCAGAGTTTAGATACGCCTCCATTATCAAAACTGTTTATGTTTTCCCAGTTACAGCCAGAAATTGTGGCATTTTGATCCATTTCTCTGGCTCTTCTCTCTGCCTTTCTCAAGTATCAGTATTGCTGTTCACTGCAAGTATGTTCAATTTGGCCCAGTATGACTTCATTAACGGGGGCTATTTCTCATGGGGTATGGAAGAAGGAGCACCTCCCTGTAGTGCAGGGATATTGACAGAGTCGAATCTGTGCTACATGGGAACAGTGTGTGAAGAAATGCTTGGCACTAGAAAAGCATTTGGGCTCCAGCAGTTGAACTGCTAAAATCTGATGGGACTTTGCAGCCAAACCACAGTGTCCCAACCTTTTGGTTGAGGAAGCCTGAATTTAACAAGCATCGGTATGGAATCAGTTTGGTCAACTGTACTGCACACTGATTTCTTCACACCGTGGCCCTTAATGGTTTAGCTGGAAAACAGAAAGATCTATGTTGCTTAAATGCAGGCACCGAGGTTCTCCTCTTGAACTAGAACAGCTTGCGATGTTCCTAAAGGAATAGTAGAGTTGTTGACATAAGAGGTATCAGGACCTTTTAAAAAGTGAACATTTTACTTTAAAAATTCTTAGAAATTCATTAGGGCTATTTGGCTTCTGCTGGAAAGATTGTGGGTACAATATTTGTTCTCTGATAATCCATCAACAAAATTATCCCCTCACCAAACAATTACATCTGGGAGAGATCTCACTAGGCCTTTAGAGGACTGTATTCAGATCATGTGGCAACAATTTCTTTCTCTCACTAACAAATGGCAGAGCCATTTTAGCCTTTGGGATAACTTGGCATTTCCTCAAAGTCCAGAGTTCTCAGTAGGCAAGGCCCACAGCAGTCAGGAACCACAGTCAGATTCGAAAAATATATCTGATTTTTTACCTTGGCTCCCAACATCTGTACCACCTAGAAAGAGTTCAGTGAGAGAAGCAATGAGGCACAGTGGAACGAGCATAGGCCTGGGAGTCAGAGGACTGGGGTTCTAATCCCAGCTCCCTCACTTGTCTTCTGTATGCGACTTTGGGGATTTGATAAGTGTTCTCTCTCCCTCTTAGACTGTGAGCCCCATGGGGGAGAGAGGCTGTATCCTATCTGATTATCTTGTACAACCCCAGCCTTAGTAAAGTGCTTGGAACATAGTAAGCACTTAATAAATGCCACAATTATTATTATCATTGCTATTATTAAGGCCTGGGAGAAATGATCAAATATTCCATCAGGAATGATGACAAAGTCTCAAATCGGACACTGGAGAATTTGTGTGAAGGAACCGATTATAATGCTAGTAGTTTATGCAGTCTGGTCACACCTTTCTTCTTATCCTTGCCAGTGGTGTTCCCATGGGGGTACATAGTGCAACAAGTGAGAAAGTGGGCAGGGATGTAGCACATCACAAAACATATGTCAGCCAGGTACAGGCAGACCCAGGACTAGTTCCATTATTCCCAAAGCACTGCTCTTTCCCTTGGGCCATCAGCAGGGCTCCCTGGGAGAGAATGGTGCAGGCCTTCCCCGACTAGGCCTTCATTTCTTCTTCTCCCCTTCCCTTCTGTGTTACCCTTGCACTTGCTCCCTTTATTCACCCCCTTCGGCCCCACAGCACTTATGTACATATCTGTCATTTATTCATTTATATTAAGGTCTGTCTCCCCCTCTAGACTGTAAGCTTGTTGTAGGCAGGCAATGTGTCTACCAACTCTGTTATATTGTACTCTCCCAAGCATTTAGTACAGTGTTCTGCACACAGTATGTGCTCACTAAATACCATTGATTGACTGATCGATTGATTATAAACCAGGGAAGATCATGTTTTCTGGGGAGGAGTGTAAGATACAGAATTATAGGCTTGGTGCCTGTAGCTTTCCCTGTCCAGTTGTACCAGAACCATAAACTGGTCTTAACAACTGTATTTACTCACAAAACTGTCTCCACCACATTAACCTCTCCTTCTCCTACGAATTTTGAGGAGGAATTAAAAGATTACTTTTGTAAGCAGTGATAAAGCACACTTGATCTTTATCTTGATTCTTCTTGTAATAGGTGTGTGCCTGGGTAGAAAAAGAAGGGAGTAAGAATACCATGATTCGTTAAGTACCAATTGCATCTAGAACTTGGGAGAGTGAATTAGAAGTGACACAGTCCTGTTTCATCTTACCTTCTTCTTCCTTTTGTTCTTATCTTTTTTCTCCTTCTCCCTTAAAGAGTATACATAGTATAAATAAGCAGATGAGTAAAATTAATTCATAAAGTGTCTATTGTATGCAGCACTTGGGAGTGCAGTAGAAGTATTGGACTCCCGATATAGAATATTGACTATCCCAGTATAGAATAGAAGCTGCCCGGATTATCTTTCTACAGAAATGCTCTGAGCATGTCACCCCCCTACCCCGGCCCCCAACATCTCCAGTGGTTGTCCATCAACCTTAACATGAAGCTAAAACTCCTCAATACTGGCTTCAAAGCTCTCCATCAGCTTGCCCCATCCTACATCACCTCCCTTCTCTCCTTCTACAGCCCAGCCCACACACTGTCCTCCTCTGCCGCTAACTTCCTCACTGTGCCTCGTTCTCTCCTGTCCTGTTGTCGACCCCTGGCCCACATCCTACCTCTGGCCTGGAATGCCCTCCCTCCTCACATCCGACAAACTAGCTCTCTTTCCCCCTTCAAAGCCCGAATGAGAGCTCACCTCCTCCAGGAGGCCTTCCCTGACTGAGCCCCCTTTTCCTCTGCTCCTCCTCCCCTCCCCATCACCCCTACTCCCTCCCTCTGCTCTACCCCTTTCCCTGCCCCACAGCACTCATATATATTTGTACATATTTATTATTCTATTAATTTTATTAATGATGTGTATATATTTATAATTCCATTGATCTATTTTGATGCTATTGATGCCTGTCTACTTGTTTTGTTGTCTGTCTCCCCTTTTTATTCATTCATTCATTCATTCATTCATGCAGTCAACAGTATTTATTGAGCACATACTATGTGCAGAGCATTGTACTAAGTGCTGGGAATGTACAATTCAGCAACAGATAGAGATAATCCCTGCCCAATGATGGGCTCAGTCTCAACGGGGGAGGCAGACAGCAAAACAAAACGGAACAAAACAAAACAAGACAACATCATCAAGATAAATAGAATCAAGGATATATACAACTCATTAACAAAATAAATAGGGTAATAAATAATATATACAAATGAGCACAGTGCTGAGGGGAGGGGAAGGGGGAAGAGCAGGGTGTGGGGGGGAGTAGGGAGAAAGGGGGGGCCTCAGTCTGGGAAGGCCTCCTGGAGGAGGTGAGCTCTCAGTAGTGCTTTCAAGAGGAAAAGAGAGTTTGGTGGAGGTAAGGAGGGAGGGCATTCAAGGACAGTGGTAGGACATGGGCCAGGGGTTGACGGTGGGATAGGCATGAACGGGGGACAATGAGGAGGTGAGCGTCAGAGGAGTGGAGTGTATGTATGGGGTGGGCAGTAGAAAGAGAGAAGGGAGGTAAGGTAGGAGGGGGCAAGGTGATGGAGAGCCTTGAAGCCAAGACTGAGGAGTTTTTGTTTCATGCGAAGGTTGATAGGCAACCACTGGAGGTTTTTGAGGAGGGGAGTGACATGCCCAGAGAGTTTCTGTAGGAAGATGATCCGGGCAGCGGAATGAAGAATAGACTGGAGTGGGGAGAGACAGGAGGAAGGGAGATCAGAGAGGATGCTGACACAATAATCCAGTCGGGATATTATGAGACCCCGTTGTTGGGTAGGAATTGACTCTATCTGTTGCCGAATTGTACTTTCTAAGTGCTTAGTACAGTGCTCTGCACACAGTAAGCACTCAATAAATACGATTAAATGAATGAATGAAGGAATGAAGTACCATATTCAATCTTAAGTGTCCTCTTACCTTCCTCTTCCTTCTCCCCTCCTTTACTTCTTTTTTTCTCCTGCTTCCCTCATTGTGATACTTAATTCCCTACAGAAGAGTCCATCCTCTGCTTTTGGGTTGGAAAAATTATGTGAAACCACGGGGCAATTTTGTGAGTAAATAGTCTGTGTTTCAAAGATGACTTCTCTCTATGTTTGTATTTTCATATAGATTATTTGTGTCTGCATTTGCCTGTGAGTGTGGTTATTGTGACTACAGTCAACTCTTAATTTATTTAGAGTCCAGTTTGTGGACTCTCTGGGTTTTATGATTCTTCTCTATTTCCCTTGTTTTACTCTTTGGCTATTTCACTGCTAAGAATAGCGGAAAAAAGCAAAAGAAAATGTAATTCAAAAAGTTGAATTATGCTGCTTGTTAGCAGACCCATTTAAAGGCCAGTTGGGAAAAATGGTTAGGGCTGTTGGTTCAAATGAGATGTTGATATTATCTGTGAATTAAATTTGTCCATAATGTCTCTGTTCTTCATTATCATGATTAATTTAGAGGACTGCTTGCAAATTCAATTACATTTTCATGGAGAAATATGACATTTGCCAAATTGTAAAGATGGGGAAGAGTGCAACTTTCAGCGTTTTTTGTTTTCCCTCACATTTCAATGCCATCATGATAGATTGGCATGATTTTATGTCTCCTGTCTACACATCAAGAAGAATGGCACTCAGAAATCCTATAATAAGAAAATTACAATTGAGGTATTTGTTAAGGACTTACTATGTGTCAGGCACTGTACTAAGCTCTGGGGTGGATACAAGCAAATCGAGTTGGACACAGTCTCTGTCCCACGTGGAGGTCACAGTCTCAATCCCCATTTTACAGATGAGGTAACTGAGGCACAGAGATTGAAGTGACTTGCCCAAGGTCACCCGCCAGACAGGTGGCAGAGCCAGAATTAGAACCCATGACCTTCCAACTCCCAGACCTGTGCTCTATCCACTAGGCTATGCTGCTTCTCAAACCCCTTGCTAAGGGAAACTCACATTATAGTACGCACAGTTTGACAAATGCCAAGGGCAATAACCTGACCATTTCATCCAGCATTGCATTCAATCTAGATAGATGCACATTGATGGAAGAATGTTCCCTAATTACCTAACAGCATTCTATCCAAAATGCATAGTGAAAGCATGTCATACAAAAACTGGGTGTACTATCAAGCTGTACTCCACAATGGTGATTAGGAGTCAGTATTGTCAAGGGGAAAGACCACAAAGTTTGGGAGTCAGTGGACCCAGGGCCTAGGCTCAGTTCTGCCATTGGCTTAGTGTGTGACCCTAGGCAAGTCACCTAACCTCTCTGGATCTCAGTTTCTTCATTGACAAAATGAAGACAAGTGGCACTAGGGACTGTACCTTTTACCCACCCAGCACTTAGCACATGATGATGATGATGATGATGAAGACGGTTAAGCACTTACCATGTACCACACACTGTTCTAAGGGCTGGGGTAGATACAGGGTAATCAGGTTGTCGCATGTGGGGCTCACAATCTTAACCCGCATTTTACAGATGAGGTAACTGAGGCACAGAGATTGAAGTGACTCGAACAAGGTCACCCGACAGACAAGTGGCAGAGCCGGGATTTGAACCCACAATCTCTGACTCCCAAGCCTATGCTCTTTCCACTAAGCCATGCTTTTTCTCAAGAACATGGTAAGTGCTTAATGAACACTATAATTAGTATTTTTGTGAATGTTGCTTATGTGGCTAAATTTTCTCCTTCTATAAATTGATTTCTCAACAGCTACAGTTATGGGGAAAATACAAGATGGAAGCAAATGGCACGCTTCCTTTTCAGCCTACTTAGGCATTCTCAGGGAATGTAAAATGGAGCCATGTTCCAGTATGCACTTACGTGGCCCTTAATCTAAGTGACCACATTTTCCAGAGTTCAAAGTGGGACAAGGGATTGAACCCCTAAGGAGAGGATCTTCTATTTTGTGAGGGCAAAAAAGAAGGAAAGGAAATTCAAAAAAGAAGGACAGGTCGGAATTCAGTTCTGGTAAAAGAAAATGCCCCAGAATAGCTGTTCTGCAATGAATATTATTTTGCTGCCATGGGAGCAGAAGCAGTTGCCCTTTTGGCCAGTTGGCCTCTAATGTGGACCCATCCCTACCTCCAAATCC
Source organism: Ornithorhynchus anatinus (assembly GCF_004115215.2). Lineage (NCBI taxonomy): Eukaryota > Metazoa > Chordata > Mammalia > Monotremata > Ornithorhynchidae > Ornithorhynchus > Ornithorhynchus anatinus. Next base: position 42,988,232 of record NC_041753.1, on the reverse strand, counting down.
TGCTGTCTCTTACTTGCCAGCAACTGCCACCCCATATTTCACATTTTACTCTGGGTGCCTGGTATTTAGTGTGTGTCATTTCTATTGCATCCTATCCAGTGGCTCACCACCTGCCACTCCTTGCCCTCTTCTAGCAGGCTGTGGTTCCCAGCTTGGCCTGAGGAATTATGGGAGCAATCTGGGTCCTCCCCTTGGACAGGGGTGGCTTTCTGGTTATAAAAATGTTTTTACTTTCTTCCTGAGGAAGGCAGATAGGCACAGAGGATGAGGCATGGACAGGAATGGTATGAAACTCAAAGATGGACACACATAGAGACACATGGAAACATTCACCCAGAGATACACAGTGACACAGAAACACAGAGACGCACACAAGCTTCCACAGATAGAGTCACATGCATATAAACAGACAGAGCAAGGCACATGCAGAGCCCCAGAGATAGAGGGAAAAGGAAATAACCACACAAATATAAGCACACCTACACACAAACTCTCTGTCTTACATGAACACACACGTGCACGCACACACACACACAAACTGAATCAAGCAATGAGATAATATTTCAAGACGGCCAAAGAACCAGAGCAAATTAGCTGAGTGAGTGGTACCTTTCCTCAGTGTTCTCTTTAGGCTGCAGCTTGCTGAAAGCCATTGGGCCAGCTCAGCCCCTGGAATCTGTTCTTGTAGGTTTCCAGTATAGAGCGGTCATCTTGAAGGGAGTTCACAGCCCTGGACACACCGGGAAACAAAATCTGAAAAAGTGGCAAGTGGCCATGGTGACAGATTTACAATGGGGAGGACTAGCTCACCTGTCTCTCTGGTCTTGTCTATTCCCTGCTGTTGCTATCCTGCTGTAAATACTCCTATTGCCATGGAGACTCCAATGACCTTTTTACCATGCCTCATTCTTGACTTGCCTCTCTCTGATCTCTTGCTTGAAATTCCCTCCCCCTTCAAATCTACTACTGCTTTCTCCCATTTTCAAAGGTCTCCTTAAACCCCACTCCCTTAAGGTAGGAATTCACCTTTCCAAGTCACATCTATCAACAGCCAGTTTAGTGCTTCTGCTTAAACACCCCATTTTACATGCATATTCTCATCTTAGATTAATTTACACTTATTTATCTATGTAGCTTTCCATACTACTGCTGTCAACAGCCACAACATCGTTAAGAGTAGTAGTAATATGGTTTATTAAGCATTTTCTATTGTTTTCAAGGGCAAGGTGGATTACCAATTCTCAGAAAGCCAGTTTTTTTCATCTAAACCCTAGGAGGAGTTCCTAGGCAAAAGTACCCATCTGACCTACTGGGTTATTTGGGAATGACTCCTGGATTCAGATAAGAGTTTTAAGATTAAATTCCTTAGACTAAAATACCCCAAACAGGCACCTAATGACACCCTACAGCAATTTTAAAGAAAGAACACATGAAATCGATCTATTTGGAAAATCAGAATGCTCTTAGCGAAGCAATCTGGATCATCTTTGTTGCCCATTGTCGTTCTCCAGTTATGTCAGTGACCTGCCGAAATCCAGTCCTGTGAAACACTCTTTAAGATGGGACTGAAATACATCCCCTTTTGGAATCCTTCCCTTTCTGAAAAAAGTGTGAAATATTTTAGAGATCATGAGAAAGCAGGTGAAGGCAGGGAGAGGGCCTGGTTTACAGATGAGATTTAGACAGAGCTGGAATGTAGCATAGCCCTGTTGGAGCACTTATTTAACTATTTTCAAGAGACCTTCCTAAACCATGCCTTGACCTAAGTGCCAAGAAATATTCTGGGAAATTTTGGGAGACGATCTGGTTGGACTCTTTCCCTTTATCTTGGAACCTTTAAACAAAGCTGTGTTCCAACTGTTGACCAGAAGCCTAGGACTCACCTAATAGAATCCTCTGGGGAATTAGTTTGGTTTCTAATCCCTCCCCCTTCATATCTAACAAACCCCCACTCTCCCCCCTCTTCAAAGCCTTATTAAAGTCACATCTCCTCCAAGAGGCTTCCCTGACTAAGCTCTCTTTTCCCCAATCCCTCTTCCTTCTGCATTACCCTGCACTTAGATTTGTACCCTTGTAAGCCCTTGATATTCACCCCACCCTCAGCCCCCCAGCATTTACATACAGATCTGTTATTTATTTTAATTTCTGTCTCCTCCACTGGAATGTAAGCTCTCTGTGAGCAGGGAACAGGTCTACCAACTCTGTTGCACTGTACTCTCCCAAGCACTTAGTACAGTGCTCTGCGCAGAATAGGCACTCGATAAATACCATTCACTGATTGGTTAGTCACTGAAGGCCATTTGCCTCTGAAGCGCAGTGCAGTAGAGTCAGGAAACATTGAGGAAGACCTGCATTTAGGATCAAAAGAACCAGAACTTTGGTTGTTCTACAAAGCAGTATCATCAGTCTAATTTGCCGCAGCCACTGAAAACAATATGACCCTTATTGTTGATGTCATCTCCAAATAGACACATCTCAAATTAAGAATGCACACTATCTAAGAACACATGTGTAAAAGTACAATGAGAACCTCTAATCTAATATTTTCACACCAGCAGAATTTGTATGCCTAGCAACAATTCTATTTTTTTGTGTGTTTTATCCTCCTTCCCAGCTTCCTTGCTAGGCTTTTGGGAATTAGCAGGGCTTACCACCAATTGGATTGCAGAGTTTTTTGGCTCAGAATAAGGCTTGCTATCATCAGGTATGTAAAACCCTGCCCAGTTTAGTCAGAAGTTAAAACCAAACCATCATAAACCTGCAGGACTTTTGACCCCACAGGACCCAGGGGAGTTTCCTGGACCAGACCTCAGTGGAAATTTGCCCAAAACCCCAAATGGGAAATATATATACTGACTCAGTGCAGTATGCCGACAGAGGCGACAGCGGAATACTTTTATGCACTGATTCAATGATAGATTTGCCTGCATTTCATCCTAGGTTGGGTGTTTGTTTAGAAGAGGCTTCCTTTCCCACCCCTCCTCATTCCCTGTTAATAGTCCAACAGGTCTGGTCACTGACAACAGGATTGTTCTTTTGTGATGAAATTAGTCCATATTTGAACCAGTGTTAAATGAAGGACATGCCATGGGTCATGGTTGTAGTTGAAGATGCAGAACCTTCATTTTTGCACCTTTTTGAGGGAAAGAAGGGAACTATAAGAATAATGATGGTGTTTATTAAGCATTTACTATGTACTAAGCACTGTCTTAGATACAAGATGATCAGATTGGACACAGTTCCTGTGCATCACAGGGCTGATGGTGTAAGAAGGAAGGAACAAGTATTTTATTCCCACTTTAAGGTTGAGGAAAGTTACTTGCCCAAAGTCATACAGGAGGCAAGTGGCAGAGCCGGGACTGGAACGAAGGTCTTCTGACTACACGTCCTGTACATTTTCCACTAGACCGCGCTGCTTTTAAGCACAAAGTGTCGGGGATGATACCAAAGGTCTAGGCTTCTGGGACAAGGAGGATGTTGACCTTTTTAGACCTGTAAAAGGAGGAAATAGGGTGGCTGCTTCAGAGTAAAGAAGCAGAAGCACAGAAACAGAATCCTTTCTTGGAGGACTGGAAGTGGTGGGAATGGGAAGTGAAAGTTAAGAGGATCCACTGACAGACAGGGTGGATGGCCCAAGGGAGCTGGGACTGTATATTGAAAGATGGGGTTCCCGTTTTTTTTTTAATCTTTTTTTCCACTGTAATAGAGTGGCATTATTTTACTTTAAAGTAAATTTGGTGGACATAGAAAGGGCCAGATCAAACCCATTTGAAATGACATTTTATAAACAAGGCTAAGGGATCTTACAGAGAAAGCCATTATACCCCTTAGTTTTGCAAAGCACTTTCATTTCTGAAAATGAAACTGGTGAAGCAGAAAATGAACTTACCCCAGCCTCCAAGCCATCTGCACCTCCAAGAATTTTTACCCACCAGGAATGGAGGAAGGAGGTTAGAAAGCAACAGAGCCACTGGGTTTTGGGGGGAGGTGGGAGGGGAAGGAAGGAAAGAGAGGCAAGACAGCAAGATTCAAAAGTGATCTGGTAATAGAGAGAGGAGCTCTTTGGGTTTCTGGAAGGGAAATGAGGGTTTGGAATATAAGGAATTCTGATCCATCTACTATGTACTCTGGGATTAGAATGAAGAAAAAAAGGGAAAAACAGGGAAAAAGAGTATGTGGAAATCAGGAAGGAGCAGCCCTGACTTCCAGTCCTGTGTCTTCTTTCACTAGAACATTTCAGCAATGATTCTGGGGCAGGGAAACAAAGAGTCTATAAATGTATTGTATATAATTTGACATATATTGCAAAATAATTAATGTAATCATTTACCATTAGGTGAAACCTTTTTGAAAGAGTGAGAAGATGGGACTTTTTGTGGTATTTGTTAAGCACTTACTATGTGCTAGATACTGCACTAAATTCTGGAGTAGATTTAAGCTAATCAGGTTGGACATAGTCCATGCCCCACATAGGGCTCACAAGTCTTAATCCCCATTTTACAATTGAGGTAACTGAGGCACAGAGAATTTAATTGATTTGCCCAAGGTCCCACTGCAGACAAGTGGCAGAGCTGGGATTAGAACCCAGGTCCTTCTGACTCCCAGGCCTGTGTTCTATTCATTAGGCCAGGCTGCTTCTCATGGTATATAATCTCGTGAAATTTATTTTTTAAAAGGATAATATTCAAATAGGGAAGTGTACATCTCTATATTAGTATTAGTGTGTTACCTTGATTGATATCAAGGTTCATTCACTGAGAAAGAAAATATATTTGACACGAGAGCTCTTGCCACTGTATTCATTCATTGCTTATTGACTGTAAGCAACCCCCAGTGGCTCTACCAATCTGATCAAAAGTAGCCTTGAAGCTTGTGGGTGATGCCCAAAGAAAACAACAAGATTGGTGTGATGAGAGTAATTCCAAGAAAGCAAAGCTACTTGCAGTGAAACAAGTAAATACATCAACAACACTTTGCAGCTGTTCCCATCTCTGCCAAATGGATGCTTATTGAAGCCTAAGTCATAGAATCCAGACAAGCTTCCTATTTGTTTCAATAATAATCATGATAATTGGGTATTTGTTGGGACTCACTTTCTAAATCGGAGGGAGAACAGTTAATTATTCCCCATTTTACAGATGAGGGAATTGAGGCATGCAGAAGTGAAGTGACTTGCTCAAAGTCACACAGGAGGCAAATGGCAGGGCTGGGATTAGAATCCTGGTCCCCTGATCCATAGGCCTGGGCTCTTTTTACTAGGCCACACTGTTTCTCCATTAGATGGAAGGCCAAGTGTGAAGAGATATAAAATTCACAGACTCTCTCTAGGCGCCCCAACCCAATCTGACCACCACAACACACAGCTCTATCCTCATTCAAAATCAAAGGGTAAATCTTAAGGACATGTCAACAACACTTTGACAATTTTCTTACCATTTGAGGATACCACTTCATGAAGAAAAGTTAATCTGCCAGCATGTAAAGGCATGGTTTTCACTACCTGATTAAGTCGACACTTACGGAACAGCTATGAAGAATGCCAAAGCTCCCAGACCTGATGGCTACCTGTTGAGAACTACATACGAGAGGGAGATTTGCTTCTATGTCACCTCTATGTATTCTCCCTCAACATATGAATTTTTGAGGAAAATCACCAGATTTCAAAAATGCCACCATGATTGCAGTGGCAGTTTTCTTGGGCTTGCTTATCATTTGCCACCAAAGAGAGATGCAGTTTCAGATCACAGTAGACATGATCTTTGTTGAATGCTGGATACAGAAGAAATTGAGGCATCTACATTAAAACTGTAGAACTTTGAGAAGCATGTGAAACCATTAAGAAAACTGGACTCTGGAAACTATTAGAATTGTGAAAATTTGGCTCTCTTGAGAAATTTATCAAGATCCTAAGATTTCTCTATGAAAATATGGCTGACTAGAACGGAATTGGAGGGAACTTGTAATCTTTTCCCTAACACAAAGAGTGAAGCAAGGCTCTGCATTAGGTAATCTTGTGCAATTTACTCTATGCAGTCATTCTTTACAAAATTAGAGAATCTAGTAGCTGATATCAGAATATCATTCTGCTCTTCTAAGCAATTCTTTCAGCTCAACAGTCTGAGCGCATAAATCCTTAAATCATCAATGCATGAGCTGAGTATTATGATATAGAAGCACACACACAAGAAGACCTTCAGATAATTATGAATCACTTATAGAAACCAGAAAGGTGTTATGGACCAACAATAATTCTGAAGAAGATCGAGAATCGGTACAAACCCACCTGTGGTAAACCAAATTCACCGGAACTTCATTGGTGACACATAGTTGGATGCTATCACTGAATTCTACTACTTAGTCAGCACACTACCCAAAGATTCAAGAATAGTCAAAAAGTTAGAATGATGAATTAAGAAGGCTACTGTGGCAATTGGGAACTCAACAGACAGGGTATGGCCCAAAATTCAGACCAAACTAAAAGTCCATAAAGCAGCTGTAATGTCCAACTTTCTTTAAGACTGAGACTTGGACCTGCCACACAAACACCACACTAACAGAAGAGGTTCACTGAAGTCACCCATGTTCTGGGCTTGACAACAATTAGCTGACTCACAAAAACTGAGGTCTTGGATAGCAATGTCTGTCATCATCATCATCATCATCAATGGCATTTCATTCAATTGTATTTATTGAGTGCTTGCCATGTGCAGAGCACCATACTAAGCACCTGGAAAGTACAATTCAGCAATAAAGAGAAACAATCCCTGCCCACGCCAGGATTACAGTGCTTACTGTATGCAGAACACTGTATTAAGCACTTGGGAGAGTACAATATAATAGAGTTGGTAGTCATGTTCCCTGCCCACAGTGAATTTACAGCAGTCATATCATACCTTTGTTGGGTGGAATACATGAGGAGAATGAAAAACTGCAGGATAACCAATGCATTAGGTAATCTTGTGCAATTTACTCTATGCAGTCATTCTTTACAAAATTAGAGAATCTAGTAGCTGATATCAGAATATCATTCTGCTTTTCTAAGCAATTCTTTCAGCTCAACAGGCTGAGCGCATAAATACTTAAATCATCAATGCATGAGCTCTATGATGTTGCTCTATGATGAGCAATTCTCTATGATAAGCAATTCTTTCAGCTCAATAGGCTGAGTGCATAAATCCTTAAATCATCAATGCATGAGCTGAGTATTATGATATAGAAGCACACACACAAGAAGACCTTCAGATAATTATGAATCACTTATAGAAACCAGAAAGGTGTTATGGACCAACAATTGCTCTATGATGATGATGTTGCTCTATGATGAGCTCAAATGAAATAAAGCGGGTAGAAGAAATGCTTTAAAGGCACATTGAAACAAAGTGTTAAATTGTATGACATACCAGTGTACATTTGAAATATCAGCCAAAGGCAGATCAGACAGACATACAGCAATTAGAAATGGTATGATTGTCTTAAGACAGAGGTTTCAGGAACATTGTGATATCAGAAAGGAGAAACAAAAAATGGTGTGAGAAACTATGGGTAACAAATGTGACAGGGCAGGAAAAGATAAATGTAAAGGATGTGGGAATAAAATCTCACAGTGACTAAGCACCATTTTAGAACCTGAGAAATATATATAAGTAAAACCTCCAAGACCGAATGCTCAAGAGGCATTTCCCCAACTTTCAGAATGAATGTATAACCACAAAGGGCTTTTAGGAAGCATTTTATAGACATCACACAATGAACCTTTCATTAATGTGCTAGCTATTTAAATTGGGGTAATTTCAGTGTGGCCCTCTAAAATGTTAGCTGTAATTTTTCAAAAAATTATTAATTCCTAGATAATAATATTTGCAGAAATATTGCCAACTGGGAATAGCAACCTGGATGGTAGGGACTCAATGTGCTTGGTAGATAGGGGACGGCACCTCCAATGAATCAACTATCAATCAATGGCATTTATTGAGTGCTTACATTGTGCAAAGCACTATATTCAGTGCTTGGGAGAGTACAGTAGAGGAGCAGCTTACAATCTTGTGGGGAAGATGGGCTTGAAACAATTTTTAGAGAGAGGAGAAAAAAAGGAATGGAAATGTTGATATTATGGCAGGTGCTTTAATAGTAGGACATGTGATTTGGGATTCACTTATATAAGAGAAGCAGTATGGTCTGTTATGTGGTCTTGGGCAAGTCACTTCTCTGACCCTCAGCTTCCTCATCTGCAAAATGGGGATTGAGTACCTTCTCCCCTCCTTCTTATTCTAACTGTGGTACTTATGTGATAATCACAGTTATGTGATTATAACTATGATACTTGGTAGGCACTTTTTATGTGCAAAGCACGGTACTAAACGCAGTGGTAGATAGAAGATAATCAGGACCCACAGTCTAAGTAGTGTGTTACAGGTAGTTGTGAGTGCATAAGTTCTATGGTGGTAATTGGCAGGATACTATCTGGAGTGAAGAAAAGTTAATAGGGGAAAGTCTCTTTGATGAGATAGGATTTCAGAAGGGATTTGAAAATATGGAAAGATGTGGTCTGGCAAGTTTTAAGGGTGCGGGGGGGGGGGGGGGGAGGATTTCCAGGCAGGAAGAAGTACCAGAGCAAGGTGTCAGAAGCATGAGAGTCATGTAAAGGGCCCAATAAGAAAGAAAGCTTGGGCAGAACCAAAGGAGCAAGCTGGAGTGTAGTAGATGAAAACTGCCAAGTAAAAAGGAGAAAGGGAAGCAGCATGGTGTAGTGGCTAGAGCACAGGCCTGGGAGTTAGAATGTCATGCGTTCTAATCCCTGCTCTGCCACTTGTCTGCTGTGTGACCTTGGGCAAGTTACTTAGCTTCTCTGTGCCTCAGTTGCCTCATCTGCAAAATGGAGATGGAGACTGTGAGCCCCATGTGGGACAAGGGACTGTGTCCAACCCAAATTGCTTGTCCACCACAGTGCTGAGTACATAGCAAGCACTTAAATGTTATAATAATTATTATTATTATTGATGAAGGTGTGTGTGTGTGTGTGTTGGGGGAAGGTGGGGCGGGAGGTATAGGGGGTTTTTTAGTCAACCAGTCTGACAACAACATTTACTGAATTCTCATTTGCAGATTGATTTGAAAATTAAACTAAAAAATAGGTTTTGGGTCTAAATTACCTATAATCATTCATCATTAAAAAACCCAATACTACTTAAAATATCCAGAAAATGAAGTCCAAAATGTATTACATGGGTCTGAATTATCCAGATAATTTTCATGTACAGACAACCATAGTGTGTAGAATACTATAATGGGTGTCACAAGTTTCAAAGGTGTAAGATGCTACCCTAACCTTGTCCTTCTGGAGTTTATAGTCTAATCACCAAGAGGAGGCTAAGCATAACTATACACTCAAAAATGTCATAGAAATATGTAAACATGCATCAGTAATACATACTCACAATTCTGTCAACATTCTTCATCTGGTTTACATGACCTTTGAACACATTTTGTCTGGCTCTTCCATTGGATTGTAAATTCGAGGACCGGGAACATGTCTCTTGTTACCGTTGTACTCTTGCCTCACACTCAGTATGCGAAGGAAGGAAGGAAGGAAGGAAGGAAGGAAGGAAGGAAGGAAGGAAGGAAGGAAGGAAGGAAGGAAGGAAGGAAGGAAGGAAGGAAGGAAGGAGGGAAGGAGGGAAGGAGGGAGGGAGGGAGGGAGGGAGGGAGGGAGGGAGGGAGGGAGGGAGGGACGGAGGAAGGAAGGAAGGAATGTATGAATTTCATTGACTGAAGTCAGATATATAATCTGGTAGGAGTCTAGTTAAGGAAATGGATCTTAAGTTGATTTTTGCAGGAGGGAATATTCATAATTTAGCAAAAAAGGGTAGAAAAGGTGTTCTGAATCAAGACGATGGGCTGTACAGTGGCTCAGAGAGGCGTGTATGTGTGTCTGTGTGTGTTAACAAATAGGTCTGTCATACTGAAATGGAGACGGTAGGGCTATGGTGTAAGAAAAGATAAAGATAATTAGATAATAGGGCTCGAATGGGGCTGAGACTTAAAGCCTATGGTAAGAAGTTATACAGAGTTATACCTTCCTTGACATTCATCCTCGTGGTTAGGGACCCTCCCTTCTAACTGCCTTAAACCTTTTTCTTAGTAAATGAGGAAAGAAAACATTCTGGGATTATAATAACTGTGGTACTTGGTAGGTGCTTTTTATGTGCAAAACACTGGGGTAGATAGAAGATAGTCAGATTCCACTTGGTCTTCACAGTCTAGGTAGGAGGGAGAGCAGGTAGGGAATCCCCATTTTGCAGATGAGGAAGCTGAGTCTCAGAAAAGTTAAGTGACTTGCCCAAGTCCAAACAGCAGGTACATTCTAAAGGCAGGATTGGAACCCTGGTCCTCTGACACCCAAACCCATGATCTTTCCACTAGGCCATGCTGCTTCTCTAAGTGAAATACCAAATCTTCCTAATTTTGGCAAAATCTCAGTATTACGATAGTGAATGCAGTGTGTGTTGGTTCTTTGTCAGAGTCTCTGGAAGGTAGCAATTGTTTCCTCATAGTTATCATCATTATCACTTGCTTTTATTGAGCAACTATTGTGGCCAGAGCACTGTATGAACACTTACGGACCGTACTGAAGTCGAATATTATTCAGTCTCTACCCTTGGAGAATGTAAATAGAAAAAATCCAAATTAGAGAACACATGACACTTGATAAATATTGAAATTTAGCACATCTTTACAACCTAGTCAGTCATATTTATTGAGCACTTACTGTGTGCAGAGCACTGTACTAAGCACTTGGGAGAGTATGAGAGAACAATGTAACAGCCACATTCCCTTCTCAGAGGTGCCCACCCATGAACCCAGCTTTAGGGAGCGAGCAAGTCTCATCCAAAAAGTGCTGAGCAAGATGATTTCGTATGTCAGAGTGTTAAGTGATCTCAAAATAGTTCTGCTCCACCCTTTATAGAGTTGTTTGCCCTGAGTCTCTTTACTTAACCCAAAAGATGCCAAAACTTCACAATAAATGGTTACCCTGGAAACCGAGGGAAACCCAGGGTAAACCCAAGGAATGATGTCATTGTTTAGAATGTCTCAGGCCTGCTGTTTCTAATTTTCAGTTAGCACTTTTTGGATAGTGTTTCTGTTGCTGAGGTGGGACCCTTAAACTGTATACAGTTCATAACAGAAGGGCACTCAAATCTGTTCAGAAGGGACCAAATTTAATGGAATTATGTTCCCCTTCTGATTTGATTTGATTTGATTTGATTTGACTTCTAAGCCAAATTCAATACCAAACAAAAATCCACATCATCAGTTACTCTGAGTTCAAAGTTCACACTAAGATCTAGGGTTCAAAAAGAATGTCTGTCCTAACTAAGCCTAAGTAGCACTTTACTTTCTCTTCCCTGACTTGCCTGAGGTTTTTGTGAGAACGAGATACATAAAAATGATTTTGTCTGTGAACCTGGATAGTTGGCAGCCACTCATCCTGCTTAGAAGGACCAGGAAGGAGGATTTGAGGATAGCACACTCTCTTCCTCTGTTTTTGCCATGTCATTTGACATCCTAGTAACTGCTAAGCATCCTGCCTGCTCTGATATTTTGTAAAGGAACAATGGGATGTTGTAGCTCTGCAGTAATCAGTATGTTGTAGTGTAGATGTATTTGAAGGTTTTGGTAAGAACATGCCATTAGCCTCTTAAACAAGTATTCATTGAGCACCTATAAGGTTAGAATAAATAATAATAATTAGGGTATTTGTTAAGCTCATGCTATGTGCCAAAGACTGTTCTAAGCGCTGGGATAAATACAAGGTAATCAGGTTCTCCCACGTGGGGAACCACGGTCTTAATCCCCATTTTACAGATAACTGAGGCACAGAGAAGTTAAGTGGCTTGTCCAAGGTCACACAGCAGAGAAGTGGTGGAACAAAGATTAGAACCCATGTCCTTTGACTCTCAGCTCATGCTCTTTCCACTAAGCCACACTGCTTCTCTTGAGTGGCCATTAGAGAGTGGCCATTTGTCCGGTTTTATACTGGGAAATGGGATTTCCAGCTAGCCTGTCCCTTGTCAAGTAACAAGATAGAACCATATCCTTTTATGTTGGGGAAGCAGCATGGCCTAGTGGAAGGAGCATGGCCTTGGGAGTCAAATGACCGGGATTCTAATCCCACTTCTGCCACTTGTCTGCTGTGTGACTTGGGGTAAGTCATTTTACTGCTCTGTGCTCCAGTTTCCTCAACTGCAAAATGATGATTCAATACCAGTTCTTCTTACCACTTAAACTGTGAGCCCCATGAGATATAGGGACTGTGTCCAATTTGATCATCCTGTATCTACCCCAGCATTTAGCACAGTGCTTGATACTTTAAGTACTTTACCAAATACCACAATTGTGGTAATTTTCAATAATATCATCCTAGAAACGTATAGCAGTACCACTGATTAGCTGAATAGAGGGTACTACTTCAGAGTATTGAGTTCAAGCTATAATCAAAATTGTTACTAAATATCATGAACTTGCTTTGCAAAACGTCCAAATTTTAATCGTATATTCTTCTTCATTTTCCTCTATGCCATCCTCCCTAGTTGCAAAGGGTTGGAGGATGGTCTCAGATTCTGCAAGGGTCAGCTGGAAAAGTGTGTCTTGAAGTACTTTACAGAAGCAGTGTGGCTTAGTGGATAGAGCACGGGCCTGGGAGTCAGATTTTTCACTGTTTCTGTGTCACTCTTGCACTTGGATTTGTACTATGTATTCACTTCATCCTCAGCCTCACAGCACTTACATACATATCCATGACGCCTGAAGAGAACAGTGATTGGCACACAGTAAGAGCTTAACAAGTAGCATCATTATTATTATTGTTATTATTATTATTATTAAGCCTTTGAATTTGGTCTCTATCTGCTTTTCCTGGATAAGGAAAATGTTGGCAGGGATGTGGGCATAAACTTTTCATTTTGAGTGTGGGAGCAAATGGCTTTCTTGGGGGAAAAAAAATGAAGGAAGGTTGATGAACTTTCAGCACCTTCCCCTCCCCCTGAGCATGCTGTTCATAACCATGCCTTACATACCCACTGTAGCCTTGCGTGTTGCTCAGCTGATGGAGAGGGTGAGAGTATCATTTTGCCCACTTCTTCCTACAAGCTTGTCCTCCTGGCTCCATGAGCATTTTTCTCTCCCTGTTACTATTTTAGAATCCATTGCCCAGCTGGGGGTTGGTAATCTAAAATAAGCTCTGGGGAGGATGTTTGCAGAGGGATATATGTGCGGAGGTAGGGAGGAGATGCCAGGCACCATTACTGGGTGCTGTTGGAGGCAGTTCCCCCCTCCTCCCTCAAAGAGTTGCTGCCTATGTCCGGGGCCTTCATCTTAGAAAACTACCAGCTAGTTTGGAGGCAGTAATGAGAAGATGACAGGCTCTTGGCTCATTGTTGATATACGTTGTTGTTAGGCATCAGTGTTTAATAGGGTCTCGTGAGAGCACTGTAGATATATGGAACTTGGAAAAGGAGTGTACTGCTTTGAACTGTTTTGAACGTTCTCTAATATGTACAGCACTTTCAGTCCCTGCACACTAATGCTTTTTTTTTTTTTGAATGAGGAATAGTTATAAAGTTTTGAAAAAGTGATCTTTTGTCAGCATCCAAACTCCTGGAATTTGGTGTTGATTTGGATAAAGTTGCCAAATACATTCACATCCTAAATAAAACAACGGGCTAGAAAAAGTGGAAGAACCAACCCAAATGAGCACACGACATGAATTCTCTCCAAATGTTCTGCAGTTGAAGGAAAACTGGGCGGATGATTTGGGATTGCATCCAAACAGCTTTAAGTTGCAGTATCGGCACTTACACCGATGATCTATCTAGGTCTTACTGGACTTGGCAATGTTATAGGGGTCATATTTTTTTTTCTGCCTGGGTGAGCCATTCTTGAACAATTTCGGCAATGTGTTAGACATCAACTGGCTCAATTTCAATATTAGGCATGCGGGATCTTCTTCTTTCTCTAGTATATGTATTGAGATCCATGTGTCCCAAGTGTATTTGTTTTATCAACACACCCATTCACCATTATATACACACACACACACACACACACATATGTTTCTGTCCTTCATATTCAAAGATGATGCTACTGCTGGGGAGGATGGAGGTCCCATTTAATCAGTGTGACTGAAAAGAATGATGAATCAATTAGTGGTACTGATTGAGCTCTTCCTTTATGCAGAGCCCTGGACTAACTGCTTATACTGTGGGATACACCCCCCTCGCATTGTTTACAAATAAAAGGTCACCGCACCATCAGTTTAAAGTTCACCAGGCACAGTCCATGGATGAGACACTTTTGATATTGGAGAGCAGGTAATGTTTAGGGCAAATATTGGAATAAAGAGAGACATTCCCTGCCCACAGTGAGCTCAAGGTATAGAGCGGGGAGACAGACACTGATACAAATAAACAGATATCAATATAAATGAATAAAATTGCAGATATATACATAAGTGCTGTGGGGTGGGGAGAGGGTTCCTGGAAACAAATAACATGGCCTAGGGGCTAGAGTATGGGCCTGGTTATGGGTTCTAATTCTGGCTCCACCACTTGTCTGCTGTGTGACCTTGGTCAAGTCACTTTACTTCTCTGTGCCTCAGTCACCTCATCGATAAAATGGGGATTGAGACTGTGAGGTCCATTTGGACCAGGGACTGTGTCCCACTGATTTATTGGTATCTTCCCCAGTGCTTAGTACAGTGCTTGGCACATAGTAAGTGCTTAACAAATACTATACTGATTTTTATTATTAGAAAGAATTTTCTCATAGGAGTTATATAAGTGGAGCTTTTGCTCCAGAAACAAGGTTGGATGCCCTATTTTTAACCAGTACTATCCAGAATTGTATACTCAATCAATTTTAGATGAATAATTTGGTTACATGAATGCATTTGTATTGAATCAAAGAGGTTCTGTAATAGGGTAGCCTCCTTGGCTGACCTCTCCAGTCCATACTTCACTCTGCCTCCTGGATTATTTTCCAAAACAACATTCAATCCATGACTCTCCACTCCTCAAAAACCTCAAATGGTTGCCCATCCATTTCTGCATCAGAAAAACATTTTACCTTTGGCTTTAAGGCACTCAACCAGCTGTCCCCTTCCCGATTTACCTCGCTAATCTCCTACTACAACCCAGCCCACACAGTTTGCTCCTCTAATGCAACCTACTCAACTGTACCTTGAGCTCATCTGTCTCACTACCAATTCTTTGCCCACATCCTCCATCTTACTTGAAACTTCCTCCAATTTCATACCCAGCAAATATCTACTCTCCTCCCACCCTTCAAAGCCTTACTAAAATCTCATATCCTTCAAAATGCCTTCTCCAAGTAATTCTTCATTTCCCTACTGTATTTACCCTCCCCTCTGTGTCACCAATGCTCTTGGGCCTGTACTTCTTAAGCACTTTGATATCCCACCTCCAGCCCCACAGCACTCATGTTATATATTCTTATACTCTGCCATTTCCCCTATGTGTAATCTATTTTAAAGTCTGTCTCGCCCCGCTAGACTGCAAACTCCTTTTCATTCATTCATTCATATTTATTGAGTGTTTACTGTGTGCAGAGCACTGTACTAAACACTTGGGAGAGTACAATATAACAATAAACAGACACATTCCCTGCCCACAGTGAGCTTTTTGGTAGGGATTGTGCCTACCAACTCTCTTTCATTGTCCTCTTCCAAGTGCTTAGTACAGTGCTCAGCACACAGTGTTGAATAAAAACCAGAGATTGATTTAAAATTGCTTCCCCATTTTCCCAGGGCTCTTCTGCTCCCATCAGATACCACCAGGAGCTCAGGGGCTAGTGCTATAATAATGACAGTGGTATTTATTAAGTGCTTACTATGTACCTAGCACTGTGCTAGATACAAGGTAATCATATCAGACTCAAGGATTCTAGGTCACCTACTAGTGGTGGAGGTGAGACTAGAATATGGGTTTCCTGTTTCCCGATCCTGTGCTCTTTCCACTAAGCCATGCTACCTCCTATGAAGGAGACTGTTTTAAAGTAGAAACCGATGTGTTGTAAAAGTGAGAACAAGGTACAAATTTAGAAATGTTGTAAGTGCCATTTGTGGTACCTTGAAATGTCTTAAGTTGAAGACTGCCTTTATCCTGAAGCATGTTGTGGCAACTCACTTCTATCTATAATTCCATGTGTTTGTTCAGTCATTAACCTCAGCTCTTTGGTGGAAGCAAACCTCTGTGGGAAAATATTTGCTTCGAGTTCAAGTTATAAAGGAAACTATTAAGTTGAAAGCACAGTAATGTAGAAAGCAACAGCTTTTTTCCCCAAGTCCTTAAAATCTCACTCTAGGAGACTAGTGTATATTTAACCACCTTTTTTTACAGGTCATTCAATTATATTTTTCCAAAGTCTTTTCATGAAATTAGTTTGCCTCTGTTCATTCATCCCTAGGGTTGTATTGTCATTTAGATCAGAAAGCCAACACCTTGTCGAACTTTAGAGCTCTGAAAGTCATTAGTCTTTTTAATATCGTGGAGTTCAATAATCACTGAGAGAGAACCACTTGTTCTTCAGAGACTACCACATACCCAAGACACATTGCTCTTGGTATATTTAAGAACAGGTGGTCACTAAGGATCCGTGGGTGGGTTAAAATGAGAACTTGAGCTTCATCATTGCTACATTAATAAATAATTAGTGAAATTAGAAATGAATATTGAAGAGAAGATACTTTTTCAGGGTAGCATTGCCTGATGATTATATGTTTTGTAATACAGATTTTTCTTGTTCAAAATAAAAACTAAATCAATTGCTACACTCTGTACTGGTGAAATGGAAAGAAGGAAACAATTACAATTTATTATTTTAGTTAATACATTAGCCACAGATTTCAAAACAACCTGCCCACAAAACTTTATTAAATGAAGGACAAACCTCTGGGAAACATATTCATTTCTTCAGTGATGGATTAAATATGGCTAATAGATATAACTTTGTTTAAGACCATAATGTGTTGCAACAATTTGGCATCAGGAAGTTAAGTTACAGGTGCTCTGGCAAGCTTTGCTCTGGAAGACTTATTTGCCTTTTTTAATACCATGTACTTAAAATGTCTTTTTTTTTAGTTGGAATAGATGCTGCAGCAAATACTATTGGACCTACCTGGGTAGGTCTTTTTTGTGAAGTGATAAGAATTAGATGACATGCTCGCTTCAGTTTCTAGTATGGTGGCTTTGAGTCAAGATCATGGGGATGTTCTTGATGCAAATGGAAAGAGATAAAATGAAAAAGATTTATAAAAATTCAAGGTATTGTACATATGACGAGAGTGAGGTCTGGAGAAGCTGAATGTCAGTTGGGGCAGAGGGGAGGAGTGAATTTAAGAAAATTGATTGATCTATTATCAAAAAATAATATGAACCTAAAATTTTTGGGGATTTTAGTACTGAAGTATCCCCAAGCACTTCACAAAACAAATATATATGTATCTCTGGAACACACTTAAGTCTGCCATGGAAGATGTTAAATTAACCAAAACATGGCACTCTCAGAATTTGGGGAAAACGTAGTGGAGGAGGAATCATGTCATCCACCACTTGCGAGCAACTACCACTTCTTGAGAAAAAGTGCTTGTCTGGAGCAGAACGGTTTTAAAATCAGGTTTTGTTCTATGTGAAATGAATAGAGGATGGAGTTTTGTAAAAGCTGTACACATACAACTGGGATGAAATAAAACGGTTCCTTGTTGGATACTGACAATTCCCTGTAGTGCATTCTAGCTCGATGATGTAAAGTAGTTCGGGTGTGGGAAGCCATACCATGAAGCACAGGAAATAGTTTAAATCTTCTGAAATATTTTTAAGGTTAAGTAAATGGGGAAATAGTTCAAGACAGGATTGCCAACCACTTCAGAGTAATTTTTACTGGCAGATGGTCATTTTTTATTGTCAGTGTTCCTCTCCAATCACATACACAACCTAGGTACGTGGGTAGGTCCTGTGTACTGGGTACAGAATGTACTTTTGTAATAGCTATTTTCAGTTTTACCACTTTCAGTGGCACCGCTGTCATACCGAGTCATCCTGGCTCCTGAGGAGCGTTGTCAATGGACTGAACATCTATAACAAGACTGTAGTGCTGTTTAAGGCTTGCAGTTGCTCAAAACTGGGTAGGTATGATTGAGAGTCCCACAGAAACCAAAGAATATGTGTGTTGGTAGCTACACAATGTAAACGCTCCAGGTACTGAATGCCCAGGCAATAGCGGGGTGGCCCCAACTCTCTAGTATCATAAATGGCCCCTTTCAGACCCTTTACACCCTTTAGAATGGTCAAAATGCAGACTGGTAACAGCTTCTGGCCCAACAGGACTACCATTACATCCAGCAAAAATGAAAATAGATGCAATTTCAGCTTTAAGACCACTCTTTCCATTCTGAACTTTAAGTTCATGCATCTAAAATATGTTCCCCTTTTTGCTATCATTCACTGTGTTCAAGGGTATTAATTCTCAGGGAATTTTAGTACCACTACACTGGAAGAGGGCCTTTTCTAAACACATTCCCACTGAACTGAAAAATTTCATGCATCTCTTTAAAGAGAGTAATAAAAAATATGTTTCCCTCCTGTACAAACTGTGCACAGCCTCAAGGGTTTTTTTATACAATATATGCCATAATAATTTGATGGATATTTATTGTGAACAATAAGCATGTTTGCGTGTGGCCCTCAACAGCCTAAACTCAATATATGGCCCAAATATTTGCCCACCCCCCACCCCCGCTCTAAACCCTTGGATGTTATTGCATTTTTTTTCACCATATGTAGCTGTGGCCTCAACTTATGTGATCTTTTAAATAGGTGTTCTCTTTGAAATTGTTGCAGCTATTGCGTATTCCATTGGATCTATTAAAGAGCTTAATTCTTTCTCACCTTTTCCTTTCAGGAGGTTCTACGTCCAATGTCTCAGATGTTATTGTTCTAATGCAGGTCCCACATTTGTTTTGTTACTTGTGGGGGTAAAGTTGATTGGTTTAATCCTGATGCCACCTCTAACTCACTATGTGAATTTCAGAAAATCGCTTTGCTTCTCCATTAGATATGCTCCTTGAGATAATGGACTGTGTTCCTTTACCAGTATTGTTTTTTTCCCTAGCACTTACTACAGAGTTTTGCACAAAGTATTATGGACTGATTCTTTGTATCTGTTTTATCCAGCTACAAAATAATGTTGTCAGTGATGATATTTATTAACCAATTACTATGTGCCAAGCACTGTATTAAGTACTGGGGTAGATGCAGGATGATCAGGTTGGACAGAGTTCCTGTCCCACATGGGGTTCACAGTTCAAGCGGTAAGAAGAACTGGTATTGAATCCTCATTTTGCAAATGAGGAAACTGGGACACAGAGTAGTAAAGTGACTTGCCCAAGCCACAGAGTAGACAAGTGGTACAGCTGGAATTAGAACCCAGGTCCTCTGACTTCCAGGCCCGTGTTCTTTTCGCTAGGCCATGCTGCTTCCCATAGATGGCCATAAATGTGCATCTCAGAGTGAATAGGTTCTGTCAGTTTCAGTTTTGGCCCCATGCATGTTGGGAATATATCTTGGATGGGCACCTAGAAAAATAGAGACTCTAATGCTCCATTTCAATAATAAAAATCCTAATTTTAAAAATATGGATTTAAAGCAGAATTGGGGAATTTATAATTTATAACTAGAGAAATTTCTGCACTATTAAGTTGTATTATCTGAGAGGTTTTGCACTCTAAAGATGAATAAAATACTATTGCTGATGAAACTTTTTCTGATGTAAGGATATGAAGTTGGACTCTAAGACATAATATTGCTCTTAGGACATCATTTTTTTTTTTGGCAAGGAAGACATGATCTAACTTGGGGGCATGATCTAAACAGACATGAAAATGGGCTGTGATGATGCGATGTCCTAGGTCAGATGCAAACGGCTTGGGTAATCAAGATCAAACAGCGAGAAAATGTCCAAAATATATATGACATGTAGAATGGATCTGTTTAAATCATAGATCATTTCTTCACTCATGTGGAGGCATAACAAAGTTCAAAATTTCAGCAAAACAAAAAGATGCCAATAAAATGGAAGTTCAATATGTTGGAAAATTTTTCCCAATACTGTATAAGACTATGTCTTGTTAAGTGATACAAGCTGTAGCCAAAGACTTTAAGGCCAGTTTTTCAGGCCTTAACTTTAAGTTCACGTGTAAAAAATATGTTCCCCTTTCTGCTATCATTCACTGTGTTCAAGGGCATTAACTCTTGGGCAATTTTGGTACCACTACACTGGAAGAGGGAATTTTCTAAACAGATTCCCAGTGATCTGAAAGATTTCATGTATCTTTTTAAAGAGAGCAATAAGAAAATGAGAAAAAGACAACCTCTAAAAATGACACACATACACACATCTGCCATGTTATAATGAATCAGAATTAATTTTATAGTTAATGATTGTGATGTCAATATTTCGTTATGTTTTTTGCCCTTTGTAATGTAAATATTGTCAAAATTATACAGGTACTCTACTTGCTTCAAAATGGCTTTATTTTTGCTTAAATCACATGCTGATCCATGTTGTTGACACAAGAACATTCCTTATCCAAATTCAGGAAATTTTGGTTAATTTAGGAATAACATGTTTATGCTAAGCTAAGTTGATTTTATTGAGAAAATTAATTGAGGGGATGCTGTAAAAATAAGACTAATAGCAAGGCCCAAAGTTATAATTCTTAAAGTGTGAAAAGTTTTTTAAGGATATGAAAGTATTTACTACTTACTAAAAGGTAACCTTTTTAAACTTCAGTCAAGCAAATGTAAAAGCTGCAAATTTAAAATCTTATCTGATAAAATGACAGAAATATTTTTTGCAGTTTTGTCACTGTGCCCATGAAATGGCTGTAAATCTGCATGTAATACAAAGAGGTCTCCAGTATGACAACTTGAGAGAGACAACTATTTGGGTATTAAAATCCTGCCCCAAATTTTGTTAATGCTAATCCTGATGGAATTATTTAATAACTATGATGTTTATCCATCTTATAATGTCATATCTGTATGACCATGTTATAGCGTATGTCTCCGCTCTGCCAAGATTCTGGCTCCCTCCATCGTACACATAGACAGAAAACCTGGATCTGTTTCTCATGAAGGTAGTTTTATCCCTGGTTGAATGCACATTATAAAAGAATTATTTCTTGTGAGTGAATGTGAGGTTTATGCCCATACCCCTAAAAATAACAAAAATGTGTATCAAACGAAAGCATCCTGTATTCGATTCAGGCAGGGATTAAATGTAAACATTGTTGCAAAAGTAAACAGAATTCACTCTGACCAGAAACAGATTCAGTTCTAAAAATTAAAGTGCTAAGAAGAAGACATGTCCAAACAGCCCTATTGGCCTAATAGTAATATTGAGGCCCGATAATTATTTTTTTTTAAACTGACTCTCATTATGCTTACTTTCTTTATACTGAAGTGGCACAAGTTTACAGTCTAATGTCAGGTCATGCTCTGTGAGCTCTGCATGCCCTTCTGATACTTCCAGCACTATATACCCTTTGCATTTGCTGAATACCAAATCATGCCTTCTAATTATGGATCAAATCATACTATGCTAAAATAGCTTTCCCCATGTGCAGAAATGTTGAGGTAGGCTGAGCACATAGGGAAGGTGTCAAGGAGAAAGGGGCTGGAGGTAGATGCAAGATAATATATTTGCGGGGAACGAAAATGGGACACCAGCAGCCACCGCCATCATCTTGAGATCATCAGCAAAAGGATGATAGCTGTTTCTGCTGGTACCTCAATTTTTTTCCCAGTAATGAGGGAAGCTGGTTCAATCCCTACTGTAGACTTTTTTTGTTGTTTTACGGTACAAAATGTGTTGTATTGTGACACTGTTCTTACTACATGACTTTCTTTAAAATCCACTGCATATCACTGCTTTAAGGGGATTTTAAAGACTTTTCATAATCCTGAAAATGATTATTTGGGGATTTACTCTCTGTACAGATGGTCAGTGGAAAAAGGCAATCTCAATTACAAATTTTCCACCAAGCATGCTTTCTGGGAACCTTTGTTTTCAAAAAAACCTTTAGGTAAAGTGAAATTATGACTGATGAGAAGGCTTTCTATTTGAGAAACTGTCATGATCTATCACTTTAATAAAATGAACAGGTAATTAGGTCTTCAACTTGGTAATGCCCTGAGATATTTAGAAGACCAAAAAAGTACTTAATGAAAGTATAATTGTCTACAGAGCAGCAGTCTCAAGAAAGGTTAAGTATATAAACCACTGGAGAGAAAATGCTGACCAATTGCTCTTAATCACGATAAAGAAGAGATCATAAAAAGATTGCTGTAAGCTGCAGCTGGAGAAATTTTAGTTGGGCATAATGAAAATCTCCTTGTTTGTAAGGATGACTAAACACTGGAGTCAACTAGCAAGGTTTCTCAGAGTCAATCAATAAATCAATCACCCAGTCAATGGTATTTATTTAGTAAGTGTTTACTGGGTATAGATCCCTATACTAGGCGTTTGGGGGAATATAATACAATAGAGTTGGTAGACACAATCCCAACCCACAAGGAACCTTTCGAAAGTTTGCATAAAATTAATCCCCAAAGAGGAAAGAATACATCTAATAATCAAATGGGAAAACAAGAGAATGGCAGTCTCCAAAATACAAGCAGAGGTAAGATCCTAGATAGTAGGGATCGTGTCTATCATCTCTATGGTATTGTACTCTTCCAAGCACTAAGTATAGTGCTTTGCACACAGTAAGTTCTCAATAAATACCACAGCTTGATTGATTCACTGATTGATCATTAGTGTGGGATAAAAAGCAAATGGGACTTTGAAAATAAAGGAGCTTGTAGGAGAGAGGAGTTTAAAATTGAAACAGAGACACAGTAGTGGAGTTGATTTTGAAAGCAGATGGAAGATTTTTCTCTTGAGAGGGAGCTGGGAAAGATGAGGGAAGATGTAGCTTGTGTGCGGGAGTTGGGGAGGTGAGGGGCTGACACTGAGGATCTCTTTCCTGATGGTTTCTATTTATCAACAGAATTATTCATTATGTCACCAGCGCTTAGAACAGTGCTCAGCGCTTAGAACAGTGCTCAGCATATAGTAAGCGCTTAACAAATACCAACATTATTATTATTATTATCAGGGGCAAGAGGTGGGGTAAAGGGGCACTGGAGACTTCATGAGGGAGTTAAAGGTTTGGAATAATTAGTAGAGGCAATGGACATGAGTGTCGATCACCATTAGGAAGAGTTAATAGCAGGTAAGGATGAATTTGAAGCGACCAAATTTGGCCTAGTGCCTGGATTTCCTCCAACAGCACTCTGCAGGATGTGCACAGGAGCAGAGGAAGCATACTCTGGTATCAATCTGGAGCTGGGTGTTCATGATGCTAGAGGGATGGAAGCACGGGGGGCCAAATAGGTGGTCTTGAGAGTATGGATTTGGGCAGCATGAGGAGGGTCACAGAAGTGAGTCCAAGTGTGGAATGATGGCATAGGATGAGTGGAAGGGGTATAAAGTAGGATGTCTGTTTGCAGGGAGAAGACAGTTTTTCAGGGGTGGCTATGGACACTGAGAAGGCAAGATAGGGAGTTGTGATCGGAGAGTGTTAATTAAGATTTAGTGAGGTTAGAAATGGTACAGTGATAAGTAATGATGAGCTCCTGCATGTATCCAACTTGGTGTGTGAGTAAAGTGGAGGGAGTAGAAATTCTGCAAAATAAGAAGGAGCAGGCAGCTAGGGGGTCATTTGCACTATCCAGTTTAATTTACGTGATGAAAATGAAAGTTGGAAGGAAAAAATGATGTACATGTTGTTCAGAAAACAAAGCAGAGAAGGGAGTGTTGTTGATGACTCACTGGTAGTTGTAGAAGGCCCTGTTCCTTTGGAGCTTGCATCTTTTATTAACTATCTATGAAAGCGACAGGGATAATGACAGGCATTTATGTTAATGTCTGTCTCCTCCTCCAGAATGTAAGCTCTTTATGGGCAGCGATCAAATCTACCAACTCTGTTGAATTGTACTTTCCTAAACACTTAATACAAATCTCTGCACACAATAAATGCTCAATAAATGCCATTGATTGATTGATTGATAGGGGCAGGTGACACGGGCCTCGAAGAAAGAGAGGAGAGTGGTAGATGGAGTGAGATAGTGCAATGACTCAGGAGGGATGACAGAAATTGAGGCCTCCTCTGGAGAGATCAGAAGGGGACACACTGAAGTCAGTGAAAGCCAAATCTTGATGATGATGAAGAGGAGGAGTGGCTTGGGAGTGAGCTGACAGGGTGTGATGTTGGAAGTGGGTGGTCTGGGGTGGCGGCAAGAGAGAAGAACATGGACATGGTAGCAGTAATAGGGTAGGGGTAGACCTGGTGAGGTTCTGGGCCCTCAAGAAGTACAGTCCCAGGAACTGAGGGACTGAATCTTGCAAATACTCTCAAAGTTGTGAGGGCAGGCTCTGTGAGGTGAGGGGGGGTGTAAGACTCCACGGGCTTCAGGGATCTTGGCAGGCCATGGAGTTCCAGTGGTGAAGGAGGCAGGGAGTGCAACGGAATCTCCTTGATCCTTCCAGGAGAGGGTAGGCTCCCTGGGTGGCAGAAGGAAGCTCGGAGACTCTGTTGTGTTGGCAGGCTGTGGAGCTCTGGTGGTGAGGGAGCAGATGAGGTCAGGTGGTGCAGCAGACTATGAGGCTCCTGGGCTTCTAGAGAAGTGAAAGTCATTCATCTGACAGGTAGTACAATGAAAGCTATTGTCCAGTTGGCTTCCAACTGGGAGAGGAAAACTATGAATTTCTTCCTCCTGGATTTTTGGCCTGGACTCTTAGCCTTGCACATCCTTGAAATTCAACAAGGTCTGAGAACTTCCAATAAGGTCTAAAAAATTCCAAGAATTTCTGAATGAAGCTGAGAGGATCAAAATTTGACTTTCTGTCATGTGAACTCTTTAAAGTCTGCCTGGCAGTCCCAAACCCAGTTCTGCATGCACTCCCATAAAAGTCCAGCACCATTTCATCCCATTTTAAAAATGAGTATGTGTGTCCAGACATATTGTTGTCCTTTATACATTTTTCTTGGGTTTCTGAGGAAAAGTCCAGTGGTGACTGTGCACCTAGAAAAAAAAGATCAACATTTTAATGCTTTTTTCTTTTTTTAAAAAAAATCACATCAAGTCCAAGTTTATAGCCCGTAAAAGAAAATGGAAAGAACACCTATGGATAGTTGTTGGATCAGCCATGCACAATATGTTTTATAGTGCAGCCTTAAATCAGCAGGAACCACCAGTAAATCTATGCAGCACAACTTCTTGCAGGTCTTAGCATTTATTTTCCATTAATTTCTAGTTGCACTGAGGGATCTTCCATAATACCTGTAAAGTCTGCCTTTAGTGATTGAATGGGGAAAAGGAATGTGAGAATATAGTATCTACATGTGAAAGGGCTAGAAAACATAGGCCTTAGGAGTGACATGAAATGGAAATCTCGCCAAGTAATAAAACACTTGCTTTTCAAAGCAGGCATTCGGCATAAATCAGCTAGTTCAATTGTTTATGATTCAAATTCTCTTCCTTTTCTATCTTGCTGGTCAACTCCAATATTTTCCAAACATTTAAAAATTGAAAAAGTGAGGGATTTCCCTTGAGCAACCACCCTGAGTTTGAAAAGATTCCACTCTTTCTTCTCGTGATGCCCTTTTTCAATTCTTTTCCAGTAGTCTAGGGGATAAAAATGAGATCAGGGAAAAACTAGACTTTACTGTCATTCAGTGGAATCCAAAACAGTGAAGACTACATTCTCCACTGGAAGAATTCTTATCTGATGGGCATCTCTTGTGATTCTCCTGAGTTAGGGAGGAATCTCTGCTGCCCTGAGATATAAAGAATACACAGTCTTAAAATGCTTTACTTCGCAACACCTCCGTCACAATAGGAAGTCATTTCAAACTTTATTTTACCTACATCTTTGGTGTATTTATAAGCTGTTACAGTTAACTCTTGATTATCGATGATAACGGGGAACACGTAGTCAACAGTGTTTAGTGAATGTCTATTGTGTCCCTAGTACTATGCTAAGTACCACATAGGTGGGGCTCTTGAAAGGGCAGTTCAATTTGGTTTGGTGAAACTGAGACCCAATCAGTCAGTCAATCAGTCAACTGTATTCGAGAACTGTGTGCAGAGCACTGAACTAAATGTTTGGGAGAGTACAATACAAAAGAGTTGGTAGACATCTTCCCTGCCCATAAGGATCTTACAGTCTGGCAGGGGGGTGGTCTCCAAAATAAATTATGGATATGTACATACGTGCTGCGGGACTAAGGGCGGGGTGAATACATGGTAGAAATCCAAGTGCAAGATAGATATATATAATACTTTTTTATTCAGCGGGACAATATCATTATATTAATTGCCATACATAAAAGTGTGCATGTGTTACTGATATTGAATACTCATACTTGAATGTACTTTAGTATATAGTATACACTCACTGTTGAACATACTTTAATCCTTTTAATGACATTTGCATTTTTGTTCAATTGAATTAAAAAGAAAATCACTTCTCACAAATACATGTCCCATAGTAAGATTAAACTAAAATTAAAATGACAATCCATTAAAAGTTATTTCTAGTAGTTAGATTGGTGGACTGTATCACTTGTCAATAAAAGTATGTCTTGGTAATTCACTTAGTATGAGTAGTGATTTGATTTGAAGCTGGGATTCTGCTCCTAAAGGAATGGTATAGAATTCTTCAGAATGATGAAGAAAGGGAGGAAAGTTGCAGAAATAAGTAAATTCCTGACCCAGTTCTCAAATAATGTTTTCGTGTTACATATTGCTTGGTCGGTTCTGTCTCTATAATTTTACTAAGAAAGTATAAAATTGCCTTGGGATATCTGTTAGCAAGTACTGTTGGCAACTCCTGGTAAGATAGTTGTAAGTTCGGAGAATTTTGAACAAGATTCCATTAAAGACACTGTTTGCACAGCTAGCTGCATAACTTGCACATGCAGCTTGATATATTACTGTAAGTAGCAGAATGTGCAGGCAGTGGTTTTTCACAGTCTCTATTTATTTATATTGCATGTTTGCCACAGAAAAAATTACCCCTTTGGAACATAAGTGGAAATAGGCACAAATAACTATTTGCTCAAGAAACTCAAGTTTTCCACATGCGGACATATGAATAAGCAATATATGAAACATTGATACCTCTTTTTAATAGAGTTTTTCACTTACCAGTAGAGTACACCATAGAAAATATTTTTTTTTGGAAAAATTACATCTGAAATCCATTTTTCTCTTCTCTTTCTGTGATAGCTTGGTTATTATAAATTTTCGTCATCTTAGTTTATTGGACTTCTTTCTATTCATCGATGTGATTTCCGTCGTTACTAAAAGAAAAAAGTCCATAGCTTTGAATTCTAAATTTTAGTGTATTTTCAGGTCTGTCTTCATTGTGTGGTGTAAATTTCTGTTTCTTTCCTTAGATTCCTCTTGCCTTATCTGTTGTTGGCACATCGAGATAGATGAAGCAGCGTGGCTCAGTGGAAAGAGCGCGGGCTTTGGAGTCAGGGTTCATGAGTTCGAATCCCAGCTCTGCCACTTGTCAGCTGTGTGACTGTGGGCAAGTCACTTAACTTCTCTGTGCCTCAGTTCCCTCATCTGTAAAATGGGGATTAAGACTGTGAGCCCCACGTGGGACAACCTGATTCCCCTATGTCTACCCCAGCGCTTAGAACAGTGCTCGGCACATAGTAAGCGCTTAACAAATACCAACATTATTATTATTATTATTATGATAATTATTATTATGGTATTCATTATTATGGTATTTGTTAAGTGCTTACTATGTGCATAGCAATGTTCTAAACACTGGGGTGGATACAAGTTAATCAGGCCAGACACAGTCCCCGTACTGCATGGGTCTCACAGTCTAACTAGAAGGGAGACAGTCTAATTAGGACAATAATAATAAATAATAATTACTATTCTTTCAATTATTAAGTGCTTGCTATGTGCTAAATAGAAGAAACGTGACCTAGGTTAAAGAGCATGGGGCTGGCAGTCAGACGACCTGAGTTCTAACCCTGGCTCTACCACTTGCCTGCTGTGTCCCCTTAGACAGGTCACTTAAACTTATCTCTGCCTCAGTTTCCTCATCTGCAAAGTGGTGATGCTTTACATTCTGTATCTTATTCTTTTAATTAAATTTATTCATATTTATATCTGTCTCCCCTTCTAGACTGTAAGCTTGTTATGGGCAGGGAGTGTGTCTGCTAATTCTGTTGTGTTGTGCTCTCCTAAGAGCTTAATGTAGTGCTCTGCACATAGTAAGCAGTCAATAAATATGATTGATTGATATATTGATTAACTGCAGTTTTCAATATTGAACTGTCTTTTCCAGAAACTGGCTACTAATTTTATCAAGAAAATGTTGTCATCCAGCTAAATGTATGTGTGGTTTTCCTCTTAGGTATCTGGAGAAGAAAAGAAGTTTGGTGCCTATTTCTAATCAAATCAATTTCACACACCTCTACATTTTCTTCTACACCCTATTATTTAGATAAATCTATCAACACAGAGGTGACACTTTTAGAAATATTATTATATATGATTTTGTAAGTGATAAAACCACACCCATTCAGCCTCACCCAAAGCAGCTTATGTGTTATTAGATTTAGGAATGTTAAGTGTTTTAAATGCAGTCCATGTTTGGCATTTGTATGACGCAAACAGTGATTCTGTCTTAAATCTGTAGTTTATTGTTTTACCTCTTAAGAGTTTGTGATGTCATTTTTTAACGTGTTAAGAGAAACAAATGCTGTTGCATTTTATATTAAGCGTTTCAGTAAGACAGCTTTAAGAGATTAATTATTCATATCATAAAAAGACTATTACTTAGTGCAGTTATACTAGATGTCAGTAAATTACTGTAACTTCACACACACTCTTCAGTAAACTGTGTTGTAAAATGGAAAGATAAGTCAAAAGCTGTTACAATCCTTCTGAGACATTATCTGGGTCCTTTACAGAGAAGTAGAAGTGATTTTAATGTTTTCATCTGAATGTTAATTCTTGGGAGATAAATTTAATCAATTTGGCAAATTCATGTGTTTGTAGCCAGAAATATAGTAGCTAAAATAAAAGAGAAAGATTTATTTCAAAGTGTCTGCATAGAATTCATCGTTAGGGCATAGAGTGAAGAAGGTTTTGATTTTCATAGTTTACTTTTATGAAATATGTTTTGGAGGTGTCACTGTGAAGATATAAACACAGCGCTTTATGTTTCCTATCACTTTTATTGCACCCACAAATTTATAGTTTGTAACTCTTTCCAATATACAATGATGTGGACTGTGTATAAATCAAGTATAAGGAGTTTTTACTTGAGCTAAGCATCATATTCAACTTGCGAAAAATGAACACTTTGTTTCATTGAAAAACATTACATTATATGTTGTGCTTGCCAGTTTGAGTAACTAATGATTGAGAAGAAGTGCATATTCTGACCAACTGGAATAACCACGATTCCAGTAGAACCAAAGTAATTATTAACTGCAAGGAAATGAATTCCTTTCCTGAAGATTTTTGCACTTATAACTACACGATATTGCCTAAAGAAGTACAGATACAGTCATCTTATAAAAGTAAAATGTTAAGAAGGTGAATGGATGGGAGATCTCTGGCCTCTCGCTAATGGGTAAGGTGGGGAGTGGAAAATTGGGTGAAGGTTGGCAATAGAATGGATTTAGGGATTGGGCAGGTCATATAAAATGAAACGAGTCTGAACTTGTCATGGGAGATAAAGAAAGTGGTTGTCTCTGACAATCAATTGATTGATCATATTTATTGAGCACTTCCTGTGTGCACTGTACTAAGCACTTGGGATACTGGCCCTAGAGTGCGCACAAAAGCAGGAAATATAACCAGAAAGCATTCCAGCTGTCATTTGGGTCATCAGTTGAGTCCAAGTGTCTAACTTGGTTTGCCGTAATCATTTTCACCATACAGATTTGCTTGAAGAAAGGCCAGGTCCCAAAATATTGGAAATGGTTGTGTTGTGTAGACATAGCCTTAGTGTTCTGAGAAATTCATTCTCCTTAATCTATTTAAAAGTACAGGAAGTCCCCGTACTATGAACCAATTGGTTCTTGGAAGCGGTTTCTTGTCAAAATTTTCTAAGCAGGAGCCAATTTTTTTCAATCAGTCCATCCATTTATTGAGTGGTTACTCTGTGCAGAGCATCATACTGAGTGCTTGGGAAAGTACAATACAACAGAGTTGGTAGGCACGTTCCCTGCCCACCCATAAGAACAATGTGGACAATGGGGAATTAGTTTCTAAAGCAAGGTTGGATACCCTGTTTTTACCCAAATGACCCAAAGTGGTTAACTCAATTAATTACAACTGAGTAATAGAACTACAGTAACTTATTTTTATTGAGCATTAGAAGTTCCACAATAGGTTAAGCCGACTTCAAATGAATATCTTGGCCATCCCTAGTGACTCTGCCTGGAACCAGGTAATTACCTCTTTCTTCCCAGCCTCTCTGGATTCACCCCCTCCCTCCAGCATCTTTAAACCTTTTCTTCTCTTCACCCCACCCACTTATTTGTTCGTGGCTCCCATGTATTTGGCCCCACCACCTACTGTCCTTGCCCCAGAGATAGTTCCATAAAAGAGGCTAGTGTTGTAAAATCAAAACTGGTATGTTGCAAAGCTGTAACATGAGTGTTTTTTGTTGTAACTTGAAAAGTTTTCACTTAAGTACAGTCTGTAGTTACCATACATACTGTACACCATACATTAAGCTCCTTGTTAATGTTGAAGTAAAGCTGCACCTACATATTCAGGAATCAATACAAGTATAAGTAGCAGGGCTTTCTTTGAAAAGTATCCCCATATGACATGCAAAACTATTTTTCATTCCTCTCAAGGTAAATTACTCATTGTGCTTCGTTCTCGTCTCCCTTGCCTCTGACCCCTTCCTCACACCCTTCCTCCTGCTTGGAATTCCTCCCTCTTCAAATACACCGAACTCCAGCTCTCACCAAATTTAGAGCCCTTTTGAAAGCCCACCTCCTCCAGGGGGGCTTCCCTGGTTCATTTTTTTCTCCCTACATTATACCCTACCAACCACCACCCCAGTACTTTGGCATCACTTCTGCACTTAGGCACTTACTACCACCTCTAGTAGTACAGAGCATTTGTCTATCATTTAATAACTTGCTAATTCTCTTCTTATGCCTATCTGATGTATTTTGTTCCTTTATTCACTGCTAGATTGTAGCTCCATAAGGCCAGGGATGATGTCTTTAAAATCTAGTGTACTCTCTCAAGTGCTTAGTAAAGTGCTCTCCACACAGTAGCATTCAGGAGATGCTATTAATTGATTAATCTGGTGCAGCTTCACCCCAAATTATCTTTATTTAGGTTCTAAATAATGGTTATATGTGAAGAAGTTTTTACTCAGACAACATTGTCATATATCCCATAAAATTAGAGATCAGCTGGTTCCCTCTTACCTATCGAGACTGTGAACTCATTGTGGGTGGGGAATGTGTCTACCAACTCTGTTATATTGTATTCTCCCAAGTGCCTAGCACAGTGCTCTTCACACAGCAAGTGCTCAATAAATACCGTCAATTGATCGATTATTTCTTCTCTACTGTCACTACACCCCAGTTTGCGCTTCTACCTCCTCTCAGGCAGCCATCCTAGCTCTCCCTCACCCTCAACTCTCTCACCTTGACATCAAGCCTTTTCCCCTGTCTTGGAACACCCTCCCTTCTCACGTTTGCCAAACTATGTCTCTCCCCTCATTTAACCCTTCAAACTTACCTTTCCAGCCATGTGATACATCAGTCATCTCAGTACTCTATTCATATAATTGTTAATGATTTGTTCATTAGTTTTTATGTAAATATACTTTCACCAATGGAAACTTATCGGGACTTGCTAGTAATGTAACGCCAATAGAAATTCTAATATTCTCTACTTACACTTGATTTTCCAAATTCAAATCATAAAAATATAGTAAACAGCTCCAAATTCTTCACACTGCCAACAAGAGACACTCAGAAGGGGGCTCTCCCGTGCCTTCCTGCAGGTTTTGCAGTTGAACACCAGACAATGACTCACTTAAACCACTGTATTGGGCAGTTAGTTACTGATAGGATATACTGAGACTGAGACTGATAGGAAATGGCTTTTATCATTTAATAATAAGTAGCATGGGCAGGGATGTTGGGGGTAGGAACTTCCAGACTCTTTTCTCCT
This sequence comes from Ornithorhynchus anatinus, assembly GCF_004115215.2. Classification (NCBI taxonomy): domain Eukaryota; kingdom Metazoa; phylum Chordata; class Mammalia; order Monotremata; family Ornithorhynchidae; genus Ornithorhynchus; species Ornithorhynchus anatinus. The sequence goes on along the minus strand of NC_041753.1, from coordinate 42,955,863 downwards.
GCCTTGCTGCCAGGGACCAGAGGCTTGGCCGTCAGAACAGGGATCTCCCCTGCTAGGGAAGCAGCGTGGCTCAGTGGAAAGAGCCTGGGCTTCGGAGTCAGAGGTCATGGGTTCGACTCCCGGCTCTGCCACTTGTCAGCTGTGTGACTGTGGGCAAGCCACTTAACTTCTCTGTGCCTCAGTTACCTCATCTGTAAAATGGGGATTAACTGTGAGCCTCATGTGGGGCAACCTGATTACCCTGTATCTACCCCAGTGCTTAGAACAGTGCTCTGTACATAGTAAGCGCTTAACAAATACAAATACCAACATTATTATCTTCTCCCAAGGAGGATAAAGGGAGAAGGGGAAGAGGAGGTCAATGATCTGCAGATGGAGTAGGGGAAAGAAGAAAAGGGATGAGAAAGGGAGGGGCTCATTACTACACCTTTAGAGCAGGTCTTGCGGCTGATTCCCATGCTGTTTTGCCCAGTTATGTCTGGTTGCTTTCCCCATTTGAATTAGTTAATATTGTGATATTGAATTATTGCTTTGTGCACAGTAAGCACCCAATAAATACGATTAATAATAATAGTTTAATCACGTTTAGTGTAACATATAACCTGTAAAGGAATTCCATATTTTTGGGTAGAGAATGTGTTTACCAACTCTGTTATATTGTTTTGTTTTTAATCTTCCAAGTGTTTAATACAGTGCTTTGCACACAGTAAGCCTTCAATAAGTACTACTGATTGAATGAATGAATGTTTCCTCAACTGTACGGTGGGGATTAAATATCTGTTCTCCATCCTACCAAGATTGTGAACCCCATGTGGGAAAGGGACTGTGTCTGTCCTGATTACCTTGTATCAACCACAGTGCCTAAAAAATACTACAGTTGTTACTCATCATCATCATCGTTATTATTATTATTAGCAGCAGCATCTGCTGGCCATCTTCGAAAGATGCTACATGGCATTCATCTTAGGAAAGGGAGACAGTGCTTCCGTATTTGAGAGGGGCTGGGTGACTGCCACCCTCAGAATGTCCTTCATGGTTTCCCCTCACTTGCAGCTTCCCAAAGCAATAGTTTATCTCACATACTTTCTGAAGTCAGCCCTGAGGGAAAAGGGTAGGAGAAATCAATGCTCCCAAACCAAGTCATCAATGCTCTTTTGTTGAGAAGGCCACAGTCATGCCTGCAGCTGTGAGTACCGTGACTCTCTAAGCTGAGGAGCCTGAAATCTCATTGCTCCTGGAGTATTTATCTCCATCTATGTCTTTTATAATTTTGTTCTTCATTTCGTCGTGAGTCTCTTGCCAGTTCCCTTCCCCCTTGTTCTTAGATTGTGAGCCCCTTGCGGGGGCAGAGACCATTTCTATACCTCATCCATGTACAGAGCTTCGTACATAGTAGGTGCTTAATAAATATCACTGTTAGTACTACTGTCCTTTACCTGCTGCTCCACATGGTGCCGTCTCTCCAGAGGATCACTCACCAGTAGGTCTGTGGCCCCTTGGGCGTGGAATCCAGGGTAATTGGCCTATCAGCCCTCCTTAAGGGATACGGTCTTATACTATTTCAGTATGTTCAACCAGTGCCTAGCTTACTGGCTAGGCACTCGACCAGTGATGTTGCTGATGATGCCGGTACCCTGTGGAACTTGGAGATCAGAGGAGAGGGGTAGCTTTCAGATTTGGCTTCTGTGCCAGTCTGTCTTTGAAAAGGGCTTCCCGTAGAGGAGAGGTGGACCTTGAGGCCACCTTGTATTGGTCTGTCTCGGGTCTGTATATACCATCCCAATGAATTTTTCTCGTCCACCATCTCTCCCTCAAAATAATCGAATAAACGAATGGAAAGGGGTTGAGGAAGGGGCCGACTATCTCGAAAATCACCAAGAGGTTCACCTGCACGAGGAATAGTTTGAGCTGGGAATGAAAGTGGTCAGTCCATCTGTGCATTCTAGCTCGAGGCAGTCACCCTCAAACGTGCTCCTTGGGCATCCGGGCCCCTATGAGGACGGCCTGGGTCTTATCTTTTCCCTCCCTAACCCTGGCCCCGCACCTCCATCGCCAGGACCTGAATAGCGGCCACAAGGATGAAAACTGGATTTTGGGCTCATCCCTTTCTCCGCTCCTTCGTCCGTCATCAACCTGAGGGGCTACACCCCCGCTTCCCGCTCCTCTTGACCCAAGCGCCCCGGTGGAGCGCTCCCCTCGCCCCGGGGCCTGTTTAGACGGGACTGGCACTGCCCCAGTGGAATTTCTCCTTCTCCCCTCCCCGCAAGTCTCCAGGCCGAGCGAGCGGACTTCGCGGTGAGCCACGCGAGGAGGATCGAGGAGAAGAGGTGACAGGAAAGGAAGAGGAGAAACGTCCCGAAGCGGGATGGCTTCGAAGAGCGCGGGACCGAGCTTGGGGGGGAGGGGGGGGGGGGGGAGCAAAGAAACGCAAGGAGATCCGCGTGCAGTCAAGTCGTTTTCATGCGTTTTGTACCCGAAAAAGAAAGTGAGCAGCCATGTGCGCGTCTCCCGCAGCGTACACACGGGAGGCTGCTGTCCCGGGGCGGATCGGTGTCAGCTGCCCCCGCCTTCCCGAGGCCCGACAGCGAGCGGGGAAGGGAGGAGCAGGGAGCCCGGGGGAGGGGAGAGAGAGGGCGAAGGGGGAGAGACTAGCTCCATCCCGAGCCAAGATAAGCAGTGCGTTCCCAAATAACCCCCCCCCCCCACTCCATGCACTACCACTCGAATCGGCCTCCCTCGTCACCCGCGCGGATACGGGGTCCGCACCATCCAGCTGGGGCGCCCGGAGAAGAGGAGGCGGCGGCAGCTGAGGGAAGTGCCGCCGCCGCCCGCACAGCTGAGGCAGTCGCCACCCGCACTGCCCAGGGAGGGGGGGCCCCGCAGAGACTCTCCACCCTCTCCCCTTCCCTCCTTCCCTCCCCCGGGCGCCTCGGGGAGGAGGGGAGACCATGGCAGCTTCTCCGGGGCGGCAGCACCGCCGCAATGTGGTCGGCATCCTCTCCGTCACCTTGTGGCTCCTGTGCCCCGCCGGCCAGGTAAGGAGGAGCCTCTCTTCCCGCTCTGCCCTTCTGCCGCTCTCCTTTCGGACTCGGGGGTGGGAGCGACGGGGAGGACAGTGCGTGTGTGTGTGTCTCGGGGTGGGAGGGAGGATGATCGGGGCTTGCGGCTCCAGCCTGGGGCTCTGCCGACCGTCCCGGGGGCGGACAGGTGAACGGGCGCCGGAGGGGCCGCCGCTCCCCACCCGATAGGTTGGGGGACTGGGGGCTCTCACGAAAGTTCCGATTTCGTCCCGCCCCCACCTCTGTTCCCTTTGCGGCGCCCCGTCCCACTTCGGAGCTCGGCCGACCCAGGGGATCGGGCGGAGCGGGGAAAGGCGGCACCTGCCCGGGGGTGATGTGCTGCTGCCCACCCCCGGCCTATGCGTCCCGCTAAGACTTGGGGCACTGGGGCCTGGGCAGGCACTGCAGTCTTGGCAGGACTTTTCCCCTCTCGGGCCCCTCCCTGACCTCCAGGCGCACAGAGTCCGCGCGGCTTCTCCCCTTCCTCCTAACCCCGTCCTCCCCGTGCCCCCTCCAAGTGGGCACGGATTCACACACATTGAGGCTCAGTCGCCCGTCCCCCGCTTCCCGCGCCCGTCTGCCCTTTCAGACTCTGGGGGAAACGCCAGGTGAGCGCTCCAACACATACGCGGGAAGACAGGCCGGGGGCGGCGAGGGGGGAGGCCCCGGGACGTGAAGCGCCGCCCTTTCCCATCGATTTCCCTCGTTGCGGTTTCCCCTCGGCCGCGAGGGCGAGGTTTGAGTTGGATGCGCGGCGAACAAGTGAGGAAGGAAGGATTCCGCTCCGACCCTTCTCTCCTCTGGAGGTCTCGAGGCTGCGTGCCTAGCTGGACTGTGGCAGTCGGTTTCCCGGGGATATACTTTATACAAGCCTACCGCGCAGGAGATGCGCTCCGCAGAGACGGTTTCCCCGTTAACAGTTTGCCTAGTCGTAGGGTTCACCGTCGCCCGGAGTCGCCTCTGTGGAGAAACTGAGGCCGGTTCGGGGAGAAGGATTTAGAGTGTGCTCCCACCCTCGACGCTTTCCAGGCACATAATACCACCCTAGCAAGAGGAGAGTTGAAAATTAGGGAAGCCCGGGTTTGCTGTTCGCTCGGTCAGTCTCTGGGGTCTGTTTAATGTCAGAATTATCTGGATAATTCGGGCCAAGGGCGTTAGTGTCAGCATTATCCCCGGTCATCAATTTCTCACTTCGCTTCGTTGAGAAATGGGGAAACCGCAGACGGGGTTGGCCCACTTCTTCCCTTCTCATCATCTTCCCCTTCCTGTTCGAAGCTAGAAAAAGTTCCCTTCCGATCTCCTTTGCCAACCTTGGGTTTTAAGGTTGTTTCAGTTGCTGAGAAAATCGTTTGGTGACCAAGGCATCTCACTGGTAGTGGAGAAGAGGGGGTAAACATATGCAGGAGGAAGGCCACGACAGTGGGCATACCATAAAGAAATGATGGAAGTTTGCAGCAGGAAATAACTCCTCTGGATTGGCTGATGAAAGAAAGTGGAGATTTGCCCTTCCCTTCCATTTGTGCTATGTTGGACTGGTCCCACCCTACTCTTAGAAAAACCTTAAGCTCACGCTAAGGAGTTTGCTAAACTTTGAAGCTAAATGGACATTTGTGCACTATCTTAGCTTATTAGCCATTTCCTTCCCCAAAGGGACTCTACTGGGGCTGACTCTCTACACAGCCTGTTCAGACCTACCCCAAGCCAATCAGAGTCTCTTTTGGCATTGAGATCTAAACTGCTCTGCTTTGCACACCTGCTCTTTCTTGCTCTGCTTCTGAACCAGCTTTCTTCTGGGTGCGGATGATGAAAGCAGGTTTCTACTTTCCTTTTTTTTTTTTTAGGAAATAGTTTATTGTTTAATTCCAAATGGATCTTCCCCACCCCCCCCCACCCCCCCCGGTACTGTGCGGGACTGTTCTTCACATGTGGAGAGCCTGACCAGACTTGTTGGGGAGGAATAGAAAATAGTTTAAGTTGTATATGGGCTCGGTATCCTGGTGGAATGCAAGGAGGTTTTCTCTGCCTCCTTGTGTTTGGTAATTAACTCTAAGTTGACGGTGAGTTAGGTACTTGATGTAACAGCTGAAACCGTTGAGCTTGCTACACTGCCCAGTTTCTTCAGAATTGTCACCGTATGGAAGTTCAGTAAAATAAATACAATTTAGAAAACAAATAAATGAATAAAATTTAGGCATTGAATAAAATTGATCAACTTTCTTGCTAAAAAGTATGGACTGAACAATTTTCTTTGATGTTAGGCATCTGAAATCAATCAATCAGTGATATTCGTTGAGCACTTACTGTGTGTAGAGCGTTGTACTAAGCACTTGGGAGAGTACGATACCCTAGAGTTTGCTAGACACGATCCCTGCCCGGAAGGAGCGGTCAAGTGGAGTTTACAGTCCTAGGGGAAATGAGAACAGATCTGAATTTGACAACAGTGGTGTTCGTACCAGATAGGGCAGCATTTTTCACTTGACTATAACATCAAAATCTAATATGGAAAGTTTAAAATTTCCATCCCAGGAAATTGAAGGTCAATTACCAAAGACACCAGAATTTTGTAGCAGCATATATATGAAGAGAGAGGCAAGTGGCTAGGCAAGAGAGTGTGAGCACCATCCTTCATGTTCATCAGTGACACTACTGATTGGGAAGTTTCATTTTTCTGTGCACTGTGGCAAAAAAAAATCTCTTCCACACTGTACACACATAATGAGAAGAGAGAATCCCCAAAGTGAAGTTATCCTTCAGACTGGAGATGACACTGCTAACAGTGAGACTACATACATGAGTAGGTGTGTGAGTACCTCTGAGAAAAAAAATCTCTTGCATGCTTGTACACTTTATTCATGAAAATGCAGTGATTGAGTTTGCAGTAATAATAAAAATGATTAATAATAATTGGGGGATTTGTTAAGCACTCTCTATGTGCCAAGCACTGGTCTAAGCACTGGGGTAGATACAAGGGAATCAGGTTGGTCACAGTCTCTGTCCCGCATTGGTGCTCACAGTCTTGATCCCCTTTTTGTAGATGAGGTAACTGAAGCACAGAGAAGTTAAAGGACTTACCCAAGGTCACACAGACGTGTGGCAGATCAGGGATTAGAACCCATGTCTTCTGACTTCCAGGCCCGTGCTCTTCCCACTACTGAGACATCCCCAGTATCTTACCTACCCCTCAAATGACATATATGATGAGATAACTGGTAGGAAGACTTGGTGCAATTTGTGGTCATAGAATAGAGTATGAGACCTCAGTGGCAGCAGACACCACTGTTTCCTTACCTAATGGTAAGCCACTGTTGAATGTCCTAGTCATATTGTTTTAGTAAGGGGAGTGGGGAGTCTTTTCAACTTTGTTGAAAAGAACAGGGGAAAAGTGAGAGAAGTAAACAATAATCTGATCCCTCAAAATCATACTGTTGTCCTCCATACAGTTATACAGGCCAGAGCTGGGAATATGCAAGCAAGGATGGGCGTTTTAGGGGCCAGCACAGCATCACCAGATAGTTATTTCTACCCCTGGAAAATTTGGAAGACCTAATCGCAGCAATTGTCTGACCATTACTGATGATGGCATAAAGGTGAGAAAAAAAAGTACATTCGGGATGTGTGCATCTGAGGCCTCCTTCTCTCTGGGGTATGTCAGTGTGAAGACGTGGAGGTCAGAAGAAAAGGCACAAACAGGAAGACTTAAATACTACACTTTGTAGTAGGCACATACTGAATGGAAAAGGTTAGTTCATCAGGGGAGAATTTTAACTGAAAATGCCATTGAGATTCAAAATAGTAAATTTAAAAATTTAAAGAACAACTCAGCAGTGATGACAACCAACTGGGAGACTCCATACCTCATCTCTTCCCTCCACTTTGTCGAAATTCTGCTGCCAGGATTATTTTTCTCTTCTATTGCTCCAACCTCATAACTCTCCTCTTTGCATCTTTTAACTAATTTCCTCTCTATTCAGGCCTTGAATAAACATTTCTCAGTCCCAGGCTCTTCACAAACATGTTCAAAATGATTAATTTCTATTTGCTGACTGAGTTTATTACCAGGGCCATTTTATGTACTATTGCACTTTTACTGTGATGTACTACATGATACCCTAGTTATTCACTTAGAGAAGAGCACTGACTTTTTGAGGGTACATGTTAAAAACTGTCTTAGAGGTGTGAACAATTTATTGTGCATCCCAGAGAGCCTAAATTATATAAGGGAGCAATGTATGCACTAGGTAAATATAATCTTAGTATGCCTTCATTGGTCCTCTCCCCTTACTTGTCCTTCCTTTTTCCATTCTTGGCTTCCTGTATTTTCATCAGATCCTAATTTCATTGTGGTAAGTGCCTTTATTTCCTTTTCTCCCCCCAATCCCTTCATTAGTCTTTTATAATGTCATCCTATCCTGCGGCCATCTCAAGAGAGGTCTACCTTCTCTGTTATTCATGGCCTAGTGTATAGAGCATGGGTCTGGGAGTCAGAAGGTCATGGGTTCTAATTCTGGCTCCGCCACTTGTCTGCTGTGTGACCATAGGCAAGTCATTTAACTTCTCCTGGCCTTAGTTCCCTTTTCCGTAAAATGGGGATTAAGAATGTGAGCTCTATGTGGGACAGGAACTGTGTCTAATCCAGCTATCTTGTATCTATCCCAGTGCTTAGGACAGTCTGGCACATAGTAAGCACTTAAATGCCATAATAATAATTATTATTATTAAATTACTTTCTTGGTCACCAGCATCCTAAGTTCTTTGGGGTCTCCTTGGAAACATCACATACTTGTTCTTATACATTATCATGATCAGGAAAGTCACGTAAAATTGCCAGAATTAGTTTGAACTGAGGATGGATATGCTTTTCAACTGGAGTAATAATTTTTTGTTCCTGAAGCTCTTCTACATTACCTTTCTTCTCAACCCATTGTTTGAATGCCAGCTCCTTTTTGCCCAGAGATCCCAAAGAGATCTATTTTCCTGCTCCATAAATTTTAAAGCTTGTATTTTGATGACTGTTTTATGTGACAACATGGATTTTAAATGATTGAAAGAACAGGTCCTGTAGTTGTAAAATGTTACATGTGGTGTTGGAAGAGTTGTTCTCAGAGGTGTGATTGGAGATTATATTTAGGGCAATTGGGAAGAAATCAACTGTTTTCAACAGTTGATTTTTCATTGATTGCTAAAAATCTCAGAGTTCAATAGTGTTTAGTTTATTTGAAGTGCAGAGCAATGACATTTTTTTTTTCAACTCAGTGCTCCCTTTCGGCGCTTCTCAGTATCAGTTTGAGATCTAGTTACAGTGTGAACCCGTGATCTGAATCATCAGCAAAAAGTGTATTTATTTGCAGTAACATCAGTTCTTATAAATAAATTGTTTTCAGATGTTTGGGAAGAGCTTTAGCTCTCAGTCATTATCTGTCTGCAAATTTAGAATGGTCATGGAAAGTAAGAGGGTTTTTTTCCTCCACTTAACCTGTTAAAAATTGGTTTCTGTGAATCTTCTGCTTCAGAGCCATCATGCTCCTGGAAGATTAACAGGTACTTATTTAGAAAACTGTCTTCAGCATCCAGGAACCTGACACTCTGATGAAATGGACACTACGTGCAGCTGAACACCTTCTGTATCCAACTGCTATGTAGCAACTGTTGCTACGTTGTTCTTCTTGGAGTAAAGGCTGGAGATGCTTAATATGACTCTTTTTGGTATCATTCCACAGCTTTATTCCCATCCAGCCAACACACACACACACACACACACACACACACATCTATATTCTGTAGAACTAAATGAGGATAGAACTTGATGAGAGTGGTTAATAAAGAAGCTAATGCACTATAGTAACTCTAATACACATTGTGCATAGCTATTCCTAATTATGGTTCCTCTCTTAAGGGAACAAAATTCTGTATTCTGTAGATGGAAAGGAAAACAGGTTCCTTGGAAGCATGATGTCTGACTTGAGTGTTAGCTGTTGTTGCTCATTCTTGCTCTGGTTGCCTTAGTTCTAGCTTTCCTTTAACTTCACAATACTTTTCTGTCATTGGGAGGAGACCCAGCATTAAGTCCAGAGTCTTAGGATGAATCAATCCTTTCTTCTCCAAAACTTTAGTTTATAAAGACCCAGCCCTCCCAGTATTCTTCCACCACCCAGGAGATGAAGCTATGCTCCCTTCAGCCATGATGTGATGAGGAGTTGGCTCTGTAACCTTTAATCTGTTTGGAATGATGAGAAAAATTAGAACCTTTGAGACTTTTGGCAGGTAGTCGGCCCTGGAGGGGTTGTTGACTGTTTGAACCAAACTGTGTAGTCATCCCTATGTTATTATGGTTGTTATCAGTGGTTATTTTGTGTTTGCCCCCCAATTTTAGATTGTGAGCTCTCTGAAGGCAGGGACCTTGCCTCATCATTTTCATTGTATTTGCCTAGCTTATCGTGGTGCACATAGTCAATAACTATGATAATAACGATGATTTTATCAGAATTGAAAAACCAAGCTTTAGACTTAAGTGTTAGAGAGCTCACTTTTGAAACATCTTCTTGAGGTCAAAATACAATAGACACCTCCAATCCATATCCTCTGGCTCAGCTCACAGATCCAGTGAGCTCTGTGTTTTAAACCTTTGTTTAAACTTCTGTTAAGGCTGAGGATCTTTTCATCTTCACTGACTGTAAATTATGATACTGGAATGGGCTACTGAAAGACTTGCAAGCTAGTAAGGATTTTTGAGCTTTATATATCAAATTTGGTAGGATCATGTGTACACGAGTCTTGAAAGTTTAACATGAAACAAGACAATAAAAACGGCATGCAGTATTTTAGAAAATATGTTGAACATTTATAGTCAAAAGTTTCAAGCAGAAACTTCTGACAGTGGGCTTTAAATGCACTCAGTCACTCAATTGGTGGTTTTTGGGGGGCACTTACTGAGTTGGTAGGCATGTTCCCTGCCCACGAGGACCTTATAGTCTAGAGGGGGACCGACATTTAAATTAATTATGAATATGAACATAAGTGCTGCGGGGCTGAGTGTGGGGTGAATATCAAGTGCTTAAAGGGTTCGCTTTCAAGTGCATAGGTGACACAGTAGGGAGAAGGAGTAGAGGAAATGAAGGCTTAGTTGGGGAAGGCCTTTTGGAGGAGATGTGATTTTAATAAGACTTTGAAGGTGGGAGAGAGAGGTGGTCTGGCTTATATGGAAGGGGAGGGTGTTCCAGGTCAGAGGAAGGACATGGGCAAGGGATGTAAATGAGATCAAGGTACAGCGAGTAGGTTGGCGTTGGAGGAGAGAGGTGCGTGGTCTGGGTTGTAGTAGGATAACAAGAGGGGATGACCTGATTGAGTGCTTTAAAGCCAATGTTAAAGAGTTTTTGTTTGATGCAGAGGTGGATGGGCAACCACTGGAGGTTTTCGAGGAATGGGGAGACAATGTGAACTGAACATTTTTTTAGAAAAATGAACCAGGTAGCAGAATGAAGTATGGACTGGTGTGGGAAGAGAGAGTAGGCAGGGTGATCAGGGAGGAGGCTGATGCAGTAATCAAGGCAGGATGTGTTAAGTGCTTGGATTAGCATAGTAGTTGTTTGGATTACTTATTCTTGCTCCTCTCCCACTGCACCCCAGCTCTCAAAGTTTACTCCTCTCAAGACAATCTACTCATTGTGCCTCATTTTTCTCTTTCTTGCGTCTGACCTCTTGCTCTCCCTTCTATCCGAAGCACCTTTCCCTTTCACATCTGGCTCTCCCCATCTTCAAGATCCTTCTGAAATCACATTTACTTCAGGCTTTTCTTGATTAATCTTTCATCTCCACATCCTATTTTCCCCCATACTGCCACTTTGGCACTCCTGAGTCAGCAAAGCAGTTGAATACTCACTTCCCTCTACTCTGTGTAGCCTTTATATACATATTTTATACCCTACCTGTAATTTATTTTAGTGTCTCTTTCCTCCACTAGATTGTAAGCTCCTTGATGGTAGGGAACATATCCACTATCTTCATTGTACTATCCTAAATGCTTCGTAATGTGCTCTGCCAGAGGAAGAGCCCCTTAAATCCTGCTGATTATTTGAAGCCAGGGGTTGGCTAAAATTGCTGACCCAAGTGAGATCAAAGAATTTCTCTGCTTCAGCCTGTTTTGAAACTCCAATCCTTCAGCTCCTAGCAGTTCACTTTCATCTTCAATGTTTTCTTCATATGCAAATCAATAATATACTAATTTACCTGCCCCTGATGGATGTAGTTTTAGCTATTTAGCTAATATTTGAGACATGTTTATAAAATTAAATAGATCATATTAATGACAACACTAACTTGTAGAAGCATGAAGAACATGTACCCTTAGAGTTTTCTAGGCTGAAACCCCCTGCAGGGCTCAATTGGGTCTGTGCAGGCCTGATTTCTAACCTGCACACCCTAGGAATTCTTCCAGAACTGCCACGTCACAAGTTTTTATGTATCAAGGTTCCTGGCCTGCCACTCTACTTTAGGGAATATTTCCTAGGTAGAGCACTCTAAAATGACAAACCATTCTGCTGCTGCCACTCAACTTAAAAAGATTCCCTAAGTAGACTCTAGAAACTGTTTAGACTGTAATTAGCTGGTTGTCACTTGCTGGAACCTATACGCGTCTTCCAATAAGTTTACTTAATTTAACACTACTTCATTTTACAGGTTAGAGAAGCAGCATGGTGTAGTGCTTAGAACACGGACCTGGGAGTCAGAAGGTCATAGGTTCTAATGCCAGCTCTGCCACTTCTCTGCTGTATGATCTTGGGCATGTCACTTAACTTCTCTGGGCCTCAGTTAACTCAGCTGTAAAATGGAGATTGAGACCCTGAACTCCATGTGGGGCAGGGACTGTGTCCAGCACGATTTGCCTGTATCCACCCCAGAGCTTAGTACAGTGTCTGGCATATAGTAAGTGCTTAACAAGTACCATAATTATTATTATTACATTCTAAATTGATGTGGTTGCAAACCGCATTAATACTAAGGTTTTAAAAAATCATGAAATAAAATCTAGTATTTAAACACTTGTAGTATCTTCTCTAGGCCTAAACTGTCCTAAACTGAATTGAACATTCAAGAAAGGTTTCTTAGGCAATTCAGTTTCTCTGTAGCCCATGTTTTCCCAATTGGCCATTGGTGTCCTTCAGCCTGGTCTGTTGAGTCAGAGTGGTTCTCTATCCTATCAGTGCCATGAGTTCCAATCAGTGACTTTAATTTCACTTCAAAAAATTTGATGTCCACTGCATATGCATATTAAGCCTGCTTCTTTCTTTCTTCCTGCATATTCCAGTGAGCAAGGTATAATCAATCAATCAATTGTATTTATTGAACTATTAATGTGTGTAGAGCACCATAATAAGTCCTTGGGAGAGTACAATATAACGGAGTTGGTAGACATGTTCCCTGCCTACAAGGAGCTTACCATCTAGAGGTGGAGACAGACATTAACATAAATGACTTACAGATACGTACATAAGTGCTGTGAGGTTGAGGGAGGGGTGAATAAAGGGTACAAATCCAAGTACAAGGGTGATGCAGAAGGGAGAGGGAGAAAAGGAAATCAGAGCTTAGTCGGGGAAGGCCTCTTGGAGGGGACGTGCTTTCAATAAGGCTTGGAAGGTAGGGAGAGTGATCTTCTGTTGAATATGTACGGGGAGGGAGTTCCAGAGATAGGACATGGGTATAAACTTCACTGGAAGTTTGCCATTGCAGCAAAGACTTCCAGTGGTCACGTTGCCTTTATGTATATGGCTCTAGGACATCTACTGTTATATTGGTACTTAGACTTGTCCTAGCTAGAAGTGCTGCCAATACATACTTTAAAGAAAAAAAAATCTCCCAATTTATACTTGTCTCAGGTTTGGTGACACACCAAAACACTATGTGTCTGTTTGGAAACTAAAATTGGTTGTACCTACAGTGCTAATCCTGGATGCCATTTGTATAATAATAGCTCTTGCATGATTTTTCTTACAGCATTCTTTATAATGCCTTAAAATGTCATCTATTTCCTGATGGAACATTCTAAGCCACCAAATAGTTGATCACTAAAAAATGGAAGTTAAATGTCTGTTATTATCAATAATAATTCTAATGGAATTTGTTAAGCACTTACTGTGTGCCAAGCATTGTACTAAGGGCTAGGGTAGTAACAAGATAAGATAATCAGGTTGGACACAGTATCTGTCTCACGTGGGGCTCACAGTAGGAGGGAGTAGGATTTAATCCCAATTTTACAGGCAAGGAAACAGACACAGAGCAGTTAAGTGAGTTATCTATTGTAAAATAGGACCTATATTATGCCTGCTTATTTGATGTATGAAGACTGGTATCTGATCTAGACTGTAGAGTGGGCAGGGATTGTCTCCCTTTGTTGCTGAATTGTACTTTCCAAGCACTTAGTAAAGTGCTCTGTACACAGTAAGCACTCAATAAATACAATTGAATGAATGAATGAATCTATTACATTCTCATACCTAAGGTTCTCAAGAACTTCCAGTGGTTTCCCATCCCATCTCAGCACCAAACAGAAACTCTTTACTATAGGCTTTAAAACACTCAGTTACCTTGCCCCCTCCTGCCTTAGCTCATTGATTTCCTATTACAACCCAGTCCACACACTTAGCTTCTCTAATGCCAATCTACTCGCTGCACTTCAATCTTGTGTATCTCACCACCGACCTGTTGCCCACATCCTGCCTCTGGCTTGGAATGCCCTCTATCTTCATATCCGAAAGATGATCACTATCTCCACCTTCAAAACCTTATTTAAGGTACATCTCCTTCAAGAGGCCTTCCCCGACTAGGTCTTCATTTCCTCTCCTCCCATTCCCAAGTGTCTCTCCCTTGCACTCAATTTACATCCTTTATTCACCCCTCCCTCCACTCCACAACACTTATGTACATATCCATATCTCCCGCTAGACTGTAAACTCATTGTGGGCAGGGACCGTGTCTTCCAACTCTGTTATATTGTACTCTCTCAAGGGCTTAGTAAAGTGCTTTGCATGTAGTATATGTTCAATAAATACTAATGATTGACAGCAATTCACCACATTACAACCATTCATGATACAACCACATTTTCAAGAAACATAACCTGCTTATATTAGGGATTATACCCCTATGAGAGAGGTGAGAAATAATGTATTTACAATACTTAACATAATTAAGTTCATGCACATTATTTTACAATTCAGTTGAAAGGGGGAGGAAAATATATAATCCCTTCATTCCCTGTTTTTGTGCTGATATTAGGGTTTTAATTTGTTTTCTATATATGTAATCTGCAAATTTTTTGGGGGGGGGTTGTTTAAATTTGCACAAAAAGTGATAGCTATGTATGGCTATGCCTATGTAAGTTGAGAGGAAGGTGACCTAGAAGGCTTTGATATTCATTCAATTGTATTTATTGAGTGCTTACTGGGTGCAGAGCACTGTACTAAGCACTTGGAAAGTACAGTTATGTTCACTGTGAGTAGTGGAAGAGATCTAAATGTTTTATGCTGATTTTCTAGAAAGGCTAGACTTAGCTCTACACAGATTCTAGAGAGTTAGCTCTTGGCACAGAATTGAGGGTGGTGCAAAGCAGTAACAAGTTGGTTGGAAAGTAGGCATCTATTTAGGGATATTAAGAAGAAATGTCCTTTTTTCAGTGGAATATTGGAGTATGGAGACTGAGACAACCTTAACTCTATTGCATTTTTAGATCTCTTTAGCCTTCATGTACCTGTGAAGTAGGGTAGATATATCTGGGTTTGGCAGCTTATTTCCCCTCTGGATCTTTTTCTAGATCTGCTCCCAAGTAGAATGCTACACAGGAATGCTAATTAAGTGAGATTTAGAGAAGCACAGCAGCCAACCATGAGCTCAATCAGATCACCCTCATTGCAGCTGTTCTTGATTACACTTTTCTAGGCTGCCACAGCCAGTGAGTCAAAGGCTACATCTGCCATGAACTCATCCACCATTTCTATTGCTTTGAGTCTCTTTTAAATCAACTGTATAAGATATATGGTGAATTGCCCAGCTCCTGTGTGTATGCACTGATGATCAGAACAAGGAGCTGCTGGATATTCCCCAGAGGTAATTAGAAAAGAATATGAGGGGGGTGTGTGTGGGAGGCTTTGAAAATGGATGGTCCGTAGAGAAGCACCCTAAATGTTGGATGTGCATACTTGAGCCTGGTTTTAAGCATATCAGTTACATGCAGTTGATATTTTTATATTTGCAACTGGCTCTAAACTTTATTTTATACATTTAACATCTTAGAGGCTCTTTAATAATTGTAACATTTCTTGATTATTGTTTTAGGCTCCATAACTAGAGTTACTGAGCCAAATGGATTTTGTTTAGCAACCATTTTAAGGACCAAATATCAGGAGAACCTTGCAGTTATGCTTGGCTAACTCTTTTTGGTTCAACAGCATTTTACAGTTGATGGGAATATAATCTAGAATTTAATTTATGATGATCCTCCTGCAAATAGTCCTCTTATACTTCTGATTTTAAGTAGTTGTGCTACTAGTATTGGCTGAGTGCCAGTGTGAGGCATTCCATTATATTAAGTACCTTAGAAGTACAAAAAAGTCACATATTCCCTTTCCACATGGAGCTTACACTCTAAGAGGGGAGACAGACATCAAAATATTTACACATAAAGTAGTGAAGATAAATAATTGACCATACAATTGAATAAGTGTTTATATAAAAGCAATGAGAATAGGTACAATCACAAATACCAGAAATAACTGATAGGTTCAAATGATTTAGGGAACTGATATTTAGGAATAAAGGCTTATAGCAGGAGATGGGTGTTTTATGAGGGCTTTGAATATGGGGATAACAGTGATCTGTCAGGTTTGGAGAGGGAGGGAGCTCAAAAGAGAGAAAATGATGAGACTTCTGCCCACCCATTCCTGTTCTGATCCAGTCCCCATAGCCACGAATTGGGAAAATAGTGTCATAGGGTGGAAGGCAGTTCCTAGAGAGCCTTGGGGATAGGGAAGGCATATTCAGGATTTCACAGGGTGGGGAGATCATAGAGGAGCTCTGGGGAAGAAGGGAAACCCTTTAAAAGCTGGAGGAGATGAAGGGCAAGGGGGAAAAGAAGGGAAAGTTTGAAGATAATGGGATAGGGCAGGGAGGGAGAGAGGATAGGGTAAGGGAAATATTTTATGAGTGAATTAAAATAATAATAATAATGGTATTTAAGTGCTTACTATGTGCCAAGCAATGTTCTAAGCGCTGGGATAGATACAGTCCACATGGGGCTCACAGTCTTAATCCCCATTTTACAGATGAGGTAACTGAGGCACAGAGAAGTTAAGTGACTTTCCCACAGTCACACAGCTGACAAGTGGCAGAGCTGAGATTAGAACTCATGACCTCTTACTCCCAAACCCATGCTCTTTCCACTAAGCCACGCTGCTTTGTCAGCCGCTGCTTTGATGTAACTATTCTGTACTGTGGATCAGTGTCTTTGGTTGTGTGGAGATTATCCCAGGTGTAGGTATCCCAGGTACCTGACTTTGGCTTCTTTTAAGGTTATTATCAAAGCAATTCATAATTATTTGCATATCTTCCCATAGTTCTCAGTATTCAGTAGTTTCTAGATGAGAGTCTCTAAAAGTTTTGAAGAAGCCCACATTCTTTGGAATTAGGAGAGTTTTCCAGTGGATTGGAAGTGTATTCTGATTCCAGTTTACAAGTCTTTCATTGCATCCAGAAACATGACCACACAGAGTAGCTTGAACAAGCGTGGACCTACCATACAGTCTGTTTTTCTCCAACACTGATGAGGAAAGAACAGATGTGATACTTCAACATGGATTCAACTGATTGCACTACTGTGCTTTAGGATTTTGGTGAACTTTCACAGACAAACTTAAATTTTCATAGTAGTATCAATAAGGAGGCCTTGATGTTGCTCCCTGTACTTTTCTTGTATCTATTATACAGCAAAGATTATATCTGCTGTGTTCCATTTAGTAACTGTCACATTGCAATTCAAGTAGATGTATCAGCACACACTTCAGTTGTCTGTCCAAAAGGAATCATGCCAGGAATAGGAAGCTAAGAGATGCCCTTGTAGTTTCTAGAGTCAGCTCCTCACTTTTCTTCATGAAGATGGTGATTATCCTGGCATCTTTGAAGTCTTAGAGCATTTCTTTAATGTTTTCATATATTGAGGAAGAATAAATATTGTAGAAGCAGCATGGCCTAATGGATAGAGCATGTGTCTGGGAGTCAGAAGGACCTGTGTTCCTATCCCAACTCTGCCATTTGCTGTGTGACCTTGGGCAATTCACTTCACTTCTATGGGCCTTGGTTACCTCATCTGTAAAACAGGGATTAAGACTGTGAGCTCCATGTAGGAAGTGGCCCTGTCCAAACTGATTAGCTTATATCTACCCCAGCGCTTAGTACAGTGCCTGGCACATAGTAAGTGCTTAACAAATACCATAATAAATAGACTTCTGGGGGTTAGGAATCTTGCTAATCAGCCCCCAAATCCTTGATTAAATGATATTTATTGAATGCTCACTGTGTACAAAGCACTGTACTAAGTGCTTGGGAGAGTACAATACAATAGAGTTGGTAGACATGATCCAGAAGCAGCATGACTTAGTGGATAGAGCAAGGGTCCGAGAGTCAGAACAACCTGGGTTCCAATCCTGGCTCTGCCACTTGTATGCTGTGTGACCTTGGACAAGTCACTTCACTTCTATGTGCCTCAGTTACGTCATCTGTAAAATGGGGATTAAGACTGTGAGCCCCATGTGGGACATAGATTGTGCCCAACCTGATTATCTTGTATCTACCCCACCCAGTGCTTAGTACAGTTCCTGGTATATAATAAATGCTTAACAAATGCCATTAACAAAAAAAAAACTAGTTACTGCAAAGAAATCTTTCCTCATATAGAAGGTTTTCCTTGTAGCTACCTTAAATTCTTCTTTGTGCATTTCATTAGTTTTTAATCATAGTATTTCTTGATGGGGAAATATATTTGTGTTTTGTTAACTTACAGAAGAGATACAATAATGAATAATAATTATGAAATTTGTTAAGGGCTTACTATGTGTCAAGAACTGTTCTATGCTCTGGGATAGATACAAGTTAGATTGGACTCAGCCTCTGTCCCACAAGGCCCTCACAGTTTAAGTAGGAGGGAGATTAAGTATTGAATGCCCATTTTAGAGATGAGAAACCTGAGGCACAGAGCAGCTAACACAGCAAGCAAGTGGTGGAGTCAGGATTAGAACCCAGGTCCTCTTACTCCCAGGCCCATGTTATTTCCATTAAACCCCGCTACTCCTCAAGATACAAGACATGATCTTACCTTTAAAGAGTTTACAGTCCAATTGGAGGAAGGAGTAACAGGAAATGGAAAGTACAGATTAACAAAGGTGCAAGTTAGAGGAAAAGAAAATTCAAGGTACAGAAGTATATACATTATGCCTAATTGTGGAGAGAAGCAAATACTTGGAAGGTGTGGGAATGACAGCCAAACAGAGTCTGTCTGGTAGGGATTTGTGGAGGAGATGGTTCTATAACGAAGTTTTGGAGGAAGGGAAGTTGGTGGTAGGGGAGGCTGCAGGCTGGGGAATAGCATGAGAAATGGCTCAGTGGAGAGGAGAGCTGTGTGGCTGATAGTGATCAGATTGGCTCAGGTTGTGGGGAGAGCTCATGTATACATACCTTCTTGAGCTATGTTGGTGAATTTCCCATGATTATATTTTTCCCCTTCCTGAAACAGCAGGAACTGTGCTGTATAGTAGTAATTAATTTTAACACATTGAATTCAGAGCACTGTACTGAATGCTGGGAGAGAATAGATAGGTGGGAATTAGATGCGGTCCCAGTCCCTTGATGAACTCATAATCGAAGAGAAGTACAGAAAGTTTGGGCACTGATAATGAATATTCATGCATTTCAGTATTTCCTGGTTTTGCTGAGGAGAAACAGGCTGTTTTTAGGGAGGCAAATTTGGGCAAGCTGCATTGGTTTTCCTGGATGTCAACTCAGGCCTGGCTGCCAGACCTCATATTTTCAGTAAACAAATTTGATCACCTTCTCACCCAAACCCTAAGATCTAAGGGCATACAATCCTCTCCTTGTCGTAGTATCATAGTTATTCATGAAATGTCCACATGAACATGACATTTGTTGAGATATTTATAAAACTTATACTAAAACATAGACTGTTATTGCTCTCTGGAATGTAAAAGATCAAGTTATGAGCATAGTGGATAAAATCAAAGTGTAAGGAAAAGTGCTTTATCCAGCTTTGCTAATTTTTCAGTTGCTTCAAGATCTTTCTCAGTTTAGCTTTTATGAATAAAAGACAAAGAAAGGATGAAGGGAGGACATTAACCATAGGAATGGAAAGAAATGCTGCAATAATAATGATAATTATGGTATTTAAACTCTTGCTATGTGCCAGGCACTGTACTAAGTGCTGGGATGGATACAAGCAAATTGTGTTGGACAAAGTCCCTGTCTCACACGGGGCTCACAGACTCAATGCCCATTTTACAGATGAGGGAACTGAGGCATGGAGAAGAGAAGTAATTTGCCCAAAGTCTCACAGCAATTGGAGCAGCAGGGATTAGAACCTATGACCTTCTGATTCACAGGCTATACTCTATCCATTATGCATAGGCAGGTGCTGTGGGCAACATCTGTTAACAGTAGTATAGAAACATTTAGCTCAATAGATAAATTTCAAATGAAGCCTCATTTTAACTGCTTTCATATGGACACATGTTGAAGGTGACCATGTCAAAAAGAGCAGTTTCACAATGTGAAACATACATAATTCTAAACAAAATTGCTGGTACAGTTTTTATTTCATTTCCTGTTGCATTTCATTTTTGAAAAAGGTTTGATATAGTCACAGTCATTTATTAATAGAACAAATTTGTTTCTATATAATTGTCTAGACATCTCTAGAATGTCTAATTGAGACTATTATCATTATTATTACATTTGTTAAAGCACTTACTATGATATTTGACTAAGAATAACTTGAAATTGGCTAGCTGCAGCAGGAGAATTCATGACCCGTTGGCACTCTGAGGTCTAAAGCAAAATGACAATGTTTGGTGATTCACATATTTCATTTGTGCCAAAATGCACACACATGAAGAAGAAAAACTTTAAAGAAAAAACAGTTATAGCAGTATAAATGGGGAGAGTGAAGCTGTTTGAAAGCCAAATCATTTACCAAGTTATATCTTAAGTGTAAATGAATCAAAAACAGATGGACTGTTTCACTGTAAATAGCCATGGGTTTAAAAACTAGGGATGAAACATAGTTGGAAAAATATTATTCTGTTAAACTACACATGTCTGAATTATAATTTCACGATTTTCATAGGCTATAGCAGGTCACTGTTGTATTCACGCACCTCTAATTTGAATGAGATGTGTGCATAAAATGAGCATTTAAAATATTTTGTAGTTACTTCAGGGAAGCATAACAACCCCATAAAATGACATAAGGCACAGGGGTCTTATGTGTAAACTTGTTTCACATGGGTTCACTGGTACTGAATCACTTGGATTTCACATAATTCAATTCTTGCAAATTCATAATGACCTTCTCTAGCTCATGTGTGCAAAGGTGGAAGTAGTTTCAAATGGACGCTTCCAGGTTCTGTGCTGTTCATCTGTAAAAATTGTTGCTGCTTCTCAGTGTCATCACCTCCTCTTTCAGAAAGACTGCCTATGTTGATTACCCTCCAGCTTTTCAAGCAATTTTTTGTGTTCTTTTGAAAGGTTTTTCCTCATTATTTCCATTAAATATTAGTTTTCTCTTTGTTGCATCCTGGATCCTCTCTTCTCTCCTGTTCTTTACCTGTTCACTGAGAAAAAGAGGAAATGTGTATGATTTACAGAATGAAGGATTTAGCATGAGCAGCATGGCCTAGAGGAAGGAACATGGGCTCTGGGAGTCAGATGACCTAGGTTGTAATCCCAGCTCTGCCATTTACCTGCTATGTGACTTTGGGCGAGTCGCTTCACTTTTCTGTGCCTCAGTTCCCTCATCTGCATTATGGGGATTCAATGCCCATTCAACCTCCTACTTAGACTGTGAACCCCATGTGGGACCTGAGTATCTGGTACCTATCCCAGTGCTTAGTACAGTACTTGGCACATAGTAGGCACTTAACAAATTCCACAATTATAAGAAAGATATAAGAGAATAAGGCCTGAGAGTCAGGGGACCTGGGTTCTAATTCTGACTCTGCTGCTTGCCTATTGTGTGACCTTGGGCAAGTCTCTTGACTTCTCTGGGTCTCCATTTCCTCCTCTGTATGATGGGGGTTAAATAGTACAGTGCTTGGCACATGATGAATGCCTCAAAAATTATTGTTGTCTTATGCTGTTGAGTCGTGTCCAACCCATAGCGACGCCCTGGACACATCTCTCCCAGAATGTCCCACCTCCACCTGCAATCATTCTGGTGGTATATCCATAGAGTTTTCTTGGTAAAAATATGGAAGTGGTTTACCATTGCTTCCCTCCGCTCAGTAAGTGAGTTTTGACTTGTAGCAGATTGCCTTCCACTAGCTAGCCATTGTCCAAGCTAGGAATGGAATGGATAAGCTTCTGCTTGACTCTCCATTTCATAGTTGAGACTGGTAGAGTACTAGAAACTCTCCAGGTGTGACCCTGACAGTTGGCCTCAAAAAATACACTATCATTATTATTATCGTAATCATCATCATTACTAAAACATCTTGAGAGAGACCTGCTAAATACAGTAACATTATTTATGGTAGGGACAAGTGTTTTGCAGAATTTTCATTGCTAAGTATTTACAAGAGTTAAATTGATGCTTGCCCATCTAGATTGGTTTAGGTGGAGCCTGCAGAAAGCTAAGGTAATGGACGTGGAGCTTCTATGAAGTGGTTTGAGAATTTTATAGTACCACAATCTGTGATTTACTGGGTGTACATGGTGAAGTATATAATGGTGGGATACTCAACTTGGGGCATTGCCATTGCAGAGAATTTGCAATCTTTGAGCATTTCCTCCCCTCCCTATTTATCCCATGGCTTCTGGAAGGTGTGGTGGGGGAGGGACAGCCCCAACCAAAAACGTTGTAAAGTACTGTACTGGATTAAATGACCTCTTGAGATGTCTTCCACTCCCACATTTCTGTTATGATTCCTATTTATGAAGATGACTCCCAGAATCTGTATTGTTTTTCACTCAGCCATCTAATCCCCTAGCTCCTGCCTCCTCTATTCACATTTAATTTCTGAAAAAAAATCCTGCTTTTCCTACAATCTATTCTTTCTCTGATCCTTCTTCCCTATTTTTCGTCTCAAGAGGTTGATGTGGAATGTTGCACCCTCCTCTTTACTAGCCTCTCAGCCTCCAGCTTCTCTCCTCTCCACCAGAATGACAAGGTTTAAGTCATTTATTTTTACTTTTACATTGATCACATCATTCCGCCTCACTACATGCCATGGGTTTACCTATTTCTTTCTGCATGAAATGTATCTTTCTTGGTTTCAGTGTATTCCACTAGTCTTCTCCACTTATATTGCCTATAATCTTGGAGAGAGGGAGTAAGGAGGGGATAAAGTTGTGATTAATATATTGTTTTGAGGGTAAATATTGTGTTACGACCTGGTGGTAAATAGTTGATTTTTGTAATATAAAATAATGGAAAAAAATATTGCTGCAGCCACTTCTCTTTTTCTCACTGGAGCCCTACCTTTCCCATTAACCATAAGTCAGCTCTGTTTTGGAAGTGTAAGTGAAAAATAATATGAATCTCTCGTATGATGATGCACTTTTTGCATGAAAATTGAGGCATTTGTGTCATCCCACTTCTAGTTGCATATCCACTCTGGTACACTTCCTGTGCTTTTTGACTTCTTACCTTTGCTGCCTTCTTACTCAGATCAGATGCAGCATGGCTTAGTGGATAGAGCGTGGGCCTGGGAGTCAGAAGGGCCTGGGTTCTAATTCCAGCTTTGCCATGTGTCTGCTGTGTGACCTTCGGCAAGTCACTTAACTTCTCTGTGCCTCAGTTACCTCATCTGTAAAATGGGGATTAAGACTGTGAGCCCCATCTGGGACAGGGAATGTGTCCAACCTGATTAACCTGTGTCTACCCTTGTGCTTAGTTCAGTGCCTGGCACATAGTAAGCACTTAAGAAATACTATTAAAAAAAACCCCTCCAAAACAGTGCCCTTGTATTTTCAGAACCAAAACGCTCTGCTGCACCTACCAATCTGGCTGGCCACCTTCATCCCTTTTACAGGACTATCTCCCCTCAGGCAACCATTTGACCTGCCGTATGGGTTAGGCAGGCTCGGTTATGTACTAAGATTTTCTATGTCAGTAAAATAGGTCAAAGGAACTCAGCCTACAACTGTTAATTAAGAGGTCAGTTCTTTCCATTTAATCGGTGAATCTGTGTCTGCTAGAAATCTGACTCCCAAAGCACATCCAAGGCCTGCCCTCATAAAATAGACCAAGGCATATCATTTTGTGTGTTTGATGTACCTGTCAAAAAGTACTTGTGGAAATATAACTCCAGGGTTTCAGGGCTGGTGACTAGAGGCAGTAGCATAATGCCACACAGAAGTTGCTCCTTCAGGAATTGTTCTGGTGCGCTGATACAGTCATCGTCCCAAACTCTATTGCAAACCATGTGAGAAATTAATGAAACTGGCAATTAGTAGATTTCCCCTTTCCAACTATCTATCATAATCCAGTTCCTTATTTTCACAGTGCTTTTCAGAAACCACTTGTCCTTTTCATGACTGCTAGACACCATAAATTATGTTTCAGATCTAATATCGCAGTCTTTAAGCACCTGTTTCCACAGGTGTGAGCAGTGCTTAAATTGTTCCAGGGCTTAGTGGAGCTCAGCCTATCCACCTCTAGAATTGTGGGTCCAGAGTTCCATCAGTACTATTATCATTTCTTGATCAGTCCTAATTTTGCTTTAGAGTTAGTAGCATAGGTCTGAAAAAAGTCTTCATTCCTACAGTGTCCTCACCATGATTTTGAATTATTTTATTTAATACTACTAGAAAGATCATTTAATGAGTCTTCTTGAACTGATTCATTCCAGCTGAGCTGATTCATTCCACCTGTTGAAGAGTTCCTCCCAGGAACTCAGTGTGGGTTTAGAGCAACATGGGATAAACTACTGCTATGACTCTCACTGCTTATTCACTCCCAGAAAAATGCCCCAAATAGGGGGAACCTTGCTTGGCACTGGGAAAGTGTCTTATTTTCAGAGATGGGGGGTTCTTCTTAAGTATGGTTACCTCCTAAAACATGTCACTACCTTTATGTTGGTGAGTAGTGATCATATCTTGGACAATGAAGAGCAAAATAGGATGAGCCAATACTGTCTTCCAAAACATAGCACAGCCCAGACCAAGAGAGAAAAGAAGCAACTAACCGGTAGGGTTAATCTCACTCATTTTTGTGATATATTTCTATGTATAGGTAAGTTTATTATTCTATTAAGGTTTTGCCAAGAGAGGTAGTTTTAACTCTAGTTGTTCTGGCCAGTGGAAACTGTTTGATTCTCTTGCATTTTGAAGTGCTTGTAAATTCATGCTTAAGGTTGTGTGAATTAATGTGTGAATATGTATTTTAACACCATTCATTGCCTCATCCAATCATATTAGACTGCAACTTGTATTCCTTTTAAAATATGAGAGAATTTAGCTGTTGAGGGCCAACATTGTTCTAAGTAACGTATAGAACCAAAGTGATTTGCTTATAGTTGTGATAAACAGCTCACTAAGTAGACACAGAGGTCTGGGTGGTGTTTTTTCATTTGGTTTCATTTACATTATATGTAATCACTATATGTTTTATCGTGTGCCTTGAAGACATTTTAATGCAATTCAAGCATAGTGCTGTATAAAAATAAGGGTAGCAATATTAGTATTGGTTGAGTATGAACTGTGTCAAGCATTATACTAAGCACTGGGTTAGATAAGATAATCAAGTAGGACACAGTCCCTGTCCCACATGGGCCTCGAAGAAGGAGGGAAAACAGGTATTCCTCCTTTTTTTCCACGGATGAGGAAATGAAGGCCCAGAAAAATTAAGTTACTTACCCAAGGTTACATAATAGTTAAGTGGTGGAACTGGAATTAGAATCCAGGTCCTCTCATTCCCAGACCCTTGCTCGGTCCATTGCAGGCCATAGTGCTTCTCAATAATAATGGGAGGTGTGCATCAGAAGTGATGGTAAAAACAAAACGGCCATTTAAACCAAAGAAAAAAATCGCTTTTAATAGAAAATACCGGACCTGGGATCTATCTTCACAGAAAAATACCCCATTAAATTCCTTTAGACAATGTTTACTTGGAAATGAAAGAAGACTTAAAATATCAGTGATCAGTATTATTATGGTCACCCTTAAAAGTGCCGCTTTATCTTTTTAAGTAGGTACTGACTAGGCTGATATTGACATCAGATCCTGGTAACGCTATGGGGTGAGGCATGGACTTTTCCCCTCTGCCGTCCACCCCGTGAATTGAGCTCTTTAGTGTGCGTTCCCAGATCCCTTCTAAAGATACAACTTGTTGGAGAACAGTTACCACAAATAGTTATTCATTCTTCTTCAGTTTTATGTATGAAAAATATTTTGTTACCATAAAAACTGGAATCAAACTGGTAAGTACTCTTGTTTAATATGTGGAAAAAAATCCTTAAGCTTATTAAAATAACTTAAAGGAGTTCCAAATAAAGTCCCCAACACAAAGGCAGAGCTAAAGATGACCTGGTACTCTTGAAAGAACTTTAGATGACTTTTATGTTCTGCCTTTTAACTCGTGCACCTAGCATTTATATATTTAAAATGCTTTGGCTTATTTTTACACTCATCTTAATGAATTTTTAAATGAGTAAGGTATTCTTTGGGTTTGTCTTAATCATATTTCAAACTTGAGCTTTGCATCTGCACTCATTTCTATGAGAGAGACCACAATTCCCTTTGGGGGTGGGTGGGGAAGGGGTGCAAACAAAAACAAGACACAGTTCAGCCATAATGGATTCTCCACAGCTGATCTGTCAGAAAATTGAAGGAAGCTTGTACAGTGATCTAAATCCCTCCTAACTTTCTGGTGTATGTTACATAGAGGACTGAGTTCTTCCAATGGCAGTGATGGAGTATATTTGAGGGTGAAAGAACCAGAATAAACACTTGAAATTGTGTTTAGCGTAATGATTGTAGTATTTGTTAAGCACTTACTATGTGCCAGTTACTGTTGTTCAGTAATTGCAGTGTCTTCAGTCCTAGAACTAGCAATTGCAAAAGGGGCTCCTTTCTTACAGTAGGTAGGGTCTTTTTTCATGGTAAGACTGATAAAAGAAAAACAAAAAGCTTCATGGTTTTATTTTTTCTATCCACATACCTTTTTCCAGGGACTCTAGCATTAGTCCAGGGCTTCATTTGATATGACCTGATGAGTTTCTTTAAACAAGATAATTCTAATTTTGAGCTTTATGTCTTTGGACTCCAGAGCAAATATCAGGCAGGTATGATAATAAACCAATTTAGAAAAAAATAATTAGGTTAGCCTGTATTCCCCATTGCAGCTTTTTACAATCTTCTCCTGCACTGTGAAATGCATGATTTAATGAAACACTCAATGAATACATAATAAATGCTTATTCTTTTTTTATGGTATTTGTTAAGTACTTACTATGTGCCTGGCGCTGTACTAAGTGCTGGGGTGGATAGAAGTGAATCAGGTTGGACACAGTCCATGTCCCTCATAGGGCTCACAGTTTCACTCCCCATTTTTCATGTTTTTTGAATAAATCAATTTTTACATTTGTGTGTTAGACTCTTTTTAGATATTAATTTTGAGTCAAATACATAATGAAAGTTGAATATTTACAGGCCAAGAAGTAGATTTGAATTGATGCAATCCCTTCAGTCACAAATTATTTTTGCCCGAAGTGAGGCAAGAGGGCAATGAAGTTGTGGAATTGGCAAGAATATAGCCATGTTAGGTTTGTGCCTACTCTGATTTGGGTCTGAGAGGTCATTGATATACCAAACCGGACATTCCGACACAATGTAGATCAGATTCGTGCCCCAACAAATGTGGCCAGCACAAATACTCCAAACTACTATTTGGCAAAATACATTTCACAATTAGTGAGTGATGAGACTTCTCCAAACAAGTATATTAGGTATCTGTGATTACCATTTCTTTGAACTGGTTTGAATAAACCACTTGTGTAAGAATGGTATTTTGATCTAATGTGTACAGGAAATTTTACCATGCACAGTGCTTAATATGAAACTGATCACTTCTTATATTTAAAATTTGAACTAGCATTACAACCAATGTATATAAAATATCATCCAAGCCAACAAGCAGATTTGATTTAAAGCTTCTGGAGACTAACTGCAGAGCTGAGCTTAGTGAAAAGAGCATGGGCTTGGGTGTCAGATGATGTGGGTTCTAATCCTGGCTCCTCCACTAGTTTGCTGTGTGACCTTGAGCAAACCACTTAACTTGTATGTACTTCAGTTATCTGTAAAATGGGGATGAAGACTGTGAGCCCTACGTGGGACAACCTGATTACCTTTATATACCCCAGTGCTTAGAACAGTGTTTGGCATCAAGTAAGTGCTCAACATATACCATAATTATTATTATTATTCTTTCCTTCAGTTCAGCAAGGAGATTTCACAAAATTCATTGGCTATCCAATCTAGTGTATAGCAATCCCACTATTTTAAAGCTTGTCTATTTTGCCATCAGATTGAGTATACTTTTGATTTCAAAGTTAGGCACAGAAATTTTATTGATAAATTTAAAGAACTAAAATGCCCATATTTTGGCACATAGGAATTATTATGGTACTTATTAAATTTCTAGTTAAAGATAAGTCTTTCTATAATCTAAGAAGGAAGTGGGCTTTTTATGAAATAGGAAGGAATGATATTAGAGGATAAAATTTCAGTGCCTTAAGTGATTATTTTATTCATGCCTAGTGGGGAAAATTACACTGCACTGTTTCTTGTGGGATGAACATGAGACTAAATTCTGAGGAAGGAAACTGTTAAGAAAATCCTAGTTTGCTCTGATATGACAATGCAACAGCTGAATTGAGAAAAATCTATTCAAACATGTTCTAATAAGCATAAGGAATTAAAGGGAGTTATAGCATCTATATAAAAATATTTATTTTTTGCAACTTTTTGAAGTGTCATTAGAAAAACATGAAAGTATATTGAATATTTAATACTATTCTATCTTTACCATACAAGATAAGAGGACAATTGTGATTTGTATGTGAAATTAGTAGGTTATCCTTTTCATTTACAAACTTATGTCTTTAGGAAATAGGATGAAATCTCTGATTATTACACCATGTATATTTAGTTGTCCCAGGAGAACTTATGTAATAGGAAGAAATTATTTGACCCCATGCCAAGAGGTGATAGTGCCAAGAAGTACAAATTATGTTAGTATTAAAATTTTAAACTACTTTAAAAAAAATCAAATACTTTTTGAAAAAGTAATTAACCTAAAGCAGTTATCCTATTCAGAGGCATGAAGCAGTGTATTCACTGACACAAATAATTCATAAACCTGAAGCCTATGGCTGGTTTAAATAACTGCTGATTAACCACAATTAGAAATACCATTTGGTTTGTATAACTAAAGCCCCAGTGGCATTAAAAACTTGTGTGTGCACTCTGGGAGATGTTACAACAAGTAATTCATAACAGTATGTAAAATGGTAATGAGAATAGAAATACATTTGCCCAAAATGGAACATCATTAAATGTGGCACACTCCACACTATTTTATGGATTATTTTCTCGTGATATGTCTTCTGGATATGAATGTTCCTTAAACCCAGTGATCTGCTGAGTTTATCCACAGATTAGTTGTACATGTTAAAAGAATGTGTAGTGCTTGTGTGTGCTACACAGAAGCTTGAAGGGGGGCATATTGGAAACAAAGGGGAGGTAACTTGGATTTTTAGTTAAATGGCTTGAACAAGGAGCTATAGATTGGTGAAGTAATGTAACATAGCAGATTATGGCAGTCAGCAATTTTGTTTTTGAAGGCAGGAGCTGAATAATTGTCATTAGGTTTTAAAACAGTCCCTTGGTTCATATTTCAGGAATTCGTTTTACTGAGTTGATGCCATTATGGAAGCACAGTAGCCTAGTCAAAAGATCACAGGCCTGGATTCTGATGCTTGCTCTGCCTCATGCCTTCTGTATGACAGAGTTTGGTACATAGTAAAAGCAGCATGGCGTAGTGGACAGAGCACGGACCTGGGAGTCAGAAGGTCATGGGTTCTAATCCTGACTCCGCCACTTCCCTGCTGTGACTTGGGCAAATCACTTATCTGGGCCTCAGTTACCTTATCTGTAAAATGGGGATTGTGACTGTGAGCCCACATGGGACAGGGACTGTGTCCAACCGATTTGCTTATATCCATCCCAGTGCTTAGTTCAGTGCCTGGCACATAGTAAGCACTTAACAAATACCATCGTCGTCGTTATTTTAAAAATATCTATTATCATTATTTCTTTCAGGCTGCCATCCCATTCATACTTAAATTGGACCGTGGTAGTAATGCATTTATTGGGCACCTACTTAGGGCCGTGCACTATACTAAATATTTGAGGAAGTACAATAGGAGCACAATTCCAGGTGCCTGCCCCAAAAGAGTTCACACTAATGCTGAAGTCAGATATAAAAATATGTATAGGTAAGTACAATCAGACTACATAAAACTATGTTCAAGCATGCATATATACACAAGTTTTTTTATGGTATTTAAGTGCTCCCTACATGCCAGGCACTGTACTAAGTGATCGTGTATATACAAGCTAATCAGGTTGGACACGCGCCATGCCTCACATGGGGCACACAGTATTAATCCCCATTTTACAGATGAAGTTACTGAGGCACAGAGAAGTTAAGTGACTTTTCCAAGGGCACACAGCAGACAAGTGGTGGAGAGGATGGGTATAAATAAATTCACAAGACTAGAAGTGGCTGTTGGGTTGCTTTATCTAAGGTGTTGAGTAAGATGCCAGATTAAGGCAAGAGCTTTTGAGGTGGTTCTCTCTCTCCCTGCCCCGAGATATGCAACTGTCTCCTTGTAAAGCAATTGTACATTTTCTGACCCTACCAATGGCCACCACTTGTGACATTACTAAAATGGCACTTGAAACAGACCTTCCCAAGATGGGCACCATGCATGCACAATGTCTGAGGTGATGAGTCAGCACTGAGTTTACCTGGAGTCCCAGCCAAGTGATCTCCCCTTCTCCCCCTCCTTGCCCTGCATATGTAGTGGCCATTTTAAATTTCTGAACTCTAAGACAGTAGCCGATAGACGCACGGGGAGCACACCGTGTGGGGCCACATGTTCCCAGGTAAACTGTATTTCCCAGACACTGCTTTGAAATAAGCCTGCCCTTGCTGACATTACTGCACCATGCTGTCGGCCAAAGGCAGCTTACTATTTGAGTCCTGGAGTGGCTCAGCTGTGTGTAGCAGAAATACTCAAGAAGGCACTTGGGAACTGTCTCTTTTTAAGAATCACTGATCAGTGGTCTTGTCAGAGAGCTGTATGCTTAAACCCATTGTATCCCACCCCCACCAACCAGTTTCAGGCGATATCTGGAGGATTGCAAAAGTTTTAATTAGTAGGGGGATACCTTTTGAAAATTTAAAAAAAAAAACCACCTCACCTCACGACTATTAAAGCTTTCCTTATTCTTGAGTCTTTTTCTAGTGTAACATGCATCAGTATCAGATAGTTTGGCAGAGTAGGACTGTTACTATTTATTAGCCATTAGTATTTCTTGAACACTTATTCTTTATCCATTTCCCATAACCACATTTGGCTAGTAGATAAAAATGTTTTAGACCAGTGTCTCCCTCACGAGATTGTAAACTCCTTGAGATAACGGATCATGTCTACGAAGTCTTTTGGATTTTATTCTCCCAGGGATTAGGTACTGTGCTCTGCACACAAATGCTCAATAACAGTAATTGATGTGAGTTTTGATTATTAGCATTAAGTCTTTGGAGTACAGTCAGCAACTTGACTCATTTCCTCATCTGATATGAGTGAATTCCTTAAAATCCCTAAACTGATTCATAAACTTGTGCTTAGTCTCTAAATGCCCAACTATCCAAGTATAGTCAAATGCATTAGCAGACTTTTACAGCTAGGATATAAATGTTACATCTAATTAGATGTCAAAGAACTTGCTGCTTTGTAGTTGAAAACTGATCTTTATGATAAGACTATCTTGATTAAGAATTTATACTATGTAGAATCAAACGTAGGATGAAGACATTTAGCAGAAAGGGCATTACTGTCAAAAGTTATGCTTCTCTGGATAAGAAGCGCATTTGTTATGCCTTTTTTTAAAGAATTAGTCATCTTTGTTTCTTGAAAATGTTGATCATGGTGGCATCTGTGAAATCTTGTAGTATTCACTTGTTAAGGAAAAACTTGTACAGATATCTGAGAACTAGAGTTCTGCAAGTTTGCCATCACACCTAGGTGCTTTTCCAGTCTCATGAATTTTATTGCAGAGGTTACTTAAAAGTTGGGGCATTTCTCCACACTGGACAGCTTACTATGTCTAAAAAGACCACCCCTTTTGACAACGGAAGATATGTTCAAGCATTCACTGTAGTGTTTGTGTCATCTGCATAGGATTTCCTCTTTGTGAAAAGGATGGTATCAGCCACACTTCAAAATGGCTCCATAATGATGTGGATGGGGCCAAAGAGCTTCCCTAATGATGGGTAAAAGTCCTTGGTTTGGTGACAGCTGGCATATCCCTGGATCTCCTCAGCTTTGGTATCCTGCCATTGGTCTTGCCAGCTTAGCTAGATTTTTACATTCTGCTGCAGGTTTTTGTAGGCCTCTTGTCTCTTATGATCATGATCAACAATCATATATTGTTTCTCTGCAAGTAATTTTTCAAACACCAATTCCTTTTCATCAGGCCAGTCTTGTTAGTGTTTCTTTGTTATAACCTCAGCCTGATAGATCATGTCTTGGAGAAATGCCCATTTTTCTGTTCTAGTTGATACCTACATCTGGATTACCACATTTGAATAGAGGAACTGTGGTAGAGTTGCCAGCTACTGTGCAAGTATTCTTGTTTTTTTTTTGTTTCATGGTATTTAAGTGCTTAATATGTGTCAAACACTCTAAGTTCTGGGGTAGGTACAAGTTAATTAGGTGGGGCACAGCCCCTGTCATGCATGGAGTTCACAGTTTAGGAGGGAGAACAAGTATTGAATCCCCATTTTACAGTTGAGGAAACAGAGGCAAAGAGAAGTTAAATGACGTGCCCATGGCCATACAGCTAGCAATTGGCAGAGCAAGGATTAGAAGCCAGGTTCTTTCCATAGGCTACACTGCTTCTTATGCTGCATGTTTTCCAGGTGTTTGATATTAGGCTTTCTGATAGTTTAGAGGCCATGGTTTTTATTGAAGATTAAGCTCCTCTGCTGGATATGATCCTTGAGGGTAGGAGCATGTCTACAAACCCTGTGGTTTGAAGCACTTAATACAGAACTCTACCCACAGTAAGCACTCACTTAGCTTGAGTTTGGTGCCTCTTAGCCAGTGATCAGTCCAACTCCCATTGGACATGACAGTCTCTGAGATGCTATTTTTCACACTTTGTAGTTATCCTTGCTGTCTTGTATTTGAGAGACAGAAGACTGGTAATTAATGAGCAGATATATGGTACATTGAGCATATAGATCATTGCCATTTAGGTAATATAATGGGTCCTCTTATTTCTGTGATTTTTTTCCATGTTTCATCACTACCAACTCTACAATCTGCCATAATTATAATAATGATAATGTTGGTATTTGTTAAGTGCTTACTATGTGCAAAGCACTTTTCTAAGTGCTGGGGTATACAGGGTAATCAGGTTGTCCCACATGAGGTTCACAGTCTTCATCCCCATTTTACAGACGAGGTAACTGAGGCACAGAGAAGTTAAGTGACTTGCCCACAGTCACAAAGCTGCCAAGTGGCAGGGCTGGGATTTGAACCCATGACCTCTAACCCCCAAGCCTGTGCTCTTTCCACAGAGCTACGCTGCTTATAAGATTGTTTTGATGAGCCCATACAGATCCTTATAGAATTATTTTTTTCTTCACTGCTAATGATAGCAAAATGGTGCTTGCTTTAAGGGCAGTCTTAGGGATGTCAGGTGGTGATTTAAGCCTCTGGGATAATTTGGAAGGTCAGAGACTACAGAGATTACAAAGCTGACACAGAAGTGGGGTTGTCCTGAAGAGTTGAGGCCTCCCCAGAAGAAGTTGTGCCCAGCACCTGTCTCTGTGAGTTTTTGCTCAATACCATGATGTTAACACTTTAGTCCATTCAGGAGCAGTAAATACTATATACCTCTGGGTACAATAGCTGTTATCATTGCCCAGTAGCCGCTTGATGCTATTCAGTGTTATCTCAAAGTGAAAGACTGCTGCAGTAAATACTAACACTGATATTCAATAATGCTATTGTGGAAAAGCAGTAGGCTCCCTCCTACTTAATCTGTGAGCCCCATTTGGGACAGGGACTGTGTCAACCCAATTATCTTGTATCTACTCCAACTCTTAGCATAGTGCTTGGCACATGGTAAGTGCTTAACAAGTACTATTATAATAATAGAGCCTTTTAATAGACTTTTTATAGCCATAGCTCTTTTTACAGCTATAGCTGTAATGATTTTTTTTTTGAGATGTGTGGCCCTAGAACCATAAATAGCTGGTGTTTATTGGCTGTGCCTTTTCTATGTTTAACTGTGGATTGTTTTGATACCATAAAATTCAATGCTACTTTGTTCTGTGTGTGTCATCCTTGTTTGTAGGGTACTTAAGGAGGATTCTGCGTGTTTGTGTTTTTTTAAGGTCTTGACAGTTTAGAAGAAGGTACTAGGTCTGTGAGAACAACTGGCCAGTATCCTTTTTGTTTGAGCATGTGTGACACTTTTCAACTTTTATAGCCTCTCTGTTTATCTTGCTTTTGATTACCAAATGCATTCAGAATGTTTCCATGGAACACCAAGCAATATTGAGCTTCATGACTTGCACCTGTGGTGAGCCTGCAATAATCTGCCTTTCTAGTGACTGTTTGTGATCCCACAAACAACAGGGAAGAGACTTGCGAAGGTACTTATGCTTTCTACTTGAGACAGGTGATTGCTGGCCTGTGGGGGCAGAACATGGAGGGAGTCGTGGCCTTCTCTCCCTGCTCTACTGGTAATGGTCCTGGGCCAATCAATGACTGCCAGGTAGTGCCACAGCTGTGACTCCTAAGGCAGTTAAAAGGTGGTTGCTTTAAATTGAGAGGAAGCACCTGGAGAGGAAGAAGCAGCAGCAGAAGAAGGTGCTAGCACTTGGAAGCAGGAAGAAGAAGCATCGGCAGAACGGGCTCCCTTGACCAGCAGACTGGACCCTTGGAGTGTAGTGAGTGAGTGATAGTGTGTATGTGTCACTCCCTTATATGTTGCTAAAAATAAGTAAAAAAACTTTCCTCAGTAACCTTGGTAGTTGGTGGTGTGGTCTGACTCTGTCACTGAGGCTTCCCCGGTCGAGGAAGGTCTTGGTTGGTATGACCTTAGGCGGGGGCTCAAGACACCACCATCCTGCAATTGTAATTTTTATTGCATGCCCACTTGCTGTAATGCACTATACTATGTGGTTGGGATGTACAATGCAGCATGGTCTAGTTGATAGAGCATGGACCAGGGAGCCACAGGACCTGGGTTTTAATCCTGGTTCTGCCACTTGCCTGCTATGTGACCTTGGACAAGTCACTTGACTTCTCTGGGCTCAGTCACCTCATCTGTAAAAAGGGAATTGAGACTGTGAGCATCATGTGGGACAGGGTTATATCCAATCTGATTTGCTTGTATCCACCCTAGCACTTAGAACAGTGCCTATCACATAGGGCTTAGTGTATACCACAATTATTATTACAACATAAAGTAGTGTTGTTTTCCTGCCTACAAGGAAATTACACTCTGAGGGAGACAGACAAAAATATTTATAACCTGAATAATTTAAATAATTGAAAGTACATATGTATTCTAGAGATGGGTTTAAATCAGTTCATAGATGCTAGAATTAACTGATGTGTTCATATGACTTGGTGTGCTGGAAAATTAATCAGGAAAGGCATACTGGGGGAACAGAACCCCTCATCTTCCCACCCAAATTCTGTCCTCCCCCTGACTTTCCCTTACCTGTAGGTAGCACCACCATCATCCCTGTCTCTTTAAACCTAATCTTGATTTATCTCTCTTATTCAACCCACATATTTAATCTGTCACCAAATACTGTCAGTTCTACTTTTACAACATCACTGAAATCCACCCTGTCCTCTCCTTCCAAACTGATACTATGTTTATTAAAGCATTCATCATTCCCTACTGCATCAGCCTCCTCACTGACCTTCCTGCCTCCTGCCTCTCCCCATTCCATACATATTTTAGTCTGCTGCCTTTATCATTTTTCTGGGGAAAAAAAAACCCAAAAAACATTTTCCACCTCTCTCTACTTCTCAAAAACCTCTGATGTTTGCATATCCACCTCTGCATCAAACAAATTCTTTACCAGTGACTTTAAAACACTAAATCAGCTCATCTCCTCTTTCCTCACTGACTTACTGCTACAACTGAGCCTGTGCACTTCACACCTTCCGTACTGCACCTTGATCTCGACTAGCTAACCCCTATTCCACATCCTATCTCTGCCTCTGGCCGGGAACTCCTTCCCCCTCCATATACGATAGACCACCACTCTTCCCATCTTCAAATATTTATTCCAATCACATTTCCTCTAGGAGGCCTTCACTAATCCCTCATTTCCTTCCACATCGCTTTGCACTGGATTTGCATCCTCTATTCACTCCCTCAGCCCCACAGCGGGACTGGGCGAAAGAATGTGGATGACTCAGGACAAACCAAAAAAACAACTCTGGCACGTGTTCTACTGATGGTGGGATGCCCTGTACCCTACCCTTAAACAAATATCCCATGCAATTAGGAGAGCCAGGATATTGGTCACCTGATCACTAAAGGTGGTGATGTGCCCATCAGAGTCATCCTCGACTCCCGAGACTCCCATTTACAGTGCAGAAGGGAACTAGAAAAGTCAGGCCAAAAAATTAGCTGCCACACAAACCAAACTGCAGTTGATGAACTTTAAACATACTCAAGATTTAAAAAATTAAGAAAATAGCTATTGCACCATGGAACATCGGGGCACTATGGGACGATGGGAACAGAATGAAGATAACACCAATCATACATGAACTAGACAGATAGGAAGTTGATATCGCAGCACTAAGAAAACAAACTATTTAATGGAGGACAGCTCTTAGAGGAACAAGCAGTGAATACCTGCTCTTAATGAGTCCCTTTAGCACTTTTGGACAGATCTATAATTGAGGCATTTAATTCCTGTTTTTCATGGTATTTGATAAGTGATTTCTTTGTGCTAGGCACTGTACTAAGTATTGAAGTAGATGTAAGATATCAGGTTGAACATAGTCCATGTCTTACATGGGGCTGTCATAATCCCCATTTTACAGATGTAACTGAGGCACAGAGAAGTTGAGGGACTTGCCCAAGGTCACAGAGCAGAAAAATGACAGAGCTCAGATAAGAACTTAGGTTCTCTGATGCCCAGGCCAGTGCTCTTTCCACTAGACCACACTGCTCATTTGTATTATACACACACATATATATATATATATATATATGTACTTGGATCTATGATCTTTGGACATCTGATATTAGCTTCTCCTTCAACCACACAGCATTTATATGCATATCTTATATATTATAAATTATTTATATTGTCTGTCTCCCCCTATGCTGGACAGGGAATGTTTCTGTCAACTTTGTTGTTTTGTACTCTCTCAAGCACTTAGTACAGTACTCTGCACGTAGGAAGCACTCAATAAATGCCATTGATTATATTTATATTATACTTTTTTTATTCCATTTAATGTTTGGCAATTCATGACCACCTGCCTCCCCTACTGGACTGTAGACTCCTCTAGGGCAGGGACCAAGTCTTTTTCTTTGTGTTTTTTTTTTTTGTTGTTCCCAAGAGGTTCGTATAGTGCTCTGGATTTAGTAGGTGCTCAGAAAAAAATGTCAGAATATGGTTGTCAGCTAACAGGGGTTGCTTTGACAATCAGACAGTCATTTGGCCTGAGTCATCCAAATCTGACTAGAAGCACCAGTGAATACCCCCAAAACAAAAGTGCTTTGACATCAAGGCCTGTGATCACAGTGATGAGCCCTGAGTAGAAAAACAACATTTCTATAAAGATTTAGACTCATTTTAAGAGTACCAACAGATAAATTTGAGAGATTTCAATGCTTGAGTTGATCATTTATCCACATTTGGCCTCGGGGTTGGCAAACTAAAGAGCAGTGTATTACGTTTACTCAGCAAATATGACGAATACCATTTTTTGATCACCAGCATCATCTTTATACCAAATAGAAGGAAAACAATCTGGATGCACCCACACTCTATGTGGCATATAACTGGTTATATCTTAGTGAAACAGTGAACCCTAAAGTATGTTTGGATTAAAGGGGTCATTTGTGGGTTCATGTGCTGGGCAGACCATTGTCAGATATGTGGCTGGGTAGAGATGGTAATAAGCATTGACCAGACTGCTGCTGGGGAAAAACAAAGTCAGCCATAGTCACTGCTGGCGCCAAACAGTTGTGGGTTGTAGGTAGATGGAGAAAATCCCAAACCTCAATTTTGAGCTCTTTTGGTGCATTTTAACTGCCACCAGCCATCCGTCAAGAAAAACAGGTAGCCCCTATTTATCCAAGTCCTATGTGTAGAATCTGCTTGCAGCCAGGGGTGTGACTAGCAGTGCTCTAGTCAAACTGCAATTTGGGGGAAAGGAGAGTTGTTCTGTTGATACTTTTGAATGATATTTAGTTGGGAAAGATCAGATCCCATATCATCCATCCTGCGGCTGTGCCTAGAAAATGGACAGTTATTAACATGGAAGTTTACTCTCCAGAGATTTACTTAGTATTTTTTCA
This sequence comes from Ornithorhynchus anatinus, assembly GCF_004115215.2. Classification (NCBI taxonomy): domain Eukaryota; kingdom Metazoa; phylum Chordata; class Mammalia; order Monotremata; family Ornithorhynchidae; genus Ornithorhynchus; species Ornithorhynchus anatinus. The sequence goes on along the minus strand of NC_041753.1, from coordinate 42,917,668 downwards.
TTGGAAGGGAGAAAGAACATAAAAATGTTAGGTTATCTCGTTGGGTGGAGTTGCAAGAATTATGAAATCATGTAATATGGGTGTAACAGACATCTGGCCTTTTATGAAGTTAAAGGAAAGTGTGACTTTCATTTCAATTCTATATGTTAGATTACACATTTGGAAGTGTATTTTTCGTCAGACTTGCAAGAAGTGTTCTCTGTGTGTGATTCATACAGATGAATGGTATACATGAGACTTTGTTTAAATGAATAACTAATGATAATGTCTCTAAAACTTACAGAACATCCTAAGAGCATTCTTTTCCAGATAAATTTTATTTGTTTGAAAATGCCAAAGGGAAGTGCTGAGCTTTTCTTTAAACAATAAATATTAACTTTGGTATTCAGATGTAGTATTGGTCTAATAGGGTTTCATTTTAAACATTTAATGCAAAACTACACAGTTATATCTTTAGAGAGTAAATTAATTGCTCCCTGGATTATCATAACCATCAGATTTTATTGAGCATCTACTGGGTGCTGAATTAGCAACCTAATGGAAAAACAGGTAGTTCCAGATGCATATTCAATGTAAATGAAAGAAATACAGTGGGTAACAAATGCAAATGAATGAAATGAGCACACTGATACATAAGGGCTATGGGTGGTAATATGATTTATCTGATCAGGGAGATGAGGGGTTAATCAGGGACTGCCATACGGAGAAAGTATACTTGTACAAGTATAATTCTTTACAAATTTTTCCTTTGGTTTATCTGTGGCCATTACTTGCTGTAACAAGGATACCTGGACACAGCCGTTAGAATATGCTTTCACTCCACCTTTGCAGTTATGCTATTGCTCCCTTTTCTACATTCTGTGTTTGGCAATTTGTGTCTATTTGCTTCTCCTATTTGATGGTAAACTGGTCTTTTCAATCAGACTCCTGTGGTTCATACAGCTGAATTTTATGGTCAGTGGCATCTTAGAGAACTGATAACTATATACAATTGTTTTACTTTATGAGTGTTTCCAGGTAGGTGAAAGGGGAGGGAGTGATGGGAGTTTGACTTGTTTGTTTATAGTTTTAGAGAAGCAACAGGGTGTAGTGGATAGAGCACAGGACTGGGAGTCCAGAAGGTCATGGGTTTTAATCCTGGCTCTGCCACTTTTCGGCTGTGACCTTGGGCAAGTCATTTCACTTCTCTATGCCTCAGCTACCTCATCTGTAAAATGGGGATCGAGACTGTGAGCTGCATGTGGGACAGGGAGTGTGTCCAACCCGATTTGCTTGTAACCATCCCAGGGCTTATTACAGTGCGTGGCACATAGTAAGCACCTAAGAAATATAATTTATTATTTATCAATATTATAGTTCTCTGGCTATATCGGACTCCATTTTAAGAAACTGTGTTGACTTTCACACCTATTAGTATGGGTAAGTATTATGTTCAAGTGGGAGCCAGAAATAGACAAGATGATCCAGTCACCGATGATCTTCCAATTCAGGGTGGGAGAAATCCCATTGCTTTCCAAATCACATATATTCAGGCAGGGTTTCCAGCTTCTCATTTTGAGGGTTGGGGTGAACTTGAGTTAGTGCTTCTGAGGAATAGGCTTAGGGAAATGAGGGAAAGACACAGATACATAGGGCTAGGCAGGTGGACATACAAATACATGGATACACAGAGTTCAGAAATGTAGACATTTATTTGGTGGGGAGGGGTAAATGTAGATGTATAAGGCTAGGAGGACACACTGAGAAGCAGTTGGGATTTGGCCGGAGAAAATCCCTGGCTGAGACAAGGGCCAAATGAAATTGAGAGCATATTCCCTGCTAAATGGGCAGTGAATTTCAAGCATGTAGAGTAGACTAGGGCATTCAGGCCCCAAAGCAGTGTCAAAAGTAAACTTGAATAATCCAGTAAAATAATAAATGCCATTGCCACTGGCCATGCCAGTATGAATAATTTCAAAGTGGACTACTTTTTTTAAAAAAACTTTTGGCCACAAGAATAGCATGGCTTATGTCAGAGTGGGTGGAGCAGGTGGTGCTGCTCCAGGGCGGGAGCGGGGTGAAGCTGGTTTTCACTCCCACTGTTCCAGTTTTAATGGCCAATCTTCACTGGGCTGCAGGGCGAGCTGGAACATCTCTCGCCACCACTGCCCTCTTCCCATTGTGCAACACTTACCCTTTGCAACCCCAATGATGGTAATTTTAAATGCCTCACTCCTTCCATCCCATGAAATACCTACTTGCCAATGCCTGATTATTTGGGTAAGTATTTTTACTTTCATTCCGGATCAGGGATTTCTGGGAAAATTAGAATGGTATTGCCAACAACAGTGGAAAAGTCAGGCGAAGGACAGAGTTTGGGAAGGGAGATGAGTGCTCAAATACTGTTGATTGAGTAGTTCAGTACCCTGGGCTGTGTGCACCTACTCACTATATTATAGCCAAGGCATGATGAGCAGGGAACATGTATGCTAATTATTGTATTTTACTCTTTCAAGTGCTTATACAGTGTTCCGCACATGGTAAAAACTCAATATATACCATTGATATCCCCACCCTTAACCTCACAACATTTATACACATTCCTTTGAATTATATAGTATGAATTTATATTAATGTCTATCTCCACTCTAGAATGCATAAGCTTACTGTGGGCAGGGAATTTGTCTGCCAATTCTGTTGTATTCTACTCTCCCAAGCACTTAATACAATATTCTATACATAGTAAGAGCTCAAATACCATTGATGATGATGATATCCCCTTACCCTTCTACACCCCTCTGTAACTTAAGCTCTCCCTCTCATGCATGCTTGCTCTGTCTCTCTAGATTGCAAGAACCTTGAGGACAGAGATCATATCTATTCTATTTTACTTTCCCAAGTGCTTCATACAGTGTTCTGCACACCGTAGGTGCTCAATAAATACTATTGAGAACCAAATCCACAGGTGAGGGTGGCACCTCTTTGGACTTAAAAAAAAAAAAAAAAAAAAAAAAAAAAAAATACTAGTACTTTCACTAGTTTGAATATCATCAGTCAACCCTAGTCCAATCTTCCATTTAGGAAGAGGGAATTTACCAGATGAGTGTGGTGAGGCTAGGGATATCAGTTTCTTTTGGTTGATAAAAAAAAAAAAAATTAATGTTGAGTTCTCTATATGACTCCCTTAATTTATTAATCCTTATTTGGCTCCCTGAATGGAGTGCCTAGTTCATCCCTCTTTTTTAGATTAGGCAATGCCTGCTTGAGGAGATTCTATGTTCCCTTCTGGAGTTTTTCAGGTGACACGTTTGCCAAAAATGCTCTTTAGATTCAGAGTGTTCACATCAGGAGGGATTACCATCACTCTCTTTTTTTCTGGCTTTCATCTGCTTTTCCATAAATCCAGTACTCTTTCTTCCTTTTTTTTTTTAAACAGCCAGATTTTTGATAGGCTGAAAACTGACCCAACTATGTTTTTCTTTCCATTTTAGACTTTGCATTTTCACTTAGGACCCAACACTTTCATTTCCCTCCTCCCACATGCCTCCCACATGCACTAAGTTATGTCTCTGCCTCATTGTTGATTTGGCAGAGGTGCCTTTTTTCTTGCCATCCCATGTTGTTGCTGAAGCATCTGTCTCTTCAATTAACCTCTCTACTGAAATTATGTAGGTCTTATAATGGATCAAAGGAAGCTGTGGTAGCTTGAAATTAGGAAATTCAGATGGGTAAAAAAAATATGGAATTTCCTTTTACATTTTGGCTTCATTTACATAACTCCAGCACCATCTTTCATTATGGCATCTTAACTCAATTGTAAGAGTCAACAGAAATAGTAGGTATCTGGGTTTGGATTTTTAGCCTTTAATTCCAACGTAGCTATAGTTGTTCTATGTATTTGAAGAACTCACTGACAATGAGGTGCAACTAAAAATGCACTTGTGGTCGGAAAAAGCCAACATGGGACACACATTCCAAAACACACTGTGCCCACAGAAAGGCTGTCCCTTGTTGTCAGGTTAAATGATTGTAGTACCTGGTGTTTTTCTCTCACCTCCTTGTGTCTCATTCCATTTGAAGCTTTTGCTCAGAGCTTAACTCCTTTCTTGATAGGAGTGTGGGTCTGTCCTCAACACTTCATTCATTGAATCGTATCAACTGAGTGGTTACTGTGTGCAGAGCACTGTACTAAGTGCTTGGGAGAGTACAATGCAACAATAGATACATTCCCTACCCACAATGAGCTTACAGTCTAGAACAGAGCAGACAGTTGATTCTGTTTTCAACTGGGATGCAGCATTATCTGAGGCTCTGTTCTACTGTGTCCTTAAAGAATTTCATCTGTTCTCCATGCTTTCAGTTGCCCGATTTTTTTTTTTTCTCAGCTCTCCATACAGCAGTTGTGGAAAGAGCCTGGGCTTTGGGGTCAGAGGTCATGGGTTCAACTCCTGGCTCTGCCACTTGTCAGCTGTGTGACTGTGGGCAAGTCACTTAACTTCTCTGTGCCTGTTACCTCATCTGTAAAATGGGAATTAACTGTGAGCCTCACATGGGACAACTTGATTACCCTGTATCTATCCCAGTGCTTAGAACAGTGCTCTGCACATAGTAAGCGCTTAACAAATACCATTATTATATCCCAATGTCACTCATTCTTTTACATGTCCCTCCCAGCAAAGCTGGCTGAGCATAGTTTTGAGAAGCAGCATGGCTCAGTGGAAAGAGCCCGGGCTTGGGAGTCAGATCCCGGCTCTGCCACTTGTCAGCTGTGTGACTCTGGGCAAGTCACTTCACTTCTCTGTGCCTCAGTTACCTCATCTGTAAAATGGGGATTAAGACTGTGAGCCTCACATGGGACAACCTGATTGCCCTGTATCTACCCCAGCGCCTAGAACAGTGCTCCACACATAGTAAGTGCTTAACAAATACCAACATTATTATTATTATTATTTTGATGCTAGGAGGCTGACTACATTCCAGAACTTAATTGTTCATGATGCTGTTAGGCTATTTGATGTAAACTATGTCCTGTAAATGACTTTAGTGGAACTATTAAAAAAGCCAGATATGGTGGCTCCTGTGAGGTTCAGGTCTCACATTTATAGAGAAGATTGGACAGCCCTACTGTTCTGTGGACATTTTGTTGGTCTTAAACATGATATCATGCTGCCATCACACTGACAGTCTCCCAAAGGATATACTAGCCTTCTTGATTGTTTTCTACTTCCTTGTCTATTACTGCCCCAGCATGCTACCTTGGCCACTGAATTCTGTCAAAGCCTTTAGCTCTGTGTTGCCAAAATAGATTTTAGGTGGTTTGGTTCCCTAGTACAGGCTAGTGCATCACCTCAATTTTCTTTAGACTTACTCTACTCTGACTGCTTCAGTATAGAGTCATTAAAATGTCATCTTGGGTATGGGATTCTAGGGCACAGTCATCTGCAAACAGTACTTCTTAAATGACTGTTTCTAGACTTTGCTTGAAATCTGTTGTGTGTGAAAATACCAAAAGCTCTTAGGGAGATTATGAAAATAATTTTACCACTTTGTCTCAGGAGACTGAACATGGACAGTGGTAGTACCGTGTGGCCTACTGGATAGAGCACAGGTCTGGGAGTCAGAAGGACCTGGGTTCTAATCCTGGCTCTGCCACTTGGCTGCACCACTTGGCCACTTTGTGACCTTGGGCAAGTAACTCAACTTCTCTGTGCCTCAGTTACCTCATCTGTAAAAGGTGGATTAAGACTGGGAGCCCCATGTGGGACAGGGACTGTGTACAGCCTGTTTTGTTTGTCTCCGCCCTAGTGCTTAATACAGTAACTGGCACGTAGTAAATGCTTAACAAATATTATCATTAGTAGTAGTATTGAATGCTCACTTGGTGAGGTGGACTTGGGAAGTATAAAATAAAGGTGACACATCCCCTTCCCATGAGGGACACACCTGCCCACAAGGAGCATTCACTCTATGAAAACAAAACATGAAAATTATTTACACCTAGAGGGCTCAAGTCACATGCGTACATACACATGAGCGCTAAAGAGGATGTAATGGAGTGTTATCCCTCAGTGGTGCAAAATAATTGGGAAAAGCCTATTGGGGGTGGGGCTTAAGGAAGTGGAGGAGAACTTTGGTTTGTCTTAAATTGGGATGGAGAGATTTCCAAGTAGGCAAACAGCATGAGTGCAGGAACAGAAGCAGGAGAGTTAAGAGTGAGGTTCAGAAGAAGGTTGACTTCAGAGGGGTGAAGACAGAAGGTTGGAGAAGAGAGGGTAGAGTAGATAGGTATGGTTAGGCCAGATGGTGAAGCGCCTTGATTGTGAGGAGTTTTTGTTTGTTATAGAGAAACCCAAGAAACCAGTGTGAGAGGAGAGGGGCTGAGCAATACTTCAGGAAGATCATCTTCTCAGCAGCTTGTAGTATAGATTGGAGAGGGGAGAGGCTGGAGACTGGAAGACCAGAGAGGAGCTTAATACAGTAGTCTAAATTTAACAGATCAGAACTTGAACCAAGTAGCCATTTGGTTGGAGAGGAAGAGGCAGATCTGTGAAATGTTTTTCAGGAGGAATTGGCAGGATTTGGCAGTAGACTGAATGAAAGAGCTGAACTAAGGTGAAGAGTTGAGGACAAAACCACGTTGGCAGTCTTCTGGGCCAGAGAGGATGGTGGTGTTGGGGTTGGAGATAGGAAAGTTAGGGAGAGAAGTGGGTTTAGGGAGAAAGATTAGGAGTGCTATTTTAAACATGTTGCATTTCAGGTGTCCTCAGGACATGGCCTAGTGGAAAGAACATGGGCCTGAGAGTCATAGGACCGGGGTTCCAATCTCAGCTCCACCACTTGTCTGCTGTGTGACCTTGGGCATGTCATTTAACTTCCCTTTGCCTGTTTCCTCATCTTTAAAATAGGGATTAAGACTGTGAGCCCCATGTGGGACAGGGACTGTGTCCAACTTAGTGCTTAGAACAGTGCCTGGTACATAGTAAGAGCTTAACATATCAGTATTATTATTATTATCATTATTATTCAAGTGAATATGTCCTGGATGCAAGAAGAGATGTGGGATTGCAGGTCAGAGAGATTTGGAAGTTGTGTACAGTTATCTGCATCCATGGTATCAAAAGCAGGAGAGAGAGAGAAGGAGATCAGGATGGAGTATAACTCTTTTTGGACTTGGCTTTAAGGTTCTTAGTTGCCATCTCAATGAAGTTAAGTCAAAAGCCAGGCTGCAGAGGGTCAAGAAAAGTTGGACAAGAAATTAAGGCAGCAGGACTCTTTCCCATTCTAAAAATATGGTTAGAAATGGGAACAGGGAATTATTTGGTCAGTAGCTGGAGCGGACTGTGGAGATGAGGGAGGTTTTTTTTTTTTAATTGAAGAAACTTGTTCTATTGCTTGAAGATGGGGTTGTTGACGATGACAGCAAAAGATGGGATAAGAGTAGGAGCAAGTGATTTTAGGAGCTGAGGTGATAGGGTTAGAATCCTAATTAGGGGTAGACTCTGAGAAGGTAGGAGACAGGATAAAGATGAAGCAGGAATAGAGTATTGTGATAATAATAATTGTGGTATTTGTTAAGCACTTATTGTGTGCAGACACTGTACTAAGTGCTGGGGTGGATACAAGCAAATAGGTGGTGGGACACAGTGTTTGTCCCATGTGGAGTGCAAAGTCTCAATCCCCATTTTACAGATGAAGTAACTGAGGCACAGAGAAGTGGTGACTTCCCAAGGTCACACAGCAGCCAAATGGCAGAGCTGGGATTAGAACCCACAGCCTTCTGACTCCCAGGTCAGTGCTCTATCCACTACACCACGCATCGGAAATTTGTCAAATTTACCAACAAAGTAGTTAGCAAGGTCAATAGATATTAGGGAGATGGAGGCGGAACTGGGGGCTTCAAGAGAAGGGTGGAGGTTTGAAAGCTATGTCAGGAGTGTGAATATTTGAGTTAATGAGTGAGGAATAGTAGTTGTTGAGCAGAAAAAACTGGGTTAAAGCATGAAAGTTCACACTTTCTTATAGCTTTCATATAGCTATACACATACAGCTGTATGTGACTATATACACAGCTATATAGTCTCAGGAGTGGAGCAGGAAGACTGGTGATATAGGGCTGTGGTTTTTCAGATGCAAAAGCAATGAAGGGATAGGGAGACAAGAGAATTGAGTTTGAGGGAGAGAGCTGAGTTGATTGCATCTAGGGATGGGAGAGAGTCCAGGTGAGAGAAAAAGGCCTGGGATAGAGTAGGTCTGAAGCACAGAGGTCAGAATAGGAGGTGAGCACTTTCTATGAGGGACAGAAGCTGTGTGGTAGCATGTTAGAAGGTTGGGATTGGAAAGTGGTAAGTCAAAGCTGGTGAGGTCAGTGATGAGGCAGGGTTTGGCAATGATTAGGTGAAGTGTGTGCCCATACTGGTGAGTGGCTGAGGTGAGGTGAAAGAAGAGGTTGGTCTGCCTGCCAGTCTCACTTTTACAACATCCCCAAGAATCGCCCTTTCCTCTCCATCTAAACCTCTACCATGTTAGTACGATTACTCATTCTATTTGGACTGGATTCCTGCATCAGCCTCCTTTCTTACCTTCCAACTTCCTCTCTCTCCCATACTTCACTCGGCTGCCCGGATTATCTTTCTACAGAAACGTTCTGGGCTATGTTCTCTCCCTCCCTCCCATCCCCCAACACACACACACTCCTCACATATCTCCAGGGGTTGCCTATCAACCTCTGTATCCAACAAAAGCTCTTCACTATTGGCTTCGAAGCTCTCCATCACCTTGCCCCTTCTTACTCACCTCCCTTCTCTCATTCTACATCCCAGCTCTCACACTCCGCTCCTCTGGTGTTAACCTTCTCTCTGTGCCTTGTTCTTGCCTGTCCACATCCTACCTCTTGCTGGGAACGCCCTCCCTCCTCAAATCCACCAATCACACCTTTCCCTCTTCAAAGCCCTACTGAAGGCTCACTCCTCCAAGAGGCCTTCACAGACTAAGCCCCCCTTTTCCTCAGCTCCCCCTCCCCTCGGCTTTGCCCCGACTCTCTCCCTATTCTCTACCCCCCTTTCCCTGCCCCACAGCACTTGTATATATATATTTACATATCTATCATTCTATTTATATTGATGCCTGTTTACTTGTTTTGGTGTCTGACTCCCCCCTTCTAGACTGTAAGCTTGGTATGGGTAGGGATTGTCTCTATTGCTGAATTGTGCTTTCCAAGTGCTTGGTACAGTGCTCTGAACACAATAAGTGCTCAATAAATATGATTGAATGAATGAAAGAGATCAGCAGAAGAGGGGAGGGAGAGGAGAGAAGGAAAACTGCCCTAATGAGCAAGTCAGAGTATTATGGCCAGATTTAAGTGGAGTCGTTCATCCCCCAATAAAATTTTCCACATTCCTTAAGAATCCAGTACATTCTCCATTTGCACTTATTTTAATTTTTTTTAAATATGTATTGAGATGGGCTCATCAGTACATTTGAGTGCATGCATAATAGTTCAGAAATTAAATTAAAGCAAATCTGGTGAAACCCCAACGTCTTCAAAATGGCATTCCTCTTAGCATGAAATGTGAATAAAAATATAATGTTTAAGGAAACAAGATGATTTGTAACATTTTCCCTTTCTGTATTTATCAATTGACCACTTTCCTCAGCAGTCCTTTACATCTGTACCCTGCTTTCTATAACAGGGAACTTGGAGAGAGCTACTCATCACCTCTTACACAGGATTGACATTTTCTCTCTGTGCTGCAAAGCTATTCTTTCACCCAATCTTCAATCCCTCTGCCCTGAAGGTAGATCAGAGGTCTTGATCCATGGTGATGAGATGTATATATCCTGTCAGTGAAAGATTGAGGAGAACCTATTTGTGATGCTCAGGTGTCAGTAGAATTTAAAGTCTTTTTGAAACTCGGGATGATCTTGATCTGAATTTCTCTCACATTCAGGGCTCTGTTAGCTCGAGAAGACCCTAGGACTGAGGGATTTCATGCTTCCACTTTCATTTTATTTTTGGCCTGAACAAGGAAGGGAAGATCCAATCGTATTTATTGAGCGCTTACTGTGTGCAGAGAACTGGGCTAAGCACTTGGAATGTACAGTTCAGCAATAGAGAGAGACAATCTCTGCCCAACATTGGAAGGATGGAAGTTATGAGCCAGCACCAGCTTTACCTTTGTCTCCCCCAAAGAAAATTTTCTAGGAATTGGTTTTATCTATGACCAACATAGGCTCTTATAACCTTTTCCTTTCCACCTCTCTTCAGGGTCCAAGAAAAGAAAGGTTTAGGGTAAGGTGACTAGGTTTCTGGGACCTATCAGAATAGGTTGGCCCACCAGAGTCCATGACTGAAAAGTGTAGGGAAAGAAGGATAAATGGTACTTAAACGCTTATTATATGCCAAACACTATTCTAAGCACTGGATACAAGTTAATCAGGTTGGGCACAGTCCCTGTCCCACATGGGGCTCACAGTCTTAATCCCCATTTTACAGATGAGGTACCCGAGGCCCAGAGAAGTGAAATGAGTTGCCCAAAGTCACATAGACATTTGATGGAGTAAGGATTAGAACCCAGGTCCTTCTGACTCTCAGGCCTGTGCTCTATCCACTAAACCAGGGAGAAAGCAGGACTTCAAATAGCAGCTCCAGAGGGGCAATTTGGTTGGGACTTGGTATCTTCAGCACCCCCTCTCAGGGTTGCACCTGGAGAGTTTCCGGTACTCTACCAGTCTTGACTACGGGAAGGAAAGTCAAAGAGAGGCAGGACAGTTTGACCATGTTAGGGATAGCTGTTGGTCCACTAAGAAGAAAGAGAAGTAGGAGAAGGGGAAGCTTTTTTATGGTACATTGTTACAGCTGAGGTTGAGGGTCACTTCCTGTCGTTCCAGCCAAAAGCATAAGCCCAATCTAGCCATTCGAGTGGCAGGATGAAACCCTAGATTGCCTGAGGGTCCTGCCTAAAGTGGGTCATCTGGCCACCTTAGAGCATGGTGGTTTTACTCCCATTGTCTTCATTCCAGGAGGGTGAGTTTGCAGCACTGTCTGTGTGGTGCTGCCAAGGAAAATGCTGTATTAACTCTTCTGAAAGGAGGCCAGGCTGTGTAAATGTTAGGAAGCTTAAAAAATGAATAAACATAGTTTATTCATTTGAAGGGTTTGGGGGAAGAAATCTGAAATGTGTATTTCTGACAGCTGATAGCATTATTTTTTAAGTCATTTCAGACTACTTGCTATCTCACAGCACTCCTAACGTTGATGTGAGAATAAATTCTTTGGGAGTCATGTTTGGATAATGGGCACAGATTTGTGGGTTTTTAAAATTAGTGACCCAATGCATTGACTTTCCCATCCACTTCGAAAGATGTCTTATTTCTGGTGCTTGGGGAACTCTCTCACCAAAGGCATGCAGTTTATTTTGCCTTCGATAGGGAAACTGACTTTTGTTCAGAATAAATATCGGGGCAAGATTAAAATAGCACCAGGAACATTGAGCAAAATCATATGCAGTCTTGGGGAGCTCTAAAGAACTATGAACTATTGATTTTAAAGGTCAGAGCAGTGTTACTTATATGTACTGGGAATTGTTTCTCATACTCAATCCCAAAGTATTTTAGTCTTTTTATTAGCTGCCAACTGATTTTCCATCTAATTTTATTTCTTGCTCCCCCTCATTTCCTCCTTTTTTCTTTTTTCACTCTCTCCATTTTCCCTCCTTGCATTTTGGTGGTAAACAAAATGACCATGCAAAATTAAAGTATATCAGTAACAAGGCATTTATTTTGGTGTCCTTTTTTTTTTTTTTTGGTAATGTGATCCAGTGGAGTGATGAATGCTCTCTACTCTCCCCTCCCCATTTACAGCTAATATACAAGTCATTCTATTTATTTAGAGATAACAACCGAGCCTGGTTCTTAATTCAACTCCATTACTTCTCAGATGAAGAAAAAAAACTCACTTCCATTTGCTCAGGCAGTTAGCCTAAAAATGGACCCTTTGATAGTGAAGTTCTCACTGCATTCCTCTAGTGCCATTAGTTCTTAGCAGAGTCCTGGTGTTAGGGATAGTATATGGAGCTGGACTTGTCCCAATCAGTTTAAAGTCTAGCTGAAACTTGTACTGAGTTCATCACTAGAGAAGTAATTTATTTTGAAACCAGTTAGCCTGCCAAGCATAGGTCCAATCAGGGTTTTTTTTGTTTTTGTTTTTTAAATCTGCTCTTACCTTTTAATATGATTGATTTTATGAGAGGTAGTCCATTGAGATGCTAGTTGTAAGTTAATGAAACCAATTTCATAGGAAAATGTTCATGAAACTTAGCTAAATATGGAATAGCCTTGTGATTCAGAATGATCAAATAAAATGTACGTGCATGTGCAGAAATCTCCAAATACTTACCTTTCATATTAGCCCCTGCCTTTTTATTATTTGCTGTTAAATGTAAAATTGATTTATAAAGCATTTTGAGCTCTCCATTGGAATGGTGCCCTAGAAATCTAACAAGCACAGGCATAGTCCAGGTTACAGCTATTCCACAATACGTATTCCCCAAAGATAGTCGTTATTGTTTATCTTACCTCAGGCTACAGTCATCCCGTGATATATAAAATCTGGAAATAGATCCAGTAGTGTTTGATATTTTAATAATAATAATGTTGGTATTTAAGCGCTTACTATGTGCAGAGCACTGTTCTAAGCGCTGGGGTAGATACAGGGTAATCAGGTTGTCCTACGTGAGGCTCACAGTTAATCCCCATTTTACAGATGAGGGAACTGAGGCACAGAGAAGTTAAGTGACTTGCCCACAGTCACAGCTGACAAGTGTTGGAGCTGGGATTTGAACTCATGACCTCTGACTCCCAAGGCCGGGCTCTTTCCACAGAGCCACACTGCTTCTTTTACCCAGGCTACACCCAGGGAAGGCAGTCTATATTGTTTGATACCTTGCCCTAAGGAGAAACCTGACTGCCCTGACATTTTGAGAGCTTCAGGTAAGTACATCTCCCTTCCTGCCCACCTGGGCTGATATTAAGTAATGAATAGTGAATGTATCTTGGGGGAAGATCTGCCCACACTGTCAGATTTTCAAGGCATAGATGAGACCACTGAACAGATATCCAAAACAAATTATTGACCTGGGGAGGCAATTGGATTTAGAAATTGGTGTCAGGTGTTGATCCTTATTCAGAACAATAATTGTCTGACGACCTCATTAACTTTGGCAATCCAATGTATCACTGCAATGACCCAAAACAGTTGACATTATTGACTTGGCACCACCAGTTGAAACACTGGGATAAGGAGTCTTGAAACAATTTTAAAGAAACAGGTGAATTTACAAAAATAATTGAGGACCTTAATGGAGTGAGGCGTTGAAAGGCATGCAGAGATGTTCAGCAGGAGTTAGCCTACTATAGGGTACTTTATGCAGAAAAGAAGGCTGCCCTTGTCTTGTGCTGTTGAGTCACCTCTGACCCATAACGACTCCATGGACACATCTGTCCCAGAATGCTCCACCTCCATCTGCAATTGTTCTGGTATTATATCCACACAGTTTTCTTGGTTAAAAATATGGAAGTGGTTTACCATTGCCGCCTTCTGTGCAGTAAACCTGAGTCTCCAGCCTTAACTCTTTCCTATGCCGTTGCTGCCCAGCACGGTTAACTTTTGACTTGTAGCAGTTTGTCTTCCATTCTTTAGTCACTTCTCAAGCAATGGAATGGGTATACCTCTGCTTGACTCTCCCTCCTGTAGCCGAGACTGGTAGAGTACTGGAAACTCTCCAGGTGGGATCCTGAGAAGGGAAAGAAGGCTATGGGTCACCCCAAGTTGGACAAGTCCATGACAGGATGGTGCATTTTTTTTGCTGTGGCATATTATTCAGGAAAAATCTTTTTTTTTTTCTTTTTATGGTATGTCAAGCACTGTTCTAAATGCTGGATTAGATATGTTAATCAGGTTAGAAACAGTCCCTGTCCCACGTGGAGCTCACAATCTGAGTAGGAGGGAGAACAGGTATTAAAGCCCCATTTTGCTGATGAGGAAACTAAGACACAGAAAAGTTAAGTGACCTTGTCCAAGGTCTCACATAGTAAGCAAGTGTCCTCCTTCCCAGACCCATTCTCTTTCCACCCACCACCTATTTTCTGTCCCCCTATGTAGTTCTGCACTCTGGGGATGCTCCAAACCCCTCCTTCTGAGTGGGCTGGGGATGGGGAAGGATACTGATTATTTTTCAGAAACATTATCTCTGTGTCCCTCTATGATCTCACTATTACCTGGGAACAGGCAGGAAACAATCAGAAGATGCAGCTCATAACTGTGCTATAAATCAGCCCCTTTAACTGAGTGAAGAAAGATCAGATAATGGCACCCAGGTTGTCTGTAATACAATCAGATGCAGTTCACACTGCTGTCCTGTACCCAACTGTACAAATATTTCATTAAAGTTGAAAAACCACTACCATATCCTACAAAGACTCATAATCATATTATGAATTAGTAAATATTGTGATATTGAATTATTGCTTTGTGCACAGTAAATGCCCAATAAATACAATTAATAATAGTTTAATCATGTTTAATGTAACATATAACCTGTAAAGGAATTTCATATTTTTGGGTAGAGAATGTATTTACCAACTCTGTTATATTGTTTTGTTTTTACTCTCCCAATTGCTTAGTACAGTGCTCTGTACACAGTAAGTGCTCAATAAAAATGATTTTTTCCAGAGGTTCTGGAATGGATCACAATATTTAAATCTATGGGAAAACATATCCACAGTATCCCCAAATTTTTGAAGAACACATCATGGCTGTATTGCATATTATGGTATAAACTTGTAATGCCCTTTTAGAACCATATGTACTCCTCTCCCCCTGCCACCCCAAACGTGTTGACTTCTGAGTTTTGCAAATAGTCTAGGTAAAACTGCTCATAATTTGTATTTGATTTTCACTGAGTACACAATAAATACCATCACTAATATTACTCTTGATGTTTTTCTGCTCCCATTGTGTTACATGGTCTGTTGGGGTGGTGTTCTAACATGAACTATAATTTAAAAAAGAGAGCCCAGAATGGAGGGGCTATTAGGAGTGCTCGCTTGATGGGCCCCTTTTGGAGAACAGTGAAGAAGCAGTGTGGTCTAGTGGAAAGAGCATGGGTTTGGAAGTTAGAGGACCTGGGTTTTAATCCTGGCTCTGCCATATACCAGCTGTGTGACCTTGGATAAGTCACTTAACTTCTCTGTGCCTCAGTTACCTCATCTGTATAATGAGGATTAGACCTGTGAGCCCAATGTGGGATGTGGACTGTGTCCAACCTGATTTATCTTGTATCTAGTCTAGCACTTAGTGCCTGACACATAGCGCTTCAAAAATATCATCATTTAAAAAAAACAAAACGCTTTCTCTGGGACTTTTGATCTCACTTTGATTCCAGTAGACGCTCTCAGATTGATTTTTGGAGAGGGAAGTTATAATGAGGAAGGTCAGGATATGTGACTAGTTGGGATTTTATGGTGCTTCCAATTTCAGGTATTTAATTTCCTGATAGGCGTATTCATTTCTGTCTCTGTGCCTTTAAAGTGAGACAAATTGCCTAAAATACTATTGAATTATTGACTAGAATACATATCAAACACATGTTCAACATAAATTATATGCAAAATCTGTCTTCTCTCTATTGAATCCATTTTATTCATTTTTAAATGCACTGGTGATAGTTTTTCCTTTGTGTAGCAAATTGCCCTGCACATCTGAGCATTTTATTTTACATGGAAACCATTTGTCTTTGCTATTCCCAGCAAAGATTCTGTCTATTTAACAAATAGAAAGAAACTAATGTTCACTCACCATCTCAAAGAGAAGTATGGCAGAAGTAGTTTGTTATGGTTTTCATTAAATACTGTGTACCAAGCACTGCACTAGGCATGGGGATAAAATAGTTCATTTAGACATCGTCCTTGTCCATGTTCGTGTTCAGATCTAGGTGGGGAAGGATGAATACATACAACAATGATAATGAATTATAACAAATCCCAAATTCAACAGGGCAAAATAGGTCTAGTCTGAGTAGCTCAAAAAGTACTTGGAAAGTACCGTCCTTAGACTCGTCAAGTCTCCAGGCACATGGATCAGCCTTTTTAGGGTTCTTATAAGAAATTGGGCTTCTGTTCCATGTTGGCTAGTGGGAGGTAGTGATGGAGATTGATCCAAAGCTTTATGTGGCCCCCATAGACACTGGGCTCTTAATCTTAAGGGGACTATGGTCTGCAGAAAATTTGTTTCTTTAGGTGGTGGGGCTCCCATCGGTTGTGGCAGGGAGGCTGGTCCAGACATCAGAAGAATTTCCTCTCCCTCAGATTTGAAATAGAAAATTGTAATGGAAAAATGAGTGACTGCCAAATATTTTATTTGATTTCCTAAAGTTTTCTGGAGACCAAGGAATTTTCTGGACTTCATCTCTTGTACCTGATTTCAAGCAAAAGGTTTATTAAATCATTTTAATTACAGTTCACCAGATTTGGACCAAGTGGACAGAAGTGAGGATATGCTTGAGAGGGAACCATGACATTTTTTACAATGATCAAATAATACAAATTTCCACCTAAGCACACACTATATCCCAAACCTATGAGTCTTTCTTGAATAGAGTCTCATCCTATTTGAGTCTATGGAATGTAACTGCTGGTTTGGAATGATACCTAGTGCTCTAGAATTACCCAATATATCTGAACAACTGGTCGATTTTCCTTTCTACATATGTAACTCTGATCTCTCTCATTTTGAGCACGGATGATCTTGGGGTGGAACATTGTGGGTGGTGAAAAAGAGGAGAGGGAAGAAGCTTCTCTGTAGAGTGTAAGCTTCTGATAAGCAAGGATTGTGTCTACCAACTAACTCTGTTTTGAACTTTCTAAGGAACTTAGTGTGGTGCTTGGCACCCAGGAAGTGCTCAATAAATGCAGTTGATTGAAAAGTCATAATTCTATTCTTGTAGATATCAGCATGTATGCTATTGGATCCAGGTTCTTTGCCATATTTCATGATTCTCAATGCTGTAGTGACTTGTTTAACAATTGGAACAAGTGGCATGTCTTTTAAAGGTTATAAGATTTTGGGTTTGCATGGCCTCGCTTTCAGTAGGAAAGTGGGCTGAAGAGATGGTTAAAATCCTGTTGCCATCTCTTTAGGATTCCATTCTTGTCTGGTAGGCTAGAGCCACATTCACTTTTCAGAGGTGCTGTAATAGCATATACACAGTAATGTGACTTTGATACTGATATTTTTGATTTGGTAATCTGGATAGCTTTGGATCTCTTCCAGTTTGGCATCCCACCTTCTGTAGCATGTGTTCCTTAACCTGATTAGATCGATTATATTTATTGAGTGCATACTGTATGTAAAGCACTGTGTTAAGCACTTGGGAGAGTGCAGCTTTATTGCCTGATTAGACATGATCCCCTGGCCACAAGGAGTCTGAAATTTAGAGGGGGAGACAGCCACTGAAATAAATTACAACTAGGGGAAGTAACAGAATATAAGGATATGTATATAAGTGCTGTGGGTCTGGGGTTGGGACATAGGCCCAACTCCATATGTGATGCAGAGAGAAGGATTAATCAGATGGGGAGATAAGAGGTTAGTCCTGGACAGCCTCTTGAAGGAGATATGATTTTAGTAGGCTTTGAAGGAAAGGAGGGTGGTGATCTGGGGAATATGAAGTGGGAGGGAGTTCTAGCACAGAGGGAGGGTGTGAGCAACGAATCGATGGTGAGAAAGACACGATCAAGATACAGTGAGTATGTTGGCATTAGGAGCCAAGTGTGCATGCTGGGAAATGAGCCATATAAGGTAGGAGGGGGAGAATTGATTGAGTGTCTTAAAGCCAATGGTAAAGAATTTCTTGTTTCATGCAGAGGTGGATGGGCAACCATTGGAGGCTCTTTAGGACTAGGGATTTGTGGCCTGAAGTTTTTTTTTAGAAAAATGATCTGCACAGCAGAATGAAGTATGGACTGGAGATATGGCAGTCAGCAAGGAGGCCGTTGTAGTAATCGAGGCAGGATATGACAAGTGATTGGGCCAGTGTGTTGCAGTTTGGATGGAGAAGGAGTAGATTCTAGAAGGTAGAACTGACAGGCTTTGGTGACAGACTGAATATATGGGTTGTGAGATTGATGAGTTAAAGATAATGCCAGGTTTATGGATTTGTAGGGAAAATGACTGTGTTGTCTAGAATGATGGGGAAGCCAGTGGGAGGAGAGGGTTTGGGTGGGGAGATGAAGTTAGGTTCTTTGAAATATCGGTGGGACATTCAAATAGAGATGTCCTGAAGGGAGGAAGTAATGTGAAAGTGCAGAGGAGGAGAAATGTCAGGGCAGGGAATCATCTGCATAGAGATGCTAGTTGAAGCAATGGGAGAGAATGGGTTCTTCAAAGTAATGGGTTTAGATGGAGAATAGAAGGAGACCCAGTACTGAGGAGAAGCCTGCAAGAAGGACTGAGAAGAAGCCGTCAAAGAACCTGGAGAGTAAAATGTCAGTAAAGCCAATGTTATACTGTGTTTCCAGGAGAAAGGGGTGGTCCACAGTATCGGAGGCAGCTGATAGGTCAAAGAAGATGAGGATGAAATGGTCTGTTGGATTTAGCAAGAAAGAGGTTATTGGTGACCTCGACATGTGCAGTTTTTCATGGAGTAAAAAGGGGAAAGCCAGAATGCAGGGTGTCAAGAAGAGAATTGGAGGAGAGGAAGTGGAGGCTGCATTTGCAAACAAGTCACCTGAAGAATTTTGAAAGTAATGATAAGGTGGAGAGCATTTTGGGTAGAATGCAGTGGCAGAATTAGGAAATGTTATTCTGACAATCTGAATAGAACATGATGGAGTGTCAGTCGAAATGGTCAGTGCACATCTGTGCTGTCTGTTTCTGTGGCCTTCCCTGACTAAACCCTCCTTTCCTCTTCTCCCACTCCCTTCTACGTCACCTTGACTTGCTCCCTTTATTCATCCCCCACTCCCAGCACCACAGCACTTATGTACATATCTGTAACTTTATATTAATATCTGTCTCCCCCTCTAGTTTATAAGCTCATTGTGTGCAGGGAATGTGTCTGTTGTTATATTGTATTCTCCCCAGCACTTAGTGCAGTGCTCTGCATATAGTAAGCACTCAAATACAATTGACTGTCTGACTCAAGATAGGCATTACAAATGAGTTTTCCTTTTACACAAGGTTCTGTAAGAATTTAATCCCCATGTTATAGAAAACTGACTATATTTCATACTCTTTTAAAAATCACATTTGTAAATGCAAGAGATAGTTGGCCCCATGACCTCAAATAATGAGGCTTGTGTAAAAATAGGATTTGCACAACACATTTTTCTCTCCCACAAGGCAAGTAGTGTTTCTGATTTCCCAACTTCTCTCTTCCAATTTTCCCCACAAATCTCACTTAACTTGAAGGATGCTTAAACTGCAGCAGCCTAGACTGGGATGGATGATTCTGAGTTGTGACATTCAAGAGGATACCACTAGCCACTTTGAGTGCAGGGTGGGCAGGAAGAACAAACCTTTCTTCACAAAATTAACAGTAAGCCCTGATCATTAAGGTTGTCTACCATAGCCTTTCCTCAGGGAGAAGCTAGTTGTTGGAAATACAATGCAATTTCTCCAGATAAACCCTTTAACATCTTAGTCTTTAACACCTGTTCTCCTTCCTGTTCCACCAAACTCTGGGGTGAAAAATATCTAAATCTGTTAAGCTTTTATATGCAGCCTATAAAATCATCTGTTTTAGACTCCAGCTCCAATAATTGCCCAATCTTTTTTTTCTGGAAATGCCATTTTCACACCACCTCCCAGAGCCCGAAGGAAAGTATGACTCTTAGTTTTTGATCAATCATTGTTTTTTATTGAGTGCTTACTATGTGCAGAGCACTGTACTAAGTGCTTGGGAGACTACAATCTAAAGTCTACTCTGCTCACTTTAAATTTTTTTTCCACTAAATGGCTTCAAGAAAGCTCAGGGCTTCTATAAATATTGGTTTCTAAGCATACCAGATGACCTAATCTTCATTCAGATGCAGCTATTTCCTCTGTGTTTCAGGAGCTGTGTAGTGAAAAGATCATGAGATCGTTAGGAGACCTGAGTTCTAGCCTAGGCTCTGACATTTCCCCACACTTCTCTGTGCCTTGGCTTCTTCATCCCTAAAATGGCTACAAATGACCTTTTCTCCCTCTCTCTTACAGTGTAAGCCCACGTGGGTTAGGAAATGCATCTAATGATCTTGTATGTACAGCAGCACTTAGCAATATGCTTGGTACATAGTAAGTGCTTAATACATATTATCATTATAAGTTTTTTTCTATAATTACAGAATGCATATGCAATTCTGCCTTAGCATGTGTTTTCACAAACAACATGATACTGTTTGGAGACAGCATACCACAGTGTCAGAAGAAACAACTTACAGGGACTTTCTTAAATGGTATATAAGTGCTTACTATGTGTCAAACACTGTTCTAACTGCTGGGGTAGATGTAAGTTGATTAAGTTGGACGCAGTCCAGGTCTCTCAGTCTTTAGGAGGGAGAACGGGAGAACAGGAGAAATGAGGCACAGAGAAGTTAAGTGACTTGCTCAAGATCACACAGCAAGCAATTGGCAGTGCGGGAAGTTAAGTGAATGTTGTTAATGACAAAGTAATTCCTGGGAATTTAAGAAACTATGAAAATTCATTTCATCAATGCTTTCCCAACTTTGCTACCATAGAAGCCAACAAGAACTTACAGATAAGACTTTTTTTATATGGCCCAACTCTCTACAGAGTCTACTATTGCTCAGATATTCCTCCAGCTTTGACACTGCCTAAACTCATTATGGGGCTTCTAATTTTCCAACTGTCCTTGATCCAGTGTGGAGCATGCATACCAGAAATCCTGGAGAGCAGCACCTTTTTTTTTTAAATAAAAAATCTTAAGTGATCTGGTGGACAGATGAAAGCCATCTGGTGCAAATGACTGTCTTTCTCAGATCCTGACTCATTAGTAGGCAAAAAGAGCCTACAAGTAAGAACAGTTAAGAAGAATCTTCAAAATTTGGGTTTAAACTGATGTCAGGCAGCTGTCTCTTGCAGGTGTCTCTTTGTGTGGTCAGATGCACAGTGGTTGTATTCTTGCCAGAAGCAATCTGGTATTTCTCTGAGCAGATAGGAACCTTCTTGCTAGAACCATCAGTAGTCCAAAGGGAGATGTTAAAATTCCAAATCTTAAATTGGGGGAGGAGAAACAACTTTTCATTTTGATTTTGAGGAGAAACTTAAGTCAAGGCTTTGAAGGGCTTCAAGGGGTATGGAAGGGACATAACTTCAAAGAGAGATGGCTTTCAGAAAAGGAAGTCACATGACTAGGCCCTGGGGCCCAGAGAGGAAGATGGAAGCCCCCGGTACTGGAATCTGGTGATGGAATGTTGTTGTCATTTTGAGCTTTGGAGCCCTGGCGTGTTCCCAGAACTCCCACAAGACGCTTAGGGCAGGACTGAGAGGGGAGGATATTGGCTCAAGCAGCTCGGCAGGGCTAAAGTCAAGGTTAAAATGACCAAAATTCTGATGATCTTAGATAAGGCAGAGAAGCATTATGGCCTAGTGGATAGAGCATGGGCCTGGAAGTCAGAAGGACCTGGATTCTAATCCCATCTCTGTCACTTTTCTGCTGTTATACCTTGTGCAAATCACTTCATTTCTCTGTGCCTGTAACCTCATCTGTAAAAAGAGGATTAAGACT
This sequence comes from Ornithorhynchus anatinus, assembly GCF_004115215.2. Taxonomy (NCBI): domain Eukaryota; kingdom Metazoa; phylum Chordata; class Mammalia; order Monotremata; family Ornithorhynchidae; genus Ornithorhynchus; species Ornithorhynchus anatinus. The sequence continues at coordinate 42,895,906 of NC_041753.1, read as the reverse complement.
GTGAGCCTTTTGTGGTACAGGGACCTTGTCCAATCTGGTTAGGTTGTATCAGCCCCAGCACTTACTACAGTGTCTGATACATAGTAAGGGATTAACAAATACCATTTTTTTAAAAAAAGCAGCCTAAGGGCCTAAAGCAGATAGGGCCAGAGGGCAAGTATGAAAAGAAACAGTGGGAGAGAAAGGGAGGAGGGAAATGGGGAAATGGAGGGAGGAAAAGATTGGGAATAAAGGGGAAAGGGAGATAAAGGAGATGGAGTAGGAAAGGAAGGAAGGAGAAATTCCCATTTCCTCTCCTATGGCCCTCTGTCCTTTGCTATCACCGTCACCATCCAAGTGGCAATGGCACCTGGTCTAGGATGGTGACAGAAGATGGCAAACCCAGGTCAGCTAGCCAGGAATCATGTGGCCGTTCAGCAAGCTGGCTCCGTGTGGTTTGCGGGACTGCAACAATGTCCAAAGACAGACACACCTGCTTCCTTCCCAGAGCACCAGTCAGCGCAGGCCTGATATGAGGTGGAACCCACCTTGCCCTCCTGATGCTCTGGGGCCAGTTCATGAGTGATAAGAGCCTCCCTGCCTGGCCTCAGAGCCCAGAAGGAGCAAGAGGACTGCTGCTGCATTTTGGGGCTAGGGACCACCGCCTGGTGTTAAGGAACAGGAAATAAAGGAGATATCTTGGCAAGTGGACCAGTCTACCTATAGCTATCCACCCACCCCCAAAAAGCTCTGTGTCATTTCCGTGTGTTGATAGGTCATCTTACCTCCATGGAGCTGACGCCTTTGCTGGAATGGTGTCCCTTCAATCTGTTGATTTGTTCTCCCAAAGTTCTATAGTTGTTAATGTTCTTTTGTTCCAGGTCTTTCTCCAAATATTCTGCATCACTAAATGGGCATGTGCATCTATTTTCTAGGTTTTTCTGTTTTACCTTGTAAAGTGAATATTCTCTACTGGACTGTTTTCAAACCTGCAGAGAAAATCTTCTCAAACTTATTTTTATGTGCTTGTGGTCTCAGTGACTAAAGGAGGTTCAGAGTACGAGTGATATTGAGTTTCCAGTCTTCCTACCTTGTATTTTCCAGAAGGTTTAGTCAAGTACCCTTGAGAATTCCATTAACATGGAGTTTACATATCTAAGTTATACTTCATCCAGAAAATCTTGGCATTCCTGCTGTTTTTAGAGTGTCTCTGTCTTTTTTAGCACTCTCTTCATTCTTCTTCATTAGACAAGCTCCTTATGAGCGGGGAACATGCCTTGTGCTTCTGTTTTACTTTCTCCATGCTTAGTTCAGGCATTGCAGAATTAGGAATAGTAATAATCCTACTACTTCAAACACTTGCTGAGAACCCATGAAGTGTGGAAGGTTGGGATTAGTTTTTATTTGATCCTTAACTTCAAGAGACTTGGACATATCTGGTTATGCTATAAGTAGAATGCATGGGCCTCACAATATGCATAAACCGTAAATGCTTATTAGCCAGAATACAGTGGAATAGTGAGGATGATGGGGGGAATCTAGGCTAATTGGGGAAGAGTTCTCAGGAATAGGCATGTCTCTCTAGGATTTCATTACACAAATAAAATAAATCCTCTATTTGGAAGTGCTATTTGGCTCATTAACAATTACCATTTTATAATCTTTTATGGTATTTTTTAAGCACTCACTATGTGCCAGACACTGTTCTAAGTGCTAGGGTAGATACATGGGGCTCACAGTCTTAATCCCCACTTCTCCAGATGAGGTGACTGAGGCACAGAAAAGTTAATTTGACTCACCCAAAGTCACAATAGACAAGTGGTGAGTTGAGATTAGAACTCATGTCTTCTGACTTCCAGGCCCATGCTGTTTCCAGTAGGCAATAGGGCTTTTCATGCTCATCTGCAAGGAAGTATCTGTTTCCCCATTTTCACAAAGCTTCATAGAAGAGAAACCCATTCCTCAGCAGACATTGGGTTGTAGTCAGTACTCAACCATTTTTGTCCTTGATGAATTCCTTCCCAATTTGTCCCCAAGCCATAAGATGATAGTGTCCATTAAAAAAAAAAAATGGGTATTTTTATTTGTAAATGTCTCCTGTGGGAGCCATTCCTTGCATCAGATGTTTCTCTGACATTTAGTATTCCAGTCATTTGTTTTGCTTTGAAAGGATGTTGAGTTTAATATATTGTAGTGCGATATGTTTATATAAAGAATGTCTTTCATTTATCTGTTATGCATTTAGTTTTTTTGGCAATATATCACCATATAGGGAACAGAATCATTCCCTGATTATTTTTGAAGACTATGCCGTGCTCAAATTGTGTGCATTCAAAGTACTTGAGTATCATCTAGGAAACTTGGCGAATTAGAAGGCAAAAGCAGAGAAGCTGCAAACCTGGCATAGTCGTTGCTGTGCTGAACAGTTACCAAGGGCATTTAAACCACATGCAGGATCTGTTTTTAGATTTAAAAAGAACTCCTCCAGGAGACTGTAGTTTCAATGCACTGTCCCTCTGTTCTCTGAATTCTAGGGCTGGGTGTACTTGCAAGGCTGTGCTTTTAAACAACTTTCCCTGAAAGTATCAAACATCTCTGTCCTGTTTGAAGATTTCTAAGTTGTTTCAGGGTTTCCTTAGTCTTGAGGCTACAATTTATTGTGATTCTTTTTTAAAAGCAACCTAATGCCTGAAACTCATCAAATTATTATTGTATTAGTTACTGTGGGCTGAGTGCTGTGCTAAACACTAGGGGAAAATAGAAGTAATAATAATGATAATAATGTTATTTGTTAAGCACTTACTATGTGCAGAGCACTGTTCTAAGTGCCGGGGTAGATACAGGGTGATCAGGTTGTCCCACGTGAGGCTCACAGTCTTAATCCCCATTTTACAGATGAGGTAACTAAGGCACAGAGAAGTTAAGTGACTTACCCACAGTCACATAGCTGACAAGTGGCAGAGCTGCGATTCGAACTCATGACCTCTGACTCCCAAGCCCGTGCTCTTTCCACAGAGCCACGCCTCAGTAGTTTTCTTTTTTTGTCCTCAGTGCTAAAAAAAAATCATTCTTCATTTAAAATATCCCATAATATAAATTTATATATAGTTGCCCTTAATATTTGAAGAAGATCCCCACTGAAGTAAAATTCACCTCTAAGTGCATGCATGGTTGAGCAAGTCAATCCGGAACCCACAGTCACAGCCATAATGTGCACTCAGAGCAGTTGTTCTCTTTTTGGTGTGTGTGTGTTTGCAGCACCTGGCACTTTTTTCACTTTTGCTTCCGTGTTTCTCATACCTTATGAAGCTTTTGCTCGGAAAGACCTACTCCTTTCTTGATAGCAATGTGCCGTGCTAGCTCTAACCTCAGCAATTGACTTCGTGATTTCATCTGGGTCACAGCAGTATCTGAGACTTTGCTTTTCTTTGCATTTATCTCAGTCTGAAATGACTGGCCAATCCAGGGAAGTGGTTTGCCTGTTGTCTTGGCTATAAGCCTCTAGAACACAGTCATTTGAATTCAGTAATTCTTGAATGACTATTTCTAGGACTTCGGGTGATATGAGCAGGGAACGTGTCAGGCAGAGAAGGGACTGATGAAAGAAAATGAAACAGAGAGCCCAGAGAGGCAGAAGGGGAACCAGGAGAGAACAGTATCAGTTAAACCAAGGATGGATCATGTTTCCAGGAGGAGATGGTGGTTCCCAGTGTCAAAGGCTGCTGAGATGTTAAGGAGGATTAGAATAGAAGAGCGACTAGATTTAAAAAGGAGGTCACTGGTGACTTCAATTGAGGAAGACTGTCTTAGAATTCCCACCTTGTCTGTGATAAGACTGGAGCTATCTTCACTCTTCAGAGGTACCATGATAATACTAATGGTATTTAAGTGTTTACTCTGTGTCAAACACTGTTTTAGGCATGACCTAGATGCAAGTTAATTAGTTGGATACAGTCCCTGTCTCACTTGGAACTCTCAATGTAAACCGGAGGGAGAACAGGTAATTCATCCCCACTTTACAGTTTTGGAAACTGAACCACAAAGAAGTTAACTGACTTGCCCAAGGTCACACAGAGGATCCAAGTCTTCTGACTCCCAGGCCCAGGTTCTTTCCATTAGGCCATGCTGTTTCAGTGTGATGGCATAGAGAGCCATATAATATCTTTAGCAAAGTGTAGAAGTTTTTGGTTTCACTGTGATCTGCATAACCCTGGATCTCTTCTGATTTTGCATCCCATCATCTACTCGTCATGTTCCCTAATTTGGTTTGCTAATTGCAACTCAAGTTTCTGAAAGCCTCATTCCTGTCTGAGTTGTTGGGTGCCACAAGATGGTGCTGGTGCAATCGATATTTTGAAGAATTTCAGAATCATTTGTACTGAACCATTTTGGGTATCTTCTATTGGTCATGCCCAGTGTATTGACAGCTCCATGGAATTACAGCTTCATGGAGAAATGCTCAATTGCTGTGAATGTTGCTGATTGCAGTTTGATTTACCTCTTAAGCACTTTGTCAGTCCCCTGGTCCCACAGGACTTATGTGCACACCCTTATACTCTTCTGCATCTCTTACTGTTAATTTATTTTGATGTCTGTCCCACCCACTAGATTGTAAACTCCTTGAAGTCAGAGATCATGTCTATCAACTCTTTTATATTCCCCCAAACACTTAATGCAATATGCTGCCCACAGTAAGCACTCAATAAATACCACTGATTGATTTTTTTAACTGCTGGGTGGATGAGATTTTGTTGCAGAGTTGTGAGGAGTATCTTCCTTTGGGAATATAACATTCTAGTTTTGTAGTGGTTTGGAGGTGAGTTTTTGATGCCATGTTTCTCTGGATGGTCTGATCTTGGTGAATATGAGACACTGGTCCATCCAAAATTTTGCTCCACACTGGCTGTGATCTGAACATCTTTCGAGTCCCTCTGTCACACTATGATGTAATCAATAAGATGCCACTGTTTAGACTTTTTTGCAGATGTAAGATGGGTGTTGTAATTGTGAAATGCCTACTCAGCACAAGTAGGCCATTGCTGCTGCGTTTGCCTGTCTCATGCAACATGATGACTTTCCTCCGTGTGTGGGTGTCTCATCTAACTCTGTCATTGTAATTAATTTATCTGAAATTCGTGCTCCGGGCATGAGGACTATATTATAGTAATTATCAAGTCACCTTTGCTTAGCTAGTCTAAATATTTTTGGTTCCTTTATCATTCTGTAGCATTGTACATTCCAAGCACTTAGTATAGTGCTCTTCACCCAGTAAGTGCTCAATAAATATGGTTAAATGAATTACCTTCCTACCCTTTAAGAATTTTTGTTGTTCTATTGTTTTTTTTATACGTTCAATATTTTTCTTAAATTATAAGTATTTTTGATGCCTGCCAGGCTGCTTAGCTTGTGCTTCCATCCCATTAACCCAATATCCCGCTGTTCTACTAGTCTCTGAAAGGGCAATGTTTATTCTGAGCATTAGTGAATTTATGTATTGTCTCAAAGCTTATTGTTAAGGCTGTGTAGTGTGTTTTGGGGTTTTTTTAGCTTTGACATTAAAGTTATTAATTCACAAGGATGATAATGGGATCAGAGAGAGTTCTGTGATAAAGAACCACAGAATGGACTATGTATCTACAGTAAATCACCATTTTAATGCCTTTTTTGGAATCTTCAGGATGTAACTTGTCAAAATTTTAGTTTGTGTGACCCTTTCCTCATTCAAGTAGGACACTGAGCTCATTGGTATTCCCCAGTCCAAAACACATGAAGTAGTTGGTAGAATGTAATAGATCAGCATAAGGTAGCTGAAAATGCTTCCTTAGGGTTCTTTCAATTTTTAACTGCAGCAATATTACCCCAAAAGCTCAAAGCAGTCTAGGGGGAAGGAGGAGTAGATAAAATAGAAGCCCTGTTGTTAGGATATTTTTGTTATACCTGGGAGATCAGCCAATGGTATTTATTGAGCACTTATTGTGTAGAGCACTGCCCTCATTTTTCATTGTTGAGACATTCCAAAAGCCAGCAGGGGGAGTATTATGCTTGGGCAGACAGTACATTTAGCATGTGATAGCCAGTGTCTAATTGTAGCTATGACATTTTCATGCTTTAATTTCAACAGATATTAATATGTGGGGTAGATTAATTTTTGTGCTTGTTCAATATACATTCAATTTTTGTAAAGGGTGCTGGATTCACTTTTTCACTGGGCTATTTTCTGATCTCATATCAGTGGGAACTATATCAGTGGGAACTATTGGAACTTTACATATTGAAGATGAGGCCTAAAATAGAGACCACATTTATTCTTGAGCATTAGAGGGTAATATTTCTTGTGGGAGTACTGACTTAGATATGCATAATAGCAGTTTGGAAAGGAAGGGGCAGATTCTAGGGATGTGAGGGTAGAACAGACAGGATTTGGTGTCAAATTGAATACATGGGTTGGATGAAAGATGTCAGGGATAATACCAAAGTTCTGGGTTTGTAAAATGGAGGATGGTGGTGCTGTCTAAGGTGATGGGGAGGACAGAGTTTGGGTGGGAAGATGAGTTCTGGTTTGGGCACATAAATTTTGGGGGTTTGGTGGGGCATCCTAAGCAGAGGTATCCTGAAGGTAGAAGTATAAGGTTGCACAGGAAAAAGGTCAGGACTGGAGAGGTAGATTTGGGAATCAAACGCATAGAGATGGTAGTTGAAGCCTTGAGAGTGATTAAGTTCTCCAAGGGAGCGAGGGTGGATGGAAAAGAAGAGGACCCAGAACAGATCCCTGAGAGACTCTGAAAAATTAAGGGGTGGGAAGCAGAGGAGAGACTGATGAAGGAGACTAAGGAGAAGCCAGAGAGATAAGAGAAGAGTATCAATGAAGCCAAGGTTAGATAATTTCTAGGATAAGTAGGTGGTCCACAGTGTTAATGGCAACTGAAAGGCCTAAGAATAATAATTATTGTGGTATTTAAGCACTTACTATGTGCTAAGTACTGTACTAAGCACTTGGCTAGATATATGCTAATCAGGGTGGACACAGTCCCTGTTCCACATAGTGCTCACAATCTTAATCTCCATTTGACAGATGGGGGCATTGAAACACCGAGAAATGAAATGACTTAATAATGATGATGTCATTTGCTAAGTGCTTACTATGTGCTGAGCACTGTTCTAAGCGCTGGGATAGATACAGGGTAATCAGGTTGTCCCACCTTAGGCTCACAGTCTTAACCCCCATTTTTACAGATGAAATAACTGAGGCACAGAGAAGTTAAGTGACTTGCCCAAAGTCACACAGCTGACAAGTGGAGGAGCTGAGATTAGAACCCATGACTTCTGACTCCTAAGCCCGTGTCCTTTCCACTGAGCCATGCTGCTTCTCTATGCTGCCCAAGATCACCCAGCAGACAAGTGGCAGAGATGGGATTAGATCCTCTGACTCCTAGGCCCCTACTCTTTCCACTAGGTCCCCATCTAGGAAGATGAGGTTGGAATAGAAGCAATTGGATTTGGCAGTAAGGAGGTCATTGATGACTTAGAGGGCAGTTTCTGTGGAATGAAGGAAGTAGAAGCCAGGTTGCAGGGGGTCAAAGAGATTATTAGAGGAGAGGAACTGCTCACTCGGAGTTTGGAAAGGAATGATAGGAGGGAGAGGGGGTGATAACTGGAGGATAACCAAAAAGAAAAATGGCATAAATACATTGAACATTATGCTAGTGAACCAAGTGCTTTCAACACATATGATGTTGAGAGGTTATTAACTTCTGATCTAGAAATTGAGCAAGCTTGGTTGATGTTAGCCTATTTTAGGGTATTGTCCCTATTTGAGTGAAATTTGCTAAAGGACCTCGGTTAATAGATTCCACTCAATGCAAATATGCTCCTCCAGTATTTTCTTTTTCACAGGAATAACATTTTCAATTAGGAAGATTTTACTAGGGAAAGAGTTCCTTGCTATTGACAGCTATCACTGCAGTTTTATAGCTAATTAGAAGAACATCTGTCAGCAACCTGTTGGCATGGCTTTATTAGCAACAGATGAGACAGAATTTATATTGCCAGGCACTGATATTTCATTTATGCCATTGAAATATCAACTTATTTGTTATCAACATTTTGGGAGAGTGCAAAAAAGCATTGTTACCTGGCAATCGTACTGTTCTGTCAAATTCATAATGGCATCTCGGGGGAAAAACTTAAATGACTCCATGCCATTTGTAACCTCAACACCAGATTTTCATTTCTAAAGCCTTAGCAGCCATTGATAGTTTGAACCATTTTGAGGCAGCTGGAACTAACCTGAGGTTATGTAATTTTTCAATGTCCACACTTAAGGAATCTGAAAAACATCACTTTAGCACTTTTGGCAAGAGTTGCTTTGTTCACACTAAATTTTTATCTAACACCTCATTTTTTTTCAGTAATAGTAAAATATGTAGTGTGGTTCCCAACAAATCATTTTAAAAAGGGAAAAAAAAAAAATCCCCAACAACATGGGTTTCTTCTTGCAAATTTGCTGTTCTGCTTTTTTTCCTATCAGACAACCTAAAGACTAATCTTAAAATTTAATTGCAAAGTACTGTAAACTTTACCAATTGTAATGGGTTCATAAGCTCTAGTTATAGAGGTGGGGTGTGGCCTAATGAATGGAGCATGGGCCTGGGAGTCAGAAGTCCCTGGGTTCTAATTCTGGCTCTGCCACATGTCTGCTACCTTGGGCAAGTCATTTCTCTTCTCTGTGACTGTTACCTCATCTGTAAAATGGGTATTAATAATAATAATGATATTTAAGCACCTATGATGTGCCAAGCACTGTTCTAAGCACTGAGGTAGATACAAGGTAATCAGGTTGTCCCACATGGGTCTCACAGTCTTCATCCCCATTTTACAGATGAATTAAGTGAGTCACAGAGAAGTTAAGTGACTTGCCCCGAATCATACAGCGGATAAGTGGTGGAGCTGGGATTAGAACCCACCACCTCTGACTCCGAAGCCCATGCTCTTTCCACTAAGCCACATTGCTTCTCATGATTAAGTGATTAAGATTGTGAGTCTGTGTCCAACTTGTTTAGCTTGTAACTGTTATCGACAAAAATAGGGCGGGTTCATTTAGTCGATGAAGAGACGAAAGACTCGGAGAGGAGGAGTCAAAGAACAGAGCAGTAGGAAAGTTGAACAGCCTGATGACCCCAGTGGGGTATGACTAACTGACTGACTGACTGCAGCGCCCCCATCCCAGCCTGCCCTGATGCCTTTACTGATAACCTGATGCTCGCGCAAGGTGCCCAATCGGGGCTAGACACACATAGGAAGTTTGGAAATTACTTTCCAAACTTGTGTCCTCTCCTGTCTACCAACCCCACTGAATTCACTACCACCTGGTTGCTCTTCCCCAGATAACAATATGTTTTGGACCCACAAATACTATCATGTGAGAATGAACAAATATTTCTGCAATTATAGCTAATATTTTAGAGGTCCTCGCCGAAACCACCCTGATTTAAGTAACTAGCACATAAATGGAAAGTGCACTGGGTGATAGATGTAAAATTCTAAGACCCTGTGGCTGTTGCACATTCATTCTTAACTTCTACACACAGCAGGTGTAATTAATTACTTAATTACCCAAGCCAATCAGTAAGTACTTTCGCACCTAACTTCTGTGCCCAATTGGGGCTAGGCACACATAGGAACAGTAGCCAATCAGTAAGCACTTCTGTGATCATGTGACATCTGACCAGTTCCCATCACACCCGACAGGCCTGCACACGTGTGACTGTAGAATGGAGATATAGAGAGATTTTCATTTCATTTGGTTTAGTCCAAAAAATTACTGCTACCATGTGCATACTATTTTAAGATTATTACTAGGACTGAATTTTACTTCAGGGCTGGAGAGAGCAGCATGGCCTAGTGGCAAGACTATGGGCTTGGAAGTCAGAGGTCATGGGTTCTAATCCTGGCTCCTCCACTTGTCTGCTGTGTGACCTTGGACAAGTCACTTCACTTCTCTGTGCCTGTTACCTTATCTGTAAAAATGGGGATTGAGACCGTGAACCCCACGTGGGACAATCCGATTACTTTGTCTATACCCCAGTGCTTAGAACAGTGCTTGGCACATAGTGCTTAGCAAATGCCATTATTATTATTATTAATATTCTTCTTACTGCCCCAGAGTTGATTAAAAAAAGTGGAGTAATAAGCTATCTTGACTGATCAGTAGAGCTATTCTCACCCTACAGTAGGTGGTCAGAAGCTGCCAATTAGCAGTAGGAGCCTGGAGATAGGGGATAAGAAAAACATGGGGTACTCCAGCACCATTACCAAAGGAAACCACATTTAGATTAAGAGCCTGGGAAATTGATCATTGGTCTTTTGACTCCTACTTCAGAATTCTATTTTTGGCAGTTTTACTCTGGATGATCCTGGCCATGCTAAATACCAGGTACAAAAATGCTCACTCTTTTGGCCTGCTTATGGTCTTGAAGTCAGACCCCAGCATACTAGCTCTCAGGCCAACCTACCTATGGGTACCAGGGCAAAGTTACAGGTCAGGATGGATAAATAATGTCAGGATTTGAGAATGGTTTAGGGTTTGGAAATGGTTAGATGGGGCTGTATTGAATGAATGAACCAGCCCCTGCATTTTGTACTCTCCCAAGTGCTTAGTACAGTGTTCTCATAGTTAAGTGCTCAATAATGACAGTTTACTGACTGACTGCCAGCAGGATGTTGAGTGTGTAATTGCCAGATTGTGCCATGGCTTAAAAACTGAGGGAGATTGCCCTTTGCTACCCTGCTTCTGGTATACCTTTCAGAGCCCACCCCTATCTAGTTGCTCCCTCCTGCCTCGGCCCCAGCCAGAATGAATCCGTCCCAAGTGGAGGATGATAGCAGGATGGCCAAGATGGCAATTAATGTACACCTCTATCACTACATAGGACCCACCGTTCAGTAGAGCCTTCCGGTCCCCGGAGTTTATCTGTCCCGATTCTAGGTAGACCTGCATTTCAGTTGCAAAGTTATGGGCCAAGCCATGTAAACCAGACTTTCAGCAGGTGGGAATGGCAGGGTAGTGTGTGGGTACAGACACTACATATAGTAAGTAACCTGTGCAGGTCTTTACCTGCAGCTCAGGTGAGGGCAAGTAAAACATTGCCCCATGCCTTTCTCCTCGCCATGAAGGCTATTATCCAGTCCCTTCCTTTAGGAAGGGGAACTTCTCTCCCCTCCACCTTCTGAATACCTCCAAGTGGCCCATATGGGTTGTGCTGAAATAATTCTTTTGTTTGGCCTGAAGGGAAATCTCATGAATGTTACCTCAATATGAATTGCCCTCTTACCCCTAACTGCTTATTGAATCAATTCTCATTTATTGCCTTCAAAGTTCATGTTTTTTAGTCCAAACCTATTAGTTTAGGGACCTCCTTTGCAGAATGACACACGTGTAGAAATGTGATAAAGTGGCTCAAACAGTCCATCCACAATGCCCCCAGGAAAAAATCAATTAGGATTGTGGATTATGCCATTCTTTGCAGTGATGTCATCCTTTTGGTTCACAAGCTTATATATATTTGACCATAATCTGTCTAATTTCGTCAAAAAGCAGAATCATATGAAAAGATCTATGCGATCAGTGTCCTACTCTCAAATTAAAGCTGTAAAACTATCTTGTTTAAGGATGGGAGAGTGTGCCTTTGAGAGGCATGTTCTCAGCGATTCAGGGAGTTCTATAATACAGCACAATGCAGTACTTGACAGAGGCATATACTTGAGAACTCAAACATTCCTTCAATAGAAAGTAATTAAATTCCTTGAAAATATAGTTGTACTGGAGCTGTACTGTGGGGTATGTTTTCCCATAGACTTGCATCTTATAAATTAGGATCTGGTCCATAATCACTGGGGAAATATGAAATTCCTTTCCATGCTACGTACTGAAACATTAAACATCATTCAGTTGTTTAATTATTGACCAAATGAGGAGGTGTAGTGTGACTGTGAGTCTTTATAAGAAGCATCAGGCATAGAAGGTATGTTCTGCTCATTGTGGTTGTGGCTTTTCAATTTAGTGAAGAATTTGTCCAATTTAGATTGAATAGCAGCCTTCTTATTTTCTTCATGAAGTGTCTTGTAGCAAACCGACTCCTTCTGAGTACCTCTGAACTCTTCAAAAAGCATGTTGCTCAGGGCCTCACAGGTTATTGCACACAAGCCTGAATGCCCAGACCCTGGGTTTTCTTCCAGCGGCAGCCTCTATCTTTGAAATCCCTCAAATTCACTTCCTCAGTCCCTTCTTCTCTGAGGAACCAAAATGGACCAGAATTTACTGAGAGAGAAAACTGTTCACCAAAGGTAAATTAAGTGAATACTCTCATATCCTGCTTTTCCTCCCTGCTTCTCCCTCTGTTCTCAGTGGCTTTTCTGACCTCCTTCTCCAGCCCTCCCCTCTATAACTCCTCTTTGTACAGAACTGTACTGACAAGGATACATTTTGGTTCTTTCACCGTAAATTCTCACATTACAGGCCACTGCCCCACCCTCATGAAACGGCCAAGGGATTAAGCAGGAAGTAAATACTGTTTCTGAATTATTACAGATTCTAATTTAACAGGATCCAAATTTAAAATTAAATTTTGAGCAAAATTCAGGCACGGGTTAGAATTGTTCTTAATTTAAACATTTTAGACTGTAGCTGAAATTCATTTTTTATATTTTTATAGCACTTTCTCTTCCCACCCTTCAAATATGACAGATTTTTTGTAAATTACTCTTGTAGATTCAATTTTAGCTAAAGTTCAACAATTGTAAACCAAAATTGACTGTTGCCCTCATCTGTCAAAACAAGCTTCAAGTAAGGAATCATTTAACTTTAAAAAAGAAGTAATCAAAATGGAGGTTGCAATACAGAAATCAGTGAAAAGAGTCCTAAAATTTTTCATCTTTTTTAGACCAATATAGATGCTCAACAAATACCAGATAGTATTCACCAGCTTATAGATATAACGGTCTTGTTGTCTTAAATGTAGGATACACTAGTAAACTTCGTGAGCTTCCGTGGGGTTAAACTGGCCTGCAGAATATGCTCCCGCACATCTCCACATGGGCCTCCTGTTCATGAGGGCTACACTAATCACAGTATGTGGGACCATGTAGAATCAAAGCATTTATTGAACACCTGCTGTATGTAGAAGTTAAGAATCAATGTGCAACAGCACAACGATCTTAGAATTTTACAGATATCAACCAGTGCACTTCCCATTTATGTGCTAGTTATTTAAATCAGGGTGGTTTCGGCGAGGACCTCTAAAATATTAGCTATAATTCCAGAAATATTTGTTCATTCTCACATGATAGTATTTGTGGGTCCAAAACATATTGTTATCTGGGGAAGAGCAACCAGGTGGTAGTGAATTCAGTGGGGATGGTAGATAGGAGAGGATGCAACTTTCTCCACTTAACTAAATCAGTTAACAATACTGATTCAGCGCCTGCTGTGTATATAGCACAGTATTTAGTATGAGAGAGAGTACATTAGAGGTAGACCCTTAAAATTGAGCAGAGGAGCCAGACAGCATATAGTTAGGATGAAGATAAGAATGGAAAGATGGATATGAGGACAAGTAAAAGTTTCAATAGTAGAATATGTAAATAATATGTACAAAAAGTGCTAGAGGCAATGTTGTGAGTACATAAGTGCTATGGTTATAATTGGGAGGATATGACCTGAAGAGGAAAAAAAAGTTAATTGGGGAATGCCTCTTGGAAGAGATAGGATTTATGGAGAGCTTTGAAGATGGGGAGAGTTGTGGTCTGGCAGATTTGAAAGAGGAGGCAGCTCCAGGCAGGAGGAAGCTTTTGAGCATGGGTTCAGATGCAGGAGAGTTAAGATTGAGACCCACTGATCTTGAAAGGAATGAAGTGTGTGAACTGAGGTGTAGTGGAAAAGTAAGAGGGAGAGAGCTGAAGGAGTGCCTAAAAGGAAAAGGTCAGGATTTTCTGCCTGATGCTGGGAAGAATGGGCAAACATTATAGGTTTTTGAGGAGACAGGTGTGTGCCTAATATTTTGGGAGAATAACCTGGGAAGAATGGACTGGTGAAGGGGGAGCCTAGGAGCCGGGAGATGAGTAAGGAGGTTGCTAGAGTAGACTAGTGGGAAATGTCAGGTGTAGAACTGCCATTGTGTGGGAAATCAGGGTCAGGTAGAAGTAAAGGAGAGGCAGAGATTCAGGCCTGCAACCACTCCTCCCTTACCTCCAGTTCCACCCTTGGTGGTAAATATATGGAATCCTGCTTCCTGAGAGGTTGGGGAATCTTCTAATGACCCCACCCAGTCCTGTCAGAATGATCTGTGGTAATTTGGGGGGCTCCAGGGACCCTGCTCTAGCTTGCAAGCACCTCAGAAGGGTTAATAATGATAATTATGGTATTGAAGCAATGTGTGCCAGGCACTGTACTAAGCACTGGGGAGGATACAAGCGAATTGGGTTGGACACAGCCCCTATCCCACATGGGGCTCACAGTCTCATACCCCATTTTACAGATGAGGTAAGAGAAGCACAGAGAAGTGAAGCAATTTGCCCAAGTTCACAGAGCAGCAAGTGGTGGATCTGGGGTTAGAACCCACGATCTTCTGACTCCCAGGCCTGTCCACGACTGGAATGGAGTAGGGTGCCAAAACCAGGAATTAGTTCAGATTTCCCTGGGGTCACCTGCAGGGCATAACAGGCTTCACAGCTGCCTCAAACCTCCTCTAGGTCTATGGTATCCTAAGTCATTCTGTGGCATGGATGGACCCTCTGTCCAGGCAGCTATCCTTCCTAGCAATGTAGCCTAAAACCATTATGTTTCTAGGAAGCAGACTGGAGAGCAGAGTGCTGTCTATCTGTTTGAGTCAGGGAATTGGAAAGGGCGTGTAATGGCTGATGGCCCTTTCCCCATGGTTCATGGGGCATGCTATAGCACCTTCTGGGCACACAACCAAAGAATAGGGCTAGATGTGAGTAGTTTATCTGGTGTATTCATTTGTCAATGTTTGTACAGCTGTCTGTGCGTCTGAATGGTTTTTATACACTTGCCTGTTTCAATATTGCCCTTTTAGGTTATAAGTACATATGGACAGAAACAGGTCTGTTTAATTTAGGACAATGCTCAGTACTCTGATTAACTGGCAACTCTATATAATTATATTAGCTCCTAATAGAGTTAAGAATATTATTCCACAAACCTTTTTTTGGAGCAGTGCTGGTTTAAATAAACTTGGTAAGTTGTCGGAGAAAGGGGCAACCCAAGGCTTTTTTGATGATTCTGAACACTGCATCCGTTCAATCCTCTATGGAGAAAAATTCCAGCTTTAAATGTGTGCCTTTTGGAATAGCACCACGACCCTGAGGGTGAATGACCACCTGAGGGGATAGTACTCTATGGATCATCTACTTCTCCTAGGCTGACATTAATCTCCAAGGAGTGTCTTGTGCCTTGATTATTAATACTTAGTAACATTTTTGTGGATGTATCCAGGATGTTTATAGACTTTGGGGGCAGATAGACCTGGGGTGGGAGGAGAGAAGACTTTTTTAATAGCACCATTTTAGTGTATTAAGATAACTGTGCACTTCCTATGATTTTTAGTTTTGATGAGTATTTTTTGTCATGAATACATAATCCATTATTTAAAACTTCTGAATCCTTTGTTGTGAAAGCAAAGCACCTGTCAACAATCCCGAGATCTCATCTTTTTCAGCCATTGAATGTGTAATTTTCCAAATTTTTTATCTCTTTATGTATTGACATTTTAGTAATATCATACAAGGAAATCTTTTATTTGTTAGAAATCCAGCAAAACATTATTTTAGGAGTATTTGAAATGGTCAAAGAACAATGTGGTCATTATCTGCTATGTTCAGGGAGAAAAAGAAAATATCTGTTTTTCTCATGTTTGTTGTTTACTTACAACAATGTTTTATGTACTTAGTTACAATATCGACATTATAAAGACTTTTATTCTTTTAAAAATATTTTCCTTCTTTGATCAGTATCTAGGCATTTGGAAAATAGATAACTCTCTGCTTCCAACCTGTCTTTAATGACTTACAAAATAGAATTAGAGACATACATGTGATCTTTGGGTTAATGAGCTTGAACTATTTTTTTTTAATTTCTTCATAGTACCTTCATCAATAAAATTTTAAAAAATCCCACAGCTAATTGTATTTCCAAAGAAGCAGGAAAAAATGTTCACGTCTGCTACTCCTTATCTTTCTCCTTTTTCCTGAAAATGTTTGAATGAGATACATAGGGTATCGCATTTCTTATAAGAAAGTATTGTTTTTCAAAATAATTGATCATATTTTTACTGACTTAATGAACCTGATTCTCAAGGGCTCAAATTATCATCAAAAATGAGGTATTAAGGAAGTGCATCAGTTCTTTCAGGTCACTAGAGTACCTAAGTGTATTAGGACTAAGAATTATTGGCTAACTGGTATCCAAGTGGCCTGGAGCAAACATTGGGTTGGACAGAGTCCAATACTAGAATTTATTTTAAAGTAAATCTCATCTATAAAACCAATAAGTGAGCTTACAGTAATTTTGAATTCCAAAACATTTCAAGCATGGCACATACAAATTTTACCAGAGGACCCAGGAATTTAATATATGCCACTTAGCAATGGACTCTAGTCTTCCATTTGAAAGCAGTGTTTTTTGAACCCCTAGTTCATCACAGGTAATTAACTCATTTCATAGTAATGCTGCAAATTTAATTTCTAGAAAAACTTGCATTTGTTCCTAGTAATTCATAGCAAATCCTATCAAATTATTGTAATTTCTAGATATGGGAAATCACTTTAAAATGCAGTGAAAGTGTCATGGCCAATAATTTTGCAACAACTGGTTTCAAAATTATCTGTTGTTCCTTTAGGAAATGTATGGGACATTTTTTAACCCCTTTTACAGTGTAAATTAATTGAATTCCCAGGTTGGGGAAATAATAGATCATATTTTGGAGGTTAGTGTTAGAAACACTGAAGTGGTCTAGAAACACTTGATATCTACCAAACTTGATGAAACCTTCAAAAGGTTAAATTAATTTTATTTCTAATTTATCTAAAGTCGATTGTCACTTTTTTAAAAGTCATTGCTTCCACATGCTTGTTTTCATTTCATGCTTTGGGTAGAACACTAATAATTGGGGAGCATCCTTCTACCAATGTACATCTGGCTGGATACATTGTAATGGGGTCTTGGTAGAAATTCTTTTGCCTGTGCCTGTACCATTGGACCTAGAGTTAGCACTACAATCAATCAATTAATGGTGTTTATTTGATTTTTTTTAATGCTATTAAGCATTTGCTGTATGTCAGGCACTTTCCTAAGCACTGGGGTAGATAAACGATCGGATTGGACACAGTCCCTGTCCCACATAAGGCTCATGGCCATATCCCTCATTTTCCAGATGAAATAACTCAGATACAGAGAAGTTAAGTAACTTTCCCAAGGTCACACAGCAGACAAGTAGCACAGCCAAGATTAGAACCCATAACCTCTGACTCCCAGACCGATTCTGTTTCCATTAGGTTATGCTGCTTCACATTTATTGAATGCTTACTATGTGCAGGGTACTGTGCTAAGTACTTGGTAGAGTACAACACAACAACGTAGGTAGACACCTTCCCTGTCAGTTGTGTACGTAATTGCTGTAGGGCTGAGGGTAGGTTGAATAAAAAGTGCTTAAAGGGTACAGGTTCAAGTGACCAGAATGGAAAGGGAGTAGGGGAAAATAAAGACTTGATTGGGGAAGGCCTCTTGGATGAGATGTCATTTTGGTAAGGCATTCAAAGTGGGGAGAGTGGTGGTCTGTTAGATATGAAGGGGTAGGGAGTTCCATGCTAGAGAGAGAGATGTGGCCAAGGGGTTGGTGGTGAGATAGACAAGATCAAGATACAGTGAGTAGGTTGGCATTAGAGGAGTGAATGCCACTGCAAGTTTCATTTTGGTACAGAAACAAACATAACAAAATATGAAGTGCAGAAGGTATTTGAAACCACAAATAAAACAGGCAGATATTTGGAAGCTGTAGCAGAAAGGCTAATGTTCTATGTAGAGCACTCTACTACTGTTTGTCTACAAAATACTATCTTTAAGTGTTCTAATATGTTGCTATTTGCAGCACTTAGTGCCATTTTCAAATTAATTTTTTTGTTTATATTTGGAATAAAACTAAACCTCTTGGATTTAACTACCCAGTCCTGCTCCACTCCAATGGAGTACCTTCATTTATAATAATAATGATGGTATTTAAGTGCTTACTATGTGCCGAGCACTGTTTTAAACGCTGGATAATTTGATTGGAACCTTCAATTCAGACACATGAGCAAAGGATTAGAAAATAAGATATAAGAGAAAATGCTAAGGGAATTAGAATTAACTAGACTGAAGAAGAAAATAAGGTGCGATAAAATACATTAAGATGTTGAATTATTGGGACATGGATGGATAGTTAAAATCTACAGCTAATCCCAATAATTCCTTAGAGCATTGTAGACATACCCCAGTCTGATCACACCCACAGTACATGCACCCTGGGGCAATGTCTAGCAATATTTTCTGACTTACCTAATAGCACATATGCCCAGCCACCAACTTACATCTAATCACTGTTGATAGGTCAGTTCCCATGCCCCCTCCCCTTCTTTGACCTCCCTATTAATGCAGTGCTGTGCACACAGTAAGCACTCAATAAATAATATTGATTGTTGTTCCCAACAGCTCTGCTGCCACATCATTCCAGTCTCTTCATCCCCCTTTCCTTTCCAGGATTTTTTTTCTTTGCTTGAACTTTAATTCTAGTAACAACTGTTGCTGCTCCTGCTGTTGTCAGGGCCACCACATTACCCATCCCATGCCATCCTGGTCCATATCTCTCCTCATTCCTGTGGTTTTGGTTGATGGAGAGGCAGAGGTTACTAGGCGGTAAGAGAAAGGGGGACTGGTGGTAAACTCTGTGCCTGCAGCAGCAGCTGTTATTATTATGATAAAAGTCCAAACAAAGAATTATATTGGCAAATGTGAACAGGGCAGGAGGTTGTAGAGAGGGGGGTCTGAGGGGTGGGAAAGCCACTGGGAATGGACAAGGGGAGGAAGGATCCACCTGTAGATCTTGAAGTCACTCTGGGATCATTCTACAACAGATCTTAACTAATTGCATTTAAGTCTATGGGGATAAATCCTTCATGATAGAACCATGTTTTCAAGGAACACGACCCAGTTGTACTGTAGGGCATGCCCGTAATTTCAAATTCTCTAACAAAACCTTTTGCTTGGATTACTATTCAGTAGAAGACTTGACTGATTTGATTTTCCTTATTTATTCTTCATTTTACTAATTCTTTGGTGAAGATACTAACACAAATGAAATAACCTAAAGCTGGCAGCAAGAGGAGAAAAAGAATAGTG
Organism: Ornithorhynchus anatinus; assembly: GCF_004115215.2. Lineage (NCBI taxonomy): Eukaryota > Metazoa > Chordata > Mammalia > Monotremata > Ornithorhynchidae > Ornithorhynchus > Ornithorhynchus anatinus. The sequence goes on along the minus strand of NC_041753.1, from coordinate 42,876,483 downwards.
GCGACAAAGATACGCTCCATCCCTAGTGAAGAGGGAATAAGAAGGAATGGGTGTAAATTGCCTCATGAGGGATTTTTAGGTTGGGGGGAAAAAATCAAAAAAAACCTTTTCTGTCATTGAGTATTACCTGTATTAGTTTTTCTGAAAAAATGTTCAGTCTACATCTCCCCACATCTCAAATATCTCTGATGGTTTGCCTGTCCACGTTTGCAACAAACTCATTACCATTGGCATTAAAGCACTTAATCACGTTGCCTCCTCGTATCTTATCTCAGTCATTTCCTACTGCAGCTCAGCACACTCACTTTGCTCCTCTAACAACAACCTACTCTCTGTAACTTGTTCTCGTTTATCCTGCCACTGAACCCTTGGCCGCTTTCTCCTTCTGGCCTTCAATTCCCTCCCACTTTATCTGATAGACCACCACTCTCTCCACCTTCAGAAACCTCCTGAAATCACATCTCCTCCAAAAGACCTTACCAGACTAAGCCCTGTATTTCCCCATCCATCCTCCTCTGTGTGTCGACTGTGATCTTGGTTGTGGACCCCTTAAGCACTTTAATACTTGCCTCAGCTCCACAATACTTATGTAAATATTTTTATACACTATCATTTCCCCTATCCCTGATCTATTTTAATAGCTGTCTCCTTGTGGGTAGGGATCATGTCTACCAATTCTTGAATTGTACTTTCCCAAGTGCTTAAGTATTGTGCTCTGCACAAAGTAGGCTCTTAATAAATCCCATTGACTGATTGGTTAAACACTGAAATGGATAACTGAGGAAAAACTGCATAATCTTCTCTTAGAAGATTTTTTAAAATGGGGTAAATTATCATCTTTTTAAAATTAACATAGCTATGATCCTGCCTAAAAGATCTCTCAAAAGTAATTTCATTCCCTGATTCCCCAAATTAGTTTTATATTATAGAAAGTCCTGGCACAAGAACAATCACTGGTTATCTACTTCATTTTACAGTAGTTTATGACTCAGATTTCAATGTATTTCAGCTGTGTGTTTTAATAACCCAATTGAGAAAATGACCAAGCTATCTGTGTAACCACTATTTTTGTAGAGTGGAAAAGGTCTTTTTGGTATGATTTACAGCATCTTGGCCTTGAGGGTTTAATCCATTCATTCTTCTTGCCTTGATTTCAGGAGTGTTTGGGGGCCAGAAGAATGTAACTCACAAGAAACTTAGATTATCCACAACTGATTATAGTTCATATGCTGTGGAAAAAACCTGCTGTTGGTTGCTTAATTTGAGCTGTGGTAGTGGTTGAAAGCCATAATACTTCCCAAATAGTACTTAGATCAACCTTTAGAGTGGGCATTTTACTATGTCGCCCAAAAGTGTGTAGCTTAGGAGTCATGCGTAACTCAAAGAAAATGATTTTAAATCATTGTGCTGACTTTAGGCAAATCAAATGAGAAATGTCTGCACAGATGGATTTGACTCATACTTGGCATTTCATATTCAAGACTCTACACAAAGATGTCAGTAATGATCAATGGGTGCTTATTTTAAAAGATGAATGGTCAAGTCCCAAATGGATGTTGGTTACCAAATGAGCAGAACAAGTACCATCCCCCAACATAGTCTCACAAACTGTGATGGGTCACTGCTGTTTGTGATCAATTTAACTCCTTCACTACCATGCACTTTAAGCCACCAACTTTACATTTTCTTTTTTCTGCTATTTCCTTTTGTCATTTTTTTAAATATTTCATGGTATTTGGTAAGCACTGATTTATGTGCCAGGCACTGTACTGAGCACTGGGTTAGTTTTCTCCCTCTCCATTACTCTCTGTGTGGGCTGTTTTCAGGAAATTGAACAGCTTCAGTTTTTCAGAAAGATGCATTCTGTTTGAATGCCGATGACGGTGCAATTTGTCACAATAAGAAGTAACATATCTGGTGTTTGACAGTGGGCTATTTTGTAAGTTGGGATATTTAGACTCAGAAATAAATATCAAGAATTTTACTCACCTGAAAAGTTTTGTACCAATGTCTGTGAACAATTGTCTATGCCTGCCACTTGTCAGCTGTGTGACTGTGGGCAAGTCACTTCACTTCTCTGTGCTTCAGTTACCTCATCTGTAAAATGGGGATTCAGACTGTGAGCCTCAGGTGGGACAACCTGATTACCCTGTATCCGCCCAGCTCTTAGAACAGTGCTCTGCACATAGTAAGCGCTTAACAAATTCCAACATTATTATTATATATCCACATATGTCTAACAAGAAAAGTAAATGAAATGAAAACTCTCCACGTTTGCTCTAAACACTCAGTGAATGTCATTACTTGAAAATATGTAAAGAAATAATGGGGTTTATCATTGATCTACTATGACAAATGTTTTGTTTTCCAACTGTTGTATGTAAGAGCCATGGAATTAAGGGATGAGAAATCCTGCATCTTCAAGTAAGCCCAAACTAGCATTTTTGCTGCAGTATATATTCCTCTGGTATTGTCTGATGTGTGTTGCATTATCTTCAAGAAAAAAAGTGTAGAAAAGACACAGTGATTTTAGCACTTCACTTTTGTCTTCATATATGCTGATATTTCTAGATAGGGATCATTGGTCCAGCTACTACATTAATCCAAGTACTTATCCTGCCCCTGATTATTGTATTGTTTTCTTACTGACCTCCCTGCCTCCTGTGTCTCCCAGTTCCAGACCAATACTTCACTCTGCTACTCGAATCATTTTTCTGAAAAACCATTCAATCCACACCTTTCCACTCCTCAAAAACCTTCAGAGGTTGTCCATCCACCTCCAAATCCTTGCCATAGGCTTTAAAGCATCAATCACCTTGTCCTTCCTATCTTACATTGCAAATCTCCTGCTAAAATCCAACCTGCACACTTCATTCCTCTAATGCCAACCCTACTCACTGTACCTCGATCTCATCTATCTCACTGCCGACCCCTCACCCACGTCTTGCCTCTGGCCTGGAACTTTCTCCCCCTTCATATCCGACAGTTACTCTCCCCACCTTCAAACCTTATTGAAATCATAGTTCCTCCAAGAGGCTTTTCCCGACTAAGCCCTAATTTCCTCTTCTCCCATTCCCTTCTGTATCCCCCTTGCATTTGAATTTATACTCTTTATTCACCCAAACCTCAGCCCCAAAGCACTTAGTACATATCCATAGTTTCTATTAATGTCCGTCTCCCTCTCTCTAGACGGCATGCTCCTTGTGGGCAGGAAATGTCTACCAACTCTGTTGTTCTCACGTGCTTAGTACAGGGCTTTGCACACAATAAGTGCTCAATACCATCCATTGATTGACAAATACTGGATGACTTGAACCTTTTAAGTGATTTTCTCCCTGCCTCAAAAACTGAAGCTCAAAACTGTATTCTGCTGGAGGGAAAATAAGTTATTTTAGCCCTGCAGGGATTTTTTACCAGAGAATCTTGGCACCAACTCAGGACCAAATTTGGGGCAGCTGAATTTTTGGCATCAACTGAAGAATGAACTTTGATTTCCTCAAAAACTGACCTTGGTAAAATGATAGAGGTCATTGAGGAGTAGTTTGTTTTGAACCACTAACACTAGAAAAATCTTAAGGGAAACATATGACCTTGTAAACTTGAATTCAAATCATTTTTCAGTTAAATAATAGACTCTTTTCAGTTATGACATTTTATTATGATAGTTTTATCTGAAACTACATTCCCAGATCTAATTTTAGAAAACAGAAGTGAAAACTGTTATTTCCAATATAATTTGAAGATGATTCCTTCATTAGTTATCTTGCAGAATTTTGGGTGATTTTATGTAATGCTGACAATTTATGTGCATACTTGCCTCTACTGCATTATCATTCCCTGCTCACGCTGATTTTCGATGAGGAAATAAAAGATCATTCTAGTAAGCAGTTCTAGTGGTGCACAATGTGGTAAGAATAGGAGAAGGGTAAGAATATGAAAATGCTGCAGATACAGTTTTACTTTGGGGAAAGAGTTTCTGCACTGAAATGTGTGACTGAAGTAGACAAGAGAATGGGAGTTAGCATAATTCACTGTCTACTGAATGCAGCACTTGGAAGGGGTACACGATACAGGTGTGCATCACCTTAGGTGTGTTTGACTGGATTATAGCCATCCCTGGGTGCCCTATCTGATCATCCTCCACCCTGTTGAAGGGGTTGATTTACAACATGCTTATGAGCCAAGTCCTCTGGTTCCTGGAGAAGGGATCCAATTAGAAGATCTGCCAAACCTCTGATGCAGTGAAATCATAGTGGGATGCAGAGACTGAGAGAGAGAATGTCTCTGAAAACTCAAAATCAGTATCCTTCCCTGCAAGCCTCACATAGCTGTGTCCTGGCTCTTCCAGGTGGGGGTGAGGAGAAGAGGGAGGTCATGCCTGCTTTCCCAGCCCCAGAGAGAGAAAGCAGAAGAAAAACTGAAAAAGCTGTGTCCCAGCTCCAGGGGGCAGAGATGAGGTGGGGGTGGGAGGGATTCAGACGGGATGATATCAGTAAAGGAGAATATAGAAGCAGCTGCAGGATGGGGAAGAACCAGGGTCCCTGGAATGTCCCATGACCTTCTTTGCTGGCTCATTCCCCTCGTCACTAGACCTGCAACTATCGTAGTTTAAATCATTTGGACAGTGATGAGGTGTTGAGATGCTGCTACAGCTTGCCCGCTCATCTTGGAGGACTTGGCCAGCTGAACGGATCATAGTTCAAAATGATCTTTTGTAGAACACACTGAAATGCAAGTGAAGTAAGGGATGCAGCCTCAAGTGTCCCCTTTCCTTTATCTCCTCCTTCCTTCCCTTTGTTCTACTCTTTTTCTGTTGCTCTCTGTATTGCTAGACTTCATAATAATAATGATAGTATTTGTTAAGCACTTACTATATGCCAAGCACTATTCTAAGCGCTGGGGGAGATAGGTCATCGGGTTGTCCCATGTGGGGCTCTGTCTTAATCTCCATTTTACAGATGAGGTAACTGAGGCACAGAGAAGTGAAGTGACTTGCCCAAAGTCACACAGCTGACAAGTGTCATAGCTGGGATTTGAACCCACGACCTCTGACTCCAAAACCTGTGCTCTTTCCACTAAGCCACCCTGTATCTCTGCTTAATACTTATATGACCCTGTATAAAAGTTCCTTCCCGATTTTGGTGTTGCAAAATTAGAGAAAATTAAGCAGCATGGTCTAGTGGATAGAACCTGGCCTGGGAGTCAAAGGGACCTGGGTTATAATCCTGGTTACTCCACTCGTTTGCTGTGTGATCTTGGGCAAGTCACTTTGCTTCTCTGTGCCTCCCACTTTAGCTGTAAAATGGGGATTGTGAGCCCTATGTGGGACTTGGACTGTGTCCATCCTGATTAACTTATTTATACCTCAGTGCTTAGTACAATGCCTAGCGTATGGTAAGCACTTAAATACCATGAAAAAGTGGGACATTTGTGAGAGTAAATATATTAGTATGATCGATCATTTTTTTTCTTTAACCACCAAATTGATTTTCTACTTAATGAAAGCATACTGTTTGAACATACTGAGCTTCAGCTATCCATTCCCTTGATAATATTTTATGTGCAGTTAAAATTGACCAACTGGATACCTAGTTAATAATAATAATAATGATGTTGGTATTTGTTAAGCGCTTACTATGTGCCGAGCACTGTTCTAAGCGCTGGGGTAGACACAGGGGAATCAGGTTGTCCCACGTGGGGCTCACAGTCTTAATCCCCATTTTACAGATGAGGTAACTGAAGCACCGAGAAGTTAAGTGACTTGCCCAAAGTCACACAGCTGACATTGCATGGACAGACATACTTATGCCTATTGGCCATTTCTGATTTTGATGCATATTTTGTCCTTGACTGAAAGACTTCTCAAGGTATGTAAGAGTTTGAATTATTTATGGTAGTGAGGGATACATTCATCCATATCTAGCATTCTGGTGATATGCAAAGCAATATATCAATCATATTTATTGAGCTCTTCAAGTGTGCAGAGCAGTGTACTAAGTGCTTAGGAGAGAACAGTATAACAGGGTTGGTAGACATGTTCCTTCCCCACAATAAGCTTACAGTCGAGAGGGGCAGACATTAATATGAATAAATTACAGATATGTACTTAAATGTTGTAGAACTGAGATGAGGGGGAGGTGGGTTGAATGAAGGGAGCAAATCAGGGTGATGCAGAAGGGAGTGGGAGAAGAGAAAATGAGGGCTTAGGGGAGGCCTTTTGGAGGAGATGCGACTTCAATAAGACTTTGAAGGTGGGGAGAGTAAATGTCTGTTGGGTATGAAGACGGAGGAGGTTCAAGGCCAGTGGGAGGACATAAACAAGAGGTTGGTGGTAAAATGGATAAGCTCAAGGGACAGTGAGTAGGTTGGCATTAGAGGAGTATAGTATGCAGGCTGGGCTGGGAGAGCAGCAAGGTTAGGTAGGTGGGGGGCAAGGTGATTAAGTGCTTTAAAGCCAATGGTAAGGAGTTTTTGTTTGATGTGGATCTGGATGGGCATCCACTGGAGGTTCTTGAGGAGTGGAGGAGAATGGACTGAATGCTTTTGTTGAGAAATGATTGGGGCAGCAGAGTGAAGTATGGACTGGAGTGGGGAGGCAGGAGGCAGGGAGATGAGCAAGTAGGCAGGTACAATAATCAAGGTGGGTTAGGATAAGTGCCTGGATTAACGTTCTAATAGTTTGGAAGGAGAGAAAAGGGTGGATTTTGGCAAAGTTGTGAAGATTGAACAGACAGGGTTCAGGGATTGAATATGAGGGTTGACTGAGATAGAAAATCTAGATAGAGATTTGGTTGTGGTCTCTGTTGCCAATGATATTCCTCCTACAAAAGCAGCTTGTGGAGGTATTCATATCACTTTGGTGCATTCTTCTGTTGGATGAACTGAAAGGAGACACCCATACAAAGCAGAATGAAGCACATCACAATGCCACACACAACAGCAGACTCTTAGGAGACTGCTGCAGCAGACAGACCAGCCTGGAGGGCAGCCATTAGAAGAGTTGCTCCTCTTGATAGATACTAAGAGGCAGGCTCAGAAATAGACAAGACCCTATATGAGACAAACCCATCGGTGCAGAAATGATCCATCTTTATAGTCAAATGCTGTATAAGAGATCCTATAGCTAGCCTTATTGCTAACTCTATTCTTAACCATAAGCTTATCTATCTTCACCTTGGGACAATTAAGGTTGCTGGAGTTCTGCAGGCTATTTTTAACCTGCCAACTTTCTGTTTGTGATGACTCTCGGTTGGCTGGCACTTGAATTGCAACGTTTTGTTGGTCTGTGGGAATGTGGTATGCAGCTGTTCCTGTAGGTTAAATTTGATCTGTGTTTGTGTTCTCAAAATATTTCTTTATAATCATTCAACTTGTGTCAAAGTTACTAACTGGAACAAGTGCTGTCCTATCTGAAATAAAAGCTAGAATGCGGTCCATTTCATGCTGCTTTGCTGAATTAAATTTTCTTTTCTAAAGCTATTCATGTCCTAGATCAGTGAATCTCAGATGATAGAGAGATCAACATAGAGACTAAACTGTACAAACGGAAAAACAGTGTGAGAGTCATGGCAAGTGTATTGTAAAATACCATGAATGCTTCATGGATTCCAGATAGATTTTCATTGTTCCCCTTAATGCAGTGGCTGTATATGTGGCCTCAGCAAAAGTTTCTTTGTAAACTACAACTTGATATATATCAATAAAATATAACAAGAGTAGCACTCAAACAAATAAGTTGAGTATTCACTTAAGACACATATGCGTGTTGTGTCTCCCAAGCAGGGTAGGATAGTGTTTCACCCTTTAGTTCCATTGTAAATGTACGAATAGTTTTTGAAAGCATGGACTCCAAACAGGGTGAAATTAAGAGAAATACCCTATCAGGTTTAGGTATTGTAAGTCATAGAGTCATATGAAACCACCTAATCCCCTGTGCCTTCAGTGGACCTTTAGAACCTTTCCATTTTACAATATTTAAATCCACTGAGGTCAGTTGAGATCTGGCTGAGATCTGAATTCTGGCTTTACCTCTGATATACTGGATTTTGCAAGTTGACCTTATTACCATTTTACTACCATTCAATATTCTAAATATATACTGCAAGCACTTGGATGAAGCATAGGTCGTTAAGTGCTCTTCATTCATTGTTTTTAAAGAGTTTAAATATACACTACCCATTTCACCTAGCTTTACTGATATGTGATGTGTAAAATGTTTTGTTTTTCTAGATTAAGTATCTATTGGCTAAGGATCAGTTTCCAGTGAGATTCAGCCCGGTGCCAGAGCCACTACAACACAATCCTCTGGTTGTCACAATTTGTTTGCTAGCCACCTGCAATTGCTTTTAAAATAATTTAATATGATTGCCTTTTGGCTTCTCAGAAGTTTATAGGATTCAGCAAAACATTTATATGTAGCTTTAATCCATTCACTAAAACCAAATGCCTAATTTTCACATACTTATACTTATCATCATATAGATTTATTGGTCTCATGTGCTGTTTAGAGCATTCTTAGACACCATCGATGGTGAAATTTATCTCTGAGTGCATGTGTGGCTGAAAAGGATAATGCAGGGCCCACAGTCCCGGCCATGATATGCACACAAAAAGACTGTCCCTTGTTGTGTTGTCATGTTTGATTTTTCCAGCTCCTGGTGCTGTTTCCTGTTTTACCTCCCTGTCTCTTGTTCCTTACAAAACTTCTGTTCAAAAAGAGCGACTCCTTTCTTTGTTTCTTGGTTATTTTCTCAGGAACCCACCCCTAAACCTGGCAATGGCACCTTTAAGGTCTCATACCCCCTTCTGCCATCAATGAGACCTGACCTCATTTTGAATGACACTGCATGCCCTGTGTGCATGTCTTTTTCTCTCCCTCCCTCCCTCCCTCTCTCTCTCCCTTCCTCTCTCCCTCTCCCCCCTTCTCTCCCTCCCTCCCTCTCTCCCTTCCTCTCTCCCTCCCTCCCTCTCTCCCTTCCTCTCTCCCTCTCCCCCCGTCTCCCTCTCCCCCCGTCTCCCTCTCCCCCCGTCTCCCTCTCCCCCCGTCTCCCTCTCCCCCCGTCTCCCTCTCCCCCCGTCTCCCTCTCCCCCCGTCTCCCTCTCCCCCCGTCTCCCTCTCCCCCCGTCTCTCTCTCCTTCTCTCCTTCCTTCTTTTCCCCCTCTCTCTCCCTCTCTCTCTCTCTCTCTCTCTCTCCCCCTCTCCCCTCCCCCCCACCCCTGGCAACTGCAGGGTTGACACCATCTCTCCCCCACCATTTTTCATCTTCACAGCATTCAATGCCTCAGTCATTTGTCTCTACTCCCAGTGTGTCTTCTAGAGGTTACTAGCTAAATCATCTTTGAATATGAGTAATTTTTTGATTCTCTTTTCTCCCTCCTATTTTCATTACACTGATCCATACACATAGGAAGACATGCAAGTAGTACCATTAACATGTATGGATCCGTAGAGCTGTTGTTGGGAATCCTCCTGTCATCCATTTACCTGATAGGATGTTGTGAAATGAAGAGCACTGATTGACTTTGAGGGAAGGGATTGTTTCTACCAACTCTATTGTACTTTCCTGAGTGCCCAGAACTGTATTCCACCCACAGTATGTGCTCTATTAGTACCATTTATTGATTGATTATTTTTCGTGATCCTGTTGTCACTCCTTAATAATAAATTATTGCATATGTGTTATTGGTGGAACTACTATAGGAGTCAAATATGTTGCCTGTGGTAAGTTCGGGTCTCATACTTTATAAAGGAGATTAGGTGCTACAGTTGTCATGCATATTTTTGTTTTAGCCTAAATCTCGATCATATATGTTGTGTCGTGCTGTGGACTGAAGCTGAAGAGTTGCCAACATGATTGTTGCACTCAAGCGTACAGTCTAGTGGAAAAGACAAACACCTAAGGAAATTACAGATGGGAGTAATTAATAAAGTATGAGATAGCTTCATAAGTGCAATGGGAGGTTGTACTGGGGGTTTATTGCAAAGCACAAAAGCCAAGAAATCAGGGGGGTTGGGTTCGAGTCCTAGCTCTGCCACTGGCCTGCTGTGTGACCTTGGGTAAATCACTTAACTTCTGTGTCTGTTACCACATCAGTAAAATGGGAATAAGATGTCTTATCTCCCTACATCTTAGTTTGTGTGCTCCTTGTAAGGTTGGGAACTGTTTCAAATCTCAATGTATTGCATCTAACCCAGGGCTTAGCACATTGTTTGGCACATAATAAGCTCCTAATAAATGCCATCATTATCACTGTGAGTATCTCCAGTACTTAGATGGCACAAAAGTGCTGGTGCTCTAGTTTGGGGCTATATGGAAAATGTCAAGGTTATTGGCTTAAGAGACAGGGAAGGTGGCAATGTCATGTCTGGCTAAATATAGGTGGAGGAGAGTATTTCAATCTGGTATTTATTGTCTATGTACTTGGATCTGTGATGTTTGGGCATTTGATATTCACCCACCCTCAACCCTGCAGCACTTATGTGCATACCTGTAAATTATATATTATTATTTAAAGTCTATCTTCCCCTAGACTGTAAGCTCATAGTAGACAGGGAATGTGTCTGCCAACTTTAGGTGTATTCATTTGGTCATTCAATTGTATTTATTGAGCGCTTACTGTGTGCAGAGCACTATACTAAGCACTTGGAAAGTACAGTTCAGCAACAGATAGAGACAATCCCTAATAATAATTATGGTATTTGTTAAGCGCTTACTATGTGCAGAGCACTGTTCTAAGCTCTGGGGTAGATGCAGGGTAATCAGATTGTCCCATGTGGGGCTCACATTTTTTAATCCCCATTTTTACAGATGAGGTAAGTGAGGCCCAGAGAAATTAAGTGACTTGCGCAAGGTCACAGCAGACAAGTGGCGGAGTTGGGATTAGAACCCACGACCTCTGACTGCCAAGCCCGTGCTCTTTCCACTAAGCCATGCTGCTTCTCTTACCCAAGCCAACAACGGGCTCACAGTCTAGAAGGCAGGGAGACAGGTGTCAAAACAAGTAGACAGTGCTGTGCACACAGTAAGTGCTCAATAAATACCATTGATATGTGCACAGCTCTGAACCAAGCACTTGGAAGAGTACAATACACTAGAATTGGTAGACCTGAACCTTGCCCATAAGGTGCTGTAGCTTTGCCATTCTTTGTGGTTCTGGCAGTGGAGACTTCATCTAATGTTAGTGTGAGCCATGTCTTCACAGGTTGGCATACCAGCTATTCTCTTGTAGAGTGTTACCTTCAGTGCCATGTGCCAAAGTGGCAGAGTGCCGGTCTAGAAGCTGGGGGACCCGGGTTCAAGTCCAAGCTGTGCTTTTAGCCTGATGTGTGACCATGGGTGAATCATTTAACTTCTCTGTACCTCAGTTTCCCCATCTGTAAAATGGGGATAGTAATACCTGCCTTGTCTCTGTACCTCACCATTGTTGTGAGGGTTGAAATTCACTAATGTGAGATTGCTTTGGTAATAAAAGCACTTTGGAAAACCTAGGTATTATTATTCGGAAGCAGCGTGGCCTAGTGGCAAGAGTGCGGGCTTGAGAGTCAGACGTTCTTAATCCCAGCTCTACCACTTGTCTGTGTGACCTTGGGCAAGTCACTTAACTTCTCTGTTCCTCATTTACCTCATCTGTAAAATGGGGATTAAGAATGTGAGCCCCATGTGGGACAGAGACTGTCCAACCTGATTACCTTGTATCTACCCCAATGCTTAGAACAGTGCTTGGCACATAGTAAGTGCTTAACAAATACCATTATTATTATTATTGAGTCATCAAAGTACTTATCATCATTTGCCTTGGGAATGGAGCCATTTCTACTCTTCAGTGGTGTGGTGGTATATGAGAGCCTGTATTCACTCTTCAGTAATGCATAGAAGTCCTTGGTTTGGTTTCAGTCAGCAGAGCTGTTATGTCTTCAACTTTGGCATCTCTTTGCTTTTTCTGCATTTTGTGGTTTAGACTTAGATAAGCATCCCTTGTCAGGGCAGGGAAGATCTGCAAGACATTGTTGGAAGGGATTGTTTTGCTTCAATTAACTCCTTGGCCTCAGAATCATCAGACCAGACCTTATGTTTGCTTCTGGAAGCACCCACAATGGTAAAGCTTTCCTGGTAGAAATTATTCCTTAAAAGCAGCTGATGGTTGGCTGTGTTGATAGAGGCAGATAGGGTTTCTCATTCTAAAAAGGGTTATTTTTCTGTGAAAATTCATTGTGTGTTGCTTCATTTTTAAAAAATGGTATTTAAGTGTTTACTATGGGTCAAATACTGTGTTAAGCACTAGGGTAGATTCAAGATAATCAGGTTGCAGACAGTCCCTGCCCCACATGGGGCTCACAGTCCTAATCCCTCTATTACAGGTGAGATAACTGAGGTAAAGAGAAGCTAAGTGACTTGCCCAAGGTCACACAGCAGACAAGGAGTGAAGTGGGATTAGAACCCAGATCCTCTGACTCCCAGGCCAGTTCGCTTTCCATTAGCTCATACTGCTTCGAGCTCCACATCTTTGGTCTTCAGTCACCTGGGTAGTTTGGATGCCTCTTTGTGATATTTTGGCTTTATCAAGAGTCAAAGTTAAAAATGTTAGCGGATGGTCAGTCCACACCTAACAGCAGTAATATGAACATCCTTCAGGTCTCCTCTGACAGGTGGTGGTATATTCAAGAAGGTTTCCAGTGCTGGGATTTTGTGTGCATCCAAGGTCATTTTCTTTGATTCAGAAAACAAAAAAAAAAAACTGTTGGGCATTACCAGCTGATTGACACCTTCACTGTTTAATTTTCCAATCCCATGTGGTCCAGTGCATTTTCTCCACATTTCTGCATCACTGCCCTTATCTGTATTGGGAACTTCCATGACAATCAGACTACTCTAATGAGTTTATCCAGATCCTTGTAGACTCTTCCTCCTTACTGGGGTCAGGGTGAGAACATAGTAGTTTTATTTTAAAATTAAGCATGATATAGTTTTTCAGTTTTTGATGTAAACTACTGATAGTGAACTAATCTCATCAATATAACATTTATTGCTGGGTCATTTTAACTCATGCTTCTATTTCATATATTTTTGAACAACTTAAAAATAAGTATCTATCGTTATTCATCCCTTCCTCGGTCCCCCAGCACTTATGTACAGGTCTGTAATTTATATTAATTACCGAGTCACCTTCTAGGCTGTGAGCTTGTTGTGGTGGACAGGAAGTGTGTCTACCAACTTTGTTGTACTCTGAAGTCTTAGTACAGTGGTCCGCACATAGTAAGCGCTCAATAAATATTATTGATTTTAATTGAGTGATACTTCCCGACTGCATGAGCAACATCCATGAGTCTATTTTTACTCTGCCCTTCATAGGTACATCTTCATAGGAACCAGCCAATGACTTTTCCAAAGTATGTGAAATAAAGTGTCTATGACCTGGTGAGATGTGCATTGAAATTCAAATGAGCTTTTTCAGGCCCTGGTAAAACTGACAGGAAGGTTGAGCACATGAAACAGCAGGCAGAAGGCCACAGGGTAGAAGTAGTCTGAGGCATCTCTCTCCCTACATCCAGCCTGGAGTACTGAGCAAATGCACCCTTCATTTATTCATTCAATCCTATTTATTGAGCACTTACTGTGTGCAGAGCACTGTATTAAAGCAGTTGGTAGAGTACAATGCCACAATAAACAGACACATTCCCTGCCCACAGGAAGAATAGAGAGCTTAGGAGGGACGCCAGCGAGAGAGAGAACAGGAAAGCCCAGAAACTGAAACTGCTGTCACTATGCCCCTGTTCAACTTTCCACAGCCTGGAAGTGACAGTAACAGCGATTTCTCCACTTGCCCCCCTGCTGCTTTTCTCCATGCTTTTATTCCCCTGTATCCGTCCTCTCCCATTATGACTGTCTCTGTGCCCTGGATCTGTCCCCGTTCCCCTCTGCCCTTAGCCCGGGGAGAAGTATGGGCAGTTCCACTAGCTATTAATAAGGATCTATTGTGGATGGCACAGAATAGAGTAACAATCAGAGCATTTTTGAAGAACCATGTTGAGTAGTTGAATAGAAATGAACTCTAGGGAAAGAAATTAAACTTTGTAGGCAGAAAGAAAGGGCATTATGAACTCATTTATGGGTAATGAAAAGGGACACGTTGCCATGGATATTTGGAATCACAAGTTCCGTAAAACCCTGAAATTGACTAATGCTTTTTTTCTAACCTAGTTTCAGTGATTCAGATGGAGAGGAATGCAGCAAAAACTTTGATTTAAAAAACAAAAAAGATTCTCCTCAGAAGTCTTAAATTCATGTAGATGAATATATTTGATGGCATTTTCCAAGATTTTACATTGCAGAAAAGTAATGATTTCAGTCTCTTTGATGAAATTCAGCTAATTATGGAAGCTTGCCAGGTGGTTCTCCTGGTTATTGCTTACCTCATCCCAAAGTGTACTTCCAGAATTCTGGAAGCAGCATAGCCTGTGGGAAGAGCACAGGCCTGGGAATCAGAGGACCTGGGTTTTAATCATGTCTCTGCCACTTGCTTGCTGTGTGATGTTTTGGGCAAGTCACAACTTCTCTGTGTCTGTTTCCTCATATGTAAAGTGGGGATTCATTCCTGATCTTCCTCCTACTTAGACTGTGAGCTCCATGTGGGACTTGTCCAAACAGATTAACTTGTATATATCCCAGTGCTTAGAACAGTGAGTGACACATAGTAAGCGCTTTACAAATACCATAAAAAGTAATTATTTTTCTTTTAAAATTCAGATTTTGCAACCATTGGATCGGTGTTGTGTTGATCTGTCTTAACAGCTAATTTACAGCACAATATATGTGTGCACATTTCGTGCTTGCACATATTAGGATATGGATTGTTCAGATATAAAAACATATAATTTGTTTTTAATATTAGAAATTTAAATTTGAGCTTAGTTGAGCATTTTTGACAATTGATTCACCTACAGATAAGCATGGTAAGTGTTTCTTGGGTAATATCTTTACTTTTTAGCATTGCAGTTGATGAAAATGAGTAAATGAACACCCAGCATTATAGTAATCTGTTGGCATGCACTAGAAATTGATGTACTAATTATAAGGGTAGAATGACCTCATCATCCAACCAGTACCATTTATTGAGCACCTACCATGTGCACAGCACTGTATTAAGTATTTGGGGGACTAGAATCAAATTAATGGATATAAATGATGTCCTTAATGATGGTATTTAAGCGCTTACTATGTATCAAGCACTGTTCTAAGCGTTGGAGTAGATACAAGCTAATTAGGTTGGACACAGTCCCTGTCCCACATGGCACTCATTCTTAATTGCCATTTTACAGATGAGGGAACTGAGGCACAGAGAAGTGAAGTGACTTGACCAAGGTCACACAGCTGACAAGTGGCAGAGCCAGGATTAGAACCCAGGTCCCTCTGACTCCCAGATCGGTGCTCTCTCCACTAGGCCATGCTGCTTCCCAGGAGTTTACAATCTAGTGGGGGAGACAGTCACTTAAATATTATTCATTCATTCATTCAATAGTATTTATTGAGCGCTTACTATGTGCAGAGCACTGTACTAAGCGCTTGGGATGAACAAGTCGGCAACAGATAGAGACAGTCCCTGCCGTTTGACGGGCTTACAGTCTAATCAATATTACAAAAATATTACAAATGGGAAATGGTAAAAGAATATAAAGATATATATTATGGGCATGTGTGAGTACCCAAGTGTTTAAGAGGTTCAGAAGTGGTGATTTGAAGGGTAATCAAGTGGTAGATTAGAGATTAGATAGGGAAGACTTCCTGTTGAAAATGTGATTTCAGAAGGGCTTTGATGGGGAGAGCAAGGAAACTGCCATATATGAAGGGAGAGGGAGTTCCAGGCAGGAGGGAGGATGACTGCAAGAGATCAATAGCAAAGAAGAACAACGCACAGTGAGTAGATTAGCTTGTGAAGAGTGAAACTTGGGATCTGTGTTGTAGTGGAGGAAGAGTGGATAAGAAAGGGCAGAGAGAGCTGATGTGGTGCTTTAAAGCCATTGGTCAGTTTTTACTTGATGTAAAGAGAAATGGGCATCATTGGAGGTTTTTGAACAGTAGGGAGAGTGTAGAATGATTTTTTAGTAAAAATTATAATTGTATTAAGCATACTATGCACCAAGACCTCTGTACCAAGCACTGAGGTAATCAGGTAATCAAGGTAATCAGGTTGGACCCAGTCCATGGTGCCACATGGTGCTCATAGTCTTAAGTGGAGGGAGAACAGGTATTAAATTCCAATTTGACAGGTGAGGAAAATGAGACCCAGAAAAGTTGTGAGCTGCCCAAAGTCACACAGCAGGCAAGTAACAGAGCTGGGATTAGAACCCATGTCCTCTGGCTCCCAGGCTCATGCTCCTTCCTCTAGAGCACACTGCTTAGAAAAGTGATCTGGGAAGCAGAGTGAAGTTTGGATTGGAGACTGGGAGATCAGTAAGGAGGATGAAGTGGTAGTCAAGTTGGGATATGAGATGTGCCTGGACCAGTGTGGTGGGTCTTGGAATAGAGTGTAAGGAAAACACAACACATTTAAGGAGTTTGTGCTGGAATGGGAACGGGAAGATGGATGGGTGATAGCCAGGTACAAGTAGTGGGTTCCAGAGAATCTCCTTTTTTGATTGTCGTCCTACCTTTCTAACTGCTACTCAGTTGCCTTCTTATTGTTTAACTCTGGATGTCCCTCAGGCTTCAATTTTGGGTCCCCTATCTCACTTTGCACCCACTTGATTGGTGTCAATTTCCTTACATATTTTCTACTTCCACACCTATGTAGATAATTCTCAAATCTTTATCCTCTGCATGACCACTTATCTATACAGACTCCCATTTTCTCCTTTATATCATCTCCATCTGGGTTACTTGCCGGCCATTTAAGCATAAACAAACCATAAACTGAACATCTCGCCTTGTCTTCCAAACTCTCCCTTCTTACTTATTTTTTGGGTTACAGTTGATACCATGACCAAACTCTCTGTCCCACAAGATTACAGTGTTGGTGTGTTTGCAGAGAGTTCTATTTCTGGTTGTTTTTTGTTCAGTTAAAATACTGGAGTCAAGTTGGATCTTCTTTTTGAGTCTGTGCCATACTTACAGGACTTTGTGCTGAGTAGTTTGGCTGTCATGTAACAACTACTTCTTTTACAGCATGCCTCTTGCTGTTCCACAGATTGTTTGGCTGTTGTGAACCTCCCTGACGAGTGGGTGTTCTGTCTAAGAGCCAGGGCTCTACTCTAATTTCAGTCCAGTTTCCGAAAAAAGAATCAAACTATTCACAACTATCCCCCTCTGCCTCTCTTATAGTATTCCTTGTATTTTAATGACTCTTTTTAAAAGTAAAGAGAAATAGGTATACACAAATGCTGCTTTCTTTGACTCCATCTGGAAACTTACTCTCTGAGGGTAGAATTCTGCTGCAGTGGGCAAGCTGTAGATTTAGGAAGTATACTAAGCTGTCTCATTCTGGTTGCTCTTGGGAATGTGCAGCTGGAAGTTAATTTTTTTTTCCCTTTTTAAAACACAAAGAATAAGGCTCTGAGAAAAAGGGACGTGACTCTTATCATATAGTTACCTGCAGGGGCAGATCTTCAGTCTGCTTTTGATATTGGCAATTCCTAGTACATCAAATTATAGGTGAAATGATAATTTGAAAGGCTACTTGAAAGTTCAGCTTTTCTTAATAGGTGGAATTTTTATGATTAAATTTGACTTGTTCAGTAATTTGCATTGCTCAATGTTATATCCTACTACTGTACTCTTTTGAAGATGTGCGTCAAAATGCATGTCATTGGGACTATTCATTCACAATTTTATGATCTCGAGCTATAATTTCTAAATTTCTCTCTAAGAATTCTGTAAGTCAATTTTGGTGATCTTGATTAGAAACAAATGGAAATTCCTAATATTTAGTTCCCTGATTTCCATGGAAATCTAGTCCTTCATAAGGGCATCTAAAAATGCATTACCAATATGGTGAATTGTAAATAATTCCAAACAGCAAGAAAAAGAATAGCAGAAGATGTGAAATATTATTTAAATGTTTGGAGTGAATCCATTCCTCTGGGAAAAACAATTTTAAAAACTTCTCTGCAGCTGGAAAAGCAACTCCATGTAAAAATGTATTTCACGGTTAGCTCCAAAATGTGAAGAAGGCTGGCTCATATTGTAGCGATTCATCTCTTTTCCCAAAGGAACAAATCCCATCTCTGTGTGCTGAAATTTACCTACAAAACTTTCAGTGTAATGAGATGAAAATATACCAACTTGTTGATCATTCCCCGTCACGAAATGCAGAGGAATGGAACAAGCTTTTACAGATTAAGGCCCTCTCTCTAATAAAAAGTGATTATTCTCTTGTACTAAATCACTCACTTTGCCTTGTGGTATGGTGTGCTGGGATTTTCCAGTACAAAAATGGAAGCAACAAAACCACAAGTGCCAAGTTTAGCATTTCACTCTTCTAGGTTGTTAATACAGCCAGGTTAACTAAAGCATCAGATTTTCTTCTCTTTGAACTCTGATTTACCTTGCTTTATGAAAGAGTAACAAACAGCTACACATACACAGTAGAGCAGGGAGTGTCCTTTCATTTTAAAACTTTAAACTTTAATGTGGCTGGGGATCAAAAACTCAAAGAGAGTGAATCTGACTTGAGAGATGGCATGCATAATATTTTGAAAATTACCCTAGACTTGATAATAAAAATTACATTATGTCTCATGAAATTTGAGTTTAACACCCCTAAAGAGAGAAAAAATCCCACTGATTTTTCCCTAGATAGTTAATATTTGTACATAGCTCTTAAGAATGGAGGTATACTCAAAGAAGGGTCTTCACTTGAATGATTGTTGAGACATTGGCATGCAATCATTTATTGAATGCTTACTGTATGCAGAGCACTGTACTGAGGTATAACAGAGTTGGTAGATACATTCCCACCCACAAGAAGTTTATAGTCTAGAAAAATGCAATGCCAGTATAGCTTTAGAAATATTTAAAATCAAGACTGAGGTGGATTTTTTTTTTTTAATAGCAGCCTATTTGACAAGATCGTGATCCTCAGGAATAGAATTAAAGACAAGGCCAGGCTTAGTAAGTAGCAATTGCAAAAGTTTCAGAAAGGATGGTCTTATTATGTACAGAGTGGAGGGGATTTTTGGTTCTCTCTGTCTTCAGGTATTCACCACCAATGGTATCATTTTTCAAATATGAAGGACAACTATATATTACTGAGTATACAGAGAGAGAAAATATAACAATTCTATTCGACCCTCTATCCTCAAAGAAGCAGTGGCGTTTCATCTTGATGCAATTGCTTACAGGTCTTCTAGGAAGGAGACAGCAAAGGAGAGTGAGGAATGGGAAGCTGGAGCCATTAGAGGAGGTGGGTTCAGGGTAGCACCAGAATGGGAGGTCTGCAGACTTTTAGAAGGAGGTGGTAGGGCCACGGCAGAAGGACTGAGACCGAGGTGGTAGCACTGGCTAGCATTAGCAGGAGAAAAGGAGAGAAGTGGAGATCTGGGCCATAATAATAGTAATTGTGGTATTTAAGTGCTTACTATGTGCCAGGCGCTGTACTAAGTGCAGGGGTAGATGCAAATCTATCAGGTTGGACGTAGTCCCTGTCCTACATGGGGCTCACAGTCTCAATCCCCATTTTACAGATGAGGGAACTGAGGCACAGAAGTGAAGTGGCTTGCCTAAGGTCACACAACAGACGTGGCAGAGCTGAGGTTAGAACCCACGACCTTCCGACTCCTAGGCCTGGGCTGTATCCACGGCGCCATGCTATCCAGTCAGGTGGGAAGATGAGCCAACAGGGAAAAAGATGCCACTGGAGCCATCTAGGAAAATGAGTAGGCTACTGGTGGAGGGCAAATGGAGCAGGGTAAAGTGGAAAAAAGTGTCTTTGAGAAGGTGGAAAGCCAGAACTTATTGAGGAGATGACCTTTAACTGAAACCACCTAGGAAGGTTCATGTGGATTACCAGCACTGGCAGGAAGAACAGACCAAAAGGTCCTGGGCTACCTTGCAGGTCTGAGCCCTAATTCTGGCCACGTTCAGAAGACTGCAGATTGGAGACTGTTTCTCTGGGTTGGATAGATCCTCTAAGTCATGCTGTTGAGTTAGAGACTGCCTACCCACCCCCCACCCCGCGGCTCTCCAGTCTCCCACCCCCCATCCCCCCGCCCCACAAGAAGAGATGTGCATAGAAAGGAAATCATAAGGACAAGGAAGGAAAGACATTCAGACATGTATGGATAGAGGCTGAGTGACAAATCGAGAACCTGAACAATACAACTGGCACTGAAAATGTTTATTTCAAAATTTCACTACTTTCTGATGTATTTAAAGGCATATTGCCTGTGGGAACTGTGGAGAAATTAGGGCTGATGATTCTGTGCTCTAGACCAGGTTTTACTAGAGTACTTGCTGTAGGGTGGGTGTTTTGCTTTAAGAGTCCTGAATGTGTCTTTGGCATACTTGCCCATTTCACCAGGGGCTGCAATCTGGAGGATGTCAAGTACCAAAATCTGACTGCTAGTTGATAGTACCCACAGCCCTATATCCCTGGAGACTTGAGGCTATGCTGGAACTGAAACGTATTTGTGAGTTAGTCCTAGGGTGGCCTTGAGAATTGTGCTCCAAGCTGAAGCTATGCCAGAAGGTCTGCTCTGAGCCAGACTCAGAGCTTCCAGATTTGGAATCTCCTTTCAAGTATTCTAAGATTCTGGAGCCATCCCAGCTAGGATTGGGCCCCTCCATCTGGAGCATTTCTGGGGATTCAGCAATGTTTCATAAATATTAGTATCATATATTCAGTGCTTACTACTGCAATAAGAATAAATTGTTATGAGCATACTATGTGTTAAGCACTGGGGTAGATACAAGTTAATCCTCCAGCTCTTGAGATTGTAGAACACATTATCCCTGCCCTCAAGGGATTTAACTAGGGAGTGGACATAGCTAAGAATGAAAATATAGTTAGAAATATATATGTAATATATATATAACTTAAATGATATAATATATTATAAAATATAATTATATTATAATTATAAAATATAAATAATATATATTTAAATCCCTCAAGGGATTTAACTAGGGAGTGGACATAGCTAAGAATGAAAATATAGTTAGAAATATATATATGGATGTAACTTAAATATCGATAAATACATAAGTCTGGAGTGGTGGTTGGGAGGGCATCACCTGGAAGATCAAAGGATGAATCTGGAAGAGAGAGCTTTTTAGGAGTTTGAAAGAGTGGTTGGATGTGGTTTGACCATATGGAGAGGGGAGAAGGAGAAGGGTGAGCAAAGAGTTGGATATGTAGAAATTCAGAGCAGGTGACTATTAGGAGATAGTTACCTGGAGAGGCTGGAGACAGGGTGCTCTGTAAGAAAACTGTTATAGTAGGCCTGCTGGATGGTAAGGAGAGCATGTACCAGGGTGGTGGTTAAAAGGGTGGGAGAAAAGGGGGGTCTAATGATAGACTGAATGCAGGCACTAAATGGGCAATGGGATTGAGGTAAAACTAAGGTTGTGAGGTTGTGGAAAAAGGAAGTTGGTAGTATTGCATTGACAGTGATTGAAAGGACAGAAAGAGGAGTGGCTTTAGTAAGGAAGATGCATGAGGTTTTGGTCATCTTAAATTTAAGGTGCCAAGTGGAGATATCCTGAACGTAGAAGGATTATGTGCGATTATAGGCAAGTGAAAAGCTGAGTCTTCAGATGTTGATTTGGGAGTTATTATATAGGAGTGGTTCTTGAAACCATGTGGGCAGATGAGCTTCCCAGGAGACAACTCTTTTTAGAGCATTTTCTCAGGTTTTGGCCTTAAGAGAAATAATGAATGATTTTAATAGCAACAGAATACAAACGATAGTGAGTGGATTTTCTACATTGAGAACAACATGAGTAAGGCAGTATTTATTGACTGTTTACTCTGTGTGAAACACTGTAGAAAGAACTTTGGAGAGTACCAAAGAATTAGTAGACACAATCCCTGCCTTCAAGGAACTTAAAAACTAGCAGGACTCCTATTGCAGAATCAAGAGTGTAGGTTAGCTATAGCCTATATAGGGAATGACATTCTGTCCCCAGTTGATTAGAATTGGCTCGTTTTGAGGATCTTAAGCCCCAGTAGTGGAAGAAACTAATCTAGGATACTAGTCATTGTTGACAAAACAGTGAGATACTTCCCCAATGTCTTTTTTTTTTTTTAGATTCCAAATTCTAATGAGAAGCAGTGTGGGTTAGAGAAAAGAACACGGGCTTGGGAGTCTGAGTTCATAGGTTCTAATCCTGGCTCTGCCACCTGTCATCTGTGTGTCTTTGGGCAAGTCACTTAACTTCTCTGTGCCTCAGTTACCTCATCTATAAAATGGGGATTAAGACTGTGAGCCCCACATGGGACAACCTGATTACCTTATATCTGCCCCAGTGCTTAGAACAGTTCTTGGCAAATAGTAAGCACTTAACAGATACCATTATTATTATTAATTATAGTCACCCTCTGTATTTCTTAGCTGACAGAAAGAATTGTGACCATGTTTCATGTTTTTTTCCAGTGTTTAGTAGAATACATTGAACACTGTAGGTGTTTGATAAAATTACTGTTGAGCTCTGTTCTACTTGCAATCGCCTGCCTGCTTGTAACACTTTCACAGTGTCAAAAGCCTTCTGAGATGCTCTGTCACTAAGGCAGTTTGCTGAATGAAATCCATGTGTACTTTCATGTGCCAAAATAGACGATCCCTGGAAATCTCAATCTGGGTTATACTGTCAAGTCTGCCATAATGCAGGCATTATGTTACTGAAAAACCTATATTCACTCATTACATGTCTGATGCCATGCACATGTCCAAATCTGTTTCTTTTGAAGCTACATTGTGTTGTAGGTTCTAGGAAAAATATTCCCAATTTCTGCTTAATGAAAATCCATGTTATGGCAGAAATATTTGTTCTTTTTCCTTACTAGAAAAATGATGAGCTGCAGAATCAACATGTTCATTAATTGGAGACTATTTTGAATACTTTCCTGCTATTCAGCACCAATTTATAAATTTAAATGTTTGATTTGCACCCATAAATATCCGTTCCATTCTCACATTATTTTGTAACAATCATTTCCCCAGGTAGACTGCAAAAATAATTAAACATTACTATCCAAAATCAGATCCTTCTGAAGATAATTCTAAACTATATGCTCTGGACTCGAGTAACTGAAGGCTGTGTCTACAACGAGGCCATTGAACTGCTGGGTTCCTAAATATTGTACATTTCTGCAGTAGTACCTTTATCAGTGCTGTGAAAAAATATACCATCTGGTGACTATGAATTGCTTTAGGGCACAAAATTCAAAATAGTTTTTGTATCTCAATGAAAATAGTGTATTTTTAAGAAGGCAATCAAGATTGGTTTCTCTCCTGAGTTCAGCTGTCATATTTTCATTAATGGTTTCCACATTTATACTTTGGGGGTCTGGAAGATAGGGTACTTTCTCCAGAAGGCCTACATGTTTGGAATTCTAGGCCTGCCCACATCCTTCTAATCCCCAGGCTATTATTCTTCACCTGTCCTTTCAGGATGCCAAGCAAGTGATGGGTTGTAGGGTTGGCCTGATGAGACAGATGCTGCTGGTTGGCTCTGTCTTTTGATTTGAGATTTTACCTTTATTTTGCTTCTTAAGTAAAAATATACTTAATTACAGGTTTAGTCTATGGCTGAGGCTTTCTAAGCAAAGGACCCAACTTATGAAATTTAATCAATAAACCAGAGGTTCTAGTTGTAGAAGTGGCAGATACAGGCTCTCCCCCCACCCCCAGCCCCACAACTTGAGAATATCAATTTTCCCCCTACCCACTCTCCTCAGACTACTTATACAGTTTTTGAGGTGCCTGACAGAACAGAATCTTATTTTCAATCAAATATACTGTGGATGTAAATTTACCCTGCAACCCCTTCTGTCAGTTTGACCTGTCAACCAGGTGAGCTTATGTATTTATCTTTATTCACTCTACCTACTCCCTTACCTCCCATTCTACTTGTCCCACTCATTCCACAAATTTCCCGTACCTTCCCCCTGCACCTTGTAACCTTTCTTCATTCTTGCATATCTCCAGTGCCTCCATCCTCCTCTGATACCTGAATAGGCCTATACCCTGTAAATGAATCTACTACCTACATTTTTTTTAACTTTGTCCCTGTCCCTCCCCTACCATATCATATCTTTACAGCCCATGCCACCTATGACCCCCACCCTGAACCACAGAGCAATGAGGGTGGGATTTGACAGACCTGGGGGGTGACCATATTCCAAACCCTGTCTTACTCACATTCTGATTCACTTTCATGCCTTTGAAGATTTGACTGGTGTGGGCTGTGGCGTGGCAAGGTTAGAATAGAAAACAAAGAGCAACATGAAACTGGTTTAGTGATGGGGATTTCTGGTGGGAGATGGGAGCCATGAGCATGGGAGAAGGGGACTAGGTTGATGAGGGGCAGGGATGGGGGAGGTAGCAAAACTATGGTTTGAGAGTCAAGAGGAAAGTGGGTGGAGAAAGGGTAGGAAGAGTTTAAAAAAAAATTAATAAAAATCTTTACCTAAGTGGGATCAATATGAGGGGCCACAAATGTAAAATTATATCCAGCTTGCAGCTACTGGAAGTAAATCCTCAGAAGATGCTGCACCCCAGCTGAAAACTGGGAATCAATTGCTCAGGACAGACCTGCATGGCACCCTACCTTCAAGAAGGAAGTGACTCTCTTTGAGCAAAAACTTCTCATGGGACGAGAGACAAGAAGGCCAGATTAAAAACAAACACACAAACAAAAAAAACCCCAAACAAAAAATAACAGCCAAGTGCTGGAACCACTTTATGTAGGCTGGGAATGTGGACCTTGCATTGACCTTTTCAGTTACATTGGCACTCATAGGTGAATTTTTTTAATGGTATTTAAGTGTTTTCTATGTGTCAAATACTGTTCTAAGCACTGGGGTAGATTCAAGTCAACTAGGTTTTAAGTTTTTCCCTGACACCCCTTCTAGCTACAAGTGTCACTTCCGTATTGCACCCCTTCTTATGAGGGTGTTGGGTGATGAGTAGAACAGTTATTACTCAGAAAGGATGATATCACTTGTTGCATAAGGGCTGGCCAGATGTGGAGTCAATATCATGGCCCTGTGAGAAGCTGAATGGCTTAATTAAAGGATGATTCATGGAGATGAGTACTAGATGCACACTCTTTTAGAGAGGCCTTTTGTCATCAGAAGAATGGCTGTGGGGATGATTTGAAAGTCAGACTGTAACTTGGAAAAAGACCTTCCAAATCTGCCAGAGACAGAGAAGCAGCTGGAAAGAGCATGGGCCTGGGAATCAGAGGACCTAAATTCTAATCCCAGATATGCCACTTGTCTGTTGGTGGGACCTTGGGCAAGTCATTTCACTTCTCTGGGCCTCAGTTACCTCATCTTTAAAATGGAGATTAAGACTGAGCCCAGTGTGGGTCAGGGACTGTGTCCAAATGGTTTAGCTTGTATCTACCCCAGCACTTAGTGTCTGGCACATAGTAAGCACTTAAATATAGAAAAAAAAAGTGACCGTCTAATAATGCAGAGCTGTTCCTCAACCAATTACCCTTGCTTCCATATGTCCTGCTCTGATGGTCCTGCCAATTTTCAGCACTGGAATACATACTGCTAGGGACAGGAAATCAGGTGAAAGGGTGTGGGTGGATTGAGTGCAAATCATCACCACTACTCCCCAAACAGCACCAGCACGTGTTGCTGTCAATAAGACAAACCTTTCTCCTCTTAACCGTTGGTGTCCGAGCATTGCTGACTCCAAATAGCACCTCTGTGAACCAAAGCACAACTCTATCAGATTAGTGGTTTGCATGCTCTAGGTGCTCAATAAATGCTGCTACTGACACTCTCTTTAGGGATGAGGTATAGATAATCCTATTCTATTCACACAATTCTTTTCAACTTTGTCCAAACTTATGAATAAGATGTAATCATCAATAGTTTTTGAAACCAAAAGAAATATATATTCACAAATATATGAATATTTGTGTGAGTGTGTACCACTGTTTAGAGACTTATGCCATATATAGGTTTCTCATTGTTGAACTCTCTTAAATGATGTTTACCTAATCTCAAGAATAATTCTAGGTAAAGTGGGCTGGGAGAGTGAGAGAATTACTGATAGTAGGAGCAGCTGCTCTATGGTGAACTGAAAGGAGACACACAGGAGCGCAAGATAAATGATTTAAAAGCATAGTGACGTTATCTCATATAATGGAATATAGGAGTGTGCAACCACAGCAGCAGTTGGACTAGCCTATCATAAGCAGTGGAGTGGGGTTGCTCTTCTTTAGCAAAGGTCTGCAAAATCAGGGAACTCACAGGAAGGCCCCAAACCATAGCTAAACCCTGTGTGGACAAATATTTAGCACAGCAATCCTTGTTTGCACACATTGTGAAAGAGAATGTTGATCATTAAGGTTCCCCCCCCAGCACCCCGCCCCAGCCACACTTGCACATATGGAAAGGTACTCACTGTCTGTTGAGTCTTTTTCTAAAATTAATGATGGTGCTCTTTCTTTCTCAAGCTCTTCATTATTTACATATGTATATGAAGGTGAGTTTTTATAGTGAGATCTGAAATGCCATCCTAGCATAAGAGAATAAAAGACAATAGTTCAGAGTGATGTCACCACCCAGTTTGCCCTCTTTCCACAAAATACAATAAAGTTTGCATAAAACCGGGGCAGAGAATGAGAAGATGGATTTGTTTTTTCAATTAGTGTTCTGAAGTTTCTAGACTGTTTCCTCATTTCCCAGGACATAGGAAAGACCATTGAATCTTTTGGAGGTGTATAATAGGCCCCTTTTTGGGGGTGATTGACCCCACCAACGCAAACTCCATAATGCATTAGTTTGGAAGCCAGATGGCCCTATGTTTCCTTTTGCCTACCAAACATCTCCAGGAGCCATTTCCTTCAATAAAATTAAACTGAATGAATGAAAAGTAATGTAAAGTACCTATATTCTGCCAAATGACCTGGTGCTTGTATCACTAAAAATTATATATAGGTGCAATTAGTGGTGTATAAAAATCAAATGATAAACTGTCTTAGGGAGATCTCAGAAGAGATGTTGCTCAACAAGTTGTGTGTTTTATTTTCTTTGACTCTTTGTTCCTGGTATTATTCTCTTCCCTAAGAGGGAAAACAACTTCTCCCTTCCTCTTGCTTGGCTGTTTTCCATTTGGCAATCTGAGTTATTTCTCCACTGTGGCTTTGCAACCACCTTTTTGTTTTCAAGTTCATTAATGATGCCATTCTCAACAGAACAAACATCTTTACAATGGACTTTTGTTTAATTTTGTAAGCAAAATTGTGGCTTATTACATTTTCCTCACCAAACATTTGTAATAATGCTTGATTCATTATGTCTCCTGAATACTTTTAAAAATAGCACTTAACTGTATGAGCAATTACTGATAGGTCCTATGATCAGTGCCGAATTTGATATTGGTCTTTGTGTGGCTATTATTTATTCTTCCTTTCCCACACTCAGAGAAGTGCCCTCTTCATTCCCACCTATAAAAATATAATTTTTATGCCATTACTTCCTGATGCAAATGCTATTACCTCTCCCGCTCATTCCCTATCATTTAGTTAGTTTGAAGTCTGCTGTAAAATGGCAGCATGAAGCGGGAATGGAGAAGTAAGGAGCAGAAATGGTGCATATTGCTTGTCCAACTAATTTTTGTGGTACATTCTCTGGGAGGGGCCAGTGGGGGAAATGAGAAAGAGAAAGAATGGCAGGAGGTATTGAGAACGGTGGGAGCAGTGCTGCCCAAATGAAATATATCTTTTGACAGTGTGCCTGTAATATTATTGATCCTGCCTATCCTCAGTATCCCCCTAATCTTGCTCAAGGGAATGGATTAAGTGGCTGAGACTGGGAAGAATGCACGAGAACCTTGGGTTCCCAGTTCCCTCATCCTCAGCAAACCTCTTCAAAAGCTCAAACTTTGGCCATGTCTACTGCTCAAGAACTGAAGCAACCTGTCTTGCAGAAGGAAGAAAAGAGTGGGATGGTAGCAGGGGGAGGGGGTAATGTCTAAAATAGGGATTAAAGACATGCTCATATAATCTAATAGAATTATTAAATTCATTAACATGGGAGGTATAGGTAAATATGAACCTAATTTAGAGGTCGAGAGGAAACTTGGATAGAAAAACCAGGCAAGGCACCTACTTGATAACTTGTACTCATTAGAGTTTGAGACACTGTTTAAGAAGCATTTTCTTTCTGGCAGGCTGTAAATCCATCAGTGGTTATGAAATACAGTAGTTGTTTGTCTTGGGGAGTGACTTAACAGCTGTCTTCAAGTATATTAAGGATTTTTGTTATGGCACAAATGCTGACCAGTTGTTCTTCACATTCACTGAGGGCATTTCCAACTGAAGTGGCCTAGAGACGGAGCAGGTTTAGGTTTTATTTTTATGGTACTTGTTAAGTGCTTACAATGTACTGGGGACTGTACTAAGCAGTAGGGCAGATAATCAAGTTGGACATAGTCCCTGTCCCACATGAGACTCACAATCAAAGTAGGGCTTTAAGGAAGAATTTATTGATTAGGGTGAAAAAACACTGGAATGGATTACCAAGGGAGTCTTTGTCCTTGGAGAACATTCAGCTGTTACCTACCTGGAAAGAAGGAGTTTGTCCATAAGCACGTCTTTTATGATTTATTAAATGCTTACTGTGTGCCGGGCTCTGTACTAAGTGCTGGGATAGATATAAGTTGATCAGGTTGGACACAGGCCATGTCCCACACTTTGTCCCCATTTTAAAGATGAAGTTACCGAGGCACAGAAAAGTTAAGTGATTTGCCCAAGGCCCCACAGCAGACAAGTGGCGGGGTCAGGATAGGAACCCAGGCCCTTCTGACTCCCAGGCCCATCCTCTATTCACTAGGCCATGCTGCTTCTCCAGCCACGCTGCTTCCCTATAGCAACTTGCAGTATTCCTGGTAATGTTTTCAAAAAACATTGGCACTGTTCCTAAACTTTTGAAAACAATTTTTCTTATGGCTATGCTTTTTCAATTATTTCTCTAATTTATCTGCATCTTAATATTTTTCACTGAGCCCATAGAATCTGGATCATTTATAGTATCTACACAGTGTCCATTACAGCCCAATAGACTGTGGAACATTTGCCATGTTGACTTACAGGTGCTAGTATAGTATAGTAATCTGTCCTTGTTAACAGATTGCTAATCATCTTTTAGAGATCTGAGGTGCCTCAAGTATTTGTTGGAGGGACTCTTCTGTTATCCAGTAGTCCTCAGTGTCAAGCCATTCCTACTTCTTTACAGTTTCAATTTTCCTATGGTTAATTTTAGTTCATATCTCAAAAGGAATACACTCCCTAAAATCATGCTAAACATTTTCCCTTCTCCATGAGGAGCTGGGAGTGGGAGAATGAAGCAAGAATTAAGTATCTGTGAAGCTAGGGAGTAGATAAAGAGGCGAATATTTTGGGGCTGTCTGCACCTTCCCTTTTAGAGTCCTTCAGGAAAGCTTCGGTGATCCTTCACTGCCACAGGTTTTAGTAATAACAGATTCCATGCGTATCATTGCAGCTTTTCCTTGTTAAGGGTATTCTTACTTGATTTACCATACACTCTGAGGCATATGCGAAGTGATTCTTAATTTAATAACACCATCACGTTCTTTAATTTAATTGAAATTTAATTCAAGAACATGCCATCATAGACACTGACCTCTATACTGTAAGCTCCTCTTGTAGACTCTAAGCTTGTTGTGGGAAGAGAACATGTCTACCACCTTTACTGTATGGTACTCTCCTAAGTGCTTAGTATAGTGCTCTGCCCACAGTAAGTGCTCAATAAATGTCATTGATCTGTCTGTGATGACAGCATCAGAATGCTTACAGGAACAATGTGATGGTTGCCATCCTTAATACCCATTGTAATACATAGGGGTGTGCCCCCAAGCACCCCTAACCTTTTCCTTTCCACCTCTCTCTGATATTACATCATGAAGGACTTGTCCATGAATTTATCTGAACCACTTACACCTACTGATTTCTTTCTTCTATGCAACTGCCTATGGGGAGTAATTTGATATGCTTATCACCCACTTAATCAGAGTGTTTTACTTTCAAACTGTTATCCTCAGGCTTCACTGAACATCTCATAGTTGTGGTATTTAGTGAACAACAATTCCATGTTCACCCTGTTCACACCCTTCATGATTTTGCAAACTGTAATTATGTACCATTTCAGCCTGTGCTATTCCAGCTAAGGACTCTTTCAGTCTATTTTCATAATAAAATGTCCCTATTCACTCACTAATCTTGGTTGCAGTTTCTAGATGTTCTCCAATGCTGTCCTTCCTAAAATGTAGCCACCAGAGCTTCACACAGTTTTATTTCCAGTATGGGCAATAATTACCCTGGATTTTGTTTTCTGTCCACTTCTTTGTGATACCCACTAAACAGGAGACTTTTTAGCTGCACACTTTTTTTTCTTATAAGTCTACCATCATTTAGTTGTAATTTGGAGTATTTCTCCCTAGGTGCATTACCTTGCTGAAATTCAACTGACATTTCTCAGCTGATGCAGAAAGCTTCCTAAAGTCTTTCTGTAGTATATTGCCATCTTTCTGGCATTTCACCACCTGAGAGAGAGAGAGAACCTGAGAATCACTGCACACCCCCTATTCCAGATGGTTTAGGAAGATATTAAACCAAACCAGTCCTGGTACATATCTCTGGGAGACTCCACTGTTTGCAAAGATAATTTATTCCTGCCCTTAAATTCTTAAATTTTAGCTTTATCTGTGACCTGTTTCCTTTGAAAAAGAGTTATTCAGGTTTGGTTTTTTTTAAGCCTTTGGTGTGTAACCTAGTCCAAGGCCATTTGAAAAATCTCAGTATGTTACATCCATTGATTCTCTTCTAGCTAATGCTTGTTGACTCCTTCAAAGAACTTTAGCTGATTTTCCCCCCCCCACCCTTATAGGAGACCATTTTGCCTTTCCTCCATCATACGTTTTTCTAAGTCCTTACTGATCCTAAACTTTATCCATTCTATCAATTTGCCAAGAATAGTGGTGAGAATTAGCAGTTAACAAACCTTACAGATATTAACCATTATTCTTACCAATATTAACTGATTGTATGTGTGTAGTTCTGGATACATGTGACTTTGGGGAAAAAGTGAATGTCTGAGTTTAATTAGGAAAGCATTTCCATTAATCCATTAAAAAAAAACAAGCACCTGGAAATTTTACCATGACTATCATTCTACTGAGAAAATTGTATTAGTATTTTCTTCAGCTCTTCAAACTGGTCTTGCTTCAGCAAACTGAGTTAAGTGTACAGCTGCTGCAATGTCTGGTGTTTTTAAAATTTAAGATTGCTGACCATGAAAGACTGTAAACTTGTTATGGGCAGGGAACGTGTCCACTAATTCTGTTGTGTTGTACTCTCCCAAGCACTTGGTACAGTGCTCTGCACATAGTAAGTGCTCAATAAATACCATTGACTGATGAAAGCTCAGGTTTTGCTCAGTGGAGGTACATCTAACCCCCACTTTAAGCAGGAGAATATTTGGGGTCATCAGAAGCAGGTGTGGAGCATGTTTTGAAGGAAGCCTGTGTGAGACTTGACCCTAAGGGAGCAGTTCTGCCTTGGGTGATGCCTGGAAAATGGATGCAAATAGGGCCAGCATAGCCTTTGGCAGACAAAAAGACAAAATGTGGAACTAAGGAGCACCAGGGCTCTATAATTATGGTATTTGTTAATTGCTCACCTATAAGGCTGTTGATGTATTCAGTCTTCTGTATGGTTGTGGTTCACATTCACAGACTCGTGTTCCGTTCCTATAAATTAATCATCCCTATCCTCAAGAAGTTTACAATCTAGCTAGGGAATCAGATACTAAAGTAAATTAGTGGCAAGTTAGTGGAAAAAAGGAAGGCTATACATTCAGGAGGGAACTGATTTTGAGTGCCTTTAAAACCAAATGTCATGAATTTGTTCTTGATGTGGAATGGGATGGGCAATCACTGGAGGTTTTTGGAGAGTAATAGTATTAAGTTCTTATTGTGTACAGACCACTGTACTACATGTTGGGAGAAGATACATAAGTGAGATTTAAACGTGGTCCCTGTGTCTCAAGGGATTTCCCAATCTAAAGGTGTTTGCTGAATATTGTTTTAGTGAATTGATCCAGGCAGCAGACTGGAAAGGGGAGATACCAAGGACAGATCATTGAGAAGGCTGATGCAGCAGTCAAGCCGAGACATGGCATGTGCCTGGACCAGCATTATGCCTAATTTCCAGGGAGAGGAAGGGACAGATCCTGGAAATGTTACAGAGGAAGAACTGGTAGGATTTGGCAACAAATCTAATCTCAGCCCAACTAGGCTCTAAAGGATTAAATTCATTCAATTGTATTTGTATTATTGAGCGCTTACTGTGTGCAGAGCACTGTACTAAGTGCTGAGAAAGTACAATTTGGCAGCTGATAGAGACAAGCCCTACCCAACAATGGGTTCACAGTCTAGAAGAGTAAGACAGACAAAACAAAATAAGTACACAGGCATCAATACCATCAAAATAGAATCATAGTTATATACACATTAACAAAATATGTACAAATCTACACAAGTGCTGTGGGGAGGGGAAGGGGGCAGACCAGAGGAAGGGAATAGGGACAATGGTTAAGGGAGGAGGAGCAGAGGGAAAGGGAAGGCTCAGTCTGGGAAGACCTCCAGGAGGAGGTGAGCTCTCAGTAGGGCTTTGAAGAGGTGAAGAGAGTTTGGTGGATGTGAGGAGGAAGGGCATTCCAGGTCAGAGGTAGGATGTGGGACAGGTGAGAACGAGGCACAGTGAGGAGGCTAGTGGCAGAGGAGCGGAGTGTGTGGGGTGGGCTGTAGAAGGAGAGAAGGGAGGTGAGGTAGGAGGGGGCAAGGTAAGATGATGGAGAGCTTTGAAGCCAAGAGTGAGGAGTTTTTGCTTCATGCAAAGGTTGATAGGCAACTACTGGACATTTTTGAGAAGGCGAGTCACATGCGCAGAGCATTTCTGTAGAAAGATAATCCGGGCAACGGAGTGAAGTGTAGACTGAAGTGGGGAGAGACAGGAGGTTGGGAGATCAGAAAGGAGGCTGATGTAATAATCTAGTCAGGATATTATGAGAGATCGTACCAGCAAGGTAGCAGTTTGGATGGAGAGGAAAGGGCGGATCTTGGCGATCTTGTGAAGGTGAGACCGGCAGGTTTTGGGGACGGTTAGGATGTGTGGAATGAATGAGAGAGCAGAGTCAAGGATGACACCAAGATTGTGGGCTTGTAAGACGGAAAAGATGGTAGTGCCGTCCACAGTGACGGGAAGTCAAGGAGAGGACAGGGTTTGGGAGGAAAGATAAGGAGCTCAGTCTTGGATGTGTAAAAGTGTACTTCGTAGCATGCTAAAAAAGTCAATAACTGGAAAAAAAAACCCCATAAAAATTTCTCAAAGTTAGACTTTTTTATCATCAAAGTTTCTGATTGGTATATAATTTTAAAAGAATATTAATTTCTAGACATGTGGCAAGAGCACATCACTATAATAGATGCATGTGATGAATAAAATATTAAATGAGAGCAGGTATGTCTATGAAGGCAGTGTGGTCTAGTGGAAAGAGCACGGACCCACAGTCAGAAGACCTGTGTTCTAATCTCAACTTGCCTACTACGTGACCATGGGCAACTCACAACTTCTCTGTGCTTCAGTTTCCTCATCTGTTTAAAAAAAAAAAAAGAATTAAATGCTTAGTCTCCCTCCCTGTTAAATTGTGAGACAGGGACTGGGCCTGATCTGATTACACTCTATTTACCCCAGCACTTCGCACAGTGCTTGTCAAAGAATAATCTCTTAGCAAATACCAGTATTATTATTACTGTTATTATGAAAGTAGGCACAGGCTTACATGCTCGGGGTGTTAATGAAATCAGGTCAGGTCTAATGAAAGTCAGACAGTGAGAAATTTAATATATTATGTTCTCATTTTTGTTATTTGTTTTCCTGGGATTTTTGTATCTGGACATAACCTGTGAGCCTATCCTCCTGAAGGCAGATTCTTCTGTTCTCTCAGCCCAGCGGAATGGGGAGTAGTAGGAAGGAAAGATGGGTGTGGCATTGGGTGGGCCCAATGAAACTTTTTCCAGGCAAATAGAATTTTTGTGGTTGAATGATTTCTGAGAGCTATTTGCAAAGCTGCACTAGGACCCCGTTGTTCTAAGCATTCTGTTTCAATTC
This sequence comes from Ornithorhynchus anatinus, assembly GCF_004115215.2. Lineage (NCBI taxonomy): Eukaryota > Metazoa > Chordata > Mammalia > Monotremata > Ornithorhynchidae > Ornithorhynchus > Ornithorhynchus anatinus. Next base: position 42,842,116 of record NC_041753.1, on the reverse strand, counting down.
TTCAGCCAGAGGGGGAAAACATTTGGCAAGGGTCCAAATGCATATAGAAAGTGACAAACTCAAACTAACAATCTGCCAAGGGATTTATTCCACTAGCCACAGAAGGATGACAAGTGGATACAAGATGGGAATGCTTGGGGAATCAAAAATGTAATGGCAAAATGAAGTCTTACTCTGGGGGTAGAGGAAAGGAGGAGGGGAATTTTTTTCTTACTGGCAAAAGGACCTAGAATTTATATTTTAGAAATTATTTCTTTAAATTGCACCAAACACTTCCAGCCACAGGAATGAATCATTTTTCTGCTTGCAGATGCTCACTTGGTCATTCCTTTTCTATTATTATGAAACTCATTAATTGCCAGGATCAGCATTATTATCTCTCCTCCTCACCAAGCCCAATCCCATTGGTCAATCTTTTAAAATGGCCCAGCTGCAAAACAATGTCAGTTATGATTCAGCTCTAATTTTGCCTGTCAACAGTCTTGTTCAACTTCCCAGATATTCCAACTTATTGCCAAGTCCATTTTGTAAATGAAATCCGCCTTTTGAAAATCACCATATGAATGTGTCAACAGGTCATGAAATATTTTCATTACAAATCTTAAAGAAAAACTTAGCTCTGAAGAAACAGTTTGAAAAATGTCAATTTCATTAAGTACTAGTGTGAAATCTTGATGGAAAACATTTACTTTGGCAACTTGCTATTCTGTTGGTGGCCCAAAAGTATCCTGACTAGACTATCCTTGTGGGAGGTTGGGTTAGTTCCACCGAGGAAGCTGGAGTGCATGAATAATTCATTCCCAGGAGACCCCTGGTCCACTCGGTTTGGCGAAAGGCTGGGAGCATCCCTAATGAAAGTTCCAGGCTTGGAATGTTCTCATCAAAGTATCCACATCTCCTTATTACTATTTAATCAATCAATGGAATTTAGTGCACACTTACTGTGAGCAGAGCACTGGGGGAGTACAGTGCACAAGTTGGTAGACACAATCCCTTCCTTCAAGGGGCTTACAGTCTAATACATAGCATTTTATGACTATAATGCTCTTGACAGGTGACTACCTCTTGTTCATCTTCTTTGGAAGGTAGTTCCATTTTCTGCAGAATAGGACTCATACACAAGGAGGCCAAATGACTCGCTAAGAATCATGTAATTATTCAGTAACAGAACCAGATTTAGAATTTGTTGTTGTGTCTTTATTCTTTTTCCTGACTTTTTCCATGATTGGCCTCAATAGAGTTCTTATTATTATCTCATTGTCATATCCACAGTGCCTTACAAAGATATTCAATTCCTCTTTGAAGTTGCTACACACCACTGAGTAGGAAGTGGAGTGGGAAGCTTGAGTGGGAAGCTTCAAATCCAGTTATTTAGACAGATGAATGTTGTCTAAGAATTATTTCTATTTTCTATCAAAGGCATTTCAACTGAAAAAAAGTGAATAGGAAGTCCACATTTTTACCTTGAACTGGCTGCCCGTGTCTTATTTACTATAATTCAAGTTGACCAGTGTTTTATATTAGTGAAGGATTATGAGAGAGGAAAGGTACCAGTCATGAATTACATTGTTAGGATAGATATGAATATATTTGTTTCTATTGTAATTTATGTGTAATAGGATAGATTTGCACAAAGGCATTTGTCCCAAAGAGGTGTTTACCCATAGCAGGCAGCAGTACCTTTGAGTGAAACGTTTTCTATCCTATGGAGGAGAAAAAATAATAATGTATCTTTATACAGACTCAGAGCAAAACTACTGGTAATGACATTGCAGACCTCCTTCATTTTCAATCATTTTTCAGTTCAGGGATTCACAGTTGCACATGTTTTACCAAGAAAAACTTTCAGTACTGGACTCAGATTCATGGTCTGAGTTCATCTGGAGCTGTTTTCCTCTTAATGCTCTGAGCGGTTCTCCCTGCTGACTCAACAAGAAACCAAAGCCGCAAGGGGGACAGGCCGGCACTTGGAGGAAGACTCTTTGTAAGATCCTTTTTGTAATAAGCAATAATAATAAGGTCGTATGAATTAGTGATGAATAGTACTAGAAAAATGTTAGAATAAATTGAGAGCAGACAAATAATTTGATATATCAACCTTTGCATTTCCTAACTCATGGAGATGAACATGTAACATCAGTTTAAAATTAAATGTTCATATTTCATTTGCTTTATTAGAAGGAAAACTGAAAATGAAAGAAAAATGCAATAAATATACACTATTTGCAGATAGATTTCATAAAAGTGATACCCACAACCGAAATTAAATGATGTAGCTATCTAATAGCAAGTATAATTGTCAATTAAATGTTATTTAAGCAGCAACTCCAAAATTCTAAATGTTAAGGTAATTTTGCATTGATATTTAAAACTCCTATAGCTGTTATTTTAATTCTACCCCAAATTACCCAAGAGACTTCTTCATTAAATCTAGCTCTACACATGGAAACTTTCAACTTTTACAGTTCAACAATTACATAGTTATTGTGCACAAAGATTTAATTGCTTTAAAAATGGGAGTGCATATTTTTCCATCTAATACACCCACAGCCTGACATGTTTTGCTCCAACTTTCCAAAAAATCTACCTTTGGACCCAAATCAAGCACGAAACATTTCAGGCCAAAATAATATTTTTTCTGAAAGTTTTAAGAATATGAAAATACAGGATTATAATAAAATGTATATGAAACTTAAAACACATCATTACAACATTAGTGATAAACATGAATGAAGTCAAGAATTAAATTTCTCATAGGAAATTTAATTAAACCCTTCTATTCATCAAATTAGTTAATAGATGACTTTCTAAACACAATGCTTACTATAAAATTGGGGTATTGTTCTTTTTTGAAAATATTTAGGGACTCTTCTCATAGCACTTCCCAGTCTTCATTGAAATTTTCATTGTCTATGAATTTGGAATTTGATTTTTTTTTAACATTTTTAAAATTGGAGGAGCAACTGCTTGTTGGTCGTTTGGTTAAATTTGTTGGTTACCTACTCTGTGCATATCCATCCACTAAGCTCCTGGGAGAGTATTCTAGAGTTAGTAGGTATGATCCTGGCCCTCAAGGAGTTTACAGTCCAGCAGGGAAGGAAGCCAAAGAAATAATTTACAGATAGGATGAAGAGGGGAAAGATGACATACATATGAATTAGTGCTTAAGAAATAGGATATGTAAGATATAAGTGCTGTGGGAGGCTTTGGTTACATAAGTGTTTAGGTGGAGAAGTGCAGAATTGGCAGTTGGAAGATATCTGAGGTGTTTTGAAATTAACTGGGAAGGCCTCCTGGAGGAGATGTGATTTTAAATAGGTCTTGGAAGATTGGGGGATTTGTGGTCTGTCAGATATTAAGGGGGAGGGAGTGGAAGGCCATGAGCCAGGAGGTTGGGGGAGAGATAATAATGAGGTAGAGTGAGTAGGCAAATTTTGATAGGAATGGGTGCTAATCCCAGTTCCACTTGCCTGCTGTGTGACCTTGGGCAAATCATTTAACTGCCCCATGCCTCACTTCATCTGTAAATGGGAATTAAGACTGTGATCTCTTAGTGGGACAGGGACTATGCCCAATCTGACTATCTTGTATCTAGTCCAGCTCTTAGTACAGTGCCTGTCATACAGTAAGTGCTTAGCAAATACAATAAAAAAATGAAGAGGAGAAACTAGAGTTTTCTGGGAGAAGAAAGTGGATATGTCTACCAACTCTGTTGAATTGTACTCTCTTAAAGCCAGTAGTCAGCAATTTCTGCTTGATTTGGGGAGGATAAGTAACTATTGGAGATTTTTGAGGAGTTGGGAGATGTGTGCAGAATGCAGTTTTAGAAAAATGATCCAGAGTGGTGCAGTTCAGGATATTCATATTTTCTTGATTTATTGTTTAGGGTATGGTCAGTGTCCTGGATTTCTTCCCTGAGCCAATTCTTCAGGAAAATATAGTCCAAAATAGATCTCAAACATGTTGAAAAGCAGTGCTGTCTAGTGGAGAGAGCATGGTCCTGGAAGTCCGAGGACCTGGGTTCTAATAGGGCAAGTCACTTAAGTTCTCTGTGTCTGTTACCTCATCAGTAAAATGGGGATTAAGGCTATGAGCCCCACTTGGGACATGGATTCTCTCCAAGTTGATGATCTTGCATATGCCCCTGTGCTTTGTATAGTGCCTGGCACATAGTAAGTGCTCAACAAATACCATTTTTAAAGAAATGTTCAGAAATGCATCACAACTCTCCCAATTTACCAGAAGAGCTTCAGAAGCAGCATGTTGTAGTGGATAGAGCACAGGCTTGGGAGTCAGAAGGTCATGGGTTCTAATTCAGGCTCCACTATTTGTATGCTGTGTGACCTTGGGCAAGTCATTTAACATCTTGTTCCTCGGTTACCTCATCTGTAAAATGGGGATTGAGACTATGAGCCCTACAAGGGAAAGGGACTGTGTCCAACCTGATTTCCTTGTATCCACCCTAGTAGTGCTTAATACAGTGCCTGGCACATATTAAGTGTTAAGCAGATACCCTCATTATTATTATTAGTCCAAATCCAGAATGTCTACTGAGCATTTCTGATTGTGGAATAAGATAGAGATTACAACCTGACTTCATTGAGCACCTACTCTGTGTGAGCATTGTACTAAGTGCTTGGGCAAGAAAAAAAGACATAAAAGACATTATATCTATCCTCAGGAAGCTAAAAATCTAGCAAGGAATGCATCAGGCACATATCCTTGAACAATAGGAAGAGGAGGAAGGATAAAAATAGAACTGGTAGAAAGACTAAGGAAAGATGGATAGTAGAATGAATAAGTGAATTGTACTCTCCCAAAGCACTCTTTAGTGCTCTGCACATAGCAGTCAATTCCATTGACTGATCCTTGTTGACTCCCATGCCAATCAACTCTATCAGATTTTAACACCCTCCTCAAATCCCCTGTGCCCCTTCAGGATTCCTTGACCTAACCATATATTTTGTTGATAAAATGGAAACGATTAGTTGTGGTCTTCCTAAACACTCCCCTGCTCCTCTCCATTGTCTTCCTCCCCTTGCCTCTTCTTCAACAATCCCATCTTTCCCAGCATTATCTCAAGAGGAGAGCTCCTGCAGCCTCCCAGATTGTAGCACCTCCACCTCAGACCCAATCCTTTCACATGTTATCAAAACATTTGCCTCCTCTCCCCTTTCCTCCCTGACCACCATTTTCAACTGCTACATCTCCAGTGACTACTTTCCAACTGTTTTCAAACATATCCATGTGTCCACTATCCTAAAAAAATAAAGAGAACCTCCCTTGACTCCACGGCTACCTCCAGTTATCTCCCCAATTCCCTCCTGCCATTCCTCCCCAATCTCCTTGAGAGAGTTGCCTACACTCGTGCCTCCACTTTCTCGCCAATTCTCTCCTTGACCCAATCACAGTCTGACTTCTTCCCTCTTCACTCCATGTAGACACCCTTTCTAAAATCACCTATGACTTTCTTCTTGCCAAATCCAATGGCTCATACTCTACCTTAATCTTCCTCAAGTGGTGTACTGCCTGTGGACTACACCCTTGAAACATTATTTAACCCTGGCTTTCATGGATGCTGTCCTCTCCTGGTTCTCCTCTCTTGCTGCTGCTCCTCAGTTTCTTTCACTGGTTCTTCCTCTGCTTCAGTTAATCAGTCGTATTTGGGTGCTTAAGTGTATGCAGAGTGCACTTGTATTAAATCCTTGGGAGATTACAGTATAACAGAGTTGGTCAACACATGCCCTGCCCTCAATGAGCTTACAATCTAGAGGGGGATATAGACATTAATATAAATAAATCATGGCTATGAACATAAGTGCTGTGGGGCTGAAGGAGGAGTGAATAAAGGGTACAGCTCCAAGTGCAAAGTTGATGCAGAATAATAATAATGTTGGTATATTTTAAGCACTTAATATGCGCTGAGCACTGTTCTAAGCACTGGGGTAGATACAGGGTAATCAGGTTGTCCCACTGAGGCTCACAGCCTTAATCCCCATTTTACAGATGAGGTAACTGAGGCACCGAGAAGTTAAGTGATTTGCCTAGTCACACAGCTGAAAAAGGGCAGAGCTGGGATTAGAACCCATGATCCCTGACTCCCAAGCCTGTGCTCTTTCCACTGAGCCACACTGCTTCTCAGCAGAAGCTGAGCTTCTCAGCACTGCTCCCACTCAGAAGGGAGTGGGAAAAGAGAAAATGAGGGTCTAGTCGAGGAAGGTTTCCTGAAGGAGATGCGTTTTCAATGAGGCTCTATCAAGGTGGGCATAGTGACAGTCTCTTAGTTATGAGGGACTCTCACAGAGAGTGGGAAACAGAAGAGGAGCCTGTGAAACTGAGAATGAGCAGCCGGAGGGATAGGAAGAAAATTCAGAGGATGGTTAGAAGTTAGACGTTTCTCCCACCTTCAAACATTCCCAATATAGCATCTCTTCCCAGAGGCCTTTCCTGCCTAAATCCTTATTTCCCCTACTGCCCTCTCCTCTGTTTTGCCTATATTCTTTGGATCTGACAACTTATTTATTTGATAGTCACCCCAACCCCACAGCACTTATGTAGATATCCCTGTACTCTCTCATTTTCCCTGTCTGTAACTTATTTTAATGTCTGCTGCCTCCTGTAGACTGTAAGCTCCTTGTGGGCAGGGATCGAGTCTACCAACTCTATTGAAAAGTAAGCGCTCGATAAATACAATTGAATGAATAATCTCCAAAGTGCTTAGTACAGAGCTCTGCACATAATAAACACTGATTGATTGACTCTGGGGGAAAAGAAAAATAGTGCCTTTACATGCCATATACTGTAACAAATGACACTAAACTCTTTGTTCTGTCTTTATGAAAGAATATCACAATATATAAATGTGAAGTTGTAATATAATTGTGATTATTTGGCAGAGGCTACAGAACTAGAAACCTGTAAAATCGAGCAGTTGCTGTGCTGACTGGTACTTTTTCTACTTTAGTGAAGAATTTGTCTAATTTAAGAGAACAGGTGTCATCTGCATATCAAATGTTGTAAATGTCTAAAATGACGTAAAATCTGTGAAGAAAACAAGATCTGTTTTTTATTTTAAAATGAGAATAGTGAAAACTTTGCCATCCAACTGGGTCTGTGCAGAGAACTAGCACAGTTGGGATTTAAAATTTGCCCTGATCAGACAATTGGAACTTTCACTAGCATATCATAAACTCTGACTACAATAACTCAGTTCCCTTAGAAAGTGGATAAATGAAGAAATAAAGGGGTTCAATTTGAGGAGCGCACAGAAAGAAAACAATAGGAACACACCTATCAACTCTGTTGTATTCTCTCTCAGATGCTTAGTACAGTTCTCTGCCCACAGTAAGTACTCAATAAATGCCATCGATTGAAATAGCAATTGTTTGGTGGCTCTGGATAATCTTCTGAAAGCCTTTTATTAGGCAAAATAACAGCTATAGCAGGAGAGTTATGAAAAGGTGCAGAATCAGCCTACTGAAAGCGTATCTCCACCAGGAAGCTTTCCCTGACTAACCAATCTACCTAACCTATCCTTCTTCCCTTCTTTGTTGCTTAGGCACTTAAATATATACCTCCTAAGGACTTGGATTTTCACCTCATCCCCAACCCCAGTGCTTATTTACATATCCTATACTCTGTTGTTTCCCCTCTCTGTAATTTATTTTAGTGTCTGTTTACCTCATTTCCTTGTAAGAGAGTAGCAATTCTTTGTCTTTTCTATTGTACTTTACTAAATGTTTTGTACAGTAATTGTCACAGAGTAAGCTCTCACAAATACCACTGATTGATGATCAGATGTGTGGTCTCCCCCCCCCCCCAAAACAGCAGCTTCATTAGTAAGTCATTTCTTAGCTGTAGCTCTTAAATGATTAAATATGTATATTTGAGCCAGGACTGGTCTCCTCTAGACTGTAAGCTCCTTTTTTTAAATAGTACTTGTAAAGTGCTAAAGTGCTTGCTGCGTGCCAAACTGGGGTAGAAGATATAAGGTAATCAGGTTGGACACAGCCCCTGTTCCACATGGGGCTCACAGTCTGAGGAGGGAGTATGATTTAATCCCCATTTAATCCCAGATGAGGTAACAGAGGCATATATAAGTGACTTGCCCAAGGTCAAGCAACAGACAAGTGGTGGAGACAGGATTGGAAACCATGTCCTCCCGACCCCATTCCTGTGCTATTTTCACTAGGCCATGCTGCTTGCTTGTTACCAGGGATCATGTCTACGAAATCCCTTATATTGTATTTTCCCAAGCATTCAGTACAGTGCTCTATTAATAATGGTATTTGTTAAGCACTTACTATGTGCCAGGCTCTGTTCTGTTTTGGGAGATACAAGCAAATTGGGTTGGACACAGTCCCTGTCCTGAATGGGGCTCCCAATCTTAATCCCCATTTTACAGATGAGGGAACTGAGGAACAGAGAAGTGAAGTGATTTGCCCAAGGCCACACAGCAAACAAGTGGAAGAGCCAAGATTAGATCCCTTGGACTTCTGACTCCCAGGCCCATGCTCTTTCCACTACACCATGCTGCTTCATAGATTGATGACTGATTGATAAGGATAAACCAGAATTAGATGCATTATACCTATGCACTGGTGATTAATTCATAACCTAGACAATTAATCTCCTCTCTTTCAAAGCCGTATTGAAGGTATATCTTCTCCGAGAGGCCTTTCCTGACTTAAGCCCTCCTTTCCTCTTCTCCCACTCCCTTCTGTGTTGCCCTGACTTGCTCCCTTCATTCAAAGCAGCATGGTATAAGCATGTCTGTTTATTATATTGTACTCTCCCAAGCGATTAGTACAGTGCTTTGCACTCAGCAAGTGCTCATTAAATGCAGCTGAATGGATAAATATGACTGAAAGATTATTCACACATCTGAAGACTGGAGAGGCTGGAGGCAAGGGAGACCACTGAGAACACCAATACAAAAGACACTGTGAACTGTAGTTAAAGTTGTAAGGAAATTATGGAAATATGTCAGAAAAACTAAAGGTGTTCTATCTTTTGACTTTATGGTGTTGGGTTTTAGGAGGAGTATTCTTCAATCTGCATGCGTTTGTTAATTTGAACCTTTGATTTTTGACATTATTCTTCCCCTTGTGTGTGGGATTTGCATATTGATTCATTCATTTAGTAGAATGTACTTCTAGACTGTGAGCCCGTTGTTGGTTGGGGATTGTCTCTCTCTGTTGCCAAATTGTACTTTCCAAGCGCTCAGTACAGTGCTCTGCACACAGTAAGTGCTCAATGAATACTACTGAATGAATGTACTTTTATGTCTGTGGTCAGAAAAAAAGACATTTTAACAGGAACAGTATTTTTTTACACCCTTGGGCAATGTAAAGATGCCCAATAAATCCAAGAAAAAGAGCCTCTAATGATATTTAACAAAATAGATTGGGAAAGGTCAGATGACACATTTTTGCATTGAAAATTAAGGACATCTGGATTATTTTATTGTAAATATTCCACATGTCTAGAAATAGCTACCTGATCACTTTTTATGTCTGTTGAATGCTACATGTACTTTAAAAATCATCAAGAAACAACTCCTAATGTTAGTTTCCTTGTGAAATATGATCCTTTTATGATTTTAGAAATTTGGGAATAATTACAGAAATGAACTGTAGGGAGGAGAAAGCTTTCTAAATGGTTTTGTTTTTTCTCCTTCAGATAGGACAGTGATCCTATGACTTCCTTTGAAAGCAGATGCAACATGACTCCCAGAAACAATAATAGTTCAGAATGGTATTTTCTGCCTGACAAGCAAGTTAAAAATACCAAGATTAGGGATTGCTAGCTTGCCAGTAGCATTTTCAGATGTAGTTTAGGGGAAAGAAAAGTTATGTCAAGGAAACGTTAAATAGCATGTTAGAGTATACAGGAAAAAAAAGACAGTATTATAAGTGATAGATCACATTTTAAAATGAAACATGTATGAAATGTATCTTATTTAATAAGATTCCCTATTTCTCCTAATCAGAATATTCCATGTCTTGTGCAAATGATTACTCAGAAAACCATTAAGTTTGAGAAAATCCATCCTCATGCCCAAACCCAATAGTAGTACCACTAGGTTCTTCATCTCTCAGAAGTACACGCTGACTTTGAAAGGCATTTACTGGAGAGAGAGAGATTTAGTCAGTTGCTCATACTACCATCTCTTCTGGTTCCCCAGCCCTTTCCAACCAAATAATTGTTTGGTTTTTTTAAATTGAAGTTTTACTCCATTTAGAGCAATATAATGGGTCCTTAGAGTACAATAGGGTCCCAAGGCAGTGCCTAGTGAACAGAACATGGGCCTGAAAGTGAGAAGAACCTGGATTCTAATCCCAGCTCTGACACTTGTCTGCTGTGTGACCTTAGGCAAGTTGCTTAACTTCTCTATGTGTCAGTTCCCTCAGCTGTAAAATGGGCATTAAGACTCTAAGCCCCATGTGGACATGGACTGGGTTCAAACTGATTAGCTTTTATGTACCCCAGCCCTTAGTCCAGTTACTGGCACATAAATGACTGCTTAACAAAACCATAAAAAACATAATACCTGTACTTGAGTGGTTTAGCTAGTTCACAGTGCAAAACATGTAGTGGGAGCTCAATAAATATCTGTACCACTACTACTCTGTCTCCCTCATTTATGTTTATTTGCTTTCTCAGCTTGATCTGTGTCAAAGCATTCAGCCCTCCCAGAAGTTCTGCCTAAAAGTCCAGGAAAAGGTTAACAAAACCCCCTGCCATATTTCTAATTGCTTTCCTCCTATTTCTTCTGCATGTGTGTATATTGCCCACCTTAAAAAAAAAAAACACCACCACACACCCAGATGAGCTGCAGAAAGAAAAATTGTAGCACTCTAGAAAGCTGATTTAATTGAACATTTGTTACCTGAAACAATTGGTAACCAAAACAAGGCCAGTTCAGATCAACAATAATGAAAATGCCTGGATAAAATCACAAAATTGGAACAAATGCTTGTTTGAAAGATCCAGATACCAGTTGGTTTGGCTATCCAAAGTTTTGATTATCTAAACTAGCCTGAGTTCCATTTAACTAATCAGCCATTACTATACTTGAAAGGTTACTTTATACACAAGTCTCATAGCAACCTAAAAGCAGAAAATAAACTAGTGCTTGTGAAGGCTTGCTCAATAGAATCTACCATTAATACTTAAATGCAATAAAGGACACAAGAAAGAAATGTTCCCATAGAAAAGATGCTGCAGAAACAAACTTCATTATACCTATAATTCTATTTAAAATAATGATACACTATATTAAAAGGCAGTTTTACTTCCTAGGAAAATACACTGACAAAGACTGAATATCCTCCCTAGAGATTAGCGACAAAGGCACTGTCTCTCTGTGGTATCAGGATTCTTTAAATTAGGAAATTGTCACAAAGTTAAGGGCGGGTGTGAGGTAGCAGTTGGATGCTAACATGTAAATTCTATAGGGTGATTTAATAACATTATCTCTTAGGATCTGTTCTTTGTTTGTTTTATACCTTTTCCTTATCTTTGAACTCCTGGGGAGAAATTCATCCCCTTCTTTGCTTGTAAGCTTCTTGTAGTAGATTTTAAAAGCCAGCAAATCTATCAGTTAGCAAGAGAAGTGATGAACTTTATTAACCTGAAAGAAATGTAACTATTTTGCCTACCCAGTGACAATCTCTGATTTTTTCATTACAGGATTTCATCAGCAAAAAGCTTAAAATTGCGATGAAACAGTCTTGTAAAATGAAAACCTATCATTTGTGAAGCTGCTAAGAGAGAACTTAGCCGAAACAGCATTTCTTATTAGAACTCTTGAGGTCATTGTTCTTTCAGGACAAGTTTCAACTCTGGTTAATACATGTTTATTGTATTGCTCATGGGAGAAAATGACCATATAGGCAAAATAGCACTCAGGTGACCCTTGTAAAGACTGTATTGGAGTCTGGTGACCAGATTGCTGCTCAGGGCTCAGCAACATTTTTGTTCTGAATCACTAAAGAAAATGAAACCTTTTGAACAGCTGGTGTGCAAAGAGCACATCATGTGAATTCAACACATTAGTGTAGCTTCATTTTGGAGGTGTAATAATGAAGCAATTATTTAGAATTAAATAGAGACAGAGAAAAGAAGGGGGAGGGAGAAACAGTGTTGCTTAGTGGGAAGACCTTGGGACTAGGAGTTGGGAGATGTGGGTTCTAATCCTGCCTCCTCCACTTGCTGCTTGTGTGAGTGTGGGCAAGTCACTTAACTCCTCTGTGCCTCAGTTTCCTCATCTGTAAAATAAGGATTAAATACCTGTTCTCTTTAGATTGTGAGCCTCATGTGAGAAAGAGACACTGTCCCATGTGACAATCTTGTTTCTATCCCAGCATTTAGTACAATGCTGGGCACATGGTAAGCATTTAACTAATATCACTATTATTATCATCACTGTAAGGGGAAGGAAGAGAGATGGGAGGTGGGGAGGAGGGGGAGTGGGGACAGTAAGGTAGGAAGAGGAGGTGGAGACAATTGAATTTATTCCTGGTTATTTTTAGTGGAGAAGGGGAGGAGGGTGGTTGCCAGCTTTGCAGAGCTCTGTGTTTATACGTTAAACAGACTTGTTGAAAGCATTGCTATTTGGACATTACAACAGGAGTCAAGAATCTCCAGGCACTCAACTTCGTGGAAGGAGGTAGGGAGCAGGGTCTCTAAATTTCAAGGATATGGGGAAAGGAAGGTGTGGAGGAACACAGAATACAGGCACAGCTGGGTAAATTTTGGGGAGTAAAGAACCCAATAATCTACTACAAATCAAGCCAAATGTGCTTGTAAAGAAGTGGGAAAAGTAGCAGCTTGTAGGAAGCTGGCAGCAGTAGTCGGGGTGACAGTAAACAGATCTCCCTCACCTCCACTGCTGCTGATCCAAGCACTTAGTACAGTGCTCTGCACACAGTAAGAGCTAAATAAATACGATTGAATGAATGAATGATCCTGGCTCCTCTGGACCTGTCATGATTAGGTAGGTGGGGGCTGGGGGAAGGGGTCACACCTTTCTTGTCTTTTGAGGACTACCATAACTAATAATAATAAGTATGATTTTTTTTAAGCACTTACTGTGTCCCAAGCACTGGGCTAGGTACAAAATAATCAGGACAGACACAGCCCCTGTACCAACCAGTGCTCACAGTTTGAGGAGAGAGAACAGGTATTTAATCCCATTTTACAGATGAGGGGAAACTGGTACTCTACTAAGTGCTTAGTATGATCTGCACTCAGTAAATATCACTGATGAATTGATTAATACAATGTTGAAAGGAGTATGGGTGTCTCAGATTTTTCAGCCATGTGTATAGATAAGGAGTGTCATCTTTGAAAGTGAAGAATGGATATACAGACAGCCACACACACACCAAGCTCAGGCCTGGGAGTCAGAAATTCATGAGTTCTAATCCCAGTTCCTCCACTTGTCTGCTGTGTGACCTTAGGTAAATCACTTCACTTCTCAGTTACCTCATCTTTAAAATGGGGATTGAGACTGGGGCCCTATGTGGGACAGTGACAGTATCCAACCCGATTTTACTCTGAACTCTGTTCTCCCCCAAAGTTTAGTGCAGTGCCTGGCACATAGTAAGTGCTTAACAAATTCCATAATAATAATGTGTGTGTGTGTGTGTGTGTATACATTTATCCCTCCTATTCAAAGAAGACACCATTGCTGGTAAAGTTCACTTATGAGTTCCCATGTGGGTGAAAGAAGAACCAATGCCAGTATTGGGCACACAACATGTTTGACCTTTGTTGTGTGATTATGCTGAATATTTGCAGGGTCTGGTACTCTTCACTTTTGCCTTCTTGTCTCCCTTTCCATAGGAAGCTTTCTTGATGGCTGTGTGCCATATAGGTCTGTCTGTCCTTTGTTTAGGTAAAATTTACTACCTTTCTTAACCTTCCCCCTCCAACACACACCTCTTTACTAATGAGTAACTACTTTGATTGTTTCACCCCATTGCCTTAGAACTTCTATGGATGTGATGAATATAGAAAAAAAATCAGGAAGAAAATTAAGGGGAAGTTTGATGATCCTAACAGGTTTCTCATGCCCTGGATAATTGACAATTGATGGAATGTTGACCAAAAGACAAATTTGCAATTCAGATTTACCAATCTGGAAAATCTATGGTTCTTAATGGAACTCATAGATTAGTGAGGAAAATTAAAGTGAGGACCCTTTAGATCTCTCCTTTTGAAATAGACCTATGTATACTTGGAAAAAATAACTCTATGTGCTTAAGTTTTTCTGTTGATCAAATAGGACATGCCTCCTTCTATTCTTATGCAGTCGAGTCATCTTCAACCCATAGTGACACCATGGACACATCTCTCCCAGAATGCCCCACCTCCACCTGCAGTCATTCCGGTAGTGTATCCATAGAGCTTTCTTGGTGAAAATACAGAAGTGGTTTACCACTGCCTCCTTCCGGACAGTAAACCTGAATCTTCACCCTTGATTCTCTCCCATGACGCTGCTGCCCACCACAGGTGAGTTTTGACTTTTAGCAGATGGCCTTCCACTTGCTAGCCAGTGCTCAAGCTAGGACTGGAATGGATATGCCTCTGCCTGACTCTCCCTCCTGTAGTTGAGACTGGTAGAGTACTGGGAACTCTCCAGGTGTGACCCTGAGAGGGGCCTCCTACTATACATCTCAGAAAATTTGCATGGAGTAGTTGAATATTTTGTAAAATACCCTCAACATTTTAGAGATAGATAAATATAAAATGGCCGCAGTGGTTTTGCTATTGTATTTTCTTTCAAATAGTCCTTTTCCTTTATTTCCCAGCTCTGGTCTAGATTGTCTTCCTCATAATGAACTTGCAATGACTACCCTAATCAAGATGCCTTTTAGGAGCACTTGCATTTCAGGGTGAAGGAAATTAAGGAGAAACGTGCAGTATTGCCTCAGTGAGGAAAACAAACAAATCTCGAATTATGGGGAAAAAATGTACCCCAAATCAGTTTTTTAGTGGTAACAAAAAAAAAAGCCCTGGGGAATATGCTCTGTTTCATGTGCTGAGGTGTGTGCCCTCTAGCTCATTTCTGTTATGTTGATGCTTTGTACTTTCAGCACCTTTCTTCTCCAAACATCAAAGTACTTTTACCAATATGATGTCATTTATATTCACAATATGCTTGAGAAGCAACTAGAGGACTGGTATTATTATCCTAGTTTAAGATTAGGAAATTGTGCCACAAAGTGCCTTGTTGAGGTGTCCTAGCAAGCTGTAGCCACAGCTCAAATTATCTGCCGTTCAATGTTCCAGTCATGATAGCATCTTTACTTTTGCTTAGTACATTCGGAGAAAATGGAACAACTAAAATCTATGTCACCGGAGAAAGGTAGCTTTTCCTGTAAGTGGTTTAAAAAGAACAGGGATTTATCAGACTGGGAGAGTGAGACTTCCTAATCTGAAACACATGAAAATGAAAGACATTCCATTACTGTGATCCATCCAGCCCTGTTCCTGAGAATGGTAACAAAATGCTTGAAGGAACCTTTGCCTGATGGATGTCTTTTGTGACATCCATCCTCATGTTTAGGGCCATACCAACTCACTCCCATAACTTTTCTCTCTATATCTTAACTTTCTCTCTAGTAATTCATTGTGAAAAGCTCTTCCACTACTCTAGCTAAAAACACTCTTTATCCTGTAAACTCATCATGGGCAAGGAAAGTGTCTGCTAATTCTGTTGTACTTTCCCAAGTGCTTAATACAGTGCTCTGCACATAGAGCTCAATAAATGCGATTGATATTTGTTCGGCACAATTTCTCTTAACTTCCATGAGCTTATTGCCGGGTGTATGAAGAAACATTTTTTATTTGAAGCTGCCTTCTTCAAGCTTCCATTAGGATTTGATGAGCAGGAGTTTAAGCTCATTCTCTCTCTCCATCCCCTTCATGATTGTATAGGTGTGCCTTCTCAGCCTGAAAAGTGCTAAATACTCTTAGTCTATTTTTATATGGAATTGTCTTCATGCCCCTGATAACCTTTGTTGCTTTTCTCTGTACTTTCTCCAACTCTATACTGTCTGTTGCTTTTCTCCGTATTTTCTCCAACTCTATATTGTATGTCCTAAGAGTCAGTGATCAAACTAAATCCAGTATTCCAGGTGGTATGTACCATGGTTTTAAAGAGCAGCAAATCAATCTCTTTTTGTTTGTTTCATTTTGTTTGTCTTTTCTGATGTTGCCCAGCATTTGGTTGGCTGCCATTTCACATTGGCCTGATAATTTCAAAAGAACAGCCAACAATGTCCTTGAGCGGGGAGGTAAGGGGGTCAGTTTAAGATATCATTGGAATGCTTGGCTACTAATGAAGACCTAGATATAATTGGCATCATACTTTCATATTTAAACAAAAATATCACAACAGGAATGATCTTAAGAACATTCCTGCTGTGATATTTTTGTTTGAATATGAAAGTTCTATCCAGAGAGAGTCCATGGCACTCCTCTTATCTGGTAAGATTTTTCATGTTATTACTGTTTATGTTATCCCTAATATATAGTGCCCTCCCTCCCTATTGCCTATTTTTCCATCACAATCTTTTTCTATAGCATTTATATGTTAGCATCGTATCCCACTGATTTTTTCATCTCTCCACCAAATCAGAGCTGCCAACTATGTCTAGATACTAATAGCCAAGCATTTAATTGGCTATTAATAGACACCATTTTAATTTTTCAACTTCTAGGTGTTGGTAAGACAGAACACACACTGTCCTCGTAACTCCACCCTCAAGGATATTGCGATGTTTGTGCCACACTTGGGCTTTCCTAGGACACACTAGTCTTCTGGATTCAATTATCTACCTTTTGATCTATCATTGAATTATTGGACAGTGTGCTACTTGGATTCCCGAAATTGTTCAAGCATTCAACCATACTTTACTGATCTTAAGTCCTGCTTGGTTGTGTAGGATTTGTCAGATGCAGGCTGGTACATAACTTCTGTCAGACTAGTTCTCTAAGCCTTATGTTTTGAAGGTTCAGATAAACAGGTTAACCTCAACTGCATGCTTCTTGTGTGTGAGATTCCATAGCACAGTCATCAGTGTTGCAATGTCTACTCCCTAGCTTGCCAGATCATGAGCATCGGGGGCCACTTTGCTCATCAACTGGCTGCTGTTCTCATTGTCACTTATAGCCCTAATGTTCCATGACAAAATAATTTTCTGTTTTGTTTATTCACTATCTGATAAAAACTCATTAGTTACAATACTCTTACTGTGGCCTGGGGCAGAAAGACAATTTTGGGGGAATAAAAAATGATTCTCAGGAGCAATATGGCTTAGTGGAAAGAGCACAGATCTGGAAGTCAGTGGACCTGAGCCTTAATCTGGGCCCTACCACATGTCTGCTGTGTGACCTTGGGCAAGCCACTTGTCTTCTCTGTGACTCATTTACCTTATCTGTAAAATGGGGATTCAATTCCCTGTTATCCGTCCTACTTAGATTGTGAGCCCTGGGTGGGACAGGCACTGTGTCTGATGTGATTATCTTGTATCTACGCCAGCATTAAGAACAGTAAGAAGCTCTTAACATATCACAATTATCATTATCATTGTTATTGAAATCTAATAGTACAGGAGACAGACACCATTTTGATAAAATCTACTATTGCTAGTAGTAGACATTTTCATTTTCTCTATAATTTTAACTTTTGCTGATTACTCACATTAATTCTGAACAACTGAGACAAAGAAAGCTAGATGTTAAGTTACATGAGGACAGGGATCATGTCTACCAATCCTGTTATACTCAGTCCAGCATTTAACCTACTGTGTGAAGAACACCGTATTCTGAATAAATTAATGACTGAATGGAGAGGCAGAGACTACAACCTTGCACATTCTCATTTTCCCACTGAACTCCTAGGGTTCACCTTTGCCATAACACATATTTTTAAAGTATCCTGTCATTTTTCAGGAGGATCAATAGATGATTGGAGATGCTTAAATTTTTCAGGCGTGTCATTTGTTCAGTACAAATCTTGTAGGGGTATAGTTGCGAAGTCTGTGATTCTTCCTGCAGCTTTGCAAATGTTTAGCCACCAAAATGGGTATACTTTGTTCCTAAATTATTAACTTCTTTATAAATCCTATTAGGTTTTGATCAAAGGAAAATGCAGTGAATTTGCAGTCGAGAAGCATAGGGAAAGGATGGAGGTCATTTTCTTCCTAAAGATGTAATTTTTAAAGTTTTCCTGACTAGAAGCTTGTGAAGGAATTATTTTCCTTTAAAATCCTTAAAGCAAAAATAGTAAATCAATGGCCGCATGACCAATTTATGTCTCTGCAGCGCTTGGCTGACTTAAGTTCAGGACTGCAGAAGTATGGCAGAAAGTGAGTTTTTACATATATTCCCCCATTGACCTCACATTTGGCCTGATAATAAAGGCAGATGTGCAAACTTCTGCCTGTCTTTTTCTCATCAGATATTGGGGCTGCAGCCAACCCTGGAGGTCATCCAGGAGTCACTAATTTGACTACTGGGCAGAGTTCATAGTGATTCCCAGGAATTTCCACTGGTATCAAATCAGTGAGTAACCCCCAGGTCAGCTGAAGCACCAATATTAGAGACTAAAATTAGTTTGTTTCTCTCTCCAAAAGTAGAGCTATGATTGTCAGATTTGGGAAGGAGGGTGTTGAGAATGAGTGCTCCAAGTGAGGAGGTTTGAATGGAAAAGTTACCTTAACATGACACCGATATGTGTTAGGAATCAACTTTGGAATCCCCCTCTAATGCTTTTCCAGTGCCAGACAACACTCCAGTGATGGGATGCTTCCATCTATACCAGATTCATTCATTGTCATATTTAATGAGCACTTACTGTGTTTAGACCACTGTACTAAGGGAGAGAGGACAATATAAGAATAAACAGGCACAATCCTTGCCCACAGAGTCTAGAGGGGGGAGACAGGCATTAGTATAAGTAAATTACAGATATGAACATAAGTGCTGGGAGCATGAATAAAGGGGAATTCAACTTGAGTACAACAAATACACAAATGGCCACCTGTTTTGGATCTGGGACAGGTTCTCAGGAATTGCATGTCCAAGTTGCTTTCCAGAATTATCACACAGTTAACAGTTTTATAAGTAGTAGTAGTAGTATGTATTAGGCACTTCTTATGTGTAGAGCATTGCATTAAATTCTGGGAGATTATATACAACTGAGAATTAGACATGGTCCCTGTCCCTTGACGGGCTCACAATCTAAATTGATCATAGAAATCAACCATCAGCCAATAAACGTATACACCTGAGCTGAGCAAGCCAATCATGGTTTGTGTTTTAATAACTCAAACAATAGAGACAAATCATTTTGTTTTGAACAGAACTTTATATGGATTTTGTCAGTCCCCTCCACTTAATCTTTAAACACTTATGTATTTAAAGGAAATCTAATCCATATGTTTTCCATTTATTTACACTTAACTCATCAGGATATTGTTTAAAATGAGTTATTTGATGGCCAACAAGCCATTTGAGCCATTTTATGAGCCTGTTTTATAAGCCTTCAAAATGGGAAGTCATTTTTTCCCCAAAACCAAATAACTCGAACACCCAAAAGTTCAAATTTAATTAGAGATTCAGAAAAGTGAAACTTATTTGGTTCCAAAATTTCCAATGGTCATTCTGTTTTCATTTCTACCATCAAATATGAAGGTCATTTATATCCAGATGTTTCAGTGGGTTGCCTAAATCTAAGAGTGACTTAAGCCTTCAAAATAACTGCAAGTCAGAGGGAAGGTGATGTCAGCTGGTGTGAGTTGATGCAAGAACCTTTAAAAAGATGAAAGTTAAATCTTCAATTCTTAAATACTGACCATTTCTGCACAACTGAAATCCTCTAAAATCTTAAGAGGGAAAGATGGTATCACTTTCTTAATAATAATTATGGTATTTGTTAAGCGCTTACTATGTTCCAAGCACTGTTCTAAATGCCAGGTCTTTAGTCCTAAATGTGTTGAGAGACATAATGCCACCATAATCAGTTACTTTGGTAATGATTCTATTTGGAAAGTATTCTTTCTTCACCGTCCCTCAACGACCCCCTGACGTTTGAAGAGCAGCCCATGTGGCATGATGATTTAGTAGCTCATTCTTTTACTTCTCTTTGCACTGTTTTCTTGGTATAGTGACTTGGTGGGGTGTGACCCATTGTTACAATTTTTTTTTAATCTGTCTACCCCCAGGTAAATATTGAACTCCATGTGGCACAGGAATTGTCTAACCCCTTCTTTCTGTATCTACATCAGAGCCTAGCCAGGTTCTTGACACTTAGTAAATACTTAATCATTATCATAACTATTAAGTGCTCAGGTGGCACAGAAGTGCTGAACAGAGAGTAGGAGAGAGATAATCTGAGAAAGTTGAAAATTTAATAAAGATTCTCCTGGGGGAGAAGTTATTTCAGAAGGGATTTGAAAATGTTGGTATTTGTTAAGCGCTTACTATGTGCCGAGCACTGTTCTAAGCGCTGGGGTAGACACAGGGTTCAAGTTGTCCCACGTGGGGCTCACAGCCTTAATCCCCATTTTACAGATGAGGTACCTGAGGCACCGAGAAGTCAAGCGACTTGCCCAAAGTCACACAGCTAACGAGTGGCCGAGCCGGGATTCGAACCCATGACCTCTGACTCCCAAGCCCATGCTCTTTCCACTGAGCCACGCTGCTTCTCTAATGGTGAAAGCAGTGATCTGTCAGATTTGAAGAGGGTTGGAATTTTAGGTAGTGGAGCCAGTGAGAACAATAACGGGACATAGTGTTATAGGTTAGCTTGAGGACAAACTAGGGTGTAGTGGAAGGAGAGACAGTGCCTTAAAGGTAGTGGTCAGGAATTTCTGCTTGATGCTGAGCGAATGAGTAACTTTTAGAAGGTTTTGAGGAGTGAGGATGTGTGCAGAATGATTTTTTTTTTTTAAATGATCTGGGCGGCACAATGGAATGGAAAAGGGAGAGACGAGAGGCAAGGAGATCAGAAATGAGACTGATGCAATAGTCAAGCTGAGATATGACAAGCACTAAGACAAGCACGGTGGTCAATTGAATGAAGCCACAAAAGGGGATCCTGGAAATGCTGTGAAGGAATTGGTGACATTGAATATGGAGGTTGAAGAGAGGGTGGAGTGGAAGATTATGCCACGTTTACAGGCCTCAGAGCTCGGGAGGATGGTGGTGATGTCAACTATGATGAAAGAGCTGAGAGTTTGGGAAGGAAGATGAGTTCAGTTTGGAACCTGTTGAGTGTGAGGTGCTGGCTGTTAGCCATCTAGAGATCTCTTAGAGGCAGGAGAAGGTGTGAGATTGCAGAGAGAGTGGTCGGAATTGGAAAGATAGATTTAGGAATCATACGCAAAGAGATGGTAGATGAAAAACTTCAAATCTTTTGTTTCAAACACTATTACATATAAAGGACTGAAGGCATTAGATCCAGGTCTGCACCTTGCAAGGCAAAGAGGATTCAAATTTAATCCACTGTTGATAAATATTGGCAGCTTAAAAGGATCATTTGGGAGAAAATTCTCAAGCTTAGGTTACAGTAAGATGACTTATGCACTTGCATGGAAAAAAAAACTGCCTGGAGGAAGTGGTGATGGCTAAGGAGAAAGAAAAGAGTTTGGAATCAGCATAATCAGTCCCAGTGAGATGAAGACAATGCTTTATGCGTAAGATTCTGGAGTGAAAAATGAAAGTCCCATTTAGGGAAAGTCAGTCAGGTCAGTAGTCCTCAAGCTCAAGTGTCTGTTGAATGCCCACAGGGCACGTAGTGCGTCACTAAGGTTTTCTCAACTTTGTTTTAAGGAAAGTGAGGAGTTTGGACATGAGCTACTGTAGTTGAGTTTACTAGAAACCTGGCTTTGGCTGTTCCTGACTTGAATTCGTGAATCGTAGACGGTAACTGGATCAGTTGGGGAGGAGGGCTGGAGGGAATGTATTTTGATTTTGACTTACCAGTTTGAAAAACATCAAGTTTTAATCCAGTCATCTGAAATAGATTTATGAATTACTGGAAATCCCTAAACAGATTTCCATCAACTCAAAACTTTATAGACCATCTTTTATTTGCAATGGGCTTTGAGTTATTCATGAAATGCTATTGAACATCTTTTTCACATTAATTTAGTGATATTTCTCACTGACGTCAAGGTGATGAAAAATACACTAAAACTTACTTGGCTGGCTATGGAGAACTTGGAACCTGACCAGAGCCTGCTGCAGGCAGTCTCTTGGAGGCAGGCAAGGGACCGGTTGTAGCAGAACAGCTTCAGAGGCCAGAATAATAAAGGGGCTATTCTCATTCAAACAAGCTCACAACTATTAAACTTTTGCTGGCAATTTGTGACAGGCTTTTCAAAACATAAAAAACAGTTCATCAATGAGGTAAAAAAATTTGGAGGGAAAATTAGTAAGTCCTTTTCCCTTTCATGACTCCAACTCCATATCTGTAACAGCAGGCTGGCTAATTTTCCCAGATAGTAGCTACTTAGATCAAATGAAACCACTTTCCATACAGTTGTTGAAATGTTTAAATTTAAGCAACCATTTCATAAAGAAGCAGCTTGGCTCAGTGGAAAGAGTATGGGCTTGGGAGTCAGAGGTCATGAGTTCGAATCCCGGCTCTGCCACTTGTCACCTGTGTGACTGTGGGCAAGTCACTTAACTTTTCTGTGACTGTTACCTCATCTGTAAAATGGGGATTAACTGAGCCTCACGTGGGAAAACCTGATTACCCTGTATCTACCCCAGCGCTTAGAACAGTGCTCGGCACATAGTAAGTGCTTAACAAATACCAACACTTAGCATTTTGCCTAGTGGAAAGAGCACAAGCCTAGGAGTCAGAAAACCTGGATTCACATCCCAGCTCTGGCATTTGTCTGCTGTGTGACCTTGGGAAAGTCACTTAATAATAATGTTGGTATTTGTTAAGCGCTTACTATGTGCAGAGCACTGTTCTAAGCGCTGGGGTAGATACAGGCTGATCAGGTTGTCCCATGTGGGGCTCACAGTTTTAATCCCCATTTTACAGATGAGGTAACTGAGGCACAGAGAAGTTAAGTGACTTGCCCACAGTCACATAGCTGACAAGTGGCAGAGCTGGGATTTGAACCCATGACCTCTGACTTCCAAGCCCGTGCCCTTTCCACTGAGCCACTTAACTTCTCTGTGCCTCAGCTACCTCATTTGTGAAATGGAGATTCAATAACTCTTCTCCCTCCTACTTAGACTATGATTTCCATGTGGGACAGGGACTATGTCTGCCCTGATTATCTTGTATCTACCTCAGTGCTTAGTATAGTCCTTGGAATATAGTGCCTTTAGAACCATAATTATTATTATTATTATAGTTATTCACTTTCCTCTACCAAAATAACAGTTTGTGAAGGTTGATTACTGGAAATTATGGGAGTAAAACTAATGCCTGGCCCATAGTGCTGTGGAGCTCTGCTTAACTGAAACTTGGACCTGAGCAGGGCTAGGAGTACAAAGAATAGCATAGTCATCCGACCACCAAAGAAACAGACCAGGAAAATAGGCCAATCGAGTGCAAGAACATCAAGACTTCACTGCTTGTTGAGGGGATTACTACAATAACGTGTGTGTTGGGTTGTAAATGAGGCCAATAAATATTAGGCAGTGAATATGAGGTGAAAAGATGACTAAAGTATTAGATTTATTGTCACAAAGACAGCTGAATATACTACTACATCATGGAAAAGCATTTCCAGAGGCCTTACTAGCTGGGTATATGCTAATCATGAAATATGATAATGGAGGGAGAATCTGCTCAAATAACACTGCTTTGGGCAAATCATTTAACCTTTCTGTGCCTCAGTATTCTCATCCGTAAAATGGGGCAGACCATGTAATGAAGCTGTTGGAATGTGCACAACATGGAAAAATTAAGATGTAGTCACTAAATTGCTAGGTAGACCCCTTCATCAAGCAATTCAACCAGTTATGGAGGAGAAATAATTTGAAAATTTTTATTAGAGAAACTTTTCTCCAAGAGTGGAAAAACCTTAGATTATAAAATATCCACAAAGCAATGAGCAATATTCACACATCACTTCACTGGGAAATTAACCTAGGATCTGGATATTGCACTGAGGTTACTGTGGTTCTTTTCTCCCCTGGACCATTCTGGGTATGGGGAATGAATTTTAAGCTAACTTGTTATGAGCATTGTTGTTATGAGCATTGTTGGTACAAAAGGCAGATCCCTTCTATGGACTTGTAGCCATAGTCTTCTGGCTAAGACAATTCATTACCGCAGACTGACGTATGGTAGAAACCTTGATAATCAAATAAGCAAGATGTTCTCTCCCAGTTAATGGTTTTAATGAGAGCTTCCTGTGTGCGGCACACTGTACTAAGGACGGAAGAGTACAGTATAGCTGAGTTAGTAGAAGTGATCCCTGCCCTCAAGGGGTAGACAATTTAGTAGAGCTTAAAATCCTCTGTCATTCTTCTCATTTTGTTCCTCCAACTTTGTCCCATCTCGTTTCTACATGATTGCTCCATGCCCACAATCCCTTTGAGCTGCTCACTGATAGTCCTTATAAAAATAGACAGTATTTATCCTTTCATGCTCCATTATTATTTTTTTGCAGTTACATTTTATGCAATGTTTCAACAGTTAAGATAAATGACAACATGCCCTAAAGATAACTTCACTAATGCAGTGAAATCCAACATGAATATATAATCATCTCAAGCACAAGAATAAACATCTCTAAAAGTATGTGACATGTGATCCTGGGCTGGTATCACTGGGAGAAAAATGTTGCAGTGAATATCTGAAACTTTCTATTCTTAAGGTTCAAGTAGCTCATTTCTTTTTTGTTGCTGTATAGAAATCAAGTAAGAAGACAAGAATACTGGTTTAAGCAGTAATTAATATTAAAATAGAGTTCAAAATGATTCCAACTTTTCCTGTGGAGATGTGTATTGGAAATCCAAGACACTCTGCTAAATATATTTCTATTTTGGTTTAAGAATGTTTGAGTAATAAACAGGCCCTCAAGCTAACAAGTATCCAAGTCGATCTCATGCTCTTCCACCTTGGGAACATTCAGTTTAGGGAACACATGGCAATTGGACATAGTCCTGTTGTTAAGAATATGCATAAATAAAAGTAGGCCGTATTATTCATGATCTGCTTGGTATTTTTGAAGAAAAGGAGCAGCCAAGTTGAGTTTGAGATTGTTTTTAATGGGGGAAGAGGAGGATACTTTGGTGCCATGAAGAAAAAAAATAGACATAAATGGGCCAAGTATCACATAATTTAAACAGAAGAATTTCACCCAACTGTAATCACATTTATAATTAGAAGATACTTGGAAAATGCACCATCCTGAACCGTGATCGAGCTGGACAGAAGAATACTATCTACAGCTTAAGTTGAAAGCAGTATATTTAAAATATCCCATAATTTGAAGCTACTTTATTTCTCTGCTTAGTGCCCCTTACTATTCTTTAATCAAAATCCATTCATGTGTAATCAAATCAGTTTTTGTTTGTTTTTTTTTCTCCCAGACCCTCACATTTCAAGTTACAGGATTCAACTGTATCCACTAATACTGCATTTTAGTAATAATGATTATCTTTATGTATTTGGAATGTTCTGGGCACTCTTCCTAATATGTGAGTTGGTCCTTGCCTTCTAAAATTTATGTAACAGTGAAACTGGCCACAATATGTTTTCCCTTCTTTAATATGGTATTTTATTAACCAATGAAGAGAAAAGTCATGTGCCTATTTACCTTAAAGGGATAAGGTGCACAGAGCAATGCCAAGATCTTTATTCTGTGTTTATTAAATTTGCAAAAACATCCAACACACCATTAGATCAAGATTCTACAAATTAAGCACATGTACCTGTCCTGACACATTTACCTCGGGCTATTCCACAGTAGGACAGTTGATTGAGTTAGGGGTGAAGGAATCCTGTCTAACCTTTTTCCCATCACTGCAGAAGTGAAGAAGCACAATGTAGTAAGTAGGTCTGGTCCTGTTCAATATATTCTATGCTCCTATGCACAGGGATTAGCCAGGTAGCATCAGAAAATACGTTTGATCCACTGGCAGGCTCTTTCAGTTCATTAGGCTGTGGCTATCAGCAAACATAGAGCTCTGCTGTTGGTCTAATGGAAAGAGCACAGCTCTGGGAATCAAGAGACGTGGGTTCTACCTAACCCCTGGCTCTACAAGTAGGCCACCGGAACTATGACTACAGTAGTAAAGCTTTTTTAGTAAAGAACCACCTAGGGCATGTTGTGAAGTAGGCAGGCCCAGAAGGAATCCTGTAAAATAGTAAAATAGCTGGCTAATATGAGCAGTGAAGATCGCAGAGGTTATCAAAGTAACCACCTGCTGGGTCGTGGTGCTATGGCAAAGCATCAACAATATGGTATAATCCCTTTTGCCATAATGGGTTCTGCACATCAATCAATGAATGTTGTTTATCATTTGCTGTATGCAGAGTACTGCATTAAGTACTTGAGAAAGTAGACGTGATCCCTGCCCATGAGGAGTTTGCAGTCTACAGGAGGATTTTACAGCACATTTAAAAACAAAACAAGCCTTTAGATACACTACCCAATCTACTGTAGCCTTATGTCTGTCTACACTATCATTGCAGTCTGTGCACCAGTGGGAAAATGAGTCGCAGGAACAAGAGAGTGCAATTGGTGCTGTGCAAATTACCGTTACTCTCATCAGTTCCTTCATGCAGATTCGCAGACATGAAAGCTCAAGACTAAGGCTCATCAATCATTCTTGATGGGGAATTTGAGAGGTAGTATTGCCTAATGGTAAGAATAATAATAATAATAATGTTGGTATTTGTTAAGCGCTTACTATGTGCCGAGCACTGTTCTAAGCGCTGGGGTAGACATAGGGGAATCAGGTTGTCCCACGTGGGGCTCACAGTCTTAATCCCCATTTTACAGATGAGGGAACTGAGGCACAGAGAAGTTAAGTGACTTGCCCACAGTCACACAGCTGACAAGTGGCAGAGCTGGGATTCGAACTCATGAGCCCTGACTCCAAAGCCCATGCTCTTTCCACTGAGCCACGCTGCTTCTCCAACAGCGTGGACCTGGTTGTCAGAGGATCTGGGTTTTAACCCTGACTCTTACAATTACTTGCTATGTGGCCTTGGGCAAGTCCTTTAACCTCTCTGTACCTCAGTTACCTCATCTAAAAAAAAAAATGGGGATTAAATAATAAAATAATGATAATGGTGGTATTTAATCGCTTACTATGTGCAAAGCACTGTTCTAAGTGCTGGGGGGATACAGGGTGATCAAGTTGTCCCACGTAGGGCTCACAGTCTTAATCCCCATTTTATAGATGAGGTAACTGAGGCACAGAGAAGTGAAGTGACATGCCCAAAGTCACATAGCTGGCAAGCGGCTGAGCCGGGATTTGAACCCATGACCTCTGACTCCCGAGCCTGGGCTCTTTCCACTGAGCCATGCTGCTCCTCTCTCTAACTTAAACTGTGAGCCCAATGTGGGACAAGGACTGTGTCCAACCTGATTATCTTGGATCTACCCAGTGCTTAGTACAGTGCTTGGCGCATAGTAAGTGTTTTAACTAATACCGTTAAAAAATCCCCTCTATTATTAAATGTCTTTGGGATGGAGGTTCAGAAAGTGTTATATGCAGGTGACTGCTCTACAATCAAATGCACAAGATTTTGCAGATTACGAATCCATTTTCAGGCTCAGAATATCATTACAGACTGAGAATAGGTCTGAAAAGTTATGTATCAGTCAACACCTGGGAATTCCTACACACACAACCAAAGGTTATTAACAGCAAAAAAGAGTTTAAAGCAATTGTTGAAGTCTGCTACCTAGCCAGGAAATAGTCCAATGATGCATGCATAGAGAAAGATATGGAAAAACTCCAAAGCACTACATGACTTTTAGCAGACTGCAGGACATCAGTCTCCTTAACAGGGGTGAAGGTCTGTAAGCAGCAATGAGAGTAAAATAAGCCTTTTATCAGTAGAGCAAGTGGGCATGAGGTTTGCGATGGGGGAGGTGTGGGGGAATCAAGGCATTTAAAAATGCATTTAATAGCCATTCCATGGAGGCTAGAGCAGCAGGAGTGTGGGCTGCTTTTTCCTCATTCCCAGCCCTCATGCCCCACCTAGAGTCATGGACAGGGCCACTACCGCAGTGGGGCCCAGTGTTCTCTTACTCACAACTATCAATCGGTTAATTGTTGGTATTTGATGATGGTATTTAAGCACTTACCATGTGCCAAGCACTGTTAGAAGCGCTGGGATCTTGTCTTATGCTGCCATCTCTGACCTATAGCGAATCCATGGACATATCTCTTCCAGAACACCCTACCCCCTACTGCCCCATCTGCAATCGTTCTGGTAGTGTATCCATAGAGTTTTCTTGGTAAAAATGTGGATGTGGTTTACCATTGCCTCCTTCCACACAGTAAACTTGTGTCTTCACCATCAACTCTCTCCCATGCCACTGCTGCCCAGCACAGGTGAGTTTTGACTTGTAGAAGATTGCCTTCCACTCTCTAGCCACTGCCCAAGTTAGGAAAGGAATGGGTATGCCACTGCTTGACTTTGCCTCCCGTAGCTGAGACTGATAGAGTATGGGAAATTCTCCAGGTGTGATTCTGAGAGGGGAGCACTGGGGTAGATACAAGGTAATTGGGTTGGACACAGTCACTGTCATGGGGTTCACAGCCTTAATCTTCATTTTACAGATGAGGTAACAGACTCAGAGAATTTAAGTGACTTGTCCAAGGCGTCACAGCAGACAAGTGGCGTAGCTGGGATTAGAACCTACATTCTCTGATTTACTGAGCACTTACTGTGTATTGAGTACTGTACCAAGCTCTTGGGAGAATACAGTATAACAATATAACTCCTAGAGCTCCTAAACCAGTGAATGGGAACCCACTCCCCATGTTGCCATGGACTCCCCAGTCCAAAGCCCCCCATCTGATTGGTGCTTGGTGATGAAGAGGAAGAAAAAAAATCACTTGGAAATCATTTGTACTGGAATGCCCATACTGGAAGGGCTTTTATTATTTTTTTTTAAATAAAACAAAACAGTAAACTATTCCTGAAGGTTCTGGCTTTCTCTCTAGCAGTAAGGCTGTTGTGATGCTCCCAAACTTTTATCTGTCAAGATGGTATTTACCAACAATGCCCCCAGCAATGAAATGCACCTAGTAACACAACTACACTGGGTAATACATTTGAGGATTATGGATGACAGCATGCTACAGAAGGAGCTGCACAAAGATCTAGAAAGCCAAGTATTTTGTCTGGGTTTATATATATGAAAATTTTACTGTGGTGGTTTTGAAAAATCTTTGCTGCTGATTTAAACACACCCACACACACCTCACCCACCCCACCCCCTCAGACAATTTTTCAGCAGGCAGAAGCCAATCAAAGTTTTTTCCCACAAGAAAAGTACTTGGAGTGCAGCAGTGACATTTACAAAATAATGTTGTAAGATAAGGCTTGTTTTTATTGCAGGCAGATGGATCTAGATCTCCAAAGGACACAGTTGGCTAGAGGGAAAATAGATTGTTTTTGGAATCACAACTATTATTCTCAAAATGTCATTAGTCGCTTTCATTTTGTTCTAAAACGAATTCAGGCAGCCATCATGGAAGAGGGTTTGTAAAGCCTGGTCAGAACAATTGGCAACCCCACAGGTCCTCGGTCAGGCCAGGAGCTGTGTCCTGCCATCTTGGTTCCACTGCTTCTGCCTCTAAGAGGTGAGCTAGTTGCCACAACAGTTCCAGCAAAAAAAAAAAAACAAAAAACTGTCAGGACAAAGTTAATGGTATCACCCAGTGGTTCCAGGTTCAGAGCATTTTATGCAGTGCTCTGCATACAGTGAGCACTTAATAAATACTCTTACTCCTACTCCATTAATATTGCTTCTGAATAGGTCACACATTTTCTTGTGGGGCTAAAAGGGCTCATACCTCTTTGGTGTCACAGGTATTTAATATTAAAAATAGAATTTTGAGAATCTTCCTGAAATATATAACTCCAGCAGTTCATATACCAATTAGCATGTGATTATCAGGGATACCTACACAAAGTAATAATTTCTTCCTCTTTGCCTTCATACGTTTTTCAAAATATATGACTCTGCAAATAAGGAAGCAATTGCAGTGAAGCAGAAAAGCACAAATGCTTTCCAATCTCTATGATCTTACCAAAAAGGTAAAATTAAAAAGGTGGGGAAGTGACTTGTAACTTAAACTAGGGGTTGTGAGGGTCCAGTGGGTGGGAATTCCAAGGCTGAAGAGATTCAAGCTAGTTATGGTCAGGGAATGGGTCTACCCAGCCTGTTGTGTTGTACTCTCCCAAACACTTAGTGAAATGCTCTGCACATTGTAAGTGCTGAATAAATACCGTTTATTAATTCAAGGATCTCAACAGAGATTTAGCAGGGCAGAGTCTCAATCTCGTCATCTTTGACCCTGTGTTGTTTCATAATTGATATTTTATTTGATGATTGACTACTCTGATAATGGTATGTGCTGTGGAACTGTCCACGTAAAACTAGATTGAGAGGATCAGCTTTTATCTTGACTGAACAGGTACAAAATGATAGCAGCCCATTTGAATTCTTTATTCTTTTGTGCTCTATTTGTTTCTTCTTCTTGAAAAGTGGATAGTTGAAAAATAAAGTATTCTTAGGGCAAATAATCTAATGCAAATTTTATAGCCCACCAAGAGAAAAAACCTTTCAATCAATGTAATAATCATCATTGAGATAATTTTCTCTTTGTTAATGTCACCTTCATTTCTATTCACCCCAATTTTCAGACCTTTTGGCCTTTGTTTTTTTTTATGGTATTTAAGTGTTTACTATGTACCAGGCACTGTATTAAGCGCTGAGGTAGGTGCATGCTCAGCAGGTGGACACAACCCTTGTTGCACAAGGGGCTCTCAGTCTTAATCCTCATTGTACAGATGAGGGAATTGAGGTGCAGAGAAACGAAGTGACTTGTCCAAGGTCACACAGCTGACGAGTCGTGGATCCAGGATTAGAACCCATGTCTTTGTAAATTGAAAGGCATTTTCTAGATGTAGGATTCCATGTTAAGCCCTCCCTATACCTGAGTAAAATTTAAGGCTTCTTGGAAATGACATGCAAAATAATTTCCCTAGTTTTTAATTGAAATCTAGTGCAAGGCCAGATTAAGGAGAACATTTACTACTCTGAAATAGGTGACTTTTTTTCTAATGGGATTTGTAATCACTTTGGCAAAACCTAAAGCAGAACATAAAATGATATCCTAATGGGAAAAAAAAAACTATTGGAAAGAATTCCCAGTTGTAGCCATGGAGTGGCCATAATTTAAAAGAAATAATTGGCTTTTCAATTTATAGCTAATACATGGTGGGATTAGGGTGATTAAATATCCTTTTTTTAAGGGATTGTCCCATTTCAGATATTTTATTTTCCCTCTTCTCCCCTTTTGCACTGCATATGCATTTGGATCTTTAAACTCTGCTGCTTCCTCCTGCAATTTATTTTAGTGTCTGTCTTTCCCTGGCCCCCAAATTGTAAACTCCTTATTGTCAGGATACATGTCTGCTAACTCCACTGTGCTCTCCCAATGCATGAGACAATGCTCTGCACCGAGTAATGCTCAATAAATAATCTCGATTGGTTGATTTTTACTTCAGTTGAACTAAGAGGTGGATACCCTATTGTGGGACCTCTGAGTCCATATTAATATAACTATATTATCCATCATTTAGTCCACATTTATGGACAATTTTAGTAAAAAAATAAGGCATTTAACCTTAGCTTGGGTCCGATTTTTCCAATTAGACTATTGTTTCAATGAGAAAATCGGTACCTACCTGTAATATTTCAACTTGAGGCATGGATTTCAGGAGTCAATTGTGTCGTTAAACCTGAGGACTGCTGGGATTGTATGAGTAGGTGCATTAAGATGTCATGATGTTTAAATTGTAATATGACAGGTTCATATGTAGTACAAAATTTATTGTGGATGTTCATTCAATTTTTTAAATTTCTATCTAAGAATTAGGCTAAACATTATAGTACCTTTGTTCAAAATGCTTCTTTGAATTTCTGGAAAAGGTAATTTGCCTGGTTTTGCATTTGGGAAATAAGGAATGCAGGCATTATTTTTTCATACATTTTCCTTAATTTTAAAGGATTGTTATTTATGGGGGCTTTTAATAATAGAGAAAAAGATGGCTTCAACTACATCTCTATGTGGATGATCCCCAAATCTACATCTCCAGCCCTGATCTTTCTCTTTCTCTGCAGTTTCATATTTCCTCCTGCTTTCAGGACATCTCTACTTGGATGACCTGCTGACACCTCAAACTAAACATATCCAAAAATGAATTCATCATATTCCCATCCAAACTCTGTGCTTCCCCCAAACTTTCTCAGAACTGTAGGTGACACCACCATGCTTAGTGGATAGAGCATGGGCCTAGGAGTCAGAAGGACCTGGGTTCTAATCCCAGCTCTGCCACGTGTCTGCTGTGTGACCTTGGGCAAGTCACTTAACTTCTCTGGGTCTCAGTTACCTCATCTGTAAAATAGGGATTCATTCAATCGTATTTATTGAGCACTTATTGTGTGCAGAGCACTGTACTAAGTGCTTGGAAAGTACAGTTCGGCAACAAAGAAAATCCCTTTCCACAATGGGATCACAGTCTAGAAGGGGGGAGACAGACATCAAAACAAGTAAGCAGATATCAATAGCATCAATGTAAATAAATAGAATTATAGATATATACACATCAAGACAAGTGAATAGGCATTAATATAAATATAATTATAGATACGTACATATATACACAAGTGCTGTGGGGCGCTGAGGGGACATAGAGCAAATGGAGCCAGTTGGGGCGATGTGGAGGGGGAGCTGAGGAAAAGGGGGGCTTAGTCTGGGAAGGCCTCCTGGAGGGAGGTGAGCCTTCAGTAGGGCTTTGAAGGGGGGAAGTCTGATTGTTGCTCGAGGGTTGGGATTAAAGACTATGAGCTCCATTTGTGACAGGGACTGTGTCCAACCTGATTAACTGATTCACACCAGAATTTAGAACTGTGCTTGGCACATAGTAAGCACTTAATAAGTACCATAATTATTATCAGACGGCTTGCTGACCTTCCTGCCTCCTTTCTCTCCCAACTTCAGTCCATGCTTCACTCTGCTGCCTGGATCATTTTTCTAAACAAAATAAATAAAAATTTCAGTCCATGTCTTCCCACTTTTTAAAATCCTGCAAAGGCTGCCCATCCACCTCCACATCAAACATAAGCCTCTTTACAGTCAAATTGAAGGCATTCGATAAGCTCTCTCCCTCCTCTTAATCTCACTGATGTCCTACTGCAACCCAACACTTTGTTCCTTTATACCAACCTGCTCACTGTTCCTTGATCTCATTTATCTCTCTGTCAAGGATTTGATCACATTCTCCCTCTGGCCTGGAATTCCCTCCCCCTTTATGACTGACAGACCACTTCTCTGCCAACCTTCAAAGTCCTACTAAAATCCTCCAAAAGTTCTTCCCTGACTAACCTCTTATTTCCCCAATCACCCTCCCTTTTGTGTTGGCATTGCACTTGGATCTTTATCAGCGTGGCTTAGTGGAAAGAGCACGGGTTTAGGAGTCAGAGGACATGGGTTCTAATCCCAGCTCCACCACTTGTCTGCTGTGTGACTTGGGGCAAGTTACTTCACTTCTCCGTGCCTCAGTTACCTCATCTGTAAAATGGGGATTAAGACTGTGAGCCTCATGTGGGACAACCTCATAACCTTCTATCTAGCCCAGAGCTTAGAACAGTGCTTGGCACATAGTGAGTGCTTTACTAATACTATTGTTATTATTGTTATTATTATCATCGCTTAAACACTTGCTATTCACCCTACAGCCTAGCCCCACAGCACTTTTATACAAATCCATTTTTCCTATCTGTAGTTTATTTGAACATCTTTCTCACCCCTGTAGGTTGTAACTCCTTGTGTGTAGGGATCATGTCTACCAACTCGATTTTATTGTACTCTCCCAAACACCTAGTACAGTGTTTGACACACAGTAAATACTCAACAAATACCTTTTATCATTTGATGCAACATTTTCCCTTAAATGATCAATTTAGTTACTTTCCTTATATTAAATCTTGAAATATAAACTTTATCAAGCCTGTTCAGCTGTGGAATATGTTGAATAATAATGAGTTATATGAATGTAAGTTATATCCAAGAAGATTATTAACTAATAGTAATAATGGTATTAAACACTTACTAGGCACCAAGTAGTGAACTAAATGCAGGGGGCAGAAACAAGATAACCAGATCAGGCACAGTCCCTGTCCCTCATGGGGCTCACAGTCTCAGTAGGATGTGAACAGGTATTGAATCCTCATTTTGCAGATGAGGTAACTGAGTTGCAGAGAAGTTAAGTGACTTGCCTAAGGTCAAACAGCAGACAAGCAGCAGAGCCGGCACTAGAACCCATATCTCCTGACCCAAAGGAGATTTTCCTTTCCACTAGGCCATGTCCCTTCCCTATAAAAGTGCTTTTTACTCATGAATGCATAAAAAATACCACTACGTCTCCTATTTATCCAAGTTCCTTTCCCCTGACTTTTCTTCCTATAAGTTAATGTTTGTTTATGAACTCTAAGCTATATATTCTGTCTTGCTCTTTCAGGAACCTGAGTGTTTAATATAAGTACAAGAGGGCTGTGTTCATGGGAGGGAGTCATTTTATAGCCGGGATGATCATTCCCAGTCCCAAAAAGACAGTGGGCAGTTTTTCAAGTGTCCCAAACTCAGGTAATACATGCGTACATGAGTGTTCCCTATGAGTCTGTATTTTTAATAGTTCTAAATAGTATTGGGTTTATTTGTTCAAGACAATTTCCAAAAGGTGGTGAGGATAGAAAAGGGTAAGAAATTACAAAAAGAAAGAAAATAGAAGTAGCATCAGTCTTCATAAAGTTCTCTGCTGGGGTTAATTGACCTATTTATTGATTTTTTGGGAATTTATAAAACAGATTTCAGTACTTCTTACTTAGTGTCCTTCAAATATAAAAGCTATATTTTCCAAAAATTCATTGACTAGAAGAAAGTCAGGTTAATTCATGTGGTATCATATGAATCTGATTTTTGCACAACACAAGCCAAATGCAGTTATGATGATTACAGTACAGACTAATAAAAATCCTTGTATATGTAGTTTCTGCTCCTTTTCATTCTTCATCATCTGCCTATTGTACTATTGAATTCTAATTTCCCCCTTTCTCCCTCTCTCCCCCCACCACCCTCCAAAACCCCATACCCACCCACCGACTTTCAATTTCTTCCACCTATCCAGATACAGTGTGGCCTAGTGGATAAAGCATGGGCCTGGGACTCAGAAGGTTCTAATCCCGGCTCTGCCACTTGTCTGCTGTGTGACCTTGGGCAAGTCACTAAACTTATTTGTCTCTCAGCTCATCTGTAAAATGGGGATTAAGACTGTGAGCCCCATGTGAGACAAGGACTTTGTCCAACCTGATTTGCTTGTATCTACCCCAGTACTTAGAATAGTGCCTAGCATATAGTAAGTGCTTGAAAAATACCACAATTAGTATTGTTATTATTATTAGCCTGGAGGTGTGGTGTTTTGGGCAGTGAATGAGTGGGTGGTAGGATTCAGACAAGAACAGATTGAGAAGCAGCATGACCTAGTTGATAGAACGTGGGCCTGGGAGTCAGAGAACCTGGGTTCTAATCCCAGCTCTACCAATTGCTTGTTGTGTGACCTTGGGTAAATCACTTAACATCGCTATGCCTCAGTTACCTCATTTGTGAAATGGGGATTAAATCCTTCTCCCTCCAACTTAGACTGTGAGCCCCACATGGGACAGGGACCGTGTCCAACATGATAAACTTGTATCTAACCCAGTGCTTAGAACAGTGCTGCTTGACATATAGTACATGTTTAACAAATACCATAAGAAAACACACCCCCCACCACCACCACACACACACAAACAATGTGATTGAGAAAGAGGATAGTGGGCCCAACCAGGAATAGAACAGTCAACTACCTTAGCAGCAGGGGGAAAGAGCTTTGATCCAGGGGGAATGAATTAGAAATCATAGGTTTCTTTTTCATCTGGCTATTGAGTTAACATGTATCTCTCATTTACCACACTCCATATCTGCCCTGTGGTTGAAAATACTGAATTACACAGCATGTCTTAGTGGAAACAGTACAGGACCGGGTGTCAGTTTACCTAGGCTCTGGTCTCAGCTTTGGCCCTTGCCTATTGTGTAACCTTGGGCAAATCTCTTTCTTTTTCTGTGCCTCAGTTTGCTCATTTGAAAGATGGGGATAAAATACATGTTCTTCCTCCCTCTTAGCTTGAGAACCCATTATGGAACAGGGACTGGATCCACTCTGATTTGTATCTATCCTAACGGTTGGCACATAGTAAGGGCTTAAAGCCATAATTATCATTTTGATATCTGAATGAAAATCACTTATCTAGAATATTGACCTAATGAAATTTGATTCCCCTCATCCCCTCATTTTATAAGTGGACTCTAAGAGCAATGAGAGGCTAGTGCATGCCTCCTTAATGGATTTTTTTACTTTTAATGTATTTTCTCTAGTTATCTTCTAGAACAAAAAAAAATGATAGTCTTAGAATACCCTGGCAATAGGAATATATAGTGGTAATAGTAATAACTCCATATAGGGAGGTTAAGGTTACTTTGAAGATCTCATCAAATTTAAATGGGATTCCCTTTTTAAATGTCACCAAAGAGTAGCGCCATTGTAGGAGTTTGTGAGACTCAGACTCAGCAAGAGTATGTCATGCGCCAAAATTGTAGAAGGTTTGATTTTCCCCTCATTTTCCCTCCACTTACGAATCCACATCCACTAGATTCTAATTGTTGGGATTTAGAAAGCAGTACAACTTCTATTTCTTTGCTTCAGTGTTTGCTTGAATGAAGCTCATCTTTCTTTCCCACAGTCTGTAGCTTTGTATGTTTTCTGGTCAGTGTTGCTTAGCAGCAATAGCAGCAGCAGCAGCACTGGCCCGTTTCTTGCATTCTGGGATTTTGCCACTACATCTGAGAGAGCCATATTGCCTTTCTCCCTTGTCAGAGCACTAGGGGTCAAGTGTAGGCGTGTGCACGCTTTGCAGATACATTCCCATCCTTGCTAGTGTCTGTCCAAGATGTTGGCTACTGGTGGTTTTATTTAAGGGACACTTCACGCTGAGAATTCTCGAGTGCAAATCACTTTTTGTTTCTTTTGTCTCTTTTATAATGAAGGATCGAAATGGAGCTTAAATAATTTCTTCAATGAATATGTTAAACAGACTCTTTCATTGTAATTGTGAAAGGACTGAAAATAATTAGCCCAAAGCCACATTTCCTTTACTGAATTTTTAAAAGAAGTCAGGCAATTACCGTTAAAAGATTCATGAATTCAACCTCTGTAGTAAATGGGTGGGGGAAGATTAAATATATTTCAAGAGTGGCTAAAGGATTTTTGGTGGGAACATTTCACAGATGATTAAAAATTCCCTTGGGAAATGCATGGCTGCTTGTGTCTGTCTTTTGTGGCAATTTGTTATTTTCAGAGCAGCAGAATAACAGTATCTCTTTTGTATTTTGAAAACGCACCAAAAAGCATCATAACAATAACTAGTTTCTTAAGAACTATGCTACTTCAGAACTCACCATAAAATATAATGAACACGAGACTGGAAATGTAGGTTCTAGTCCCTTTTCCCCTAACCTGCTGTGTGATCTTAGGCATTAACCTCTCTAAGTGCCTCAGTTTCCTTATCTGTAAAATGAGGATAAAAATGCCCCCTCTTGTTACCTCACAGAGTCGTTGTAAAGATAAAAATAATTGATGCAAAAGCATTTTAGAGAGAGAAAATACTTGTGTGTATGATCTTAATACCCCCCCACCCGAAAAACACCCACATTGTCATTTTAATTCAGTAAATAATTGATGCGAAAGCATTTTAGAGAGATAAAATACTTGTGTGTATGATCTTAATACCCCCCCACCCAAAAAACACCCACCTTGTCATTTTAATTCAGTCTTTCTGATAACCCCACTAGTGTCCACAACAGAACTACTCGTATTCCCACCCAAACCCTGTCCTCCCCCTGACTTTCTCATCACTGGAGACACCACCACCATCCTCCCTGTTTCACAAGCCCCTAACCATGATGTTATCCTCAACTCATCTCTCTCCTTCAAACACATATTCGGTGTCACAAGATCCTGTCAGTTATATCATCACATCATCACTAAAATCTATCCTTCCTCCTCCATCCAAACTGCTACCATCCAAGCATTTATTCCACTGCCTCTTCAGGGCTTGTTGCTGTTTTCAGTTCAGCTTATTTTTTTGGTGAAGTGCCCAGTCATTTTCCTTAAAATGTTCCATCCCATGTCTGATTATTGCCCGTCAGGTTGAAATATGGTTGCAGTAGGGAAGGTTTAGCTTCTTGGAAGTAAAGCTCCATTTTGTACTGCTTAAAATCATATTTCAGCCATTATTTAAGCTGCTTCATCGAACCACACTTCCTGTGAGCACTCTACTTCAGTTCACGGTACAGGAATTCTTTGGCTTTGCTGGCAGCCATCCTTTGTAAGTGTCCAGCCCAGTGAAGCTGGGTTGCAGCCGACACAGCTGCAATGCTATTGAGGTGGCAGAACTCCAGAATATTGTTGATGTCACCATCAACATCTTGCCTTGCCATTTGCTATGGTATGTGTTTTGAGTGACACAGGTGGTATTGAAACCTGATGTCATTGACATCAGATTCAAGTCTCACAACTCTGTAATAGTTTGGATAGGTCCTTGGCTTTCCAAACCTTCCA
Source organism: Ornithorhynchus anatinus (assembly GCF_004115215.2). NCBI lineage: Eukaryota > Metazoa > Chordata > Mammalia > Monotremata > Ornithorhynchidae > Ornithorhynchus > Ornithorhynchus anatinus. Next base: position 42,803,151 of record NC_041753.1, on the reverse strand, counting down.
TTTGATCTGAAGTATAATGCTTTAGCAAGGCCAGTCTGTTATTCTCACAAAAGATATGTTGGCTCTCTTGAAAGCTGTGACATGTAGATCCAGCTAAAAGGTAAGTTGGCAGGTATTGGCGTGCCAGGGCTGAGGAATTCAGAGAAATGAAATCAAGGCACTTGGAGCAGAGGACACGCAAATGGACAAAAGAAAGAGGAATGGAGAGATGGCACAGTTTTCATACTTTGGCATGGTGTGAACAACCTGATGCCTGCTTTTTAGGAGTTTAAGAAGCATGTTTTGAAGAAATTTCATCACCTGTCTTTCTCTGACAAATGTTATAAAGAAGAAAGATTCATTTAGCAACTGTTTGTTCAGGAAGCGTGATTTAATGTCAAGCGTAGACATAACAAACAGTCCAAAGCGAATTGGTAAAGTGCAAATACAAGTTGTGACTTCAGTGAGATCTCTGCGACCTGTTCGAAGACATTTATATATCTATGAAGTTTAGGCCGTAGAGGACAAAAAGTGTATGAAAAATTACAGAAAGCCTTGGATTCTATCTTAATCCCCCACCACACACAAGCTTATTGAGATAAGAAATATGGATTAGGTTCCAAATGTACAGTTGTAAAAATTAATAAGCAAGGGCTTTAAATTAGCCATTAGGCAATCCTTCATTATCCATTTTGTAATGGATGACACATTTAATGCATTTAGTAATATGCTTAGAGGAACATTAAATCTAAAATAAAAAAATGGTTAAGCAATTTGAAAAGCACAAACATTTTTTAATAGTGCTAGGCTTTTTGAAACCCCCATTTGACTAAAATTGGAGATGTGCATACGCAATGGGAAATTGTATCTAATTTATAAAACTCTGACCTGACCCAAAACCTTTATTCTACTGTTATAAAAGGAATTTCTGGATCTCTCTGACCCTGTCTTATTTGGGTATCAGATATAATTATATAAGGTGTGAAGAAATTGTTTATTTTTCCCTTTTATTTATGGGGGCGGGTGGGGGCTTTAATGCAAAGGAATAGGACTTGTATAAGCAGGCATCTTAGATGAAGACACAGAATAATTGCTGATTTAACTTGTAAACTTACATGTGTATGCTATTGTTGAATGATGAGAAACTGGGTGAGAGAGTATAAGTAGTTCAGCACAATCTATCACCTACTGGGGAAACGAATCAATTGTATACCTTATAGGATATGGGATGGCTTTTGTATTGTGCTCCCAAGTGCTTAGTACAGTGCTCTGCACACAGCAAGTGCTCGATAAACATGATGGAACGATTGATCACCCTCCTAAGATTAGTACAATGCTTTGCAATGAATAAGCACTCAGTAAATACCATTGATTTGGTTCACGATCATTTAAACGGCAGTTCATTGCCAGTAGGCAGCCCAAGTTATTGGTCTCCGAAGGGGTGGCAGCAATATTTGCTGAGATGGTGACTGTTCGAGCATCCCTATTTAAGAATATCCCATTCATATCAAAGGGAATAGCGAAGTTCTATTGTCACTGCCTACATCACTCATTAGATTAAAAGCTTTGCAAGGACCAAGTATCATGTCTTCTACTTTTGTTGTACACAGTGGGTGCTCAGTACTGATGATGATGATTCAAAACAGGGTCTTCAGAGGCTAGTATTTGGTGGCTTCAACAACCAATTAAATTCCAATCAATTGAGGGATGTACTTTTTATTTTATTATGGAATATAAGTATTTACTATGTGCCAAACACTACTCTAAGTGCATGGGAGAAACAGCATGGCCTAGAGGTTAGAGGATGGATCTGGGAGTCAGAAGGACCTAGGTTCTAATTCCAGCTCTGCCACTCATTTGCTGTGTGATCTTGGGCAAGTCACTTCACTTCTCTGTGCCTCAATTATCACATCTGTAAAATGGGGATTAATATTGTGCGCTCCATGTGAGACAGGGACAATGACCAACATGATAAAGTTGTATCTACCCCAGTGCTTAATGCAGTACCTGGCACATAGTAAACACTTAACAAATACTCATTTTTTTTTAAATGAAAATGCTGGGCTCGTTGATTTACTCCTGCCCCATGTTTGTGCTGAACCACAGCTTACAATTCCTAACAAGCATTCTTGTACTTCACAAAGTAAAGATATCTCGTTGTATCTGAGGCCCAAACAATGGCATCCTATGTAAGATGCTGTGTGTTGGACCGATCATTGCTCCCATTCTCCAAATGGTACATAAGCCAGCAAGCTCAAGCTCTTTGAGAACAAAATTAATAAATTACAATAATATTTGTGGTATTTGTTAAGCTCTTACTATGTGCCAAGCACTGTTCTAAGCTCTGGAGTAGATGCAAGGTAATTGGGTTGGGTACAGTCCCTGTACCATGGAAGGCTCACAGTCTTAATCCCCATTATGCAGATGAGGTAACTGAGTCACAGAGAAGTGAAGTGATTTGCCCAAGATTAAGTGGTGGGTCAAAATTAGAATCCAGGTCCCTTTGACTCTCATGCCCATGATCTATGCACTAGGCCATGCTGCTTTAAGAGACCAGCAAGTAGTCCAGTGATAACATCTCAGAAACCCTATTGAAGTCCAGGTGCAAATTCCAACATAAGCAACATATTCTATACCAGGGAAACATCAAGAGTTTGATATGATATAGTAAAGCCACAAGTTTGTTTTAATGAAAACATTTCACATTAGAACATGACCGGGCGCAACATTATCATGCTTGTCATGGTCATAATAAATGGGTAAGCTACAAAAATGAGTAACATGATGAGTAGATTTAGCTGGGGAATGGATATAAATATTACTGCAATGCCAAGGCTGAAGAGAGCTAGAGTTCTTTTGGACTTCTGTGCATCACTAAAGAAATTGGACTCCCTTATACAAATGACCAGAGTACTACTGAAGAGCGCAGATCTAATGATTAATAGAATTTTAATGAGCACTTACTCTTTGCAGAGCACTGTACTATGTGCTTAGGAGAGAACAATAGAGTTTCTAGACCTGGAGCCTGCCCTCAAAGAATTTACAGTCTAGGAGGGGAGACAGACAGTGAAATATCGTAGAGGTAAAAGGAAGCAATAAAGATAGCTACATAGGTCCAATGAGGTGGTTCTGAGCAAGAGGTCGGAGAAAAGAAAGATAAAAACAAGGCACAGTGAATAGACTGGCTTATGAACTGGGCTAGGACAGATTTTGAGGGGGCATCATCATTCATTCATTCAATAGTATTTATTGAGCGCTTACTATGTGCAGAGCACTGTACTAAGCGCTTGGAATGTACAAATCGGCAACAGATAGAGGCAGTCCCTACCCACTGACGGGCTTACAGTCTAATCGGGGGAGACAGACAGGCAAAAAACAATAGCAATAAATAGAATCATCAATCTTTTCTTTCTGCTTTGGCGCTCTCTAATAAAATACTTACATCTTTCACTTTAACCTGCAGCATGACCTAGAGGAAAGAATCCGAGGACATGAGTTCTAATCCCAGCTCCACTACTTGCCTGCTTTGTGACCTTGGGTGAGTCACTTCTCTGTGCCCCAGTTCCCCACCCCGCAGAATAGGGATTCAATACCTGTTCTCCCTGCTACTTAGACTGCGAGTCCTATGTAGGACAGGCACTGGGTCAAACCTGATTATTTTCTATCTTAGTACAGTGTTTGGCAATCAATCAGTGGTATTTATTTGAGAAGCAGCATGGCATAGTGGGTAGAGCATGGGCCTTGGAGTCAGAAGGTCATGGATTCTAATTCCAGCTCCGCCACTTATCTGCTGTGTGACCTTGGGCAAGTGATTTCACTTCTCTGCCTCAGTTACCTCATCTGTAAAATGGGGATTGAAACCGTGAGCCCCATGTGGGACAGGGACTGTGTCCAATCCGATATGCTTGTATCCGCCCCAGCACTTAGAACAGTGCATGGCACATAGTGAATGCTTAAATACCATTATTATTATGGAGCACATACAGTGTACAGGACACTGTACTAAGTGCTTGGGAAAGTGCAATACGGTAGCCTTCGTAGAAATGATCTCTTCCCACAAGGAGCTTACAGTGTACAGGGGGAGAGAGACATTAAAATTAATTACAGATGGGGGAAATAGTATATTGTAAGGATACGAACATCAGTGTTGTGGGGCTGGGATGAGTAGCAAAGTGCTTAAAGGTACACAGCCAAGTGCATAGACAATACAGAGATGAAGGCGGGTAAGGGGAATGAGAGCTTAGGGAGGATCTCTTGGAGCAGAGGAGATTTTAGGAGGATTTGAAGATGGGGAGAGTACTGCACATCTGATATGAAGGGAGAGGTTGTCCTAGGCTAGGAAGAAGATATGGGAAAGTGGTCAGTGGCAGAATAGATGAGATTGAGGTACATACAGAGAGTAGGTTGACAGAGGAGTGGAGTGGGTAGATTGGGTTATAGTAGGGGATTAGTGAGATAACCTAGGAAGGGGTGAGCTGATTGGGTGCCTTAAAGCTAATTGTAAGGAATTTCTGTTTGGACAACTACTGGAGGTTTTTGAAAAATGGGGAGATATGGATTGAACAATGTTTTGGAAAAATAATATGGGCAGCAGAATGAAGTGTGGTCTGGAGAGGGAAAATGCAGGAGGCAGAGAGGAAAGGGAGGAGGCGACTGATGCAGAATTCATTGAGGGAAATGATGTGTGCTTGGATCAGCATGGTAGCAGTTTGGATGGAGAGGAAAGAGGAGATTTGAGTTACGATGTGAAGGTAGAACTGACAGGATTTTGTACCAGATTGAATATTCAAATTGAATGATTGAGGAGTTGAGAATAATGCCAAGGTTGCGAGCTTGTGAGAGAGGATGATGGTACATAGTGCACTCTTAACAAATACCATAATTATCATTACTTTCTCTTAAGTCCTCAAGCATGTACATTTTTCTTAATGTACACACAATTTGCCTGCCACTTGGCTATAACAGAGCAGCAGATTTAGGGAATATTCTTCCAACAAAGCACTTGGTCTGGACTAAGTCTGAACTAACTTGTATCTATCCCAAGATTATTACTGTGTTTGAGACACAGTAACTGTTTAACAGTCATAGAAAGCAGTGTGATGTCAAAAGAAATGCTTATCCTTTATGCATGCAGTTTTGGATGTAGAATGAGTATCGTAATATAAATCTTCCTTAATATGTGGTTTGTCAGGAACCATAACCTCTGTGTCCTAGGATAACTGACTGAAGAAGGTAATAGCAGTGTATTGTTTTTCCCTGCCTATTTTTCCTGAACAACTATTCTTTTTGCAGCACTTAGACTGAGAGCTCCTTGTAGACAAGCATGTCTACCAACTCTGTTGTACTGTGCACTCCTAATCTTTTAGTACAGTGGTCTGGATACAGTAAGTGCTCAAAAAATACCAGTGACTGATTGTTTCTTCACCAGTCATTTAAATTTAATGAAATAAGCAATAAACAACATTTATTGAGCACTTACTCTACTAAGCATTTGGGGAGTACATTAGAGGTAGAAGACATCCTGCTCACTGGCACCTTCCAATCCACTTATTAGGGAACCTGCAGCAATCTCTGTTTTTCAGCTGCTTGTTCCCTGGTTCTATTCACTGCCCTGTGATGCAGTATTTCTGTGTCCCTGAGAACATTCTAATTTTTGGAAACACATATTATGCTAACACATCTAGTCCAGCATTCCAGTCCTGGATGCAATCTCATGATTTCTCAGATATTCCAAATACATAATTTAGTCCTGAGTTCAGACCTCCAGTCCCTAATAGATTCGTGCAGGCTGAGGCCTGGAAAGTCAGAAATATTATATTGCTAAATTAATGGATTTTTTCTATTGGAATTCTGGACTAGATCCTTAAAACTGAGTACATCTGTTCACCTTGCTTCAAACCATACTTTAGCTGATACTTCAAATAGGGTTTGACTAAAATGGGCAAGAATACATTAAGCAGAGTTGAATATTTTGGATAGCCTTGTTTCATCTAATTCATCTGTAGCCCTAAATCAATCAATCATATTTATTGAGCCCTTACCATGTGCAGAGCACTGTACTAAGTGTTTGGGAGAATACAATGTAGCAATATAACAGATGAGGAGCAAGGAGCACAAGGAGCTTCCAGTGTAGGGTACAGTATAATAGGATTGGTAGACAGATTTCCTGCTCACCATGAGCTTACTGCCTGGAGGAGGAAACAGATGTTAATATAAATGATACAAATATGTACATAAGTGCTATGGGGCTGAGGGAGGGGTGAATAAAAGAATGAAATCCAAGTACAAGGTGACAGAAAAGGGAGTGGGAGATGAGGAAATGAGGATTTAGGCAAGGTCTCTTGGAAGATACTTGCCTTCAAGAAGAGTAACCGTCTGTCAGATCCGAAGAAGGAAGGCGGCAAGACATTCCAGGCCAAAGGCAGGACGTGGGCAAGAGATCAGCAGTGAGATAGGTGAAATCAAGATAAAGAGAGTAGGTTGGTGTGAGAGGAGCGAAGTGTGTGGGCCCTTGGTCAAGCCACCTCACTGGGCCTCATTAACCTCATGTAAAATGGGGATGAAGACTGTGAGCCCCATGTGGGACTGGGACTGTGTCCAACCTGATTACCTTGTATCTACCGCAGTGCTTAGAACAGTACTTGGCACATAATAAGTGCTTAATAAATGCCATTATTATTATTATTGTAGTAGGGGAGCAGTGAGGTAAGGTGCGAGGAGGCAAGGTGATTGAGTGCTTTAAAGCCGATGGGAAGGAATTTCTGTTTGATGCAGAGGTGGATGGGCAACCGCTGGAGGTTCTTGAGGAGTGGGGTGACATGGATTGAACGTTTTTGTAGAAAAAATATCCAGGTGGCAGGGAATCTAGACAGGATAGGGTAAGTGCTTAGATTAATGCGTTGGTAGTTTGGATGGAGAGGAAAGGGTGGATTTTCTTCTGCAATTATCCTTAAAATGCTTAGAAATTGAAATTTCAGTTGGAAGAACCTTTAAAGAAAGAAATTCTTACAGCTGAAGATCCCGGATATCTTAATTAAATTTAGTTATGAAAATCATCTTAGAGCCCAGAAAATATTGGGCAATTAAATCTGTGCTTTAGGCAAGATAATCATCATCATTATCAATAGCATATATTGAACATCTGTATGTACTAGCAGCACTACTGTAATAGTGGAATGCACTTGGGAAACACACAGTATATGTAAAAGACTTTGCCCTTGCCTTCAGGAGCTTACAGAGCACAGGCTTAGGAGTCAGAGGTCATGGGTTCTAATCCCGGCTCCACCACCTGTCAGCTGTGTGACTTTGGACAAGTCACTTAACTTCTCGGTGCCTCAGTTATCTCATCTGTAAAATGGGGATTAAGACTGTGAGCCTCACATAGGACAGCCTGATTACCCTGTATCTACTCCAGCATTTAGAACAGTGCTCGGCACATAATAAGTGCTTAACAAATACCAACGTTATTGTTTAGACTGTGAGTCCATTACTGGGCAGGGATTGCCGCTCTCTGTTGCCGAATTGTACATTCCAAGCTCTTAGTACAGCACTCTGCACATAGTAAGTGCTCAATAAATACTATTGAATGAATCTTATTATTCTTATTATTACAGTCTAATGATGCCTATAGGGATGACTCCTGGACACAAACTGTCAAATATACAATATGTCATAGAGCAAAAGTTAGAGATAAATGATAAAATACAAGAAACAGGTATGTTTTCTTCTTCATGGTATTTAAGCGCTTACTATGTGCCAGGCATTGTAAAAAAAAAAAATGTTGGTATTTGTTAAGCGCTTACTATGTGCCGAGCACTGTTCTAAGCGCTGGGGTAGACACAGGGGAATCAGGTTGTCCCACGTGGGGCTCACAGTCTTAATCCCCATTTTACAGATGAGGGAACTGAGGCCCAGAGAAGCTAAGTGACTTGCCCACAGTCACACAGCTGACAAGTGGCAGAGCTGGGATTCAAACTCATGAGCCCTGACTCCAAAGCCCGTGCTCTTTCCACTGAGCCACGCTGCTTCCCAAGCTAAGCCCTTGAATAAAAATAATAGAAAAATAAGCAAATATGAGTGCAATAAGCCCTTGAATAAAAATAATAGAAAAATAAGCAAATATGAGTGCTCACAGTGTATATTAATGCTAATCAGTAAGTACTGGTACTTATGTGGCCACACTGAAAGTTACTTAAGAAATCATTACCCTTATATGGCTGCTTCAGTCAGGAGGAAGAGCAAGGATAGTAAATCAAATGTTAGGATCAAATAGCTAAATAAATAATTGAATGTACACATGTTTTCAGGCCAAGAATAAAATGCATTAAGTGTCAAGGGTAACTACTAGTTTGTCATGACTTAAGGTGCTGTGAGTTGAACCAGAAGAGATTTCTATTTAAAGGAATTTTTTCATATCCCTGAAGCTTGTCTCCTCCAATAAAGATTTAGAAATAAACATAGTGTAAGATAGTGGTACATGAAATGAGTGAACTGCTGCAGTTCACTGTACTGTAATTGTTACTCTTTCAGCACTTTAACGTGAGAACTAATTGTAACTATGTGTGTGTGTGTGTTTGTGTGTGTGTTTCTATGTAGAAACTTCATGTTTTGGGTGGGTGTTGTGTGTGTTCTGTGTTACTTAGACTGTTAGACACAATTAGACTGTGTTAGAGTTAGACACATCTAATTAAGGAATTACCATAATCGTTATTGTCATTGTTGAGTGAATGGCTCCTGGTTGAGCTGCTTAGGTCTACATTTATTCCAAGTGTCCCTGCAAATCTCCAAGACATCTGAAGATGCCTGCTTAAACTTGGATGAAACGTTAAATGCAGCAGTGTTCATTCAATAGTATTTATTGAGTGGTTACTATGTGCAGAGCACTGTACTAAGCACTTTGAATGTACAAATCGGCAACAGATAGAGACAGTCCCTGCCTTTTGACGGGCTTACAGTCTAATCGGGGGAGACAGGCAGAAAAGAATAATGGCAATAAATAGAGTCAAGGGGAAGAACATCTCAATGGCAAATAAATAGAATCAGGGTGATGTACATCTCATTAAACAAAATAAATAGGGTGATGAAGATATATACAGTTGAGCGGACGAGTACAGTGCTGAGGGGGTGGGACGGGAGAGGGGGAGGAGGAGAGGGAAAGGGGTTTAGCTGCGGAGAGGTGAAGGGGGGGTAGAGGGAGCAGAGGGAAAAAAGGGGGGAGCTCAGTCTGGGAAGGCCTCTTGGAGGAGGTGAGCTTTAAGTAGGGATTTGAAGAGGGGAAGAGAATTTGATTGTCGGAGGTGAGGAGGGAGGGCATTCCAGGACTGTGGGAGGACGAGGCCCAGGGGTCGACGGTGGGATAGGCAAAACCGAGGGACGGTGAGGAGGTGGGTGGCAGAGGAGCGGAGCGTGCGGGGTGGGCAGTAGAAAGAGGGAAGGGAGGAGAGGTAGGAAGGGGCAAGGTGATGGACAGCCTTGAAGCCTAGAGTGAGGAGTTTTTGTTTTGAGCGGAGGTTGATAGGCAACCACTGGAGGTGTTTAAGAAGGGGAGTGACATGCCCAGAACGTTTCTGCAGGAAGATGAGCCGGGCAGCGGAGTGAAGAATAGACTGGAGCGGGGCGAGAGAGGAGGAAGGGAGGTCAGAGAGAAGGCTGACACAGTAGTCTAGCCGGGATATAACGAGAGCCCGTAGCAGTAAGGTAGCTGTTTGGGTGGAGAGGAAAGGGCGGATCTTGGCGATATTGTAAAGGTTCATTCATTCATTCAATAGTATTTATTGAGCGCTTACTATGTGCAGAGCACTGTACTGAGCGCTTGGGATGAACAAGTTACCTCTCCGCAGTTAAACCCTCATTTTCCCCTTTTCCCTCTGCTCCTCCACCTCTCCCTTCCCATCCCCACAGCACTGTACTCGTCCGCTCAACTGTATATATTTTCGTTACCCTATTTATTTTGTTAATGAATTGTACATCGCCTTGATTCTATTTAGTTGCCACTGTTTTTACGAGATGTTCTTCCCCTTGACTCTGTTTATTGCCATTGTTCTCGTCTGTCCGTCTCCCCCGATTAGACTGTAAGCCCGTCAAACGGCAGGGACTGTCTCTATCTGTTGCCGACTTGTTCATCCCAAGCGCTTAGTACAGTGCTCTGCACATAGTAAGCGCTCAATAAATACTATTGAATGAATGAATGAATGAACAAGTCTGCAACAGATAGAGACAGTCCCTGCCATTTGACGGGCTTACAGTCTAATCGGGGGAGGTGGACAGACAAGAACAATGGCAATAAATAGAGTCGAGGGGAAGAACATCTCGTAAAAACAATGGCGACTAAATAGAATCAAGGCGATGTACAATTCATTAACAAAATAAATAGGGTAATGAAAATATATACAGTTGAGCGGGCGAGTACAGTGCTGTGGGGATGGGAAGGGAGAGGTGGAGGAGCAGAGGGAAAAGGGGAAAAAGGGGGTTTAGCTGCGGAGAGGTAAAGGGGGGGTGGCAGAGGGAGTAGAGGGAGAAGAGGAGCTCAGTCTGGGAAGGCCTCTTGGAGGAGGTGAGTTTTAAGTAGGGTTTTGAAGAGGGGAAGAGAATCAGTTTGGCGGAGGTGAGGAGGGAGGGCGTTCCAGGACCGTGGGAGGACGTGGCCCAGGGGTCGACAGCGGGATAGGCGAGACCGAGGGACGGTGAGGAGGTGGGCGGCAGAGGAGCGGAGCGTGCGGGGTGGGCAGTAGAAAGAGAGAAGGGAGGAGAGGTAGGAAGGGGCAAGGTGATGTAGAGCCTTGAAGCCTTTCGTGAGGAAATAGGTGGCCAGATCATTGGGGGTGAGAGATGGGGGAGGGTGAGGAACAGGGGGCCTAAGGAGAGAGTTAAAGGTCCGGAACAATCGGCGGGGGTGACGGGCATGGGTGTCGATGAGGGAGGAGAAGACGTTTTGCCTGGCGGAGGAGAGGGCAGAGTTAAGGCAGGAAAGGATAAATTTGAAGTGTGTGAGGTCGGCTTGGTGCTTGGACTTTCGCCAGCAGCGCTCAGCAGCTCGAGTATAGGAGCGTAGGAGGCGGACAGAGGAGGTGATCCAGGGCTGTGGGTTAGTGGAGCGAGAGCGGCGGAGGGAAAGGGGGGCAAGAGAGTCGAGATGAGTAGAGAGGGTGGAGTTGAGAGTGGAGACCTGATCGTTGAGAGTGGGAAGAGAGGACAGGGCGGCAAGGTGAGGAGAGATGCTATTGGAAAGACGGATGGGATCGAGAAAGTGGAGGTCTCTGTGGGGCAGTAGCGAAGATTTGCAGGGGGAGGGAGTGTGAGAGATGAGGCAGGTGAGAAGTTTATGATCAGAGAGAGGGATTTCAGAGTTGGTGAGGGAGGAGATAGTGCAGCGGTAGGAGATGACGAGATCGAGGGTGTGACCGAGTCGGTGAGTGGGCGCGGTACCGTGGAGGAGGAGGTCGGCAGAGTCGAGGAGGGATAGCAGGCGGGCGGCAGAGGAGTCGTCGGGTACATCCATATGGATGTTGAAGTCTCCAAGGATCACAGTGGGCAGAGAGAAGGAGAGAAGGAAGGTGAGAAAGGGGTCAAGGTGGTTGAAGTAGTTGGAGGTGGGACCGGGAGGGCGGTAGATGACGGCGACAAGTAACTGGAGGGGGTGGTAGAGGCGAATGATATGGGCTTCGAAGGAGGGGAAGGAGAGGGAGGGGGGAGGAGGGATAGTGCGGAAGCGGCAACGGGGCGAGAGGAGGAAGCCGACGCCTCCTCCCTTACCGGTGAGTCTGGGGGAGTGGGAGAAGGAGAGGCCGCTGCTGGAGAGAGCGGCGGCGGAGACCGTGTCTTCGGGAGAGAGCCACGTTTCCGAAAGGGCGAGGAGGAGGAGAGAGCGAGAGAGGAAAAGGTCATGGACGAAAGGTAGCTTACCTGTAATAGAGCGGGACTTTCAGAGGCCACACTTGAAAGTAGCTGTGTGTGCAAGGGGTGGGGAGAAGGGCGGGGGGAGGGGAGGGTTTGGATGGGAAGGAGGTGGCGGGGCCCTGGACGGGGAGAGGGGGATGAGGGGTAGCGGTGGGACAGGAGGACTGGGATGGGGCGTGGGTGGGGAAGAGAGAAGGGGGGAGGGGGTGAGGAGGGGGTTTGGTGGGGGGGAGAGTAGGGGGAGGGGGAAGAGGGGTAGTGCTGGTAAAGTGGGGTTCTAGAGTGTGGGGGGGGAGGAGACAGAGGAGAGAGCAGGAAAGAGCTGAGCGAGAGGGGGGAAGGGGAAGGGGAGGATAGGAAGGGGCGGGAGGGGAGGGGGGGGAGGAGGGACATGGCGAGGCCAGAGAGGTGGGTGGCAGCACTGACAACAATGAACAGTAATAAACGAAATCGGTAATATAGCAACATGATACAGTATGATACAATACGGTAGTGCTAATATAGCAACATGATACAGTATGATACAATATAGTCGTGTTAATAAAAGGGCGATGACCAGGGTCGGGGGTAGACTCGATTAAGGGGCGACCTGATCAAACTCAAAGTCTGACGACAATAAACAATAACAAGCGAAATCGCTAATATAGCAACATGGTACAGTAAGGCACACTACAGTAGTGTTAATAAGCAGGCGATGACCAGGGTCGGGGGACGAGCCGACCCTACCCGATCCGACTCAAAGTCCAGCGGCCGAGAGAGTCCCAGAGCTCATGACCAAATGTCCCTGTGGCGGCGGGGGGGCCCTGAGGTTGTCCGGGGTGGGTGGCGGCCGTAGGCGGCGGCTAAGGTAAGGTAACATGGTGAGAACAATGACGTCGTCGCCCGGGGCGGGGGCGGGGGAGATGAATCACCTCAAGGGGGAAGAGACCGGCAGGTCTTGGTAACAGATTGGATGTGTGAGGTGAATGAGAGAGTTGACACCGAGGTTGCAGGCCTGAGAGACGGGAAGGATGGTCGTACTATCCACGGTGATAGGGAAGTTTGGGAGAGGACCAGGCTTGGGAGGGAAGATGAGGAGCTCAGTTTTGCTCATGTTGAGTTTTAGGTGGTGGGCAGACATCCAGGTGGAGACGTCCCGGAGGCAGGAGGAGATGTGAGCCTGAAGCGAGGGGGAGAGGACAGGGGCAGAGAGGTAGATCTGCATGTCATCTGCGTAGAGATGGTAGTTGAAGCCGTGAGAGCGAATGAGTTCACCAAGGGAGTGAATGTAAATGGAGAACAGAAGAGGGCCAAGAACTGACCTTTGAGGAACTCCAACAGTTAAAGGATGGGAGGGGGAGGAGGCGCCTGCATAGGAGACGGAGAATGACCGGCCAGAGAGATAAGAGGAGAACCAGGAGAGGATGGAGTCCGTGAAGCCAAGGTGAGATAAGATGTGGAGGAGGAGGGGATGGTCGACAGTGTCAAAGGCAGCTGAGAGGTCAAGGAGGATTAGAATGAAGTAGGAGCCATTGGATTTGGCAAGAAGGCCAGATCATTGGGGGTGAGAGGGGGGGAGGGGGAGGAACAGGGGGCCTTTCAGAGTTGGTGAGGGAGGAGATAGTGCAGCGGTAGGAGATGACAAGATCGAGGGTGTGACCGAGTCGGTGAGTGGGCGCGGTATGGTGGAGCAGGAGGTCAGCAGAGTCGAGGAGGAATAGCAGGCGGGCGGCAGAGGAGTCATCGGGTACATCCATGTGGATGTTGAAGTCTCCGAGGATCAGAGTGGGCAGAGAGAAGGAGAGAAGGAAGGTGAGGAAGGGGTCTAGGTGGTTGAAGAAGTTGGAGGTGGGACTGGGAGGGTGAGAGGAGGAAGTCGACACCTCCTCCCTTTCTGGTGAGTCTCGGGGAGTGGGAGAAGGAGAGGCCACCGCCGGAGAGAGCAGTGGCAGGGACCATGTCTTCGGGAGTGAGCCACGTTTCCGAAAGGGCGAGGAGGAGGAGAGGGGGGGAAAGGACAAGTCCAGAATAGCGCTTGGACTCTGTGTTGGTACCTTTCCTACTAACATTGTTTCAGGTACAGCAGACCAGAAGAAGCTGAGAGATGTAAAATGCAGACTTGGATTCCTTTATTACTCTGACTAGAAAAAGTGCTGGGAGATTCACACACCTTCTTTGGGGTCTAAACGTTTTAAAATCATTCACAAATACATTAAATCACCTTTATTTAACTCTGTTTAAAAGCTTAATTGCATTATCTTCTTTTTCTAGGTATCTGGAGATCAAAGCCAGGGAGCTGTCTTCCTACGTGAATTCACTCTGATTCGAAGAGAAAGCCTCCATGAAGACTTCTTATCCGATATCCTGAGTAGTCACAAAACTGAAGACCCGGTACAGTTCTAGTTTATTTTATTCATACAAATGCAGGCTTAAGATATTTATATTGTACAGAAGTGAAAATATTTGTCTTTTTGCAGTGTAGGAAATGACACTGAAAAGTTCTTAGACCCATAGATTCACCTAATGGTGGCAATTTCACCTGTGCTGTTTGACAGGCAGTGAAATGTGATTCGATGTTAAAATTTGCTTGGCGATGAGGAGGTGGTTTGCATACAAAGTAACTGACTATATGCAAGGGAGCCAGTGTGTGAAATGACAGTAATTTGAAAGAGAAAAGGAAGGGTGTGTGTGTGTGTGTATATATATATTTATATATATATGCCAGTTACCTAACTGCAAAATGGGATTAAGACTTTGAGCCTCTTGTGAGACAGAGACGATGTGCAATGTGATTCTATCCCCGTGCTTAGTACAATACCAGGCACATAGTAAGCACTTAAGTACCACAATTGTTAAAGAGCACGAGACCTGGGTTCTAATTCTAGCTCTGCTCTGTGAACTTGGGCAAATTATTTAATTTCTCTATGCCTCAGCTCTCCTGTTCTCCCTCCTATTTAGACTGTGAGCCCCATGCGGGGCAGGGACTATGTCATACCTAATTAATTTGTATTTACACAACACTTAGAGCAGTGTTTGATATGTACAAACAACATTAAAAAAATAATAAAAGGAATGCTAGATCAAGTTTGTTAGCTGGGCTTCAGAGTCAGAGGTCATGAATTCGATTCCCGGCTCTGCCACTTGTTAGCTGTGTGACTGTGGGCAAGTCACTTAACTTCTCTGTGCCTTTGTTACCTCATCTGTAAAATGGGGATTAACTGTGAGCCTCACGTGGGACAACCTGATTACCCTGTATCTACCCCAGCGCTTAGAACAGTGCTCTGCACAAAGTAAGCGCTTAACAAATACCAACATTATTATTATTATTTGATCTGCATGGTAAAACTGTGTTAATGCTCCACTCTTAGTCTCCTAAAAACATGCTAGCTTTTTTTATTTGATTCCTTGCCTCTTTTG
This sequence comes from Ornithorhynchus anatinus, assembly GCF_004115215.2. Lineage (NCBI taxonomy): Eukaryota > Metazoa > Chordata > Mammalia > Monotremata > Ornithorhynchidae > Ornithorhynchus > Ornithorhynchus anatinus. The sequence continues at coordinate 42,787,881 of NC_041753.1, read as the reverse complement.
ATGTCCTTATTTCATTGAACAGCATGCTGCCTCCATGGCAGAATTCACTTGTAGGGATCCTTGTGTATGTGTAATACTTGCCAAATGCAGCCAGTTAACCTCGATCTTCTTTTAAAACTACTTGTCAGTCTATAGTACTCTACTGATTCTGAGCAGTGCTTCATAATGATTTGTATGTTACCTTGTGTCTGTACTTCCAGAGAACGGTCATATAGGAATATACGTGTTCCCACATGAGTGATTCAAGGATTTTTGATGATGTTTACAGTCTATTAAATTGTCACAATTTCCTGGAGGGTATGAATCATCTCCTAGCACAAGCTTGCAGGATTCAGTGTTCTCTTCTTGAGCGTATTTGCATAGAATAGGCTGAATTAGACTAGATGTGGTTCCACAATTTGCTTTACTCCATTGGTGATGAGGAAGAATCATAGCAGGACCCTGACACAATCAAGTGAAATTTATCAGAAAAGTCAAACTTTTAGTAATTGCTAGTGTCTAAGCCTACAGAAGGTGTCAAGTGTTAAAGTCTATGAACACCATGCAGAGACCCTGATGTTGTTCTGGACCTATCTTAATAATAATAATGCTGGTATTTGTTAAGCACTTACTATGTGCCAAGCACTGTCCTAAGCACTGGGGTAGATACAAGGTAATCAGGTTGTCCCATGTAGGGCTCACAGTCTTCATCCCCATTTTCCAGATGAGGTAACTGAGGCACAGAGAAGTTGAGTGACTTGCCCGAAGTCACACAGCTGACAGGCGGCAGAGCCAGGATTTGAACCCATGACCTCTGACTCCCAAACCCAGGCTCTTGCCACTAAGCCATGCATCTTCTTTAAATGATGTGCAGCAAAAATTATATTTGCTGTGCTTTGCTGTGGTCTCAAGCTGCATTGTGATTGTGAGATCACATGGTTAAAAATGTCCTTCAGTAGTCAGTCCAGGAGGACCCTGGCTAGGTCCTTGTCAACATTGGAGAACAGACCCCATGATAATTTCTGCAGTCAACTCTTTTCCATGTCGTCTTTTGGGATTTTGGGAGTATTATTTATGCATGTAAATGCAGTAATCCAGGCGGGATTGAATGAGTGATTGTATTAACATGGTAGTAGTTGGAATAGAGAAGAAAGGGCACATTCTAGCGATGTTGTGAAGGTGGGGCCAACAGGATTTAGTGACGGATTGAATGTGTAGGTTGAATGAGAGAGGAGTCAAGGGTAACACCAAGGTTCATTCATTCATTCAATCATATTAAGCACTTACTGTGTGCAGAGCACTGTACTAAGCGCTTGTAAAGTACAATGCGGCAACAAATAGAGACAGTCCTTACCCAACAACAAGCTTGTGAGACTGGAAGAATGGTGGTACCATCTACACTGATGGGGAAGTTAGTGGGAGGACAGGGTTTGGGTGGGAAGTTGAGGAACTCTGTTTTGGACATGATAAGTTTAGGGTGATGGGAGGACATCCAAGTAGAGATGTCTTGAAGGCGATAGGAGATGCAAGACTGGAGAGAGGGGGAGAGGGGGAGATCAGGGCTGCAGATGTAGATTTGGGTATCATCCACATAGAGGTGGTAGGTGAAGCCATGAGAGTGAATGAGTTCTACAAAGATAGTGGATGTAGATGGAGAAGAGAAGAGGACCTAGAACTGAACCTTGAAGGACTTCCACAGTTAGGGAGTGGGAGGCAGAGGAGGAGCTTGCGAAGGAGACTGAGAATAAATGACCAGAGAGAGAAGAGGAGAACCAGGAGAGGGCAGAGTCAGAGAAGTCAAGGTTGGATAATACTTCCAGGAGAAGGGGATGGTCCACAGTGTTGAAGGCAGGTGAGAGGTCGAGGAAGACTAGGATGAAGTAGAGGCTGTTGGATTTGCCAAGAAGGAGATCATTGGTGACCTTTGAGAGGGTGGTTTCTGTGGAGTGATGGGGGCAGAAGCCAGATTGGAGGGGGTGCAAGGAGACTAATGTAGTCAAACCAGGATATGAGAAGTGCCTGGACCAGCATGGCTGCAGTTTTGATCGAGAAGAAAGGGTGGAACCTGGAAATGTTTTGGAGGAAAAACTGGCACAATTCTGCGAGAAATTGAATATGGGGGTTGAAAGAGAGGGGCCATTGCATCTCTTCCAATTGTTTTTGCACAGGTGCTTAATTGGGGACAGATCAGCTGTGGACATAAGAGTAGGGGCAGTTTGTAGGTTTGCTTTATCATTTCATATGCAAACATGTGATCCTGACAGGAGAAAACCCAAACATATTTTGCATATGCTACTTATTTTGTTCTACTATAGGGATTTATGAAAGTTTTATTAACACTTGTTTGGGGGACCTGCATAACTCACTCATGATTCTACCACTCATGGGTAATAGTTATTTCAAATTCCTGGAAATACAACTTTTATATAAGTCCACCCTGTCTGATTTTTTTTGGGTTCTCCATAAAAACATTATTATGGACCAAACCAAGCATGTCATTATGATGGCATTTTATAAACAGGACTTATCAGTGAAACTCAAAGTTCAAAGTTGATAGGCACTCTCTATTCCAACAGGCATCAGAAGGATATTAAGAGAAGTCAACAAATGAAAAAAAAATGGTAATTTCATTTGACTTCGGAGCAATAAGGCCAACAATTAGTGGTATATCAATCAATCAGTGGTACTTATTGAGCACTTGCCATGTGCAGAGCACTGAACTAAGCACTTGGGAGAATACAGTACAATAGAGTTGGTAGACAGTGAGCTTATGGTCTAGAGGAGGATATATGCATAATTGCTGTGAGGTAGAGGGAGGGCCTGGATACCAAAAGCCCAAAGAACATAGATCCAAGTGCATAGGCAACACAGAGGGAAAGGGAGCTGGGGAAAGAGAGCTCAATCAGGGAAGACTTCCTGGAGATGTGGCCTTAATAATGCTTTGAGGCTGGTGAGAGTGGTGGCCTGGCATATGTCAAGGGTGGGGTAGGGGGACTGCCAGGCCCAAGGGGAAATGTGGAAAGGGGTTTAGTGGCAAGATAGATGAGATCAGGGCACACTGAGCAAGCTGGCACTAGAGAAGTGAAGTAGGGGATCAGTGAGGTAAGGTAGGAGTGAATGGTAAGAAATTTGTTTGATGTGGAGGTGAATGGGAAACCACTGTAGATTCTTGAGGAGTGGGGAGAAATGGACTGAACTTTTTTCAGAAAAATGATGTGGGCAGCAGAGTGAAGTATGGACTGGAGTGGGGAGAAACAGGAGGCAGGGAGGTCAGCAAGGAGGTAGATGCCATAGTCAAGGCAGGATAGCATAAGTACTTGGATCAGCATAGCAGTTTGGTTGGAAAGGAATGGTCAGATTTTAGCCTATCTTGTGAAGGTGAAACCAACAAGATTTGGTGACAGATTAAATGTACCGGTTGAATGTGAAAGATGAGTCGAGGACATAGCCAAGGTTACAGCTTGTGAGATAGGGAGGATAGTAGTATTATAAAGAGATAGGGGAGTATAGGGATAAGTACATAAGTGTCGTGGGGCTGATGGCGGGATAAACATCAAGTGCTTAATCGGTATAGGTCCAAATGCACAAGCTATGCAGAAGGGAGGGCAAATAGGGAAAATAAGGGCTTAGAATAGGTTGAGAAGTAGTAGTTCCCTAGTGGAAAGAGCATGGGCCTGAGTCAAAAGGACCCGAGTCCTAGTCCCAGCTCCACCATTTGTCTGCTGTAGGACCTTAGACAAGCAACTTAACTTCTCTGTGCCTCAGTGAACTCATCTGTAAAATCGGGATTAAGACTGTGGGACATGGAATTTGTCCAACTTGATTGGCTTGTATCTATCCCAGTGCTTAATACAGTGCCTAACACATAGTAAGTGCTTAAGAGATACCTTTATTCAAAAAAAGAAAGTCGCTTGGAGATATGATTTTAGGAGGGTTTTGAAGGTGGGGAGAGTGGTGGTCTGTTGGATATGAAGTGGGGGCGATTTCCAGGCCAGAGGGAGGACATGGTTGGTGGCAAGACAGTAGAGCTTGAGGTACAGTGAGTAGGTTGGCATGAGAGAAGTGAAGTTTGCAGGCTGAGTTATAGGAGATGATCAGTGAGGTAAGGTAAGAGGGGAATTCTGATGGTAATGAGTTGCTGTTTGATGCAGAGGTGGACGAGCAGCCATTGCAGGTTTTTAATGAGTGGGAAAACATGAACTGAACAGATTTTCAGAAAAATGATGTGGACAGCAGAGCAAAATATGGACTAGAGAGGAGAGAGACAGGAAATAGGAAGGTCAGCAAGGTGGCTGATGCAGAAGTTAAGGTGGGATAGGATAAGTGCTTGGACCACTGTGGTAGCAGTTTGGATGGAGAAGAAAGGGTGCATAAACCTAATCAGTCACAAAATCTAATCAGTACTTGACAGTATCTCCAGAATCCACCCCTTCCCTACATCCAAACTGCCACCATGCTCGTTCAAGCACTTGTCCTTGCCTGACTTGACTACTCTGTCAGGCAGACCTCCCTGCATCAAGTCTCTCCCCTCTCCAGTCTATACTAAATTCTTCTTCCTGAATCATTTTTCTAAAATCTCATTTTGCACATATCTCCCGCTACTTAAAAACCTCCAATGGTTGTCCACTCCTCTCTGTGTCAAACAAAAATTCCTGGACATTGCCCTAATGCATTCAGTTTGCTTTCTTCCCCCTACTTATCCATTCTTTCTCCCACCACATTCCAGATGGCGCACATTTCCTTTCAAGCCAACCATTGTGCCTTGTTCTCATCTGTCCCACCACTGACCTCTGGCTCATGCCACCCTCCCTTCCTCTGGCCTAAAAGAACTTACTTCCCCTTCATATCCAGCAAGCCACTGCCCTTCTCATCTTCAAGGACCTTCTGAAATCACTTCTCCTCAAGGAGTCCTTCCCAGATAAATCTTTTATCTTCCCACCCTATTCCACTTACTCCCACTTCAATCAGTCAATCATATTTATTGAGCATTTACTGTGTGCAGAGCACTGTAAAAACACTTAGGAGAGTACACTGTAACAATACACAGACACATTCCCTGCACATAACAAGCTTGCATTCTAGAGGGGGAGATAGAAATTAATATAGATAAATACATCATAGATATGTACATAATTGCTGTGGACTTCAGCATGTCCATCCTACTTACACTCACCAGGTACACCATTGCACTTATGTACATATCTTTAAAATCTGTTGATTACTCCTACCTGTAATTTATTTTAAGGTTGGTCTCCCTGGCTAGAGTGTAAGCTCCTTGAAAGCAGGGATCACTATTAGTAACTCTATTGTACTCTCCCAAATACAATAATTTGCATAAACTAGCACTCAAGTGCTTTTAAGTTCCTTTGTTATGAACTGTTCATTCAATCGTATTTATTAAGCGTTTATTGTGTGCAGAGCACTGTACTAAGTGCTTGGGAAAGTATAATACAACAATAAAAAGTGTCTCATAGATGCAGGGTCATAGGGCTCCAGTACTGAGGACAGCCCAGCCTTGTGCTGTTTGGCACTTAGTATTCACTTAATAAATACTGTAATTAGGAAATTACTTAGATTATCAGCCCCATGTGGAACAGGGATTGTGTCCAATCTGATTATCTTGTATCTACTCCAGTGCTTAGTACAGTGCTTGGCACAGAGTAAGCACGTTAACTATCATTAAAAAAAAAAAAATGGTATGGCCTAGTGGAAAGAGCATGGGACCTGGCTTCTGTCACTAGCCATTAGAATAATTCCATAATGCTTGAGATAAAATAATAATAAAATAATAATAATATAACTCAAAATGTCTAAAGCCAGTGACCACCTTTGGAAAAAAAATTGGAAAAGAGCAGAATGTTTAGGGTTGAATAAAGAAGTGGGCATATCCCTGTTTGTCTGGTCAGTTGCAGTAGGACCACGACATTACTGACTGGAACCAAAATAAGCCGGTCATTTATTTTGTCACTGTGGATGTCAATCAAAAGGTTTACCAAGGTATTCTCTTGCTCCTGGTCATCAGGAAATAAGCTCATTACCCCAACTGGAATGCACATGATTTGGCCCCTAAAGGTGAAACAGGCCAGTTGCCATGGATTTAGAGCAACCAGAGGAGTGGCACATCACTTCCAACATAAGCATCATCTAGAATCCTTAGAAGGAGCATGATCTAGTGAAAAGAGCATGGGTCTGGGAGTCAGAGAACCTGAGTTCTCATCCTGGCTCTGCCATTTGCCTGCTGTGTGACCTTGGGCAAGTCACTTGACTTCTCTGTGCCTCTATTTCCTCATCTGTAAAATGGGGATTTAATACTCGTTCCCCCTCTGACATAGACTGTGAGCCCTGGGTGGGATAGGCACTATGTCCGACCTGATTATCATGTACCTATTCCAGAGCTTAGTACAATACTTGGCTCATAATAAGAGTTTAACAAATACGTGATTATTAGAATTGTCTTTAATAAGAACTTTTTTAGTGATTGTGTCTTTCACTGTGTTTGCCTTTAGTGGATCACTGAATGATTGATCTTGACCACTCTCATAAGTAGTATAGCAAATAGCAAACTCTTAGAAAATTACACCATGTAAAGTAAATGTGAAGATATCTCTTAATAAGAACTAACAGGAAAAGCCAGAAAAGCAATGAGAAGTTGTCCATTGTGATTTCTGTTGTGGCAAGGCAGCATTGCCCGAGGCCAGAGGGTATCAATTGTTTTTAGAAGCAGACTGAAATCTCAGTGCTCTTGAAATCAACCAAGAGAGGCTTTGGGGAAATTTTAAGGGAAATCTGAGGTGGGGTGTGGCAAAAGAAAATTTCCCCTGGATTTGGCTTACACGCTCATAGTTTATTTTGCTTAATCTACCAATATGGAAAAAACATGATTGCTTTGTGGAAAAGTGATGAATGAAGTAACTTTAGGGATGTGTTGGGTTTTTTTTAAGTTGAATAGAATTTCAGCCCCCGCAACCACTAAATGATTGTGTAACCTGGCAGACTTGTTGAAACTAGGCTATTAATGTACATAATTTGCCAGGCTCTATGGACAAAAGTAATACTACATGAAGATATGCAATGTGCATGTTTTATATATGGGTATGTATATGTATATATACATGGATATAAAATGATACTGAAATGATATGTACATATATATGTACATGTGTGTGTATGCACATACATAGCTCAGTATCATTTCTATATGCACACACACGCACATATATGCACACATATACCTAAACATGATGATGATGTGCCAAATGTTTCTTCAATCCTGTCCTTACCCTGACTTTCCCATCATTGTAGACAGCACCACCATCCTTCCTGTCTCACAAGCCTGTAATCTTGGCATCATCCTTAATTCCTCTTTCTCATATTCAATATCCATCACTAAATCTAAATCCTGTTGGTTTCACCTCCGCAACATTGCTAAAATCTCTCCTTTGGCACCCATATCTGCCTCATTAATCTTGGCCTCTCTCTTTCTTTGCAATCTTGTATCTCCTGCCTCCAGGATATCTCTACTTGAATATCCCAGCAGCCCACCAAGTTGAATGTGTTCAAAACTGACCTCATCTTCCCTCACAGACCCTCTTCTCCCTCCAACTTTCCATCATTGACATGACGAACCTCGGTCTCACAAGCTCATGGCCTTTGCAGTGTCCTCGGCTTCTCTCTTTTTCTTTCAACCCAGACATCCAGTCAATCACCACACCTTGTCCTTTCTTCAAACCATATCCAGAATCCACCCTTCTTCCCCATCCAAACCGCCACCATGCTGTTTCAAGCGTTTGTTATATCCAGCTATGACCATGGCATAAATCCCCTCACTGTTCTTCCTCCTCCGGTCTTCCCCCTCTCGAGTCATACTGCACTTTGCTGCCTTTATAATTTTTCTAACACACCATTCTGCACACATCTCCCCACACTTCAAAAGCCTCCAATGGCTGCCCATCTCTCGCCATGCAAAGCAGGAACTCCTATCAGCTTCAAGCCCTATCCTCCTCCCTATCCTCACTTCACCCCAGACTGCATGCTTCTCTCTTTATTGCCAGCCTACATACCTGGCTCTCTTCTCTCTTGCCATGGACTTCTTGCTCATACTGTTCCACCTTGTTTGGAATTCCCTTCACCCTGCTCATTGCACACCACTTTTCATTCAATAGTATTTATTGAGCGCTTACTATGTGCAGAGCACTGTACTAAGCACTTGGGATGAACAAGTCGGCAACAGATAGAGACAGTCCCTGCCGTTTGACGGGCTTACAGTCTAATCGGGGGAGACGGACAGACAAGAACAATGGCACTAAACAGCGTCAAGGGGAAGAACATCTCATAAAAACAATGGCAACTAAATAGAATCAAGGCGATGTACAATTCATTAACAAAATAAATAGGGTAACGAAAATATATACAGTTGAGCGGACGAGTACAGTGCTGTGGGGATGGGAAGGGAGAGGTGGAGGAGCAGAAGGAAAAGGGGAAAATGAGGCTTTAGCTGCGGAGACGTAAAGGGGGGATGGCAGAGGGAGTAGAGGGGGAAGAGGAGCTCAGTCTGGGAACGCCTCTTGGAGGAGGTGATTTTTAAGTAAGGTTTTGAAGAGGGAAAGAGAATCAGTTTGGCGGAGGTGAGGAGGGAGGGCGTTCCAGGACCGCGGGAGGACGTGACCCAGGGGTCGACGGCGGGATAGGCGAGACCGAGGGACGGCGAGGAGGTGGGCGGCAGAGGAGCGGAGCGTGCGGGGTGGGCGGTAGAAAGAGAGAAGGGAGGAGAGGTAGGAAGGGGCAAGGTGATGGAGAGCCTTGAAGCCTAGAGTGAGGAGTTTTTGTTTGGAGCGGAGGTCGATAGGCAACCACTGGAGTTGTTTAAGAAGGGGAGTGACATGCCCAGATCGTCACTCTCTCCCCAGCTTCGAAGCTCTACTAATGACGAGTTCTAAGTAATTGCTAATCACTCCACTTTATTTCCCCCTCTATTGTGTCACCTATGCACTTGAGTCCTCACCACACTGCTTAAATATTTCAGCACTCACCCCTGTAGCATTTATGTACATATCTTTAAACTCTGTTGCCTCTCTCCTTGATGTATTTTAGTGATTGTTTCCCCTGCTAGATTTAAGCTCCTAAAGGACATGGATTGTGTTCTTTAACTCTACTGTACTCTCCTAAGTGCTTAGTAGAGTGCTCTGCACACAATAAAACAGTAAATATCATTGATTGATCAATTGATTGGTGGGTAGGTAGAGGAGGGAAAGCGCTTCTGCTCTTAGGGTCAAGTGCTGCAGGCTCAGACCTTGCATTGCTCCCTCTTGAGGTGAAGTGAAAATGGGTTGTGACATCAGAGAAACATCCCTTCAGTGATTATGGTAAAGGATAGAAACAAAATTGCTTCATTCTCTTTTGGTGTAAATTTGCTCCCTAGAGATGCCAAGGCTCTGCCCAGAGGAGCTTGGTATCGAGTGCACATCCTGGAGCTATGCTCACAGTCCTTACTGCTAAACTTGGGAAGTCCAGGCACACATTAAAATTGCCAGCCCCTGCTTTGCACCCCTCCCAATCTGGCCTGGCCCAGGCTACCCCACTTTGCAGCCCCAGAAGGTGGGGACCACAAACTGTGGAAGAGGCTGGGACAGAGTAGGGTGGCGGTGGCAGGGGAAGTAGCAGCAGAAGCAGTAAGGTCCCCAGTGGGACCAAGAAGCATTTGAAACAGAAAAATAGAGGGAGGGTGAATGGAGTGGGTAAAATAAGGGTGTGGGGGAGAGTTCAGGATACAGGGTAGGGGCAGAACAAAACTAAAGGTTTTACAATATCTACCTGAGACCTTGGTACAAAGTAAGCATCGAACAAATATCACGATTATTAGCTTATTGTTCTGTTTGAGCTAGTAACTAATATTGCCAGTCTCCCATCCTTACAGGTATGGGATCGGGGCACACCTGGGTTTATGTACATCAAAGGGATTGGGGTTTTACACGGCGGGTGCATCACTTCTGAGGTTCTCTTAGAGCAGCCAAATTGACTGTGCTGAGGGAAAGCTACTCCAATCATCCCCTTGGCTGGATGGGCCATTGTCATAGAGTGTAAGGTCATTGTGGGCAGGGAACGTGTCTACTAACTCTGTTATAAATGGACTCTCCCAAGCACTTAGTACAGTGCTCTGCTAAGAGTGTATGCTCAGTAAATATCCTTGATTGATCTGTGTCAGTGTGCCATTTCTTATTTGTTTAGCTTAAGTTAGATATGCCAATGACACCCAAATTTGGGCTTGGAATGCTTAGTGAAAAAGGAGTGATTTGAACTATTTCTCTGCCATGGCAAAAGAGATCTTGCTGTGCTAACTAGTGCACAGGAATCTCCATCTAACTAAACCACCTTTATAACTGCATATTTCTCAGAAATCTCATGGATCACTGAATGGGATTTCAATGGAACTTAATTGTTTTGACCCTAGGAATAGTTTTCTTCAGGTAATATCCCCTGGGTAGTAGTGGGTGGAAATGTCGCATTATAGGAGAGTTGTCAATCAGATTATTTCTTTCCTAGACAGAATGTTCAAAAACAGGCACTGGAACAAATTTTCCTGCCTTAAGGGCTTGAATTTGAGGAAGAAGTTTTAAAAGAGCTTTGAGTATACAAAATTTAAAGTGAACACTTGCTAGTACATGCAATTGGATTTTTAAGTATAGTTCACACTTTGCACCCTCCATTGTCCTTTTATGGATTGTGGTGTTGATGTATGAGGGCTCAAATCACTACAGGGCCAAATGTTGAAGGGGAATTTAATAGACAGGTTTGAAAATATGACCTGTTAGCGTGGTTGGTTAGTGTTTTGACTGTTCCAAGTTTCTGTGAGCACTTTCGTGCTTTATGGATTACATAGTCCTCAAAATATGAATGAGCATGCTTGTGGAAACTATAAAACCATAATGAGGAAATTATGTTAAATAAGGCTGCTCCACTACAGCCCTCTGTATCATTCTTGGGATTGGCACAATAGAAAAGCATCAGCTCTCGTTGACTCTTCATAAATGACGAGGTAAGAACTGAAATGGGAACTTGGCTAGATAGCTGTGGTTGAAAAACTAATTCAATTATGTGCGTATAGTCTGGGTTATGAGGGTAAAATTCACTTCCTAATATTTCCTGATGGTTATAATTTCCATCGAATATTGGAAACAGATTGGAGTCTCCATGTAGTATGAATACCATTGGGAAAAGGGAAGAAGGTTCTTGGAAAATTATAGGATAAACAGTTTGGTTCAGCTGTGGGTCATGGTAGAGGAGTAGTATTGTCATCACTACCTGATGCAAACCAGGCATGCAATGGCTCGGTTACTGATGGGGCACCTGCCCTATCCTTCCCCAAAAGTAGGCTGCCTATTCTGTCACTCAGAGCAGGCTCCAACAGGCTCTCTGCTTAGTGCTATCATCCACCTATCACCCCCAGACTTAGAGCTCCGTGGCCACTTACTAGGGGCCAGAGGTGCTACCACTGGGGTCATGGGAAGCGACCTGGCCTGATGGAAAGGGCACAGGACTGGGAATCAGGAGACTCAGGCTCTAATCCCAGCCCCGCCACTTGCTTGCTGTGAGGCTGGAGCAAGTCGCTTAACTTCTCCAGAACTCAGTTTTCTCCTCTGTAAAATGGGGATTTAATACCTACTCTCCTTCCCCCTTCAGAGTGTGATGCCCATGTGAGACAGGAACTGTGGCTGATCTGATTAGATTGTACCCACCCCAGCCCTTGGCACACAGGAAACATATAACAAATACCGTAATTATTAGTTTCTCATTATGTTTGAGCTAGTGACTGGCACTGCGGCTCCCCCAGCCATATTCCTACCATCATCTCTCAGGAACTCTCCGGAACTCTGGGGACTCCCATCAGGGGTTAGGCATGGAGCAGAGTAACATAAGATACAGTGCAAGGACCCTAACTTGATTCACTTGAGTTCTACTGACATTTGATTCAAGGGACAACAATCAATCAACATCTCCCATCTAGATTGTGGATCTCTTCTTTTTAATTTGTTTTAAAATTATTATATTTGCTTGTAATCGTTTCCACCTCTCTATGAAGTAGACCATACAGAGTTTGCGCCAGGCTTACATCATTCATTTTCACACTGAAATGCTCTCTTGAGCTGGTAAGGGACATTGCTTTTTATTAAGAAAGCGCACACACACATCACAGAAGGAGACGAACCACAATGCCATGATTACTTTTAATTAGAGGAGTTTGTACAGATATTTAAAGCATATGTTCCCAATGTCAAAGCTAATGTGATGTAATAAAACAAATCTCTCTCATTTTCCCTCCAGATGATTCCATATGGAGCTAGTAAATTTATGGCTTGCTTTGACATGGATGGGATCTTTATTAAAAATTGGATTGAGGTTCTTTGCATTTCTTTGCCTATTTACTATATGGCTGCTTTTTGAAATCATATTATTGTAATGAAACAGTGCATGGGAACTTTGTTTTCATTTGATGAGGAGCACAGAAATCATATACTTAGAACTGCTCATTAATAACTGTAACTTCTATGAATTCTGGACACTCGCTGATATTAATAAATGGGAAGCAGTGTAGCCTAGTGGAAAACATGGGCCTGGGAATCAGAGAACTTGGGTTCAAAGCCTGGCTCTGTCATTTTCCCACTGCATGACCTTGGGCAAGTCTTTTAACTTCTCTGTGCTTCAGTTTCCTCATTGGTAAAATGAGGATTGAGTATCTGTTTCCCTCAAACTTAGATTGTGAGCCTCACATGGGACAGGGACTGTTTCTGACTTGATTACCTAGAATCTACCCACTACATAGTACAATGCCTGTCACACAGTAATTGATCAACAAATACCCTTTTAAAAAAAGAAATAGAAGCATGTTAAAAGTAACGTGAAAAATGTATGGCTATATATAATGCAATTACTCCTTTCAGGCAGTAAGATTTTATCAGGCACTTGAGAAGGAGTAATTTGTGTCCTGCAGAAATTGCAGAATTTCATATTTACTTTATACCTTCTAAGTGTCTTCTGCAGTGTTGCAAGTGATGTCTTTTGTTTTTGTGATTAAATGTGTAATCCTTGTAACCAGAGGCTGGAAACAAGGAAGGATGGAATACCTTACTCTGCTGGGCTTACTTGGTGCAGAGGAGTGTACTAAGCACTTGGGAGAGGACAATACAGTTGGTAGACGTGATCCCTCCCCTCAAGGACCTTATAGTTTAATGGCATATGTACAGTAAGCCTAAATCAATCAATCAGTGATGTTGATTGAGCTCTTACTGTAGGCAGAGCACTGTAATAAGCCCTCGGGTAAGTACAGTACAACAGAGCCAGCAAACATGTTCCCTGCTCACAAGGAGCTTACAGTCTAGAGCGGAAGTCAGACATTAATATAAATAACTTGGGTTATAAACGTACATGTAAGGTGCTGTGAGGCTGAGGGTGGGGTGGATATCAAGTGCTTAAAGGGTACTTATTTATATTAATGCCTGTCTCCCCCTCTAGACTGGTAAATTCATTATGCGCAGGGAATGTGACTGTTTATTGTTACATTGTACTCTCCAAGCACTTAGTAGAGTGCTCTGCACACAGTAAGTGCTCAATAAATACGATTGAATGTATTCAAATCCAAGTGTGGAGGTTATTCGGAAAGGAGAGGAAGTAGGGGAAATGAGGGCTTGGCTCTGCTCTCCCTAACCCTGCAGATTCACAGAAGGGGCTGGGGGAGAGAGGGTGGGATGGTGAAAGAGGGAGAGATGTGGGCCTGACAGACGGGCAGGGGTCAGGGAAGGAGGACAGGAGATCTGCCGGAACCACCGGGCCAGCAGGACGGAGCCGCTGGTTGAATCCTCCGGGTGGGCTGTGCAGACCCCACCTGACCTGGAGAAAATCAAAGTTGCATACCATCCCACACTCGGCAAACCCTACACACAACCAAAGATTTTCATTGGCAACACAAGGCTCCAGCAATTTTAGCTCTGCTTTCTTCACATCAGAGGATTGGAAGTCTCCGCTTACCTCCTTATTCTTGTGGTGATCTTTATTATCCAGTTTCTTGACCAAGGGAAAGGAAACTGTCATTATGTGCTTTAAAAAAAAATTAGCATGAGGAAGATATATTTAAAATGTGATTTGAGCAGACTCAAAATAACCTATGCATTAAGAGCTTATTTTGGGATAAGATAAGAATATGAGATAAAGTTTTTCTGAAAGGAGTTGATCTTGTAATGAAATCTCCCTGTTGCTTTGTTTTCATACATTGTCTAAGAAAATGAAAGACACTTTCATTATGCAAGAAATAATTCCTAAACATAATAGATGCTGACAGAAATGACAGGCTTTTGAGTTTGTTTGAATTAAATCCAAAAAAACATTCCATTTGCTGCAAAAGTGTCTTGTTTTTCAGAACCATTTGAAAACTGTCTGAAAGCTTACAACAACTTTGGAATAAAATACTTGTTACCCACAGGGGGAAAAAAGTAGATATACTTAAGGCATTTTTGGTTTGTAATAGAATTTCCTCCTACTCTTTTCCTAGAATAAATCCCTAAATATTTTTGCATCCCTTTCCTGCAGAGATAAAACTCTTGCTGCCTAAAGCAATAATGCTGTGGTTTAAATAGCATAGCCTAGTGGCAAGAGCATGGGGACTGGGAACCAGGAGCCTGGGTTCTAGCTCCAGTTCTGCCCTGGTCTGCTTCGTGGCCTGGGGCAAATCACTTAACCCCTCTAGACCTCAGTTTCTTCAATTGCAAAATGGGGATTAGATTGATTATGAGCCCCTAGTAGGGTAGGGATTGTCTGATCTCAAACCTTTGTGTCTACCTCAGCACTTAGCACATAGTAAACACTTAATAAATGTCATAATTATTATAAAGCCCTTTTGCTGGTGAATTCACTCCATCAGACTATGTATATAAAGTGTAAAATAAAATGGATTGCTGATCTGTTTGGTTAAGTGGGCCGATCACCAGCCCCAACTGATGTCAGATTTCACCAGTTCCAAGAATCCTTGCCCGCGTAAGTTCCGACCAGCAGCGGGGCATCTGGATAATTTGCCCAGCCTTCTGAGTGGCAATAAATCAACCAGGAAACACGGATATCATTTCAGCCTAGTACATTAGAGAAGATATCCTGCTACTGAATGAGAATCTGACTATTGGTTTAGCTGTTTATGGGGTAAATACCATTGTGATGTCTGATATTTCAATTTATTAAGCATCAAGTCATGCTTTCTGGTACCATTACCATTTCTGGAAGGTTTTGAAGCCTGGGAGTGATGTGGTTTGGTAGATTTGAGTGAGGAGATAGTTCAGTGCATGGGTGAAGGTGAGCAAGATGAAGTGGAGATGGGAGAGAGCCACCAGCAAGAGAGTTACACTAGGTTAGTGGTTTAGTAGAAGGAGCATGGCCTGAGAGTTATGAGGCCTGAATTCTATAATCCCTTCTCTGCCACTCTTTATTAATGGTATTTGTTAAGCTCTTACTGTGTGTCAGGCACTGTACTAGGCACTGGGGTAAGTACAAGCTAATCAGGTTGGACACAGTCCATGTCTCATGTGAGGATCACAGTCTTAATCCCCACTTTACAGATGAGGTAACTGAAGCACAGAGTAGTTGTGACTTGCCCAATGTCACAGAGCTGAGAATTGGTTGAGTCAGGATTAGAACCCAGGTCCTTTGACTCCCAGGCCAGTGCTCTTCAAGCAATTGATCAGTTGTATTTATTGAGCACTTACTGGTTGCAGAGCACTGTACTAAGCACTTGGGAGAGAACAGTATAACAGAGTTGGTAGATATTTTTCCCTGCTCACAAAGAGCTTACAGACCAGAGAGGGCAATAGACATTAATATAAATTTAGTGCTCAATAAATACTATTGAATGAATGAATGAATAAATTTAAAAAATTAAATTATAAGTTCAATAGACCTGAGGAAGAGTGGAATAAAGGGTGTAAATCCTAGTGCAAAGGTGATGCAGAAAGGAGTGGGAGAAGAGGAAATGAGGGCTTAGTTGGGGAAGACCTCTGGGAGATGTGATTTTAATAAGGCTTTGAAGGTGGGGAGAGTGAACATCTGTCAGATGTGAAGAGGGAGGGAGTTCCAGGCCAGAGGCGGACCTGGATGAGAGGACAGAGGTGAGATAGACGGGATCAAGATACAGTGCATAGGTTGGCATTAGAGGAAATGAAGTACACGAGCTGGATTGTAATAGGAAAGTAGTGAGGTAAGGTAAGAGGGGCAAGGTGATTGAATATTTAAAGACTGATGGTAAGGAGTTTTTGTTTGTGGAGGTGGATGGACAACCAACGGAGGTTCTTGAGGAGTGGGGAAAGATGAACTGAACAGTTTTGTTGAAAAATGGTCCGGGCAGCACAGTGAAGTATGGACTGAAGTTGGGAGGGACAAGAGGTAGGGAGGTCAGTGCAGAGACTGTTACAGTAATCAAGGTGGGATAAGATAAGTGGTTGGATTAACATGGTAGCAGTCTGGATGGAGAGGGAAGGGCAGATTTTATTGATGTTGTGAAGCTTGAACCGATGGGATTTGGTGATAGATTGAATGTGTGGGTTGAATGAGAGAGATGAGTTGAAGAAGATAAGACCAAGGTTATGGGCTTTTGAGACAGGTAGGGTGGAGGTGCTGTCTACAGTGATAGGAAGGTCAGGGGAAAGAAGGTGGTGCTATCCTTTTCTGCTTTCCACTAGTCTAATTTCTTCACTTGCCTGCTGGGTGACCCTAGGCAAGTTATTTAGCTTCTCTGTGTCTCAGTTTCCTCCTCTGTAAAATGAGGATTCAATACTCGTACTCCCTCCCATTTAGAATGAGAGCCTCATGTGGGACTGAGATTGGGCCCAAGCTAATTATATATATTATATAATATATTATATTATATACTACTATATAATTATATATAATTACAATTATATATAATTTTCTCTACCCCAGTGCTTAGTACAGTGCTTGGCACATAGAAATGCTACATTTATTATGTATTGATGTCCTTCATGTCTGAAGAAATGCTGAACAATCATACCTAAAAGCAAGAGATAGATCATGCCCAAATTACCCACAGTAAGAGACAGTAAGCTCCTCAAGGGCAGGAAACAACTCTTTAACTTCTATTGTATTTTCTCTAAGCTTCTTGTATAGTGCTGTGTACATAGCATATGCTCCGAAAAAGTCATGTGCTTTTGGAATGTTCTTTATAATTGGGAGGCAGCATACTGTTGGGGCAAAAAGAGCACCCCACTAGCCCCCAGTGTGGGATCACAGTCCACACCCTCTGCTCCAACACTTGTCCAGCTCTTTTGGCTGGAGCAGTGGTAGCATAGAACTGGCAGAAAAGTTCTACTAGAGAAGGCTCCATGTTGCCATTGCCTCCTCATCCAGCACAGGGCTCTGCTTAAGGAATGGCTCAGAATGGACATGAATGAAACGCTCACTCACTAAACACCCCCTTCACCCATTCCCCTAGGACTTCCTTTAGCTTTGCCTGTGAATAGAGGCTTTTATTTCCCTAGCATGCAATGGAACAAGATCTGGAGATAACTAGGAAGTGAACTGTCAGTTCTAACTCTGGGAGCAAAAGAGAACCTCTGCAAGTCAAATGAATTGTGAAAATTGTTTGCAAGGCTTGTCAGTTAACTGTCAAAAATGTTTTGCGTGTGTGCACTTTAAATCTTCCACAGTCCCCTGGTCAGGGATTAGTTTTTTGAAGTAAGGCATGACAACAAATTAATTGGAATTTTCACACATCTAAGTTTACTGATTAGCAGGCATGTTTTCACAAGACTGTAGTTTATGAGGGATATTTTTTTCCTGTTTACCGGTCAGGCTGTATGGATCTCTTATTCTCAGGTGTCACCACCTTAGTTTTTTGCAGCACTCCCTTCGATCTTGATCCCAATATATTTTGGCTTACAATGGTATTAACCTCAGGTGCATAAGAAAACTTGACTTGAGCCTATGTATGAGGCAAGGAAATGTTTATTCATTTTAGAAAGAGACTAAAAAAAAAATGAAACATTTGGCAAAATACAATTCATGATCTAATGGGAAGAGCATTAGCTTGGGAGTCAGAGGACCTGGGTTCTAATCCTAGCTCTGCTACTTGCCTTCTGTGTGACTTCTGGCTAGTCACTTAACAGCTCTGTGCCTCAGTTTCCTCATCTGAAAATGAGAATTCAACATCAGCTTTCCCTCCTTTTTAGACTGTGAGATTCAACTGGGACAGGGTCAGTGTCCAACCTGATAATTTTGTATCCACTCTAGCATTTAGGACAGTGCTTGACACTTAAGTGCTTAATACAAACCACAATGACTGTTTTTTAAAAAAGTTTTACTGTTTCCAAGCTAGGCACCTTTCTTTTTTTTTTCCAAACCTTTTCTGAGCAGCCTTCTGAAAGGCAGTCTTAAAATTTTATAGTATACATTATTCAATAGTTAGTGAAAAAATTAGGTAATTTGGTATGTGTTTTCTTGATCTATTGAAAAGTGTCTCATGAACTTAATCCCATGGAACGCTGCACTGAGTGTTTATTTGAAAAGTGCAATAAAGTTCCATGGACCTTGCAATCTATTCCACAACAGTACAGTTGAATGAAAGATGATGGTGAACCTTTCCTGAATAAATAAACCTTTCCTCCTCATTGTCAGAATGACACAGGACTGTGAAGTAGCTCCTGTCCCACCTCTTCTTTGTCACCATGCTTGAGGATATGATTAGGGATCAGATCTGGAGTCAGACTATGCTTCTGAATCACCAGGAAACTCCCGGCTCTTCCTAATTACAAGCATCGTCAAAAGTCTTTGAGACTAGTAGTCATCCAGGAACTGCTATATACTGTTGACTATATCCTTAAGGCACATACACAAGAAGGTATTCAAGTGATTATGAATCACTTTGCAGATTCAGCGCGGCATTATTAACTGGCAGTAAATGTGAAGAAAACTGAAGTTATACACCAGCAACACCAGGGGAACCCTACTCACCAAACAAATTTACATCAGCAACGTAGAACTTAGTGTTGTCTCCAATTTCTGCCAGGTAGGCAGTGTAATCAATCAGTGGCATTTACGAAATGCTTTCTCTGTGCAGAGCACTGAACCTTAAACTTGGGAGAGTATCATATGATTGTTGGTTGACATAATACCTGTCGACAAGGAGCTTACAGTCTACAGGGAGAGACAGACATTTAAATGAATTGAAGATAGAAGTGTGCTAAGTAATGATGCATGATAAACAAAGTAGTAAGTAGAGTTTAAAAAAACAAAACGGCAGCATGATTTTGGAGAGAGTGAAGAAATAGGCGACAATTGGGCATCAAGCTCCCTATCAAGGCAACGATCTATTAAGCCACAGTGATGTCTAACTTTATGGCTGTGAGACCCTGAACAACTATAGAAGACACATCCAGATTCTTGAACAGTTTCACCAGGATTCTGTAAAAACCACATGCAGTAGAAAATAGGTCAGATTTTTCACATTTATTCTTGGTATTCATATAGGAAAGGCTGCAGAGCAGTTACACATTTCTATTTATCATCTTCAAAAATCAAGGACAGCTATATATATATTCATGTTAATGATTACATAACATACCAGCTTTTGTATTCTTCCTGCTTAAGTTTCTCAGCATAGCCTGTTTTTTGTATTCATCTGCTAGACAGCAAGGTCATAGTCTGAGCCATTCCCTTTATGAATAAGTGCTAGTAGCCCTGAGGGATAAAATAGCATATAAAGAGAAGTAGCAGAGAAACACTATGACCTAGTGGAAAGAGCACATGAATGGGAATCAGAGAACCTTCAGATTGGGGTTCTGCCACTTGTCTGCTGTGTGACCCCTTGAGCAAGTCACTTAACTTCTCTGTGCCTCAGTTCCCTCATCTGCAAAATGGGGATTAAATCCTACTCCCTCCTACTTAGACTGTGATCCCCATATGTTCAGGGACTGTGTCCAACCTAATTATCTTTTGACTATGCAGCAGAGTGAAGTTTGGACTGGAGTGAGGAGAGACAGGAGGAAGGGAGGTCAGCAAGGAGACTGATGCAGTAGTCAAGGCAGGACAGGATAAGTGCTTAATTTATCATGGTAGCAGTTTGAATAGGGGGACGAGAGGGGATTTTAGTGGTTAAAGTAGAACCATCAGGATTTGGTGACAGATTGAGTATGTAGGTTGAATGAGAGATCTGCAATGATTTTCTCCCCAGTTGCTATTGGTATTCTTTCACAGGAACATTCTTATTTCATTAACCTCTTGTAATTTTATGAAATCGTTAATGGAGTTGCAAACATCCTGTTTCTCTCTTGGATCTGTCTTACATAATTGAGACAGACATATGGCCTGGAAAGTGTTCCCTGGAGGACTGGAATCCAAAAGAATCTGAATTCTAATCTTGAGTTTTGCCATGGTGTTGTTGGGTGACTTTGGGCCAGTCCATTAACCTCTGCAAGGTTGTTTCTTAAACTCTATCCTATGGAAATAATACTCTCTTAGCTCACTGGATGGTGATTATAAACAGGTTTGATTACTTCACTTTCAAATTGGTATTCTAGAAAGAGAAAATAAAACTTATAGCAACTTCAAGCATAGATGCTCTTTTAAATGGTGGGGATCTGTGTGTTTTGGTGAAGTATTTGAATTCTATTCACTTAGTCATTTAGTTGTTAGATATGTAATTACAAATTTTGCTACTCAGGAAAACATTTCTCCTGCAAACTTGAATGAGGAAGGGAATGATTGTAAGAAGGAAGCATGCAGGGAAGGAACTAAAGTCTTTGTCTTTATTAGGGGAAATAATTTGGCACATTTTGAACCTAACCTTAGTCCATATCTTGAACATATTTCATTTTTCATGGCAGAAGAAAATAACACAAAGTTAGTCAAAGGAATTGCACAGCCAATTTCAACGTACTCTTTCTTGGTCTTTTTCCCAATCCTAACTTGGTAAATAGGCCAATTTTCAATTAGACCTCCTCCCAGAGAAGTCTACATTTATATTCTCAAGGACACTCATAGAATATATGTAGAGGGACACTTTTTTCTTTTTTTTATTTGGGCTAAAAAATCACAACTGGCTAGTAATTGTTAGCTTTTCTGTTATAGGCATTACCATAGAAGAAAGTGTATATAACTAGATACTATTCTTCAAAAGATGTATTTGGAAAGAGACAATACCATCACAGTGGAGGGAGTTTCTCATAAGCCTCACCACCCTGCCCTCCCTCCCTGCAAGACTAACATTTGCATCTTGGTTTCTGGATGAGGCATCAACAAATACATTGAATAATACTAGGCCAACTATGCATGCCTGCTTTACCCTAAGGGCAATGGGAATGTACTAAACAGAGTTCTGACCTGGCCAGCCATAGTATCATGAAGTAATCTCAGAACTTTGCAGGGCCACCTAATTAGCTAAGTAATTTCCAAAGTCCAGATCTACTGATAGCATCAAATGCTTTGGTATGTTCTAGGAAAACCGGGTAGAGGTCTTGGTGCTGTTTCCTGCACTTTTCCTGTAACCGAAGTGCAACAAAGTTCATGTTCACTGCACCACACTGTGGTCTGGAGCCACAAAGGATTCTGGGAGTGTTTGCCTGTGGATAACCTTTAGTAGCTGATGCAGGAGTACTGTAGCCAAGATCTTGTTGGTGATGGAAAGTCATGATATGCCCTGATAATTACTGGACTCCAATCTTTCACCTTACTTCTTGAAGATTGTAATGATGGTTACATCTTTTGAGATCCGGTGGAATTTCTTCATTGGTCTATACATTTAGGAAGCACTTGTGAATTGTTTAAGCAGGGTGCCTCCGCCATGCTCATAGACCTCAGCAGGTATGCCACTGGGCCCAGATATTGTTCCATATTTCATAGCTCTTTTGTGGCGACTTCCCCTTTAGTTGGGACAGGAGTATTGTCTTCATCCATTAGAAAGTTTTGTATGTTTGCAGGGACCCCTATTCAATAGTAGAAAGTGTATTGTGGAGAGAGCTGATGCATTCTTGCCATCTCTTTAGAATTCCCTCCTTGTTTGATTAGACTGGAGCCACCTTTACTCTTTAGAAGTACTGTAATGGCATGAATGGCACAATATGTCCAATTTTTGGTTTCAGGATCAACTGCATAGTTCTGGATCTCTTATACTTTGGCATCCCACCACCTGTCACGCATGATTCTTAATTTGATTTGCAAGTCGTGACACAGGTTTCTGAAAGTCCCACTTCTGTCTGAGTTCTTGGGGGCCACAAGATGCTGCCGGGGCAATAGGTTTTTCACACAAATAAGCCTTTTATCTATGAGTCATTTGCAGCAAAGGAATCTTAGTGACTACTCTTGGCTGGGCCCGATGTCTTGACAACTGCATGGAATACAGCATCACAGAAAAATGCCCATTCATTTGGGGTCCTTATTAATATTGCTACATTGAATCTAGGCTGTAATATTTTCTAAACATTTTTACTTCCCTGTTGAATTTTCTAACATCTGAACAATTGTTACCTCATTGTGCTGTACACTAAGGCTGTGTATATATATCAATGCATACACAGAAATATTATTGTGTGCTGAAAAATTGTGAATTTCTCATTTAAGAAGATTTAAAAACATTTGATTCTTTCAGAGTTGCTCGAGGTCCTTATTGAAGGGGAGGGATTCTCAGGTTTGTATGTATATCTCTACTACTGGAGAAGCAGCATGGCTTAGTTGAACGAGCATGGGCTTGGGAGTCAGAGATCATGGTTTCTAATCCCAGGTCTGCCATTTATCAGCTGTGTGACTTTGGGCAAGTCACTTAACTTCTCTGGGCTTCAGTTCCCTCATCTGTAAAATGGGGATTAAGACTGTGAGCCCCATGTGGGACAACCTGATTATCTTGTATCCCCCCAATCCTAGTGCTTAGAACAGTGCTTGGCACATAGTAAGTGCTTAACAAATACCAGAATTATTATTATTATATCAGCAGTGGCTTTATACATTTTCCTGATCCTATCTTTCTGAAGCACCATGCCCTCTAAGGCTAAACCCATACAGTTGGTATAGTCATATTGAAATATGTTACATCATAACCTGGAATTAGATGATTCAAACATGGATAGTGTTCATCAATTCTGCTAATTACAGTTTTTTTTAGCTTAACATAATTTTATCCCTTTCATTTCACACAGACTACGTATCAGATTGTAGAACTACAGTGCAGCATAATGTGAATAGTCAAAGCTATGTTCTGATTCTTTTCAAATGTCTCATATGATAGAGTTATGATTTGTATTTTCATCAAAATTATTTTGATTGGAACAAGACAGACTTGTCCAAAATCTTTAGCTCATATTTAGGAAAGTACTTTAACCCAAGTAAGCTTCAACACTGCAATGCAATTTGCAATGAAATACTGAAAGGGAACTTAAACAAGAAGCCTACAGAATTAAAAGGGTTTTGTTTCTTATTGTGTCTTCACTGTAAAGTTATTTGATTCTCCCAAGGAGCTTTGTAAATAAAGGACTAGATTCCATTTTGGAATATACAGTGAATATTGTAATGATGGATTGATTAAGATATGCTTTAAATTGGAGAAAGTATACAGGATGTTATTAAAGAGCTAAAGATCTGAACAGTCCCTCAAAAGTCATAAAACACATCCACATACAGTATATTATGTCTCTTGATGGTGGCTGTGAACAATTGAATGTATGGTTCAAAATCCATCTGGTAAGGCATAGCATAAACTGAAAGGAATACAGTTTGGTTTCAGGAATCTCACTTTGAGAGCTAATATCTCCAAGGATCTTGTGTGGAAAAAAAAATCTCAAGCATAATATCATCCCTGAGGGAATACTGGATATTGTTTATGAATCATACTAACCTGTAGATTGCTTGTTTATGATATTCTAGCAGTAAACCTTGGTGATTTGTGTGGGTGTGCCAGAAAAAGACACAGTTGTAGAGGCAGACACTGAGGCAGAGATGGATAATGACATGGAGATGGACACAGAGATGGTGCTGAGATGGATTTAGATATAGAGATAAATCTGGATGTTGAGGCAGACCCGGAGACAAAGGGAGATGGATAGGAAAAAGGATACAGAGGGAAGAGGATGCAAAGGGAGTTGGCCAGTGACCTTGCCCTTGGACTGCTGCTCTACTCTTTCTTTTTCTGGCATTTGTTATGCGCTTACAATGTGGCAAGCTCTGTTCTAAGTGCTGGGGTAGATACATGGTAATGAGGTTGGACTTAGCCCATGCCCCACATGGAGCTCACAGTCTAAATCCCCATTTTACAGATGAGATAACTGAGGCACAGAGGTCACACAGCAGACAAATGGCAGAGCTGGAATTAGAACCCAGATCCTTCTGACTCCCAAGCTCATGCTCTAGCCACTAGGCCATGCTGCTTCTAATGATGCTGCTGTGTTGGACTCCTTAGTATTACTGCTGCTTTTGCTGAAAGTTAGTCTTCTCAAGGTCCCTCTGACCAATCAATCAGTCAGTCACTACTATATTTTTTGAATACTTACTGTGTGCAAAGTACTCTATTAAGTTCTTGGGAGAGTAGAGTACATTAAGAGTTGGTAACTGGAGCTGTATTCCAACTGTTGTGGGATTAATAAGAATAGTAATTATGGTGTTTGTTAAGCGCTTACTACTTACTATGTGTCAGGCACTGTACTAAATGCTGGGGAGGATACAAGCAAATCTGTTTGAACACAGTCCCTGTCCCACATTGGGCTCACTGTCTCAATCCCCGTTTTACAGATGAGGTAACTGAGGCACAGAGAAATGAAGTGACTTGCCCAAAGTCACACAACAGACAAGTGGTGGAGCTGGAATTAGAACCCATGACCTTCTGACTCCCGGGCCCGTGCTCTGGGATGAGGGAAAGAGGAGTAGGATCAGGACAGGGCCCTTCATTCCCAGAATGTAGATTGTCACTTCATTCCTTAAATAGGTGAGGCTGAGACTGTAGGGCTGGCTGGCTGGCTGGCTAGCTGGTGGGTGGATGTTCAAGTGGCAGGAGGAAGAGGGAATATCAGTGACCTTAGTTTCAGGGCCTTGTGACCCAGGGTTGCTCTTCGAGGAGGCATTACTGTGGCAGTCAGAGGAGGGCTATTTTAGGACAGAAAAAGAGTGTGCTACATATGTGCAACTCTCTTACCCCAACTCTTTTGGCTAATCACTTCCCAGCACAATCTCTGAGCGTCTTAAAGTTCTAGACTCTAGGCTCGTTGTGGGCAGGGAACATGTCTATCAACACTGTTGCACTCTAATAATGTTGGTATTTGTTAAGTGCTTACTATGTGCCGAGCACTGTTCTAAGCGCTGGGGTAAACATAGGGGAATCAGGTTGTCCCACGTGGGGCTCACAGTCTTAATCCCCATTTTACAGATGAGGGAACTGAGGCACAGAGAAGTTAAGTGACTCGCCCACGGTCACACAGCCGACAAGTGGCAGAGCTGGGATTCGAACTCATGAGCCCTGACTCCAAAGCCCATGCTCTTTCCACTGAGCCACGCTGCTTCTCGCGCTTCATACAGTGCTCTACACACAGTAAGCACTCAACAAATACCATTGATTGATTGGAATTCTAGATGACAGCAACTTCGATTACATGAGCATGTAGATTTACTGTGATCTTTGAATAATTTAGGGCATTATATTTTCCCACCATGCATATTTTTTATTAAAGAAATTCAATGTGTCCAATCTCACACCTCAAAAAGAAAAAATAAGAGCCTACACATAGCCTCATTCTGGAATAATTTGGTTTGGTAATTGAGTATTCAAATAAAATATATGAAGTCCTTAAAGACTCCCATCCCAAGGGATAGCAGCCTCTCAAAGAAAGACAGCGTATTAATCAAAAGTAATAATAACAAAATATTAGTGCTAAATTACCAGTCATTTGTAGTTGTATTTGTTGAGCTCCTACTGTCTGTAAGCCATTGTGGCAAACACTTGAAAAACTACAAAAGAAATAAAAGATATAGTTGAGGCATTTATGATCTAATGGATTTATTTTTCAGTTTAAGACATAAGAACTAAGGTTCTTGTTTCCTTAAATCTCTTTAAACATTTGGTAAGATTTGCTAAAAAAAATTAGTAAAATCAAGGTAATAATTAGAGGGAAATATCAGTTATGTTCCTTGTAAAATGTATTTCATAAGCTCTTCAGAGGAGTACCCTCTTTGGCCCTTAAAACTCATTTCCAATTTGGGTGGGGTGGAGATAATGCCATATAGTTCCTTTTCTTGAATAGTATTCTTTACCTCTAAAGAATCTTTTTAACCTCTGTGGGGAGTTTTCCAAATATTTAATACGAGCAATTTTCCTATAATGTGGGCATTGTATTCCTGCAGGACCTCAAAGTAATGAAAACTCATGTAATAGTACTCACCCTTGCCCAATGCCACAAACCTTTCTTCCAAAACTTTTGTGCTGTATCCACACATCTGTGTGTCGGAAGAATGTTCTCTAATTCTGCTATCTGTCTCTCCAAAATGTATAGTGAAACCTTGCGCTATCGCAGAAGTGAAAATATTTTTTATCTAGAAAAACTCCTGATTTCTCATCTTGCTACACTAATGCATGTAGGGCCATTCTCTGTTTTCAAGACTCTGTTAATATCTTGAGCTCCATGAAGCCTTGTGCAAACATCTGAGGGATGTGGTCCTATCATGACATGTAGATTTCTGGAGGAATGTCATCAAATCCAGGTTCTTTACCATGCTGTGCGGCTTTGACTGTGGAGGTTACTTCCTCGAGAGTTAGAGGGAGGTTGCTTCTGCCTTCATATTTGGCCCAGTGCTTCAAAAGGCATCCTCCTGGATGGTGGAAGGCAAGTTCAGAAGGTCCTAGTAGTGCTGCCAAAGAGATTCCCTCTTTGTCCATGATTTGGATGGTTGCATCTTCACTCTTCAGTAGTGCCATGGTCATGTGAATGGGGCCTTAGAGCTGCTTTAATGAGTAAAAGTCCTGAGTTTGGCCAACGTTTCCCTATATCTATCCAGCTGAACATCCCACCGTGGAATGTGTGTGTTCCTTACTGCACGACCCATCACAGGTTTTTGTAGAACTTCATTTCTTCACAGACAATGTTTCAGGGAAGTTACCATTCACAGTTCATTAGAACTTATAGCCGTGGTTCCTTGTTCTACTAGGAAAGCAGCATTGAGAAGGAGCATGGTCTAGTGGAAAGAGCATAGGTCTAGGAGCCAGAAAAACTGGATTCTAATTCCAGCTCTGCCAATTGCTTGCTGTATGGCCATAGGTAAATCTGTGCCTCAGTTTCCTCAACTGTAAAATGAGGATTAAATACCTGGTCTCCCTCCTCCTTAGGAGAGGAGCCACATGTGAGACAGGTACTGTGTCCAACCTGGTTAACTTACTTTTACCTCAGAGCTTAGAACCGTGTTTGAGTTTAACAAATACTTTTAAAAAAAGCCAAAACCCTGATGATGTCACAGAACTCCTTGAATGTTCCTTTATTCTCCAGGAACTTGAACTTCAGCCTTGATGGTTTGCCTGCTACTTTTTCATACTTTAGTTATATTGATCGCTAGAGTTGGGAGTGTGAGCTAATGGACATCCCATAGATTTTATCATCTTTCATTGAATACCTAAAATATTTCAAATTCTGCTCATTAATAATGTTGAACTATATAGGATGCATTTCTTTAGAACCTGGGTGCAATCAAGACAGTGTTGGAATGGCAAGTCCATTGCAGTTTAATTTCTAATCCCACAAGGTCTGATGGTTTTTTTTCCAGATTCTGCATTGCTAACTACCAGTGCACTAAAATCTGCGGCAATGATCAGCTTGTCCAATGTGATAGGCCTTTTTAATGGGCCTATCCAAATACTTGTGGAACTTTTATTTCTCTTTGTTGCTGTTATCCAGTGTCTCTGAATATTCACTAATGATTGGTAGTATAACAATTTTTCCCTCAGAGGCAGGCATAGAGTCATCAGTCAGTCACTAACCTCTGTGGGCAGATTTAGAAGGCCTGAGATTAAAGACTGTATAATTGCAAATCCAACCCCCTAGTGATGTTGCCCTGAAAAAAGGAAGTCTTTCCAGAAAATGGTAGTTATCATTGTCTCATCATGTTACCTACCATGACTTGATGATGATTTTTTTTTCCATTCGTTTCCTATTTGTTGAAGTAAAAATTTATCAGGCAATGTCTGCTATAGCTTTACAGTTATAAAGATTTTTCTGTATGATTCAGGCAGCACCTTCCCCAGAAGCAAGCTTTTTTAGGTTTCTTTGTCCCTCGGTTTCTTGCCGGGAAAAAAGTGGTTGGTGTCAAAGTAAAGCTTTTAAAAATCAGGCTTTCATTCATTAGCTTTGAGTTGATAGAAAACAATTACTAAGACAGGGTTCAAGCACAGCTGGCATTAGGCAAGTGGGTTCTTAAGTGCAACTTGGCCACCAGGATGCTTCCAAGGAGAGATTAAGGAATGCAACATCTTACTAGTACATTATTCTGTTAAACTGCTGCAGCAAAGACCTCTAATTTCCAGGGTTTTCTACATGAGATTTTTCCCCGATTGGCATCTCAGGACCTAGACCCACACACTCATCCCCAAAACCAGCCCTGGGTCCACGTCCGTGTGAATTATCCAGGTTTATCTTGTTTGTAGAGGAGTAGCATGATGTAGTGGATAGAACATGGGCCTGGGAGTCAGAAGGTCATGAGTTCTAATTCTGAGTCTACCACTTGTCTGTTGTGTGACCTTGGGCAAGTCACATCTTTGTGCCTCAGTTACCTCATCTCTAAGAAATGGGGATTAAGAATGTGAACCCAATGTGGGACAGGGACTGTGTCCAACCTGTTTAATTTGTATCTACCCTGGTGCTTAGAACAGTGCTTGACACAGAGTAAGTGCTTAATTAATACCGTAATTATTATTATTACTACCAGAACTTTATTAGGGAAGGAATCTCCGAGTCTTGCATTGCTAACCTTTTGGATCAGAAATGACCAGAGAACTCACCCATGGTCCTAGGGGGTTCATTCATTCATTCAATAGTATTTATTGAGCACTTACTATGTGCAGAGCACTGTACTAAGCTCTTGGAATGTACAAATTGGCAACAGATAGAGACAGTCCCTACCCATTGACGGGCTTACAGTCTAATCGGGGGAGACAGACAAAAACAATAGCAATAAATAGAATCAAGGGGATGTACATCTCATTAACAAAATAAATAGGGTAATAAAAATATATACAAATGAGTGGACGAGCACAGTGCTGAGGGGAAGGGAGAGGGGGAGGAGCAGAGGGAAAGGGGAGGAAAAGTGGTCTTAGCTGAGGGGAGGTGAAGCAGGGGAGTAGAGAGGCAGCAGAGGGAAAAGGGGAAGCTCAGTCTGGGAAGGCCTCTTGGAGGAGGTGAGCTCTCAGTAGTGCTTTGAAGAGGGGAAGAGAATTAGTTTGGCGGAGGTGAGGAGGGAGGGCATTCCAGGACAGTGGGAGGACGTGGGCCAGGGGTCGATGGCAGGATAGGCGTGAACGGGGGACGGTGAGGAGGTGGGTGGCAGAGGAGCAGAGCGTGCAGGGTGGGCAGTAGAAAGAGAAGGGAGGAGAGGTAGGAGGGGGCAAGGGGATGGAGAGCCTTGTAGCCTAGAGTGAGAAGTTTTTGTTTCATGTAGAGGTTGATAGGCAACCACTGGAGGTTTTTAAGAAGGGGAGTGACATGCCCAGAGCATTTCTGCAGGAAGATGAGCCGAGCAGCCGAATGAAGAATAGACTGGAGTGGGGAGAGACAGGAGGAAGGGAGATCAGAGAGAAGGCTGACACAATAATCCAGCCAGGATATTATGAAAGTCTGTAAGATAGCCGTTTGGGTGGAGAGGAAAGGACGGATCTTGGCGATATTATAAAGGTGAGACCGGCAGGTCTCGGTGATGGATTGGATGTGTGGGGTGAACGAGAGAGCTGAGTCAAAGATGACACCGAGGTTGCGGGCTTGAGAAACGGAAAGGATGGTCGTACCATCCACAGTGATAGGGAAGTCAGGAAGAGGACAGGGCTTGGGAGGGAAGATAAGGAGCTCAGTTGGGTTGAGGAGCATGCAGGTAAGGGTGCTTTCTAGCTGTGACCAAGCCTCCTCCACAACCCACCTAATCTCTCCGTTCAGCAAGCTCACAGGGCCTGGCAGGGCAAACTCTCATTTTCCCCAGTAGGCTGTGAACTATGCAGCCCCTTCTCCCTACAGCCCAAGTGCTATCAGCCCAATCAGTCATATTTATCGAGCGCTTATTGTGTGCTGAACACTGTACTAAGCGCTTGGGAGAATACAATACAATACAAAAGACACATTCCCTGCCCACAACAAGCCCAGGGTCTGCCAGAGCTCAATTTGCCCACATAGCAAGCCAAAATGGCATTAATTGCTCAATAACAGACCACCAAACCTGGGTCTATCAATAAATGCAGCTCAAGTGAGTCATCAACTGGTGTTCATGTATATGTATACAGATGGGATTCTTCAGCCACATCTTGACTAATTCAGCAGAGAAACCTGAATGCTGCTTGAGAGCGGCCCCCTCCCCAGTGCTGCATGTTAGACGATACTTTGGGGACTTAGGGGTAGACTGTTTGGGGGATTACTAGCAAGCGCAGAAAGCTCACAACTGGAAGAAATCTTAGGGCAAAGATGGAAGTTGTCAAGAATGACACGTCTGCTTTCCATAACTAGCAATTCTAACACTAGGTCTGATGAGCAGAGAAGTTTCAGTCTTGTCGACTTAGTACATAAAAGCTGTCAATACTCTAAACTCTAAGAAATCCAGGTGCCCCTCACTTCATTCGGATATACCTTTTTCGGTTGTGTTCTAAATGAAATGCAGTAGGCAAGTTCAGCTAATTAGATTTCTGGAAATGGGTGCATCTTACAAGTATGACAAAATCCCCAAAGCAGAACCATGATTTTCATTCCCTTCTCAAGATCCCACCATGATATTACAGGAAAAGTGACTGGAGCAAACTGAGCCAACATTAAATTGGTGAAGTTACCAGCTCAACTTTTTTGAAACACCTGGATTTTTGTTGGAGGGCTAGCATTCAAGTAATGATCAGGCCCAGCCCTGTTGAGCTAAAGAGATCTGACAAGATTACTGCCTAAGGTGGCATATAAATACTGATTTTACTGCTTAAAAACAATTAAAAAGTAATGAAAGGATTTTTACATCAGTTATAATTACATACAATATTATGCTTCTGGCAAAACAGTTTACTAATTTAATTTTAGGCAAAAGGCTCAAAAGAAAAATGGAAAGATGTTAATTAGTTGAGATATAATTAAGAATTGCTTGGATTCTCACTTCCAAATCAAAGTGACCCTGAAACATTATGGCTTTTCTCTCTCTGTCTCTCTGTCTTTCCTTTCCATTGTAAAATATATGCAATGAAGTGAAAAAACTGGTCCCTTCAGAGCATCCATTTGAACTGAAAAAGGAAGCATGGGGAGCTCTAAGAGGCAGCATGGCGGAGTGGATAGAACATGGGCCTGGGAGTCAAAAGGTCATGGGTTCTAATCCTGCCTCTGCCACTTGTCTGCTGTGTGACCTTGGGCAAGTCACTTAACTTCTTTGTTCCTCAGTTACCTCATCTGTAAAATGGGGATTGAGATTGTGAGCCCCACATGGGACAGGGACTGTGTCCAACCTGATTTGCTTGTATCCACCCAGTGCTTAGTAATAATAATAATGATGGCATTTGTTAAGCATTTACTATGTTCCAAGCACCGTTCTAAGCACTGGGGAGGATAGAAGGTGATCAGGTTGTCCCACGTGGGGCTCACAGTCTTCATCCCCATTTTACAAATGAGGGAACTGAAGCCCAGAGAAGTGAAGTGACTTGCCCAAAGTCACACAGCTGACAAGTGGCAGAGCCGGGATTTGAACCCATGACCTCTGACTTCCCAGCCCGTGCTCTTTCCACTGAGCCACACTGCCTGGCACATAGTAAGCACTCAACAAATACCATAATTATTTTTATTATTGTTAATTATATTTATTGAGCACTTACTCTGTTCAGAGCACTGTACTAAGGGCTTTGGAGAGTGCAATATAATAGACACATTCCATGCCCACAACAAGCTTACAGTCTAGTGGAGTCCTAGGGTCCTGAGAGTTGTGACCCAGAAAAGTTTTTATAAATTTAGTTAAGCTCCACTTGAACACCCACACTACCCAGTGATCACTACCTTGGTAGGTTTTGAGTCATTGGTAATCACCACTGTTTACCACAAGGCCTTATTTAGGCTGGATTTCCCCAGCTCACCCAACCCAGCCTCTGTTCTGGACCAAGTCACTCTGCAAGACCTCGGCATTTGATTCTAACATGGTAAGGACAAGAAGGGAGTCTGGGTGTTACTTCAGTATCTGTGGGACATTTCTACATTTATAGTGGTTTCCATGGATTCCTGGTATCACACTTGCTGGATAAGGAACAGTCAAGAAACGGCAGTATCAAGTTTTGAAAAGTGCCTTTAGCTCTTGGGAGAGGCATTTATATAAATGGAAAATGCTGTAATATAATAAACTTCAAATATGTATTACATTTACACACACAATATACACATGCCAGGTTCCTTTGTTCTCTTTCCAATTTATTATTTTTGTTTTCTGTTTCATTTGCAGTTTATAAAACAGTCAAAATTACTTGAGATAAAGTGCACTTCAAATGAATGCCAGACACATGTGATTTTGACAATTGAACAAACCACATAAGCTTTATTGTTTGTGTTATTAGGCAACTTCAGCATTGTTCCTCTGAATATGTTGTATTTCAGCAGTGATTGTCAGATCTGTAATTTCTTGAATATCTTTTGTTACATAAGCATTATTTAATATTGTGGAATTACCTCTTGATTACTTTCTCAAGACCAATTTTAAAATTTCTTATAGTCCAAGCATGACTGCCTCCACAGACTGGGCAGTGACTCTAAATATCATAGAGAAATAGGAAAACTATTAGAAATTGAACTGATGAATCTAAGGAGAAGGTAAAAGTCCATTTCAAAAACAGCTTTCATCTTATTAGTATAATTTAATAACTTCCATTAAAATAGGCAAATGTATAAAAAGCCTATTTTAATTTTTCTCAGTTTTGTGTTTTCACCTTCCATTTTCCCTGAATGGTTGCAAGTACCCCAAAACTTTCTTCCCTTGAGAGCTGTGACTTTTACTCCCTCTACCCCTTCTGCTCTTCCATTTGTCTTTCCATCTTTGTCTCCCTATTGTATGTTTACAGTTGGTGACCACTTGTTTCTCCCATTAGATTGGAAGTTTCTTATGGTCAGCGTCACCATCTTTCAAATATAGGTTTGCCAGGGCCTAGGACCGTGCACTGCTTTGTGAACAGTAGATGCTCAGTAAGTGTTATTGTTTATGAAAATGATAAAGATGATGTGCTATCCTTTGCTGCAATAGAGAATTGGGCTCTGTAATCACAATGCTGTTGACCGTGAGATTCCATACCTGTGTTCATACCTGTGTGTTTGTGTGTGTGTGTGTGTTGGGGGGGGTGGGGGGGGATAGAGAGGGGTGCTGAAAACAGTCTCTTTCATACTGCACACATTTGGCTATTTGCCCAAACTTAGTAAGGAGTGCATTTCTAAGTAGGACTACTCTGACACCGAGGGTGCTACCTAAAGGCACTTCTTTTTCTTCTATAACAGAGAAGCAGTATGGCTTAATGAACAGAGCACAGCTCTGGGAGTCAGAAGAACCTGGGTTCTAGTCCCAGCTCTGCCACTTGTCTGCTGTATGACCTTGGGCAAGTCACTTAACTTCTCTGTGCCTCAGTTATCTCATCTGTAAAATGGGGATTTTGACTGTGAGCCCCATTTGGGACATGGACTGTGTCCAACCTCATTACCTTGTATCTACCCCAGTGCTTAGAACAGTGCCTTGCCCATAGTAACTACTTAAATGCTGTAAAAAAAAAAGGCTAATAATAATAATAATGTTGGTATTTGTTAAGCGCTTACTATGTGCAAAGCACTGTTCTAAGCACTGGGGTAGACACAGGGGAATCAGGTTGTCCCTTGTGGGGCTCACAGTCTTAATCCCCATTTTACAGATGAGGTAACTGAGGCACAGAGAAGTTAAGTGACTTGCCCACAGTCACCCAGCTGACAAGTGGCAGAGCCGGGAGTCAAACCCATGACCTCTGACTCCAAAGCCCAGGCTCTTTCCACTGAGCCACGCTACTGTCTCCTTAGGCAAGACTTTTGTTCAAGTTTGGAAGTCTAGGAGATGACTCTGCTAAGTATTTGGGAAAGAACAAGAGAGATGAGTGATGTGTTCCCTTCCCATAAAAAGCTGATCCTCTGGAGATAGACATAAAAAGACTGTAAATTCTTCATGAACAGGGATCATGTTTACCATCTTCATAGTATTGTACCTCATCCACCTCAAAATTTGTTCTTGCCTGCTTTAACTCTGTCCAGCAACATTATTTCTCCATCCTTATTGACTCCCATGCCCATTGCCCTCACCAGTTGTTTCAGACATTTCACTCCCTTCTCAAACCCTCTGTCTCCTTGCTGCCTCCACCTCTTGCCCCTGATGACCTGGCTGTGTACCTTATTGAGAAAATTGAAACCATCAGGAATGATCTCCCTAAAATCTGCCCTGCTTCTCTACAGTCCTCCCTCCTCCTGCCCCTCCTTCAACTATCCTATCTTTCCCAGCAATATCTCAAGAGAAGACCTCCCACCTCCTCTCAAAATCCATTCCCTCCTCCTATGCCTCTAACCCCATCCCTTTGTACCTTATCAAAACACTTGCCCCCTCTTTTCTTCCCTCCCTGACCACCATCTTCAACTGTTCACTCTCCAGACACTAGAGTGCTTCTTCCCCACTGCTTTCAAACATGTCTCATATCTCCCCTATCCTTACTACTCAATCTCCCTCCTACCATTCCTCTCCAAATTCCTTGAGTGAGTTATCTACACCCAATGCCTCCCCTTCCTCTCTTCCATTTCTCTCCTTGACCCTCTCCAATCTGGCTTCCACCCCCTTCAGGCCACGGAAACTGCCCTCTCAGAGGTCACCAGTGGTCTCCTTGCCAAATCCAATGGCATCAACTCTATTCTAATTCTCCTCAACCTTTTACTTGGGTTCCACACTGAGGACCACCCCTTCTCATGGAAACATTATCCAACCTTGGCTTCAGTGACACCATCCTCTCCTGCTTCTTCTCATATCTCTCTGGCCTTTCAGTCTCTTTCATGAACTACTCCTCTGCCTCCCACCCTATAATTGTGGGAGTCCTTCAGGCTCAGTTATGGGTTCTCTGCTATTCTGCATCTACACCTACTCTCTTGGAAAACTCATTCATTCCCATGACTTCAACTACCATCTATATGTGGATGTAGAATGTAAGCTTGTTGTGGACAGGGAGTATGTCTCCCAACTCTTTTATATCATACTTTCCCAAATACTTAATACAGTGTGCTGCACACAGTAAGTTCTCAGTAACTATAATTGACATGCATTTAGAAGGGCTTTGAAGATGAGTGAAATGGTGGTCTCTTGGACTTTTAGGGGGAGGAAGTTCCAAACCAGAGAGAAAACATGAGCAAGAGGTCAACAGAGAGATGAGATCAAGGTACAACAAATAGGTTGGTGTTAAAGGAGCAAAGTATGTGGGCTGGGTTGTAGTGGGAGATGAACGAGGTTAGGTAGGAGATGGAGACTTGATTGAGCTCCTTAAAATCATTGGTACAGAGTTTTGGTGTGATGCACGGATGGATGGTCAACCATGGGAGGTTTTTGAGTTATGGGAAAGGTCTCACTTCTGTTCAGAATTACAAGGGAGATAAATTTGTAATTTGTCTGTCCTTAGTTTCTTGTCTCCCAAATTTGCCCAAAGGCATATATGATCACCTGATAACCCTAAGACTGCCTCTAATACAGGTGTTTCACTACCATTGTTAGTGCATATTCCTCAACGAGGACAAATACAGGCATCTCTCCTACAATGCAGTAGTTGTGCTTCTGCAAACTCGTAAGATATCCAAAAGTTACAACACTAATTTCAATGGGAAATAAGGGTTAGAGTGAAGATGTTTCAAAAACATTTTAAGTAATACATGATTTCTAAGTGAAATGGAAATTGGAAAAAAAAAGCTTTAAGTAGCTTGTTTGTAAGTCTAGAGCTTCCAGTGAATACTATACTTATTTGTCTGACATTCTATGATATCTGACACTATAAATGGTCATTAGGGAACCGATTTGCATTGCTTAAAACCAGTTTCTAGTAAACAATGAATTTTAAATGCTGGTCATTGGGGCCCCTTTGCAATGCTAATAATGGTCTGATATCCATACAGGCTATCCATACAGGATCCTGTTACCTTCCTCAAATGACATTCCGGGCAAAGCCCCATTGAATTTTAACCAATTCACAACTGTGCTACTCTACTAATCTGCTATCTATCCTACTGCTTGACACATGCTTAGCAATTACTATAATTATTATTTATTATTATTATTTACTAGGCACCCACTTGAAGTGTATTGTACTGAGCTTTTGGGAAGCACAAAATAAAGTCACATATTCCCTGTCTACAAGCCATTTACATGTGAACAAGGGAAACAAACATAAAAATATTTACAACATGAGTGCTCAAAATAAAGAATTGAGCATACATATATGCCCAGGTGCTAAGGAGAGTGCAATTAAATCATCCATTTATTTAAATCACATAATAAAACATCCTTTACATCAGAAAAGCCAACAAAGTGCAAGAAAAGATCTGTAAAGATTTAAATAGGCTAATTGTACTGACTCCAAAGTGCAAGAAGCTGATCTTCCTGGGAGATTTCAATGTGTAGTAGTAGATGCTGATCCTGGAAAAAAAAAAATCGGAGCCCATAGATTGGAAAGCCAAATAGCAAGGGTCTACCTCTGCTCAGCAAATGTACTACACACTAGCTCATCATTATCAATACTCTCTTGCACCTTCCAAACAAGAGATGCCCTCAAGGGGTAAACAGTGGCATCTCACAGATTATAACATTGTCCGTGGGGGGACCTGAAAGATGTATAGGTCACTGCAGCCATTCAAGGGGCCAAGGTCCAGCCTGACCATCAACTCAAATTTGTAGAGGCAGTGTGGTTCAGTAGATGGAGCACAGGCCTGAGAGTCAGAAGGAGCTGGGTTCTAATCCTGGCTCTGCTGCTTGTCTGCTGTAACACCTTGGGCTTGTCACTTAACTTCTCTGTGCCTCAATTACTTCACCTGTAAAATGAGGATAAAGATTGTGAGCCCCATGTGGGACAGTGACTGTGTCCAACCTGATTTGCTTGTATCTACTCCAGCGCTTAGTACAGTGCCTGGCTCATAGTAAGCACTTAGCAAATACCATTACTGTTGTTGGTGTTGTTGCTGCTGTTTGTAATAACAATGATAATAAATCTAAGCTATCAATCCAATCAGAAATCGAAATGTTGCATCAGAACCACTAAGGCAGACAGACATCAGATTCATGAAAATTAATGAAAATGATAAATAGCACCTGATACTGGACCAACCCGAGTTAACATTAGTCCACTGAGTCTACACCCTTTCAGTAAGTTTGTCCTACCCGAGAGTTGTGTTCTCTAGACTACATTTTCTCCCCTCAGCTAAGCCCCCTTTCCCCCCCTTTCCCTCTGCTCCTCTCCCTCTCCCTTCCCCTCTGCACTGTGCTCATCTGCTCATTTGTATATATTTTTATTACCCTATTTATTTTGTTAATGAGATGTACATCCCCTTGATTCTATTTATTGCTATTGTTTTTGTCTGTCTCCCCCGATTAGACTGTAAGCCCGTCAATGGGTAGGGACTGTCTCTATCTGTTGCCAATTTGTACATTCCAAGAGCTTAGTACAGTGCTCTGCACATAGTAAGCGCTCAATAAATACTATTGAATGAATGAATGAACCCCCTAGGACCATGGGTGAGTTCTCTGGTCATTTTTGTCTGTCTCCCCCAATTAGACTGTAAGCCCATCAATGAGCAGGGATTGTTTCTATCTGTTGCCGAATTGTACATTTCAAGCGCTCAGTACAGTGCTCTGCCCATAGTAAGCACTCAATAAATATTATTGAATGAATGAAGTTTTCTCCATTTCTTGATGAGAAACAATGTAATACTATAAAAACAACCAATTCCACCATGCTGCTACAAAGTATTGTTAGGCCTGTTCTCTACAAATCCCTAATGGTTGTTATTCAGTATTCTGTTCCTTTTTAAGAACTTGCAATTTGATTTTTAATGATATGTTGCCTTTTTGAAAAATTATACATTTGCAAAAAGACCAAAAGGCCATCAGAGATCTAATAAAGTACGTAATCATTTCAGTTTAAGAAGACACTTTTGACCCCATAGGAAAAACAAACATTGCCTCTGTAATGGATTTCACTCCCAAGTTTTGTGAGAAGCTATGTCATTAGTCAATGATGGGATTGGGTCAAGCATGCTTCAACTAAGCTAATGAAAACATGTTTTCATTCCATATTACAACTAAAGAATCAGAGAAATTCAGACATCTGCAAGCTATAATTCCATTTTCCTGCTGTTAATTTTTATACCATTTCAGCCCATTGGCCCTCAAAACATAATTACTTACCCTTCAAATTTGGTGAAATAGTGAAATCTTGATCTCTTCTACTGAACACTTCCTGAAACATCAACTAAATGTGGCTTCTATAATAATATAAGCTTAATCATTTAAAAAGGTTTCCAGATGTAACAGAATATCAGATGTATTGGCAGAGGAAGTACACTAGGGAAAAATCAGTAATATGTGTCACTAGAGGCGGAATTCCCCAGCAAAGAAGCTTGAAACTACAAGCTGTGTATGTTTGTTTTTTCTCAGATTCTGGATCAGGCTCGATCCAAGTTAAGAGGAAACGACATTTGTACAAGTAAAATGTTTTTAT
This sequence comes from Ornithorhynchus anatinus, assembly GCF_004115215.2. NCBI lineage: Eukaryota > Metazoa > Chordata > Mammalia > Monotremata > Ornithorhynchidae > Ornithorhynchus > Ornithorhynchus anatinus. The sequence goes on along the minus strand of NC_041753.1, from coordinate 42,748,955 downwards.
ATATGGAGGAAAATGTTCAGGGAATAAAACAGATTGATCTCCACACGTCTATGGATATGCCACATGGTGCTGTCCCAGCATAACCTGGTGCTTTTAGATCAAACTGCTATCCCCCTCTAGTGTTCAGTTATTTTGGTCAAGGAAACACCAGAAGTTTCTGGAAGGAGAGAGAAGGGCATGGACCTGAGAAGTGTTATGTTAACCTGGGGATCAGAATCCTCAGGGAAGTCAGGGAATTCTTAGTTACTGTTTGATGCAGTGGAAGATGGTCAACCACTGAATGTTTTCGAGGACTGGGGATATATAGACTGAAGGGTCGTTTTAGAAAAAAAGATCCAGACAGCAGAATAAAGTATGGACTGGAGTGGGGAGACACTGGGAGCAGGGAGGTCAGAGAGAAGGCTGATGCAGTATAAGTGCTTGGACCAGAATGTTAGTAGTTTGGAAGGAGGGGAAGGGGTGGATTTTAGAGACGTTACGAAGAAAGTATGGGCAGGATTTGATAGACTGAAAGTGGGGGTTGAATGAGAGATGAGTCAAGAGTAATACCAAGGTTACAAGCTTGTGAATCAGGAAAAATGGTGGTGGTGTCTACAGGGATGGGACAGTTAGTGGGATGGTGGAATTTGGGAGGGAAGACAAAGAATTCTCATTTGGAATTGTTAGGTTTGAAGCATCAGTAGGACATTCAAGATTAGATTTCTTTAATAGATCAACTGTATTTATTGAGTACTTACAGTGTGCAGAGCACTGTACTAAGCCCTTGAGAAAATAAAATGCAATGGACTTGGTAAATGCTATCCCTGGCCACAAGGAATTTATAATCTACAGGGAATACTGATGATAATGTAGATTAGGGATAGGGGAAAGAGCAGAGCATAAGAAAACTTATGTAAGTATTGTGGGTCTGGGGTGAGTTTCAAAGTACTTAAGGGGGACACCGCTGAGTTCACAGTCAATGCAGACAGGAGGGGAAATAAAGGGCATAGTTTGGGAAGGTCTCTTGGAGATGTGATTTTAGGATTTTGAAGATGAGAACGATGGACTGTTGGATAGGAAGGGTGAGGGGGTTCCGGGTCCAAGGGAGAAGGTGGGCAAGGGATCAGTGGTGAGATAGATGAGATCGAGATGCAGAAAGTAAAATAGTATTAGGAAAGCAGAGTGTGCGGGTTGGGTTGTAGTAGGAGATCAGCAAGGTTACATAGGAGGGAGAGAACTGATTGAGTGCTTTAAGGTCAGTGGTAAAGAGTTTGTTTGCAGAGCTGGATGAGCAACTAGAACAGGCAGTGGACATGGGAATTGATAAGGGTAGAGATGTATTCTTGCCAGGTAGAAGAAAAGGCACTTATAGCAGGTGGGGATGAGTTTGAGATCAATCAATCCATGATATTTATTGAGCTCTGACTATGTACAGAACACTGAACTGTTTGGGAAAGTACAATACAACAGAGTTGGTAGACATATTTCCTGCCCACAATGAGCTTACAGTCTAGAGGGGGAGACAGACATTAACATAAAAAAGTTACAGATACCTACATAAGTGGTGTGGGGCTGAGGGTGGAGTGACTATCAAGATGGACAACATTGGCCTATTGTCTAGAATTCTGCCAGCAGAGCTCTACAGCTTGAACACAGAAGCAGAGGAAACATACTGAGGCGGTGATCCAGGGCTGGGGGTTGGTGGTATGGGATCAATGGAGGGACAGGGGAGCAAGGGAGTTAATAGAAGAATCCCAATAGAGGATTAGCCCGATGTCCTATCCAGACCAGTATTCTGCTTCTAAGAGTAGCAATAGGTTGCTTCTCCAAGAAAAGAGCAGGATGATGGTTTACCTCACAAATGCATATTCCAGCATCCCTACCTTTCAATTCCACATCCCTAACTGCCTAACTTATCTAAAAATTTATACAACACCTCTTGAACTCACAGGTATTTTGGGCCAGAATAATTTTCTGTGATATCAATTCCATGTGCTCATCACTCACTTTTTGGAACACTTCCCATTGATCTTGAAAATTGCTGCCTTCAAACTTCAGTGGTGCGACTTCCTCCTGGTGGTGTAGGATGTGGTTTCCAACAGTTCGTCTTGTCCCCTGCTGAGACAGCATTTAAAAATTCGATCACGTCCCCCTCTTAGCCTTCATTTTCCATTCCTATGTGATTCATTGAACAAATACACTGATTGAGGTTCTTATGGGGAGAAGCAGCGTGGCTCAGTGGAAAGAGCACGGGCTTTGGAGTCAGGGCTCATGAGTTCGAATCCCAGCTCTGCCACTTGCCACTTGTCGGCTGTGTGACTGTGGGCAAGTCACTTAACTTCTCGGTGCCTCAGTTCCCTCATCTGTAAAATGGGGATGAAGACTGTGAGCCCCACGTGGGACAACCTGATTCCCCTGTGTCTACCCCAGCGCTTAGAACAGTGCTCGGCACATAGTAAGCGCTTAATAAATACCAACATTAAGAACACCATAAATACACTGTTAAGAATTTTAAAATGTTATAGAGTAGTGGTCATAGGTAATTGCAATCCAATTGAAGAAATACTATTTTAGAGATTAACCTCTTGTTACAAACCCTGAACTAATTTCCTGGGGTGAGCAAGAGGTAAAGAATCCATCACTGAATTTTGATGTTATTGACACTGATAATTCAATGTGTGCCATTTTTCCCCCAGTCACTAGAGTTTTGGAAATAAATCTGCTTTTCCTTTATTTTGGGGGGAGGAGGGTACAAATTTAGAATTGCTGAATATGCATATACATGCATTCCTACCCGAATGCTAATTTTCAGAATGTGACATGAATAAAACTCAATAGAAGAATAGGGATAGAGGGATACCATGATGTGACTATGAATGTGTTGTGGCTCTGCCAGGAATGCTGAATCTAGCACAATAATAAGGTGACCAAGGGATCATTAGCATTATGAAGGAAATCAATTGCAACTATTTAAAATGCATTGCTGACTAGAAGCTGATTTTAAAGCAGTTATAAATTGGTTCCAGGTGAAGTTCTCATGCCCACTAGTCTCAGAGAGAGGGTTAGACTGCTTGAAACAAACTTTTGTCTTCTGCAACTTGAATATAATGATATTGAATCGTTTCTTGTTCAAATTGTATTAGTTTTTAATTCTTTTGATAATACCACGATGGATTGGTTAATATGGGACTTATTGGAAATGGCCCTGGGCCTGAGAGTCAAGAGGCCTGGATTCTAATGCCAAATCTGCCATTCTCCTGTGTAACCTTGTACAAGTCACTTCACTGCTCTGTACCTGTTTCCTTATCTGTAAAAATGGGAGTAAGATTCCTGCTCTCCTACCCTTTAGACCGTGAGCTTCATGTGGGACAGGAATTATGTCTGATCTGCTTATATGTTATTTACTTCAGAATGTAGCGCAGTGCTTGGCACATAGTAAGTCCTTCAGTGTGTGTGAAGATTCTCATCACCCCATCCCCAGTCCCCCATTCTGACAAAAGCTTATCTTTCTTCCCCCAAAATCTGCAGTAGCGAAGACCTCCCAACCCCCTTTCCGCCTGTGTCAGCATAGACTAATCTGACCTCCTCTTACTCCATGACATTCCCATACTTTCCTGCCTATGTTGCCTTCAGTGAATTTTCTGTATATCTTTTTAAATGTCTGAAGATCAATAAGTCAGTCTGTAGTGTTTGAATGTCTTGTGGACAGGGATCATGACTTTCAACTCTCTTGTATTCCTCCAAGTACTTAGTAAAGTGCTCTGCACACTAAGTGCTCAATATCACTGATGGATTAATTGCAACATATTGTACTTAGTGCTTGGAAGAGTACACAGATAGATGTGATCCCTGCCCTTGAGGAGCTTACAATCTAGTGAGAGAGACAGGCACTAAAATGATTTCCAAAGTGAAGGAGGAGGAAAATGGATATTTAGGTAAGAACTTAAGATGGTATGTACAAAAGTGCAACTGATGGTTGCGAGCACATAAAGGTGCAGTTGGCATAGAATGATGGGGTGGTAGTTGAGATAAAACCAGGGGACTGGAGAGATTGTCTGGATGGTGTTTGTAACTCAGGGGAAGGGGATTTATTTTCTAGAGATTTATAAGTAATAATATCTAAAGGCATCTCATCCTTTTGAGAATGAGGGTCTGTTTTTTTCATTTGCTAAAAGTTTCAGGTGTTTAACGTCAAATCTTTCCCCAAAACACAGTTTCCCATTGCTGTGCTGTTGGCAGTTTGCAAATATCTTCTCTAACTACTGTGATGTTAGGCAGATGTATACTGACTTGAGAGGTCATTTCTCTGCAGGGCCTGCCTCAGAAATGTAGTCACCCCAAGTGGTACTTGAATTTTGGTCACTCTCACGTGACTAATCACAATATCACATGGCAGGAACAGAGCTACCTGTACTATTATTAGGTTGTACTGCAAGCCTTCTCCGCTCCCATCCTTGCCCAACCGCTTGCTGCTCTGCAGCTGTACCCTCTCTATTTGGCATGCCCTCATGTGGTAGTCATTCTGGTTTGGGGCAATACCTGAATTGTAGTGAAAACATATTTTATGCTGGAATATTTGGGTTCCGTGACAGGGAGACTCTTCTGAGATCTGTTAGTGAAGTGTGCTGTCTCACTGTCAGGAGTCTGTAAGGCTTGAAGGAGAAATAGCCAAATTACAGCTGTTGGTCTGCTGGCTTTCATCAAGCCTAATTCTTTTACACTTATATTGGATGCCTCTCAAAGCAAGGCATATAAAAGAGTATTAAAAGTAACACAGGCTTGTCTGAAGGAAACAGCAGTCAATCTTTGGAATTTAGCTACATCTACGTATTTCTGACAGATGAGCCCCTAAAGCTACTGTACAGAAATCTCTAATTCCTGGCAATGCAGACTAGTGGTTATATAATTAATTCAGGCAAGCAGCAGCAACAACATGCTGATTTACACCTTAAAATAATAATGTTAAATGACATCAGTTTCTTCTTTAGAAAAAGGCAGGCATTTTCCTTCTCACTCCTGTTTTCCTATGCCCCTCCCTTCCCTTTCGCCCTATTTCACACGTGATAAATTTACAGCACGTTGCAAGGCATTTCTGTTACCTTTGTCAGTTCTATCTTTTTATCGTAATCCAGTGTGACAGTGTGATTTAAGATAACAGACCCATTTTGACAAGAGGGAATACATGCATATGAAAAATGTCTGGGTTACATTCCCACCTTCAGAATAATTATATTGATTGGTCCCTGCTTTTAGCCAAGATGTATGCATTCAGAGATTAGACATTTGGGTTATACAGCAACAACATAAAGTTATATGGCTGGCAGTTAATATGCTCAAGTATTTGATCACTCTCACTGTCATTAAATTCTCCTTCATAGCTAATCCGAATTTCTCATGCTGCAATTTATTTAATCTGTTTCCTCTCATTCTGCCATCAATGAATATGGAGAACCATATGGTCACCATTCTTATGGTGCTACAGTGGGGAGTAATTTATTTTGAGTCATTATCCAATTTATTATTGGATTTCACCCCAGATACAGACTGCTCCCTGGACTCAATTTAAGGCTCCTAAGTAATCCTTTGTCATTAGACCTTGAGTCTTAAAGTGCTGTATAATCAATTCTACCGGCATTCTATTTTTTAGTAAATGAATGAAAATGAACCTGTTGAGGTTTCAGTGATGTCTATCTGGAAGGTGACAATTCTGCTATTGATTGGCAGGGGGCTTTGACACTGCTGGCCAGGAGACAATAAAGAGCTGTAAAGACAGAGAAAACAAGGACCTGACAACCTCTAGGGAATTTTGGCAATGCCTAGTAGAAGACATCATTCATGTCACAGAAGCAACAGTGAGATCAAGGTTAAAATGTTAAAAGTAAATAAAAGATTAACTTATATTAGAGATGCTGACACTGACATTAAACCACTGGAAAAAAGACCTCATAATCTTTGCCACAGCACACCTACAAACATCTGCCTTTGATTTAAGGAAGCAAAAGGAAACGTCTCACTGAAACTCAGCTTCCTTATGTTTTTAAGAGGAAGACAGACAAATAGTGAGAGAGAGAAATTATATCTATAGTCGATAATTTCAGTCTACTTCTCTCCCCAGTTAGATAGTAAACTTCTCAAAGGCACAGGACCATGTATTTTATTTCACTTTTATCTACCCCAGACATACAGCACAACCCTGTATATGCACCCCCAAAATGTTGTTGCTGATGATGGGAGATTTCAGATAGCCTCCTGACTAGACTCTACTTCCATTTCTTCCTTTTTTAGAGTATACTACTACCCTACTCCATTTCTCTCCATCGCTTCAAAAAACTTGCACCCGCACATCTTCCCTCCCTTCTCAATCAGTCAATCAGTGATATATATTGAACACTTACTGAATGCAGAACACTGTGCTAAATGCTTGGGAGAGTATCATATAATAAAGTTAGTAGACATGTTCCCACAATGTCCACAGTGAACTTACAGTCTAGAGTTAATAATAATAATAATAATGTTGGTATTTGTTAAGCGCTTACTATGTGCCGAGCACTGTTCTAAGCACTGGGGTAGACATAGGGGAATCAGGTTGTCCCACGTGGGGCTCACAGTCTTAATCCCCATTTTACAGATGAGGGAACTGAGGCACAGAGAAGTTAAGTGACTTGCCCACACTCACACAGCCGACAAGTGGCAGAGCTGGGATTCGAACTCATGAGCACTGACTCCAAAGCCCATGCTCTTTCCACTGAGCCACGCTGCTTCTCCAGTTACATGTTAATATGAATGAATCATGGCTATGTACATATGTGCTGTGGGGCTGAGGGTAGGGTGAATAAAGGGTGCAAATCCAAGTGCAAGGGTGATGCAGAAGGAAGTGCGAGAAGAAGAAATGAGGGCTTCACTGGGGAGGGCCTTTTGGAAGCTATATACATTTAGTAAGGCTTTGAAGGTGGAGAGAATGATGGTTTGTCAGATATGAAGGGGAGAGAGTTCCAGGCTAGAGGCTGGATGTGGAAGAGTGGTCACAAGATAAAGATACAGTGATTCAGTAGGTAAGTTGGCATTAGAGGACTGAAGTGTGCGGGCTGGGTTGAAATAGTACGAGAGAGATAAAGGAGGAGGAATACAGATGATTGAGTGATTTGAAGTCCATGGTAAGGCATTTCTCTCTGATGCAGAGGTGGATGGGCAAGCACTGGCGATTTTTCAGGAGTAGAGAAATGTGGACTGAATGGCACTGTAGAAAAATGATCTGGGCAGCAGTGTTAAGTATGTGAGGAGGAGAGACAGGAGGCAGGGAGGTCAGCATGGAGGCTGATGCAGTAATCAAGAATGAGCGCTTCGATTAATGTGGTAGCAGTTTGGATAGAGAGGAAAGGGTGCATTTTAATGATGTTGAACCAACAGGATTTGGTGACAGATTGAACATATGGGTTGAATGAGAGAGATGAGTTGAGAATAATGCCAAGGCTTGCCCAAAGTCATACAGTTGACAGGTGGCAGAGCTGGGATTAGAACCCATGACCTCTGACTCCTAAGCCCGTGCTCTTTCCACTGAGCCACGCTGCTTCTCTAGAAGCAGAATAGAATAGAAGGGGACCCAGAATTGAATTTTGAGGGTCTCCCACAGTCATGAGTAGGAGGAGCCTGCAAAAGAGACTAAAGAGCCAGCCAGAGAGGCAGGAGAAGAACCAGGAGAGGACAGTACCAGTGAAGCCAAGGTCAGATAATGTTTCTAGGAGAAAGGCTTGGTCCACAGTATTGAAGATAGCTGAGAGGTCAAGTAGAATTAGGATGGAGTAGAGGCCATTGGATTTGGCAAGCAGGAGACCACTGGTAACCTCTGAGGGTGGAGTGAAGGGAGAAGATGCCAGATTAGAGGGGATCAAGGGCAGAATTGGAGATGAAGTGGAGCCATCAGCTTTCTAACACATCCATGCTTGACCTCCCTTAAGAAAACCTTCTCTGTATTCCACTGCACCATTCCATTTTACCCCCCTTTAATAATAATCATCATCATATTTGTTCAGTGCTATGTGCTAATCCCTGTACTAGTTGCTGGAGTTAAATTCAAGGTATTCAGGTCAGACACAGTCCTTGCCCTAACGAGGGAACACATTTTAAGTATGAGTGAGAACAGGCATTTAAGCCCCATTTTACAGATGAGGAAACTGGGGCAAAGAGAAGGTAGGTGACTTGCCCAAACTTCACACAGCAGGCAGGTGGCAGAGCTGGGGTTAGAGCCCAGGTCCTCTGACTCTCAGGCCACACTGCTTCTCTCCCCCTGCCATTCCTGTTCAAACTCACTGAACATATTGTATACGCTAACTGCCTCTAGTTCTTTTCCAATTCCCTTTTTGACCCTCTAGTCTAGTTTCCACCACCTTCACTCCACTGAAGCCACAATTTCCAAAACCCTAATGACTTCCTTCGTGTTGAATAGAGCAGACTCCACTCACTCTTAATCCTTCTCAATCTCTTGCATATCCTTGACACTATGGGCCACTCTTTTCTTCTGGAAATATTATCTAACATCATCTATTTTTTCTGAAACTTCTCTTCTGGTTTTTCACTTGTCTCTTTGGCCAATCCTCAGTCTCTTTCAGCAGCTCATCTGCCTCACACGGTTTTTATGTGGGTATCCCTCAAGGCTCTGCTCTGGCTCTTCTCCCCCCAATTTACACTCATTCTCCTGGAGAGCACAACCACTCCCATGGCTTCGTGTACCACCTCTATGCAGGCGATCCCCAAATCTACCTTACTATCCCTGACCTGCCTTCTTCTCTGTAACTTCACATGTCCGTCTATCTCCAGGATATCTCTAAGTGGCTGTCCTGCTGACACCTCATGCTTAATTGAAGCAGAAGCTCCTGACTACTGGCTTTGAAGGGCACAATTAGCTCTCTTCCCCCCACCTATCCATTCCTCTCTCTCACCACATCCTAGTTAACATTCTTCCTTTCAAGTTGACCTACTCACTGTGCCTCATTCTTGTCTCTCTCACCACTGACCTTTTGCTCACACCCCTCCCAGTTGCCTGGAACATCCTCCTCCTTCATATCCAAAGAAGACCATAGCTCTCCCCATCCTCTCATCCCTTCTGAGATCTCATCTCATCCAGGAAGCCTTCTAAGTAATCTCTAATCTTCCCACATGTGTATTCCTCCGTGGCCCTGCCTAAGCAATTAAGTTACTACTGCTCCCATGGCACTTATGTGCAGATTTCATATACCCTGTGGTCCCCCTATCTTGAATTTATTTCAGTGTCTGTCTCCCCAGCTATACTGTAAGCTCTTTGAGATTAGGCATCATTCCTTCTATTTTGTATTTGCCTTAGTAGAGTGCTCTACACACAGTAGGTGCTCAGTAAATGCTAATGATGATGACTAGGATCATTTTCCTCAAATATAATTTGGCACATGTCTCTCCACTGGGTATTGATTTTCCTCAGAATTAAGCAGAGACCTCCTACTCTCCTCACCAGCTATTCCCCAGCTCACACTCTCCATTCCTCCTAATTTTTTTCCAGGGCCATATCCAGTCACTTGCTCCTTGAGTTTCCTTGTCTGAAACTCCCTTCCCCTTTAAATTCAGGAGATCACAGGACTCTTCATCTTCCAGACCCTTCTGAAATTTCACCTTCTCCATCAAATATTTTTCAGTTAGTATCCCTCACCCCAGGTTGTCATCCCCTCAGCCACCCTTAGAATAATAATAATAATAATGATAATTATAGTACTTGTTAAGCATTTACTATGTGTCACATGCTGTTCTAAGCACTGGGCTAGTACAAGTTAATCAGGTTGGACACAGTCCCTGTCCCACATTGGGCTTACACTCTTAAGCCCCATTTTTTACAGATGAGGTAACTGCGGCACAGAGAAGTTAAACGACTTTCCCAAGGACATACAGCAGACATGTGGCAGACCTGGGTTTAGAACCCATGAACTTTTGTCTCCCAGGCCTGTGCTCTATCCACTACACCAAGGAATGCATCCATCTTTAGCACTTTGAATATATCATCCTATGTACATTCCTCATTAATCTTTCCAGACTCTTGCACATAGTAAGAGCTTAACAAATACCGACATTATTATCATTATTATTAGAGTTCTGCTAACAATTAGTCAATTTGCACCCATTTACACCACAACATTTAGTCCACCTAAGTTGCCTGAAAACATTCAGTTCTCAGGTAACCTGGGGATTGCATTCTAGAAGAAGTCCACACTTAGTAAAACTCACAATAATAATAACAATGATAATCATAATAAAAATTGTGGTAGTCAAGTGCTTACTATGTGCCAAGCACTGTTCTAACCGCTGAAGTAGATACAAGGTAATCAGGTCAGACAAAGTCCTTATCCTACCTGGGGCTCACAGTCTTAATCTCCGTTTTACAGATGAGGGAACTAAGACTCAGAGAAATTCAGTGACTTGCCCGAGGTCATACAGCAGGCATGTGGTGGAGCCCAGGATTAGAACCCACGCCCTCTGACTCCCAGGCCCATGCTCTTTCCACTAGGCCATGCTGCTTCCCCTAAGTAAGAGCGCCTTGATCATTTCTTCCAACTCTGCATTGCATTCTGTCCATATAGACCCAAACTGTTGGAAGAGTGTTCCCCAGGTACCTGAAAGTATTTGTACAAAATGAGTAGTGAAAACCCATGTTATAGAAGGAGTGTATTTTGAATGAAGTCACCTTTACTTTGTCTCCTTTGTATCGTGGATAGATACCCACATGGGTCAGTATTATTCTGAAGAGTGCAATATCCACAGAATCTGAGGTTGTTATTTAGCATTACAAGAAAGAGTCCATTGTGATTTGTTATATAAAACCTTTGAGGTTTTCCTTCCCATGCCCCTAGTACATGTGTTGTGAATCATGAGGAGATTTTGTCTTAATGTACCATAGTCACTGATAAGTAGAATGTTAGATTCCCGCGGCAACCAACAAGTTAAGCCACATTCAGGGAAGTTACCCAAGTAAGACAATGAATAGATGTCTTTGTGGTTGGAGTTGCAGCATTAGAAAAGGCAAGCACACTCTGTTGACCCTATGCTGATGTTCTCAAAATACGAGCATAATGGAAGTGGAATAACAAAACTTGTTTTCTTCTCCAGAAATTCAGGTGGTCTAAAACAGTACTGTGGATAGAGGGTCCTGATATCAAAGATTATATTTTTGGCTTATATCCTTTGATATTTATTTCCCTCTAGAAGCCACACCTAGACTTGCAAGCTACCAGAAACTGTAGATGATGTAGTCTTTACTCGCTTGTTGAAAACCAATGGGGTCCTTTGCATTTAGTTTATTGATGCCATTGTTCCGTTTAGCAGCAATGCAGAATATTCTGTACAGTGAGTGTACAGCTTAGTGGAACCTGAACCCACATTTCATAATAGCACTGGGCATAATTATTATCATGAGAGAAAAATAGAACTTGGCCTCTGGCAATTTAGATTAAATGTGATTGCTTAAGCAATAATTATTCCTTTGATTTGTTCGTTTTTTTCTTGGACGTTTTCTTGGGGCCTTAGGTCCTTATTTAATTTTTCTCCCTTCATTGAAGTATACCATACTAACAGAGATCTCCATATGAGTGAATTTTCATAGCTGATCAATTCTGCATTTGCTTATTGTGTGAGCAGGCTGGCCAATGCTTTCTCCACTGCTGCTTTTGGAACACGAGCGGGTTTTCTCGTGGCGTTTCGACATTCAGACATATATATTTTAACGTAGTAGGGTAGAAATTTTCAGTATTCTTAATCTCCAACTCAGGCCGGATTTGACCACAATGTTTATTTAAAGACCATAGTTGTGGTGGTTTTCCCTGGGATGTTTTGAATGCGTGTTTTTAAACATAACTTTGGAGGTTGTGCTTCAACAATATATAATTATAACATTTTCTTGTGAATCATCTTCAAAATCAAAAGACAATATATGTGTAATCTTGCATAATTATTTTAAGGAGGTTGGCAGGCAAGAAGGGTTAATATAATAGAGGGAGAAAGGAGTTTTTTTCTTTTATTAAAGACACCCTAATTAAAGACACCCTAAATTAATTATCTTTCCTACACTGGAAATATATTTTTACACATATTCCCATCTTCCAAATGATCTCATAATTTTCCCATATAGTCTGGCAATTAATCCACATCTTTTATTGCTGTTGTGCACTTGAAGTGGTCTAGCAAATAAATCTCAAGGAACGTTAGGCCAACCGTTAGGAATGCTATCACTTCTCTTCCTAGCTAAGCACTTGTCTTGCTCATGCAGTTAAGAGAACAGAAGCATACTGTAAATTATTTAACCGGTTTTCACACAAGCACAGGTTCTCTTGAAAACTGAGCAAAATGCACTATAGCTGAGAAGTTAAGTAGCCTAGTGGAAAGAGCACTGATCTGAGGGTTGGGAGACCTGGGAAATCCCATCTCGGCCACTTGCCTGCTCTGTGACCTTAGACAAGTCACTTCTCTGTGCATCAGTTTCCTCATCCCTGAAATGGGGATATGTTACCTGTCCTCCTCTGCCTTCTGCTCCCTAACTGTGGGTGTCCTTCAAGGTACAGTTATGCATTCCCCTTCTATTCTCCATCTATTCCCACTCCCTTGGAGAACTTATTTACTTATATGGCTTCAACTACCACACAGCAGTGGGATGATTCCCAAATCTATATTTCCAGCCCTGATCTCTTTCCCTCTCTGCAGTTTCGCATCTCTTCCTATCTTCAAGACATCTCTACTTAGATGTCAAATTCAGCCGTTCAAAAACAGTACTCCTTATCTTCCCTCCCAAACCCTGCCCTTCCCCTGACTTTCCCATTACTGTAGACAACACTTCCATCTTTCCTGTCTCACAAGCCTGTAACCTTGGTATTATCCTTGACTCCTCTCTCTCATTCAACCCACATATTCAATCTATCCCTAAATCCTGTCGATTCAACCTTCACAACATCGCTAAAATCTGCCATTTCCTCTCCTTCCAAACTGTTACCACATTAATACAAGTACTTATCTTGCCCCACCTCGATTATTGTATAGCCTCCTGGCTGACCTCCCAGCCTCCTGTCTCTCCCCACTCCAGCCCATACTTCACTCTGCTGCCCGGATCATTTTTCTACAAAAACGTTTAGTCCAGGTTTCCCCACTCCCCAAGAACCTCCAGGGGTTCCCCATCCACCTCCACATTAAACTGAAACTCCTTAACATTGGCTTTAAAGCACTAAATATCCTTGCCCCCTCCTACCTCACCTTGCTGCTCTCCTATTAAAACCCAGCCCACACACTTCACTCCTCTAATGCCAACCTACTCACTGTATCTCAATCTTGTCTATCTCACTGCTGACCTCTTGCCCATGTCCTGCCTCTGGCCTGGAAAGCCCTCCCTCTTCATATCTGACAGACAGTTGCTCTCCCACAGTTCAAAGTCTTATTGAGGGCACAACTCATCCCCGAGGCCTTCCCTGACTAAACCCTCTTTTTCTTTTCTTCCACTCTCTACTGCATCATCCTGACTTGCTCCCTTTATTCACCCCCCCCTCCCAGCCCCACAATACTTATGTACATATCTGTAATTTATTTATATTAATGACTGTCCCCCCTCTGGACTGTAAGCTCATTGTGGGCAGGAAAGATATCTATTTTATTGTTATAGTGTACTCTCCCAAACCCAGTAAGCGTTCAATAAATATAATTGACTGTTCTCCCTCCTACATAGACTGGGAACCTCACGTGGGACAGAGACTTTGTCTGACCTGATTATCTTGTATCTGTCCCTGTGCTTAAGAAAGGGCTTGCACATAGTAAGCACTTAACAATTACTGTTTGTATTATTCAATTATTATTACAAAGTGTAGGCTAAGTATATGCAATGTGTTGTAGGCTCACTGTCAGATTTTTTTTTCCATTCACCCTGATTCATTTCAGAGCCAAAGCATTTGGGTGACTGCTTACATTTATGGCTAATAGCCAGCGTGTGCTTACTGAAAATTAAGAGGTTTGTCATAAGATATCTTTTCATTTGCATTCTCAAAGTAAAACTCTTAGTGAATGTTTCATCGTTCTTAGAACTGGATATTTGCAAATCAACTCTGGCAGCAATTAGTTTTCGAATAAGTATGTCAAATAGAATGATCAGGGTCACCAAACTTGCCTGTCTTTCTGATTTTAAATGACAGCCAAATCATGATTATCTTAATATTTTCTGACATTCAGAAGTCTTCTACCCTGGTTTGCCAAGTGTACAGTAACAGTTAGGACTTTTTTTGTCAAAAGACTCTCTCTCCCTCTGATTAATACTTGGCATGAAAGAGGTGGTTTACATGTTGCAGTCTAAAAAATATCATTTTTGGACTCAATGGTTGCCACAGTAGCATCTAGATAGCAACTACACTTCTCTACCCCAAATTTGGTTTCCCTTAAATCTTATTACTCCCTCTGTTATTTCCTTCCAGACTCCTTCCCCTCCTTACCCTGCCCTCTACTCACATAAGGCAGCTGGTTAAAGTAAGGCAAACTAAAGTCTATTGTTTCTGATTAATAGGGGATTGTTTAGTGTGTTGCTTACATTATTGTGTCCAATAAATGGCTCCCTAGTGGTCTGAGTTAATGTTCCTACCAAAGTGCCTAATTTGCTACCAGACAGTGCAAGAGAAGTTCAAAACTGCCACTATCATCACTATCTTCAAGAAAGAAAAAATGAGAAACTGAGTGAAAATGACCATGGAACTAAATTGCTGGCACAATCCTAGCCAGGAACCAAATTAACCTGAGGAAGCTTGTGCTCTCTTAGTAGCACTTGGACCTCGTGCCACAGCAGGGCACTGTCCACTCAGCACTTGTAAAGTCCCACAGCTCCAAAGTAGCACCCCTATTTATTTTGTTTTTGATTTTGTGTATTTGTCCCTGTTGTGTTTTACTGTTTCATCATTCCTGGTGTGATTGTCTTCAGTCTCCCCACTTACCTTCTTAGATTGTGAGCCCTTCTAGAGATAGGAACCATGTCTATGTCCCTCCTCCCCCCACCTTCTGTTTTTTTATAATGGTACTTGTTAAGTGCTTACTGTGTGTCAAACACTAAGTGCTGGGGTAAATGCAAGTCAATTAGTTCGGACACAGTCCCTGTCCTGATTGGGGCTCACAGTGGTAAGTGGGAGGGAGAACAGGTATTTAAGCCTCATTTTACAACTGAGGAAACTGAGGCACAGAGAAGTTAAGTGAATTGCCCAAGGTCATACAGCTAGCAGTCGGCAGAGCAATTGGCAGAACCGGGATCAGAACCTAGATCCTCTGACACCCAGGCCCATGATCTTTCCTCTAGGCCACACTGGTTCTGCACACAGAAAGCATTAAATAAGAACTATGGCTACTACTAAATGTTACAAAGTCTTTAGCAAAGTATCACAATATAACTCACAGTGAAAGCAATCACACGAATTCTGTAGTTAATACCTCACCACAGGAACATACTGGAATACTGGAAGATCACAACGAGAATGTGAAAGCTGGCTCGTCCTTGAAGCTCTCTCTTTCT
Organism: Ornithorhynchus anatinus; assembly: GCF_004115215.2. Taxonomy (NCBI): domain Eukaryota; kingdom Metazoa; phylum Chordata; class Mammalia; order Monotremata; family Ornithorhynchidae; genus Ornithorhynchus; species Ornithorhynchus anatinus. The sequence goes on along the minus strand of NC_041753.1, from coordinate 42,733,441 downwards.
CCCTGGAAACCTTGGGATTTTAGCCAATGAAAGGTCAGTCCTGGCCTATACTTATGTCCTAAAAGATACTTAGCTCTTCCAAGTGGCAATTATCGCTTAACATAAATTGAGGTTTCTGGTGCCTCTTGGTCTGAAGATTATGATAGACATTTTACATAAATTGTTTTCTGTTGTCATTTGGCTTGATGGGGTGGATAAAACCTTTACATAAATTATTGTTAATTGCCAATTACTGCTACATTCCCAGGGAGGGGCCTTGGTCATAAAAGATAGAATTTGTTTTTTCCCCTTATCTCTAGTTTTTCCTCTGTCTGAGAGAATTCTTTATTGGTTCACCATGTATGCCCAAACATTCTTACAGCTTTCAGCTTTTCCAACCTCCTTGGCCCTACAGCCATATATCATGTCCTGGTGATTTCAGTGATCATGCTGTGTGTTTTCAGGTCAGAGAACTGTTGATTTCTCTCCAATCCACAGGGTCTCCATCCTGAAGTTGTTGTTCTTATTCTTATACTCTACTGCTTCCCTGTCTGAAATCTATTTTAGTGTCTGTCTCCCCCTCTAGACTGTAAGCTCCTTGTGGATAGGGAATATGTCTACCAACTCTGTTGTATTGAACTCTCCCAGCCCTTAGGACAGTATTTTGCACACAGCAAGTACTTAATAAATGCCACTGGTTGACAAGTTGCAGTAGATGCTGCTGAAGAGACAGCGTAGGCTGGTGGAAAGACCACTGGACTGGGAGTCTGGGTAACCCAAGTTCTAATTCCCCTTCCACCGCTGGCTCACTGCGTTACCTGGGACAAGTCACAACTTCTCTGGGTCTCAGTTTCCTCATCCATACAATGGAGCTATGATACCTGTTCTCCCTACCACTTAGACTGTGAGCCCTCTGTGGGAGAGAACTGTCTCAGATCTGAATCAGTAGTAATCACTGGAGTGCTTAATGTGTGCAGAGCGTTGTAATAAGCACTCAAGAAGGTATAATACAATAGAGTGGAAGCAGCGTGGCTCAGTGGAAAGAGCCCGGGCTTGGGAGTCAGAGGTCATGGGTTTGAATCCCGGCTCTGCGACTTGTCAGCTGTGTGACTGTGGGAAAGTCACTTAACTTCTCTGTGCCTCACTTCCCTCATCTGTAAAATGGGGATTAAGACTGTGAGCCTCACGTGGGACAACCTGATTACCCTGTATCTACCCCACTGCTTAGAACAGTGCTCTGCACATAGTAAGCACTTAACAAATACCAACATTATTATTATTACTATTATGATCCCTGCCCACAAGGAGCTTACAAACTAGAGAGGGAGACAGACATTAAAATGCATTACAGATGGATAATAAGAATAATTTTGGTACTCGTTAAGCGCTTACTCTTGCCAAACAGTGTTCTAACCTCTGGAGTAGATACAAATTAATCAAGTTGGATGCAGTCTCTCCCCGCCCCCCCCCCCATCATGAATGTAGAGGACAGAAGCCTGGGCTATAGCCATGCATTCTGGAGCCCCTCTTCCACTGAAGCTCTAGGGTCCATAGAAATTGTTGTGGTATTGTTATTGAAGCTCCAGGATCCATGAAGCAGTACCTCTTTCCCTACCCACTCTCTTCATCCTACAGAACTGGGGAGGGGGGAGACACTACCCTCCCAAATGTTAGAATGCTGATCACAGTGCTGGAACTTGGCTCCAGTGTAAGGAGGACCTGAACCACCAGACCACTACGGTTCTGAAAATGGCTAAGCTCCAGTAGCAGTGGTGGCAATAGTAGGTGAGAGAGAGTGGATCCTGGCCTGAAAGGGGGCTGCAGTGCCCAGCTCTATCCCTAGCAGGTGGAGCTGTGAAGCCAGGCTCTGGGAGTGGTTGAGGAAAGGGGAATGGAAGGGGAATGAGGGTTGTCAGTAGACTGGGTATAATAGAAAAGCGTCTAGTAGAAAGAGCACAGAGCTGGTTGCCAGGAGACCTGGGTTCTAATCCCAGCTCTGCCATTTGCCTCCTACATTACCTTGGGCAATTTGCTGAACTTCTCCTTACCTCAGTTATCTTGTCTGTAAATCTGGGATTTAATACCTGTTCTTCTTCTCCCTTAGACTGGGATCCTTGTGTGGGCCAGGGAGCATGTGGATCTGATGGTATTTACCTCAGGGCTTGGCACCTAGTAAGCATTTAAATACCACCATTATTATGTGTATTATTATCATCAATTATTATTAATTAGTCCTCTTGGAAATTTGTGAGGAGTGAACATCAGTCACCATGTCCCCACCAACCTGGGTAACCATCACAGCTCTCTAATCCCCGCCGTGCCCTGAGCCTGGTTTCCATAGCCCAAGAGGTGATGGTGACGGTGACCTGCTCGCTCACTCTCTTCCTTGCTATCCTCCTTCATTCCTACCGTCCCACCTCTGCCATCGTCACCACTGAAGTGTCCCAGGGAGGAGGAGGGAGAGCTTGTGACCTAGCAGGAGGGACTGTTGTAGCCATACAGCCCTATGCGAACCATTCTGGCCGGGGGTGTTCCTATTGAGCTGTTGGAAAAATGGCTTTGGGCTAGGGAGGGGGTCGGTGGAAGAGACAGAAAGAAAATTGCCTCTCTAGGAGTTTCTGTCCCCTGCTCGACAGGTAGAGACCAGGGTATTAAATGAGGCTGGCAAAATATCACAGGCAAGCCAATAAGAAATATTTTCTAGATTCATCACTAGTCGAGCAGGTCATGACTATCGGACTGGAGATGGCCCTGTTGGAGCGGGGGAAGCCTGAAAGTGGTTTCTTTAATAATGGCATTTATTTAGTGCTTATTAAGTGTCATAGACTCTGCTGAGTAGATAAACAACAATCATACTTTGTTCCTCCAACACCAGCCTACTCTCTATATATTGATTTCATCTATCTTGCTGCTGACCCCTTACCCATGTCCTTCCTCTGGCCTGGAACTCCCTCTCTCTTCATATACGACAGTCTAATGCTCTCCCCATCTTCAAAACCTTCCTACAATCAAATCTTCTCTAAGAGGCTTTTCCTGATTAAACCCTCATTTCCCCAGTTAGCCCTCCCTTCTGCACCATCTGTGAACTTGGGTCTTTTTCCCTTAAGCACTTTGATATTCTCCCCTTTCCCAGAGCACTTACTTCTCTAGATTGTGTTATCTACGCTTTTGAAACACCTGTGGACACTCAGCTCCCCAAACAGGTCATTTCCCTGTTGGAGCCATAAAGGTAGAATGGGTGTTGGGGAGAGACCTGTAATGGGGGTCAGAGGTAATGGCATGTCCCATACATGCTTCACCAAATTTTGGGAATCAGTATTTGCCACTGGTCACCATTCAAATTTTGGCTGTGCATCCAGTGCTGTTTTTAAGTCTTGGAAAGTCACAAAGTGAGCATTGATCAGTTGCCAAGCACTTTCCTTACTGTTCATAGGTATCCTTCATATTTGAAAATGATGAATCTCCCTTCCAGAATGACAGATGACCCTCAGTCCTCAGACTTCAGAATCAAGAACCTAGGAGTAATAGTCTTTATTAAGTGCATAGTGTGTGCAGAGCACTGTACTAAGCACTGGGAAAGAATATTCAAGTGGAAATTAGGCATGATCCCTGGCCCTCGAGGGACTTACAATCTAAGAATATAAGTGGGGTAGAGAGGTTTGGAAACTGACAATCAGAAGTGATGAAACACTGCAGTACTACAACAGCATAAAAGACAAGAACGAAGACATAAAATTTTACCAAACATCACTGCTCTGGTTAGAAGAGAAGAGTTTCAGGTTCCTCATGGCTCAGAGTCTAAGGGCACATAACAACTACATCCGCAGCCACCACTCTTCCAGGGGTTTGCTGGAGGTCTCATGCTGTGGCTGTTTTTTGCTTTCCTGCTGGGGTGGTGGAAGACAGGATGGGATGGAGTCCCTTAAGTGCCTAACAAATAGTATTCATATTATTATTGGCAACGGCATGGCGGAGATCCAGTGTCAGCACTGAAAAGGCAGCCTGGTTGGGAGATTCTGAGAGCATTCACTATGGGCATGGAACGTGTCTGTTATAATGTTATTTTGTACTCTCCCGAGCACTCGGTACGGTGCTGTGCACATAGTAAGAGCTCAGTACATATGATCGACTAAAAGCAGCGTGGCGCAGCGGAAAGAGCACGGGCTTTGGAGTAAGGGCTCGTGAGTTCTAATCCCAGCTCTGCCGCTTGTCAGCTGTGTGACTGTGGGCAAGTCACTTAACTTCTCTGTGCCTCAGTTCCCTCATCTGTAAAATGGGGATGAAGACTGTGAGCTCCACGTGGGACAACCTGATTCCCCTGTGTCTACCCCAGCGCTTAGAACAGTGCTCTGCACATAGTAAGCGCTTAACAAATACCAACATTATTATTATTAAATTCCTGCAGGCTAGGACACCTGGGGCATGTCGGGATCAGGGTCCCTGGTTTGAAGTGAATGGAGGTGGTGAGAGGTGCTGGTTGCCTGTGGATTTTGTTGGCTGCAGTGGAGAAGAATTGATTAAAATGACAGTGGTTTGTGCAGTACCACTCCCACTTCCTCATCCCTGCTAAATCCCATTTCCACTGGGGCATGCAATGCAGTGAGTGAGTGGTGGATTGGTGCCCAGCAAAAATTTTGTATTTTTTTTACATGCAGACCCCATTTAAAGCCAAAAGTAACTGCAACATAGTGCTTAGCCTGGCAGCTGGTTCTCTTGGTAGCTGCTGCAATCTTTGCTCACCTTAGCTACTCTTCCGTATTCCTTCTTGGCTTGTTCACCTTGCAGAATGCCCCAAGTTGTTCTCCAGTCACAAACTTTCACTTCCGATGACAGTCCCAGCAGGCAGAACTAAGACTATAAAGAAGCAGCATGGCCTAGCGGATCCAGCATGAGCCTGGGAGTCAGAAAGACCTGGGTCCTAATCCTGGCTCTGCCGCTTGTCTGCTGTGTGACTTTGGGCAAGTCACTTCACTGCTCTTAATCCCTGTTTTACAGATGAGGGAACTGAGAGCAATGAAGAGCAGTGAGGGAACTAAGACTGTGAACCTTATTTGGGACAGGCACTGTGTCCAACCTGATTAGCTTGTATCTACCCAGTGCTTAGAACAGTGCTTGACATATAATAATAGTAATAATGATGGTATTCGTTAAGCGCTTACTATGTGTCAAGCGCTTAACAAACACCACAGTCATTATTATTATTATTATTATTATTATTACATTGAAGGCCTCCCGATTCTTTTTCCTAGACCAACAGCAGGGCTAACCTTCCTATTCAAAAATGACATTGGCAGTGAGGTCCTACCAATGTGGGGAATGTGGATAATAATACTGGTGTAGGATCGACACACTTTCCCACATAGTTTCCTCCTGAGGATCGATCCTTGCTGTGCTAATAGGCTTATTTCACATTGGGACTGTCTCTTCTTTGTACTCTGCCTCCTTACATTTCAGTTTTCTTGAGGCCTTTATTCGAGGAGAGTGTCCCTTCTTTTGATTGTTACCATCAGTACTTATCTGTCTGCTGCATTGGATTCCTGCTGGTCTACTGCTCTGGCACATGGTTGAGATTTTTTTTTCCACCCTCTTTAAAATGCTTTTTCTGATTTGGGGGCTTGCATGTACCTTTTTTATAAATCAATCAGTGGTATTTATGGAGCACTTATTGTGGGTAGAGCACAAGACTAAGGGCTTGGGAAAGTACAATACAACAGAGATACTAATGCTGCTGCTTTTGGCTGAATGGAACAAGGGGAATAAAGTGAGATGAAATTATTATAGTACTATTTTGGGGAGTGCGCTCCATTTTCATTATAAATTAACTCACTGTTCAGTATCCCGAAATGCTTTTTTCATAATGTTTTTCAAGAGATTTGAGAATCATTTTATGCCCTTTTAATGATGTTGGCAGCTGAAAACACTTCAAGACTGCAACATTTTTGCATTGAGTTAGTCTCACATTTAGGGGGAAACTAATGAAGACATAGTTTAAATATGCTGTGAATTTAAATTAACTTTTATGAACCTGTTTTAAATTCTTGTATGATCCTGGTAATATATTTAATGCTCCATTACCACAGCTTTTAAATGTCTGTCAGTGACTCAAAATCAGTGAGCACTATGTGCTTCCAATTTATTTTAATTAGTCTTTTTTTTTCTGGGACATTTAGGCAATTTTTTTTCTTGAAAACTTAAATGGTCAAATTTAGTCAGGGAAGAATTTCTGTGGGGCATATTGCCATATACAGTGTCTTGTTCACTTTCTATCATCTTAAACTCTAAAGAGAAATTTAACTGGACATTTGTCAGGGACTACTAACCTCAAAGATTCACAGAAGGGTTAGTCAGTTGTATTTATTGAGCACTTATTGTGTGCAGAGCACTCAAGCACTTGGGAGAGCACAGTACAACAGTAAACAGACATTCACTGTGGTATTCACTTAGGGAAGACTAACTTTAGCTTAAGGGCCAGGTTTCTACAGCCCAAGAGCTTAAAAAGCCAACTCGACCTTCTACTCCCCAGAACCTTAATCTCACCCTGACAGTCTTGTTCATTTTTAATTTTGTGGTCACTTCTGCATCTTTTCCCTTTTGATTCTCTGCTGTTTTTGCCAGATGTCTTGCAAGTCGCATACAGCCTCACTGAGGGCGACATGCAGGCTGTGGCCTGGGAGTTTAATATGCCAAATCTAATGGCAACAGTGTCTCAAAGGCCCAAGAGAAGCTATTATCTTTGTTCCCAATTGGAATTTCGCTCGATAAATCAAGATGTTAAACCTAAGGTAGTCTAAAATGCTTAGACTTTGCTACTCAAAAATATTGTTTTATCTTGATCTGGACCTGTTAAATTTCAGCCCCCATTTGAACTGCTGTAAATGAAATTGCTCATGTGGCTCTCTTCAAATGCTATTTTTTAACCACTTTGTGAACATTCCGAATTTACACCTCTCCCGCAACCCCCAACCTAACCACCTCCACATAACATAGAAATTCCTTACCACTGGCTTTAAAGCACTCAGTCACCTTGCCCATTCCTACCTCACTGCACTACTTTCCTATTACAACCCAGCCCACACACTTTGCTCCTCTAATAGCAACCTTCTCACTGTACCTCAATCTCATCTATCTCGCCTCTGACCTCTCACTCATATCCTGCCTCTGGCCTGGAATGCCCTCCCTTCTCATATCCAACTGAAACTACTCTTCCCACTTTCGAAGACTTACTGAAGGCACATCTCCTCTAGAGGCCTTCCCTGACATCCCTTCCCTCATTTCCTCTTTTCCCACGCCCTTCTGCATTGCCTAGCCCCACAGCACTTCTGTACATAGCCATATGTCGTTTATTTATATTTTCTGTCTCCCCCTCTAGACTATAAATTCGTTGTAGGCAGGGAATGTGTCTGTTACATTGTTGTATTGTACTCACCCAGGCATTTAGCACAGTGCCCTACACACGGTAAGCACTCAGTAAATATGATTGATAAACCTGGCTCTTTTCTAATACGAACAGGAAAAAATGTGGGTGTGTCAAAGGTTTATGCAGTACCTTCAAAGTTGGGGTGAAATGCCATCAATTTTTTTATGTGTAAGAAAAAGATAGTGCAGGTGTCCCTAGTAATAATAGTAAGAGCATTTATTGACCTCCCAGTTGGCTGTACTAGGCACTTGGAAAGTGGCACGTTCTAATAAATCCAATGCCTCTTGTATCTGTTATAATTTGTTAGCATTACTCTGATTAAGGCTCTGGACTGATTGAAAGATTTCATAAAATGAAAATTCCACTGTAGGTTCTCTAGTGATATGAAAGATTATCAGTAGAACCTGAGAACCTGCTTCAGTTCTGGGCAAAACAGTCTACTTTTTTTGCTTCATTGTGTCTATTTCACAGATATTCAGCTTTCAAGAAAAGCATCAAGGAATGTGGGTCTGGATCTGGGTTCCTTCTGCAGTCCAGAATTGTTCCAGAATTGGAGGCAGTTTTTTTGGTCTGATTACCCTCTCGGACTTGTGTTGGCTCTGACCTCCACTCCGCTCTCCCTCACTCTTTCTGACATTCTGATTCACTCAGATTCCACTTTAGTCCTTGGGAAATAGTGAGAGTAGAGAATAAGCAGCAGTGGGTACAAAATTCATATTAGTACTTAGATTGAATTGGATTGATATGGAAAGCAGTTCATCAATTCTAAAAAAGAAATGCAAATATTTGCTAACTGGTAAGTTTTAGAAGACTATTCTGAGTTCTGTGAATTAACATTTCACTCAAGTAATAATTTACAATACTTTCTTTAGAATGCATTTGCATTTCAACCTCTTTTCTCTCTCTATTGTAGCTATATAATTGGTTAATTAGTGTAAAAAATGTGTTTGATTACGTATGTTGAAATGAGCTTGCCTTTGAATTACAATTGTGAAGGGTAGACCTCAAAAGTTTTGGTTGAACTTGAACTTGTTTGAACATATCCAAAGCTTTTGAAGTCTATCCTTCCCATTCCTTCCTATACAGACCTGACCACATCCTTCATCCTGCTCTGTGCCTGACTTGATTAACTTGTACCTTCGCAGTGCTTTGTACAATGATTGACACATAGTAAGTACTTAACAGATATCACTATTCTTACTATTATCACATAGTAGTAATAGTATAAGTAGTCTGCTTATCTTATTGTAATATATTATCCCAAACGCTTAATTCAGTGCTCTGCACACACAATAACTGCTCAGTAAATATCATTGACTGATTTTTCTAGTTAAGGAAAATGAAGTCAATGTGTCTCCCTAATGATGGGCATCATAGGAATTGAATTGTCTTGTCATGCTGTCGAGTTGTCTCTGACCCATAGCGACACCATAGACACATCTCTCCCCGAATGCCCCATCTCCATCTGCAGTCGTTCTGGTAGTGGATCCATAGAGTCTTCTTGGTAAAAATACTGAAGTGGTTTACCATTGTCTCCTTCCACACAGTCAACTTGCATCTCTGCCCTCGACTCTCTCCCTTACCGCTGCTGCCCAGCACAGGTGAGTTTTGACTTGTAGCAGATTGTCTTCCATTCGCTAGCCACTGGCCACGCTAGGAATGGAATGCATATACCTCTGCTTGACTCTCCCTCCTGAGGTCGAGACTGGTAGAGTACTGGAAACTCTCCAAGTATAACCCTGAGAGGGGATCATAGGGATAGACCTAGGCAAAAACAGAGATCAGCATCCTCAGTAATAACTGTTAGATTGTTCTCAACAAAATTATGTGGCTAATGAAAACAATTAAAATCAAATGTTTAAAATGCAGAAGGGCTAGAAAAATGTTTCTTAATCAGTGAGTCATGAGGTAGAGCAATTAGGGCTGCAGGGGATTCAGACGGCAATTCGGTGCTGACTGCAAATCAGAAAGTGAACAAAAAATCCTCTTTCCTCTCCAGTTTTCTATCCAGCTTATGTGCTCTCTTCTGTTCTTAATTATTGGCATTTATTCAGCATCCACTAATAATGAAGCTCTCCACACTGCCCCCTCACCTTCCTTCTGGACATCTACTGGCCTAAAAGATTTGACTACAATTCTATTTTAAGATTGAAATCTAATTACTACTGTCTTCGTTTTTGGTATAAATGGTATACTTAGTACCCCTTCTCAGTTAAAATCTAACTCAGGTTTCAATACACCTGATTTTCTTACTTCATCTTCCTGTGAAACCTAATCTTATTACCCCAGAATTTCATTTTAGAAATTTCTACTTTTTAAAAAAAGAATTATATATCTTTTAAATCTCAAAACAATTGTTGCCTTCATTTTTATCAAGTGTATCTTACTGATTCTCCCCCATCCCCACCTCACACTCTAGGTGTGTGCACTCCACTAGCCATTGAACACACTGGAGGAACTAAAATAAGTAATATTTGTGCATAATAGTGAGTGTCATTGTAGAGCCATCTGGTGTCTTTTCGGGGTAATGTCTCTCATTCATTTAGAGACTGGATTTTATGCAACCACTATAGAGCTCTCTCTTCTTCAGAATAAAAAAGGAAGCTTCCTTTTTGCTTGCAGTCCAAGGTGGATTTTTTACACTCATCTCATGTAAACTTTTTTTGTCACTGTAGAATAAGATATGCCTGGAACCCTCAAGTGACTTTTATAATGAAAATTCAAAGCATATTACAAGAAGTTGGAAATATTTCTATGAGATCAATTCTGAAGTTTAAATTTTTTCACTTTTGTTCATTTGTGGTTGTGATTGTCTCGCTGTCTTTATATTCATTGTGTTTCAAATAGCTAATTAGTTTTGTTTCTGTGTATTTAGGGTATGCATCTTTCTGGTGAAAGATTGGATTTCAGGGCAGTTTGAGTAAAAATCAATTTAGATGCCAAAAGCTTCTGGTTTAATTTAACTTTTTGCCATCCTATTCACTGTGCCTCACTCTCTCCTCTTTTGTCATTAACCTCTTCCTTACACCCTTCTGGAACATCTTCTCCCTTCACACTCAGGAGAACCCCACATTCTCCATCTTCAAAGCCCTATTTAAATCACATCTCCTCCAGAAAGCCTTCCTTGTTTAATTGCTCATCTCCACACTTTATTTCCCCACATACTGTATCACTTATGTGCTTGAGACCTCACCTTCTGTGTACCCCAAATCCTTCCACCCAGAGAATTTATGTACATATCTTTAAATCCTATTGTTTCCCCCATCTATAATTTATTTTACTGATTCACCCCAGATCTATTGTAAGCTTCCTGAAGGCAGGGATTGTGTATACTTTATTCTATTGTACTCTTCTAGGTCCTTAGTACAGTGCTGTGCACACAGTAAACACTCAATGGTACCATGGATTAAATGACTGTTTTTATGGTTCACATACAACGATACAAGCCAATGTAATATTATTCATTTCTGATGTGTTAGCTATATATCTACCTAAACAAATATTCAACATCAAAGCTGTTGGCATGTTAAAATTTTCATACACACTTTCTTAATTTAGGGTATCAGACTCCTTAATAATCTAACACATCAATATCCAAAGCTTGGTTTTGAGAGCTACATATTAGAGTAAGAAGAATGTATCATACTCGCCCAAGCACTTAGTACAATGCTCTGCACATAGTAAGCACTCAGCAAATAGCATTGATTGATGCACAAGAGAAAAGCAAAACTGACCATAGATTCCAGTTACCCATGAAAAGTCTAGATTCTTATTGAGTGGGGAGGGGAAAAAAGACCATATTAAAATATTATCAAAGCTTCCAGAAATCATATTCTAAAATACATGTCAATGCTACTGATGACAGTGGTGATGTCATCAAATTTTCCCACAAATTTACTGACTTTCAGGCTTGGGCTGAAGTAGGATGGATCTTTTAAGCCTGCTTTATGGTACTAGTTTCCTGGAAAACATGAATAATTGTTTAGATTGGCTATTTTAGCCATTTATGCAAACTCAGATAGTTATTTACTATTAGTGGAGATATTTTGTATTATCAAGGATAACAGTAGAATTTTATAAGGAAGAGGAATCAGTCTGCTTCATTACATTCAAATTGGGAATCCTATGGGGATGGCAAGAAAATTGCAGTTATCTTATGAATATAAGCAGCAGCATGGCCTAATGGAAAGAGTATGGGCTAGGAGTCAGAGGACCTGGGTTCTAATCCCGAGTCTGCCATGGGTCTGCTGGGTGACCTTGGGCAATTCACTTAACTTCTCTGTGGCTCACTTACCCATCTGTAAAATGGGGATGAAGTCCTACTCCCTCCTACTTGAATTGTAAGCTCCATGTGGGACAGTCCCTGTCCAACCTGAATAACTTATATCTACCCCAGTGGTTAGAACAGTGTTTGGCACATAGTATTTAACAAATATTATCATTATTGTTGTTATGTTATTATTATAAGAACTTAAAACTATCATCTATTAACTATCATCCATCAACTAGCATCTCTATGCGGATGACACCCAAATCTGTATCTCCTCCCCTGTCCTCTCTCTCTCCCTCCAGAGTTACATCTCCTCCTGCCTTCAGGACATGTCTACTTGGATGTCCTCCCACTATCTCAAACTCTCAAAGGGTCCAAGACAGAGCTCCTTATCTTCCGTCCCAAACTCTGTCATCTCCAGAATTTTCCCATTACTGTAGACGGCACAACTATTCTTCCCATTTGACAAGCCCATAACCTTGGTGTCACTCCACTCTCTCATTCACCCCACATATCCAATCCATCACCAAATTATGTCGGTCTCACCTTCACAACATCGCCAAGATCTGCCCTTCCCTCTCCATCCAAACTGCTACCACGTTAGTACAATTACTTATCCTATCCCGACTGGATTACTGCATCAGCCTCCTTTCTGCCCTGCCAACCTCCTGCCTCTCCCCACTTCAGTCCATATTTCACTCCACTGCCCAGATTATCTTTTTACAGAAACGTTCAGGGCATGTCACCCCCCCCCTCAAAAATCTCCAGTGGTTGCTTCTCAACCTCTGTATCAAACAAAAACTCCTCACTATTGGCTTTAAAGCTCTATTTCACCTTGACCCTTCCTACCTCACCTCCCTCCTCCTTCTATATCCCAGCCCGCACACTCTGCTTCTCTGGTGCTAACCTTCTCACTGTGCCTCAATCTCACCTGTCTCACCATCGACCCCTGGTCCCCGTCCTACCTCTGGCCTGGGACGTCCTCCATCCTCATATCCACCAATAACTCTTCCCCCCTTCAAAGCCCTGCGGAAGGAGCACCTCCTCCAAGAGGCCTTCCCACACTAATCCCCCCTTTTCCTCAGATCCCCTCCCTTCCGCGTCACCTTGACTTGCTCCCTTTGCTCTCCCCCCCTCCCTGCCCCACAGCACTTATGTATATATGTATATATCTATAATGTTATTCATTTATATTGATGCTTGTTTACTTGTATTGATGTCTGTCTCTCTCCCACACACACACACCCCGATCTCTAGACTGTAAGCCTGTCGTGGGCAGGGATTGTCTCTCTTCATTGCTATATTGTACTTTCCAAGAGCTTAATATAGTGCTCTGTAGACAGTAAGTGCTCAATAAATATGATTGGTTGAATAAAAATTCCCTTACTGGGATTTATTACTGGACTCTCCAATTCAGCTTTCTGCCTCTGAACATGGAAGAGAAATTGGGAGAAATATCATTCTTAACATTCATCCTAAGAGTTATGGGTATCTTCCTATCATTCCTAATTTTTCCCTTTATATCCCTAGTGTTCCTTTATGGATTTTTACTCCGGCCCTTGGTTTTATGTAGCCCATGGTGGTGGAACCCAGCTTTTCACACGTGGCAGTAATCAATCAATTGAGAGTATTTATTGAGAACTTACCATGTACAGAGCACTGTGAGCCTCATGTGGTTCAGGGACTGTGTCTGATCTGATTAACTTGTATTTATCGCCAGTGTTTAGAATAATGCTTGACACATAGCCAATGCTTAGCAAATACAATACTAATGTTAACAATGACGATAATGGTAATAAGTGCTTGGGAGAGTTCAGTACAATTGTGTAAGCACATTTTTGGCATGGAATGTGCCTATTTATATTGTACTCTTCCGAGCGTTCATTACAGAGAGGAAGAGGCAAATTCTAGAGATGATGTGAAAGTAGAACTGATCTCATCCTGAAAGCCTGAAAGCTTTGCAGCAGATATTAAGGTTCCTGGGGCTCATACTGCTTGCAGTAGTTCTGGAGTACCAAAATTTGTCCCTTCCCTGGTGGATTTCTCAGGCTTTCTGGATGAATTTGTTGAATGTGTGGGGGACAGGTGGTTTCTCTTCATGGAGCTGTGTGGTGGAGGTGAGAGGAATTGTCCACCCTCAGCCCTGGTGACAACACCAAATGTGTCATTGTCATCCTTGTCCTCATTGTTATCATCATCATTAGCAGGATATCCAAGGGCCTGCTGAATGGTGTTCTGAAAAGATGCACGTACAAATAACGAGACAGAACACATGCTTTGAAGAGAGAGTAAAGCATGATTTAAATATGGTATTGTAACAGTGGACTAGTGGGAGAGAACAGCACTGGACACCACCCTGCCATGCAACAATCAAGAGGATTTTTTTCCCTTAAACAGAGGGTTTAGGGAGATCAGAAGATCGAGAGGCAGGTTTTAAGATCACCTCAGGATCTACATGTGTTGAAATAATATGGCAAAGAAAAGCCAATTTTTATGTGAACACAGTGCATAAGTCTTTTCAGTCATATCCACCCAAAAAGAGCATTTCATAAGTAGCATCATTTTTGAAAATGGTTGGTTTAATCATTTTCTCTCTCTCCCTCTCTCTCATTCAACACAGCTTTCATTTCATTGGTCTATTTTGTGTATGAGAATATAAATCAGGGAGGGGAGTAAGCCTGGGTGATATAGAACTGGATGACACGAATAGAAAGAATAAGTGCCAGTGTGCCCTTTCTGGCTTGAATTATTTCACAGGGAATGCTATTTTTGATGTAGAGGGTTGTTGGCACCAAGTCAGATCGGCTGCCTCTCATTGGGAGACATGGAGTGAATAGGGTGAATGAAGAAAATTCTGCCTTCCAAGTTTAGAGTTTGTGCGTGCAACAGCATTTCCCACCTTCACTGAAGGCTGTGCCGAGAATGGGTCTTGACCCTACACAATACCAGCCCCCATTCAAGGATGGGATGCCAGGTCAGTCTGCAGGTGTAGTACGTACTCAGTCGCCATCAGCAGCGATATTTGATCCCACAGTAAACTGGCATGGCTGAGGACAGGGTTCGGATGGGGTTTGGGGGAAGGTAGAGTGAACAGCCAGCCTAGGGTCTGGTCCTTTTTTTCTCTCATTCTCCTCCCTCCCCCACCCCCAACCACACACACAAACACATCACATAGTCACTGGGTGGAGTTGCTGCTCCCCTGCTAGACTGAAAGCTCCTTGTGGGCAGGAATCATATGCTCCCTTAGAGCTTTCCAAACACTACAGTAAATAATAAATACCATTGAGTGATTGATTGCTGCGCTTAGAACACAGTCCCGTTCTGTGGGAAAGAAAGCAGGAAGGCCACTCCTTGTGGTGATACCTATTTATTCTGGACTCAGCATAGAAACAGAGGAAGGAAGGTAGTAAGTAGAAAGGGTGGATAGGAGAGAGGAAAGGGGAAGGGAGAGGAGGAATGGCAGCTACTCTGGAGTCAGTAGAACAACTTCCTCACCTCTCACTGTGCAACCCCCCTTGTTCCCTTCCCCCCACCCCCCATCTGTGGTAGTGCCTCTTGGCTTTGTTTTCCTAATCTGAGACCTAGAATCCAGTTTGATATTGGTGGCAACTTTTATTTCCAGGAAAAGATAGACCAGGCCCAGGGACTTTACAGCAGCTGTAAGACTAGTAACAGCCGAGGAATGGGGGACATGGAGTGAATGAAGAAAATACTGCAAATCCTGCTTTCCAGGCTTAGGGCTTGTGCACACAGCAGCAATCACCACCCTTCCAGCCTTTGACCCTCCTGCAATGCCAATCGGCCATTCTTTTGGCCTTTCTTTGACTTTTACCCAGGATTTAAGTGATGGTCTGAGTTATAGTCAAACAGAATTGATATGATAGTCTAATGCGACCTGCCAGTATGACCAGGCATATTATCAGTCTGAAAAAGATTTAGTGCAACTCATAAAGCTCTTACAGAAAGATTTACAAGAGCAATAAAAGTATGCACACTAAGAAGCAAAAAGAATTGAGACTTGGGTATGAAAGCAATCACTGGCTCCTTCCCTACGGGCACTTTGTCTTGGTTGTTGCAGCGTGTCTGATCCTCCATTAGAGGGTCCCATAACATTAGTTTACACTACGTCAAGGATTGCTGGAAAATGATTACATTCACTGATACAGCTGAGACTTGGAAGTAAACATTTGTGATGAATAAATATATTTTCCCCTATAATTGGAAAGTTTGACCATGATGTAAACTTCCTTTACAAGGCATTTATGTATATATCTGTAATTTATGTATATTAATGTCTGTATCCCCCTCTAGACTGAGTGCTCCTTGTGGGCAGAGAATGTGTCTGTTCAATATAATATTGTACTCTCCCAAGCAGTTCAGTTCTTTGCACACATTAAGCACTCAATAAATAAAGTTAAATGAATGGAACTCATTGCCATTCAAAGGTTCTGTGAATCCAATCCATATCAAAATTATTATGGTTGATTGTTTCTGAGTTTTTATCACATTTATGGAGTGATTACTATGTGTAGAGTACTGTACTAAGTGCTTGGGAGAGTACACTTCAACAGAATTAGCAGAAACATTCCCTAAATGTGTCCCTAGTTGTCATGTTCTTTTCCTGCTTTGACTTTTCCAACTAGTGGAGACAGGTAACATTTTTCCTATGTTAAATGGGAATGACCCAGATTTCATCCAGGTCCATGGGATGTTCTGAAATCAGTCAGCCAGTCAATCGTATTTATTGAGTGCTTACTGTGTGCAGAGCACTGTACTAAGCTCTTGGGAGAGTACAATATAAAAATAAACAGACACATTCCTTGTGCACAATGAGCTTACAGTCTAGAGGTGGAGACAGACATTAATATAAATAAAATTACATATATGTACGTAAGTGCTATGGGGCTGGGAGGGGGAATGAATAAAGGGAGCAAGTCAAGGCGACGCAGAAGGGAGTGGGAGAAGAGGAAAGGAAGGCTTAATTAGGGAAGTCCTCTTGGAGGATATGTGCTTTCAAGAAGGTTTAGAAGGTGGAGAGGGTAATTGTCGGATATGAAGAGTGAGGGCATTCTGGAACAGAGGCAGAATGTGGGTGAGAGGTCAGCAGTGAGATAGATGAGATTGAGATACAGTGAGAAGGTTAGCATTCGAGGAATGAAGTGTGCCGAGTGCATTATATTAGGAGAGCAACGAGGTGGTAGGAGGGGACAAGATGATTGAATACTTTGAAGCCAATGGTAAAGTGTTTTTGTTTGGCATGGAGGTGGATGGGCAACCACAGGAGGTTTTTGAGGAGTGGGGAAGCACGGCCTGAACATTTTTGTAGGAAAATGATCCAGGCAGCAGAGTGAAGTAATAATAATTGTGGCATTTCTTAAGTGCTTACTATGTGCCAGGCACTGTACTAAGCGCTGGTGGATGCAAGCAAATTGAGTTGGACACAGTCTCCATTCATTCATTCATTCGTATTTATTGAACGCTTACCCCACGCAGGGCTCATAATCTCAATCCCCATTTTACAGATGAGATAACTGAAGCACAGAGAAGTGAAGTGACTTGCCCAAAGTCACACAGATATGTGATGGAGCCAGAATTATAATCCATGACCTTCTATCTCCCGGGCCTGTGCTCTATGCACTGTGCCATGCTGCTTTATCCACCATGCCATGAACTGAGGTCAAGAGGGAGGCAGGGAGGTCAGCAAGGAAGGCTGATACAGTAATCAGTGTGGGATAATAGTAATAATAATGATAGTATTTAAGCGCTTATGATGTGCCAAGTAGTGTTAAGCCTTGGGGTAGATACAAGATAATCAGGTTGTCCCACGTGGAGCTCACAGTCTTAATCCCCATTTTACAGATGAGGTAATTGAGGCACAGAGAAGTTAAGTGGTTTGCCCAAGGTCATGCAGCAGACAAGTGGCGGAGTTGGTGTTAGAACCCACGTCCTCTGACTCCCAAGCCCATGCTCTTACCACTAGGCCATGTAGGATAAATTCTTGGATTAATGTGGTAGCAATTTGGAATGAGAAGAAAGGGCAGGCTTTAACAGTATTGTGAAGGTCAAACTGGCAGGATTTAGTGATGGAGGTGATATGCTGAATCTATCTCTCTTCTCAGTTTTTACAATTACAAGTTGAGTTTAGGTCATAGTCATTGGATAAATTTACCCAATGCCCAGTCTTCCCATCATAATAATAATAATAATAATGTTGGTATTTGTTAAACGCTTACTATGTGCAGAGCACTGTTCTAAGTGCTGGGGTAGATACAGGGTCATCAGGTTGTCCCACGTGAGGCTCACAATCTTAATGCCCATTTTACAGATGAGGTAACTGAGGCACAGAGAAGTTAAGTGACTTGCCCACAGTCACACAGCTGACAAGTGTCAGAGCTGGGATCCCAGTTGTACCATCACCCAACCTGTTTATCTGTAACTCAGTTCTTGTCCCATCCCTTTTTCATGGCAACCTCAGCTCACTAAAACTTTCCATCCCCTCAAGCCACTACTAAAACCCAATTTCTCCATCAGTCCGTTCCTGAATAACTGAAAGAGCAGCATACATTTCTCACAAGCCTTAACCTATCTACCTCAACCGTAACCCCCTACAATTCACCCTCCACTCTTCAAAATGGACATGTTTTATATTAATGAAATCTAAGCATTGTGTTTATTGAATGAATGAGTCAATCAGTGGTATTTATTGAGCACTTAATGTGCATAACACTGTCCTAAAAGCTTGGGAGAGTACAATTTAACAGAGTTGGTGGATGTACCCTGCCCACAAGGAGCTTACAGTCTACAGGAGCTTATAGCTTACAAATGAGTACTTTTGTTCAACGTTAATGCCCAAATTGCTGTACCTGTGGTCTTGAAGGTCATTGCTCCTATTAGGTTTGGTACATGGCAGTGGGTTGGAAGCAATCTGGGAAAGCTGGAAGGGAGGGCAACTCTGTAACTGGGCCAGAAATTAGTCCAAGAATACCATGAGGTTGTGCCAGGTTAGATCAATTCATCCATGAGCATTTATTATGCAATCTGGATTATATCTCTTGGGATCATTCAGTTTTTTGCAAAGCCAGAATAAATGGCTGTAACCTCTGAGATCCTAGTAAGGACACAGACATGAAAAAAGGTCCAGGATTCAGCTGAATAATGCATAACAGGAAATGTAGTGACACGCTTTCTGCCAGTCATGTTTTTCTAAGTGTCCGATCATGTTAAAGGGCAGGATTTCCCCTCGATATCTCTACTTGATCCAAAAGCACAGGCCTTTGAGCAGTGACTCTGGCTGTCTCTCTTTCCCACCATTTTTCTTGCTTCACCATACCCTGACAGTTTCTGCCATGTTCCCACTCCAACACTTCTTGCATGAGGAAGGGACCCTGCTTAAGGTGGTGAGATATATTTCTTGCTGACATTTGAAGTCCTCTGGAAAACACTTGGAGATTCTTTCAGAAATCCTGGCTGCTGAGGATTCTTTTTTTATAGCAGAATGATTGAGAACCATGAGAACTAGGTACAGTACTATTTTAGTTTCACTGGGGGCTAACTGTGAAACTTTAGGTTAATTATTTACTTTCTCATGTGATTTTCATTTCCCCATATACCCAATAGGGATTAAAACATTTCCTCACAGAAATGATTTACAAATAAACGAAGCACCATGTTTTCTTGGAAGATTCAAGATACTATTATATTCATATGCTCTGTGCCCTGTGAATTGACAAGAAAATAAAATATCCTGTTTTTGCATGGGTAAAAATCCTACCACTGGCTTCCACCCTCAAACTATGGGACTTGCTCAAGGCTCAGTTCATTCATTCATTCATTCAATCATATTTTAGTGCTTACTGTCTGCAGAGCACTGTACTAAGGGCTTGGAAAGTACAGTTCAGCAACATAGACAATCCCTGCCCCCAGCGGGCTCACAGTCTAGAAGGGGGGAAGGCAGACAGCAAAACAGACAGGCATCAATAATATCAGTAAAAATAAATAGAATTAGAGCTATATATACACATTCATTCATTTATTCAATCATATTTATTGAGTACTTACTGTGTGCAAAGCACTGTACTAAGCACTTGGAAAGTACAATTTGGCAAGAGACAATCCCTACCCAACAATGGGCTCACAGTCTAGAAGGGGAAAGAGAGACACAACAAAACAAGTAAACAGTTGTAGGTCCTCTTGATTCTCTATCATCACGCCTACTCTTAGAGAACTCATTCTCTCCCACAGCTTCAACAACCATCTCTACATGGATGACTTCCAAATCTACATCTCCAGCCCTGACCGCTCTCCTTCTCTGCAGTCTGCCATTACTTGCTGTGTTCAGGATATCTCTACTTGGATGTCCCAGTGATACCTCAAACCTAACATGTCCAAAAACAGAATTCCTTATCTTCCAACCCAAACCCTGTCCTCCCCTTGACTTTGACTCATTCAATTGTATTTATTGAGCACTTACTGTGTGCAGAGCACTGTACTAAGCACTTGGAAAGTACAGTTTGGCAAGAGACAATCCCTACCCAACAATGGGCTCACAGTCTAGAAGGGGAAAGAGAGACACAACAAAACAAGTAAACAGTTGTAGGTCCTCTTGATTCTCTATCATCACGCCTACTCTTAGAGAACTCATTCTCTCCCACAGCTTCAACAACCATCTCTACATGGATGACTTCCAAATCTACATCTCCAGCCCTGACCTCTCTCCTTCTCTGCAGTCTGCCATTACTTGCTGTGTTCAGGATATCTCTACTTGGATGTCCCAGTGATTCCTCAAGCCTAACATGTCCAAAAACAGAATTCCTTATCTTCCAACCCAAACCCTGTCCTCCCTTTGACTTTGACTCATTCAATTGTATTTATTAAGCACTTACTGTGTGCAGAGCACTGTACTAAGCACTTGGGAAAGTACAATACAACAGTAAACAGTGGTATTCCTTGCCCACAACTAGCTTGCAGTCTAGAGGGTGGAGGAGACTGACATCAATGCAAATAAATAAAATTACAGATATGTACATAAGCGCTCTGGGGCTGGGTGGGGGAGAGCATAGGGAGCAAGTCAGCGTGGCTCAGTGGAAAGAGCACGGGCTTTGGAGTCAGGGCTCATGAGTTTGAATCCCAGCTCTGCCACTTGTCTGCTGTGTGACTGTGGGCAAGTCACTTAACTTCTCTGTGCCTCAGTTCCCTCATCTGTAAAATGGGGATTAAGACTGTGAGCCCCACGTGGGACAACCTGATTCCCCTATGTCTACCCCAGCGCTTAGAACAGTGCTCGGCACATAGTAAGCGCTTAACAAATACCAACATTATTAAGTCAGGACAATGCAGAAGAGAGTGGGAGATGAGGAAAAGTGGGGCTTAGTCTGGGAAGGCCTCTTGGACTCTCCTGTTACTTATAGACAGCATCACCATCCTCCCACTCTCACAAGCCAGTAACCTTGACTTTAGCCTTGACTCATCTCTCATTCAATCTGTCACCAAATCCTGTCTTTTCAACCTTCTCGACATCACTAAAAATCCACCCTTTCCTCTCCATCCGAATAGCTACAGGATCAGAGCATTTAGGCTATCCCTCCTTGACTTTGCATCAGCCTCCTTGCTGACCTACCCTGCCTCCTGTTGCTCCCCTCTCCAGTCCATACTTCACTCTGCTGCCTGGATCATTTTTCTACAAAAATAAAATAAAAAAGAAAAATTTAGTCCTTGCTTTCCCACTCCTTGAGAACCTCCAGTGGCTGCCCTCACCATTATCTTTAAAGCACTCAATCACCTTGCCCCTCATATCTTACCTCTCTGGTTTCCCACTACAACCCAGCCTGCTCACTTCACTCCAACTCCAACCTACTCAGTGTCTTTATCTCGTCTATCTCTCCACCAACCCCTTGCCCATGTGTTTCCTCTGGCCTGAAACTCCCTTCCCGTTCATAGCTGACAAACCACCACTCTCCCCACCTTCAAAGTCTTAGTAAAATCACATCTCATCCAAAATGCCTTCTGTGACTTAGCTCATTTCTCCCATTTCCTCTCTCTTCTGTATCACCCTTGCCCTTAACTTAGATTTTTTGCTCTTTAAGTGTCTGATATTCACCTAACCCTCAGCCCCACAGCACGTATGTACATACCCGTAATTTATTTTAATGCCCATCTCCCTCTCTGGACTTTAAGTTCCTTGGGGGCAGGGAACATGTCTGCCAACTATGTTTTATTGTGCTCCCTCAGAACAGTGTTCTGTCCACAGTAAGCACTTAATAAATGCAATGATTGATTGTCCCGTCTATCCTTTAGATGACATTATTAATGGTTGAATGGTAATCTTAGGGGTGATTGGGAATTTACCAGCAGCAGGAGTTAGTGAGGTAATCAAGTGTTGTTTTTGAGGTGATGCCAAATTATTTTTTCAGAATAATGTATTTTGGAGATTTTTGCAAAAAATGTCACTTTTTTGGATACAAGCATGGAAGGAGAGCAACGATAGATTATTACTCTGGTTAATGTATGAGAAAATTGTGAAACATTTTACCACCTTCTTCCCAACTTTCCTTCCCACCACCCTCTGTTAACAAAATCTAGCACTCATTTGCAAGAATCCAAATTTATCTCTCTAAGAAATGTACTTGGTATGATAATTCCCCTTACACTGGTGAAATCACTAGGGTATTTATTAGGCTCAAATACACAGTCATCAGATGATAACTGTCAACCACAAGTTATCTGGGTTGAATTTATAGCACAACCTTGATGGAGTTGCCAAATTTCAGATCTCTTTTTGCAAGTATTCTCTCTACTATGTTACTCTAAAAGTGAAGAAACAACCTTATCTTCTACTTCTATTTACTTACGGATTTTTTTTAATCACTGAAGCAAATCGAAGAAAGCACTTTCATAATTGGATCGAGCCAAGACAGGTAAAATATTTTCTAATGATTTACAAGTTTTATGAAAATTTTTTTTCCTCTCTTGGCTTGACCCAAATATTAACAAAAATCCTTCTGGATAAAATTTAGCCAAGGAAAAAACTGATGGATCCCATTCATATAATAATATGTGCAACTGAATCTCTAAAGCACTAGGGTGTGCTGTTACATGCGACATACTAAGTGAAATGTCAGCGTTAGCTAGTGTATTTACACTGTAACACAATAATCGGCATTTATGTTTACTAAGGAAAAATAAAAGAGCATAAAAGTAGCCAGACAGTTTCAACAGATTTGGTATATTATTGAATAATTCTGGAGAGTAAGAGACTTGGTTTAGTTTTCCAGCTAGTATGGTTGTGATGTACTTTGATGTTAATTTTTATTACTAAAAAGGATGAACCAACCTAATAATACCAAGTGTATAGAAACTAGAACATTTTCATGTAAAATAGAATATGGTACACTGTACCTATAATTTGTAAAGTTTTCTGGAGGAAGATATAAAATATGAACGATGTATAAATTCAGGGATTTTCACTCTAAAGAAAATATCAGATTTGTAAAAGGTTATGGGTTTATTTTATATATGCATACTTGTACAAAATATGTCTCTCTTATAAGAGCTCATATGCACTGTATATGTACTCACATATAAAAGGAGAGAGACAGATTTTGTGCATGAAGATGCCACTTAACATGATGTTCATATATGGCAGAAAAGACCAATGGTGGGGGGGACAGTTCTTACCACACAGAGTCTCCTTGGTTGTGTTGTCATGCTTATTGTTTGTAGTGATGTTGCATCTTGTATCAAAATCTTCTCAATGCTTCTATTAAAAAGAGCCATTCTTTTCTTGAATACAATATGCCATGCATTTGTCCCCTGAAGTAGTTTCCCCTAGTTTTCAGCTGTGGTGCCATCTTGTCAGAGACTTTGCTTTACTGCAGCCTTAAAACATTTCCTCTGTCCTCCATGTTTGTGATTTCCCAGGTTCAGCTCACCATGTAGCAGCTCTTTGGGGAACCTTCTGTCATCTATTCTCCACACATGTTCCACCCTGTGATGCTGTGTTGGGATGAGCCTAATTTCAGTGAGAAGAGACTGACTTCATTCCAGGACATTGTTGTTTGTAATACTGTCTTTCCAATTGATATTGAGAATGGCCTGCAAGTGGCTCTGTGACAGACACGCTTAGGGAATCAGATGTGGTATTGGTGTGAGGTTCAGACCTTCATTTGGGTTCAAAGCATATTGCCAGGCTGCCACCCAATTCTGTTTGATAGTGTCTCAGAGGATTCACTGGCTACCTTGATTCTGTTTTCTGCTTCCTTGCCTAACACTGTATTGTTGGGCAGTGTGCTGCCTAGGTAATGGAATTCCATCATAGCACCTAGCCACCTAGCTCTACACAGTCAGTGAATAAATCTAGACTCTGGAAATTGTTTAGTAAATTAGGCTCCCTTTCTACTCCCTGAATTTCTCTTATGGATCTTTTTTCTAAAATGTCATCTGCACTCCGACTTCAATGATTGCCCATTCCTTTCCACAGCAAGCAAAAACTCTTGACCATTGGTTTAGGGTACTCCATCAGCTTTCTCCCTCTTATCCACTGTATTCTCTCCTTTACTCACTGTGTCTCACTCCCATTTCTCACCTCCTGCCTCTTTCTCTCGCTCACCTTCCTGCCTACAACTTCCTTTCCCTTCAAATATGTCAGCCCACAGCTCTCCCTAACATCAAAGCCCTTTTGATATATCACCGAGGCTTCCCTCATGAATTTTTCTTCTCTCCAGGTTGTATCCTCCCAAATACCACCTCAACACATTTGTGTCATCTCTGTGCTTATTCCCCCACGACAACCCACTTAGCACTTTTATATATTTCAATTTACCCTATCATTTAAGCACATATATACATATCTCTCTTTCCATTCTCTTCTTCCTATCTTTAATGTATTTTGTGTCTACCGCAACTGGTGGGTTGTAAACCCCTTGAGTTTAGAGATCGTCTTCTAACTCTCATATTCTTCTAAATGCTTATTATAATTAGTAATTTTGGTATTTGTTAAGCACTTACTATGTGCCAAGCACTGTTCTAAGCACTGGGTAGATACAAGGTAATTAGGTTGTCCCATGTAGGGCTCACAGTCTTAATCCCCATTTTACAGATGAGATAAACTGAGGCACAGAGAAGTTAAGTGACTTGCCCAAAGTCACACAGTTGATGTGGCAGAGCCGGGATTAGAACCCATGACCTCTGACTCCTAAGACTGTGCTCTTTCCACTAAGCCACGCTGCTTCTTATTATGGTGTTCGGCCCACAGTAGGCACTCAAATACTACTGATTGATCAGACAGGCTGGAACAATCGTGTGTGCTGTACCAAACTGTAGTCTGAAGTCACATTCTAATTCTGGAAACGTATATCTAATCAATTGTATTTACTGAATGCTTACTGTGTGCAGAGCATGGTACTAAGTTCTTGGGAACATAAAATATAACAGAGTTGCTATGCAGGATCTGGTCCAGAAGGTCACCGTCTAAGATCTTGCCAGCACGCAGTAGTAAAAAGTAGTAAAATGCCTCTCAGTATTTGACCAAATCACATCTTTCATTTATCTTCTTGAAGATAGGGGTGATTATGGATCTTGAAGATACTGTAGCATCTCCTCAGTGTTCCATATGTTGAGGATAAGTTCGTATCAGTGTTTAAGCTGTATCTTCCTTCATAGCTTGGGAATCCATGTAGCCTAGTAGAAAGAGCACCAGCCTGGGAGTCAGACTTCTTGGATTCTAATCCCTTCTCTACCACTTGTCTGTTATGTGACCTTGGGCAAGTCACTTCACTTCTCTGTGCCTCAATTACCTCATCTGTAAAATGGGGATTAAGACAGTGAACCCCATGCAGGGCATGGATTGTCCAACCTTGTATCGACCCCAGCACTTAGTACAGTGCCTGACACATAGTAAGTGCTTAACAAATACCATTTTTTTAAAAAAGCTTCTAGAACACAGCAGGCGTGCCATCTGCTGCAGCTGCTTTGCCAGTGGAAAGAGCACGGGCTTTGGAGTCAGGGCTCATGAGTTCGAATCCCAGCTCTGCCACTTGTCGGCTGTGTGACTGTGGGCAAGTCACTTAACTTCTCTGTGCCTCAGTTCCCTCATCTGTAAAATGGGGATGAAAACTGTGAGCCCCACGTGGGACAACCTGATTCCCCTATGTCTACCCCAGTGCTTAGAACAGTGCTCGGCACATAGTAAGCGCTTAACAAATACCAACATTATTATTTATCCTGTGTCTGCATCAAAAGCTGAAACAAATGCCACGTCTTCAAAAATTGGTAAGTCTTCGGTTTGTGGGCCTCGTCATCAATAGTCAAAGGTGTGTTTAGGAAAATATTGAAGTGTTGTTGTCATTTCCTTTTTAAAGGTGCTGTGATAATATGTACAGAGCCGTATAACTTCTTTAACGGTGTGTAGAAATTCTTGTGTGGTGGCTGTCTGCCCAGCTTTGGATCCCTTCCTCTTTGGCGTCCCACCACTTGTCATACAAGTTCCTTAGCTTGATTCATGTGTCCCAGTGTGGGTTTTTGTAAGCCTCTCTGTCTGGATCGTGAAGGTGCTGCAAGGTTTTGCTGGTAATAATAATAAGAATAATTGTGCTCAAAATGAAAAGTTGATACTTATGCTGTGGTCCATCAGGCACGGTGGCTATGAGCCATAAATCCTTCAGTTGACTCTGAAGCATTATAATATTGGAGCTATGATGCCACTGTTTAGATCATAGGTACAAAAGGATATTATCCTTTAATGTGGGAGGTGGAAGATGATATTGGGGAACAACATAGTGTTTATCACATTCACTGCATAGACATAGTATATCGCTAGTTACTTCATCAACCCAATATGCTCTAATCACTTTTTTGGGGCACCATTACCATTGTGGTCGGTTTGTCAGATGTTAGTACTTTTGCTTTCATTGTCTTCATCAGAGTTCATTATTGAAGGGGAGTATATGCTGATGATGATGGCAATTGCTTTCCTTTCAGGGGTAGATGTAGCATCATCAGACAGTCCCGTATCTCTTGGCAGATTTAGAAGGCTAGTGGTGACAGTCTGATTGGGAATCTAACCCTGCCTTTCTGAAAAGGGAAGGCCTCTCCAAAGGATAGTGTATCCAGCAACTGCCTGTGGAACTCTAAGCATTTGGGAGAGCACAAAAAAGTGACAGAGAAACAATGTGGCCTAGTGGATAGAGCATGGGCCTGGGAGTCACAAGGACCTGGGTTCTAATCCCAGCTCTGCCATTTGTCTGCTGTGGAGAAGGAGCATTCTGTAGTGGGTAGAACATGGGCCTGGGAGTCAGAAGGTCATGGGTTCTAATTCCCACCCTGCTATTTATCTGCTGTGTGACCTTGGGCAAGTCACTTAACTTCTTTGTGCCTCAGTTACCTCATCTGAAGACTAGGGATTGAGACTGTGAGCTCCCTGCAGGACAGGGATTTTGTCCAACCCGATTTGCTTGTATCTACCCCAGAGCTTACTATAGTGCCTAGTACATAGTAAGTGCTTAACAAATACTTAACAAATACTTTTGACCTTGAGCAAGGTACTTCATTTCTCTGTGCCTGTTACCTCATCTGTAAAATGGAAATTAAGACTGTGAGCCCCATGCGGGACAGGGACTGAGTCCTACCTGATTACCTTGTATCCACCCCAGGCTTAGTACAGTGCCTGGCACATAGTAAGTGCTTAACAAGTACCATAAAAACAAAAAGTGGCACGATCCTTGTCTATGAGAAGCGTACACTCTAATAGGAAAGATGGATACAAACATCTTTCCCTCCACTCAGCTTTTCAATATATGTTTCAGTATACCACTCCACTTCATTCTGGTCATTTTTCAAGTTAGTGTTAACTTTGGTCTGTGTGGCTCTCAGATGATCACTGACATTGCTCTTGGATTGTGATAGCACCAGTCAGATTGAGACCTTTGTATGGAGAGGTAAAACATTTGAAAGGCCAGTCCTCTTTGCCAGTGTGCATCTCTTGGTGTGCATTTTGTTGTTGTTTATGTTGTTGTTGTTTACTTCCAATCCAGTTGCCTTCTTGTTGCCTTTGGAAACCTGTGCTTCCAAATTAGAGTAATTCTAATAAATAATCAAATAGGAACATGCTCATTTAAGTGCCGAATATCAGTGCAAATAAATATATCTGGTAGAAATGGCCTTGGTTGGGTTTGTGCATCTTGGGGAATTAAGGAGGCTAGATGCAGAGGGAGATAGGTAACCACTAGACAGTTTTGAGGAGTGGAGGGATGCATACCAGACAGTGTTTTAGAAAGACGATCCAGAAAGTAGAGAGGTATAGACTGAAGAGGAGTAGGTAGGTGTCCGTGCGGAGGCTGATGCAGTAGCCTAATCTAGTTAAGAGATGTTGAGACCTTAAACCAAAGTGGTACCAGTAGGTGTGGAGAGAGTTTGCAGTTAAAGGGGTGAAATTCACTCATGAGAAGTTATGTACTTGATAGCTTTCCTGTACGTGCCTCGTCCCTTCCCTGGCATTCCACTGCTTCCATCTCACTTCGCGTGTGTTCCCATCCTCTGCTGTCAGCATTGGACTTTCTCCTCCCTATCCCCCTTCCCCTTTGTAGCCACAAACGCCACTGCCGCCCTGTCTGGAGGCAGCAACGATGCCATGCCAGGAGGTGGAGAGAGCCCTCCCGGTCTCAGAGCTCACCCTCCCAACCTCCTCCCCTCCTTCTCTAACTGCCCCCTCCACCACAGCCACAAATGGTCAGCCCCCTTGACTGAACAGACAGTGGAAGCGGAATGCTCCCATCCTCCCCTCCTCCTTCACTACTACCTTCTCTCCACTTTGCAGGAACTAGGGAGATATGGGAGTCAGCCTGGGGGAGAGCAGGTGGAAGTAATGGCTGCACTGGAGGAGGAGGAAAATGTTTCAGTATAGCATGTTATAATTATTTGAGTTTGACTGCACTGTGCTAAGATGCCTAAAGAACATCCCATTGGTGGAGGAGTCCTGTTGAAATACTTCTCCTTGTACAATCCTGTACTGAAAGTTGATATGGCTCAAGCACAGATCACCCACTGCCCATTATAAACTACATGTGTGAATCACATACCCCATGCCTCAGAAATAGGGAAGCAATGGGGCCCAGTGGAAAGAGTACAGGCCTCGGTGTTAGAGGCCCTGGGTTCCAGTTCTGGCTTTGCTACTTGTGTGCTGATGTGACTTTGGGCAAGTCACCTAACTTCTCTGTGCCTCGGTTATCTCATCTGTAAAATGAAGATTCAGACTGTGAGCCCCATGTAAGACACGTACTGTGTCCAACCTGATTAGCCTGTATCTGCCCCAGAACTTAGCCTGGGGTTCAGGAGAGGGGCCAGTCCTTTACATGCAAGGAATTGGATATGTTTTGAAGGAATTAATATATTAGTGTTCTCAAGATGCTGATATAGATAAATGGTGTATAATCCTGGTATATAGAAAGGAATGGTGACACTTCAGCGGAGTTGTGTTCTTTCCAAAGAAGTAATGGGGTAGGGGAGGAGAAAGAGGGACTCAAAGTCTCAATCAGCTTAGATGTTTCAAACCACCTACTACATTCTAATTACTGAACATAGGAAGAACTTTACTACATTTTGCAGCACAGAGAGAATATTCTTCCAGAATGAACCAATTATTTGAATAACAAAATTTTTTCCCGAACTTGAGACCTATTCAAACTTTGACTGGCATTTTTTAATGCAAATTTGATTTTCAAACATGATGCTCTCACCTTTATGCAAAATGAGAACAAGAAGTGAAAATGACTGCTCCACCTCATTCTGGTCATTTTTCAAGTTCGTGTTAAGATTTGGTCTGCGTGGCTCTCAGCTGATTATTGACAATGCTTTTGGCACTGTGATAGCACCGATCAGATTGGGACCTTTGCATGGCGAGGTAAAACATTTGAAAGGCCAGCTCCTCTCTGCCAGTGCTAGACCTCTTGATATGCATTTTGTTGTTGTTTACTTCCAATCCGGTTGCCTTCTTATTGCCTTTGGAAGCCTCTGCGTTCTCTGTGGTTTTTGTGGTTGTTTCCATCCATCAGTCAGTGTGGTCCCTTTTAGAGGCACTAGCATGCCAGACCAGCCTATTTGAATGTGTGCCAGGCCACTTACTTGGGAGGTGAAGTCAAATACTGTATATTTCAAACTGCAATGCTTTACTTGTCCACCTAGCTCCTGTCTCCTGAAGTCATTAGTTGTGGTTTTACTTTACTGTTAAAGCACTCTTCCATTTTTTCTCTCATCTCTGGCTATTTTCAGCTCCATATATTTAGCAAGTTGTATGTAGGTAAAGGGATTCTGCTGTTCTACTTAAATCTTTTTATTTTTCCTTCTTATTGTGTCCTAAGGAATAGAATATGTTTCCTATTAAATATGGGGTGAGGCAGAACCCTATGTTTAAATAGCCTTAAGATTCTGACTTAAACCAACTGGAGCCAAAATGTTGAGAGAACACTGGCAGTCTGTCCCTTTATCCATGAGCACAATTGTTCAAGGCATGTGATAGCTGGAAGACAAGATGTCGCCCCGGATTTTCCATATTGTCGGTAAAAATGAGACCTATTTACAGTAGTTTGAGCATTATTCTTGCAGAAAAGACAATTCCTTTGAAGAGTCTTTTCATAAAACTATTTCAAAGTATTTGTAAAATTAAACATGTGAAGAAACTAAATAATACTAATTCCATTTTGCGTCTGACATTTGGAATTTAAGTGATTTGCTTCAAGTTGCACCAGGGAGTCCAAGAGAAATGTCAGAGTCAAATCGCTCAATTATCAATTCCAGAACTCTCCACCATAGCTGTACTTTATCTTATTCCAGTTTTCCTTGAATCCTGCACATCTGATTCTCCAGTAAGTATCTGCTTCAAGCAGATTATAACAGTCTTGGATTATCAACTTTTTGCAGTCTACTAATCACTGAATAGATATTTGTTTGAGTTCCCAATCTCTAGCTTGTTGCTCAGGCACAATCCC
The DNA here is from genome assembly GCF_004115215.2 of Ornithorhynchus anatinus. Classification (NCBI taxonomy): domain Eukaryota; kingdom Metazoa; phylum Chordata; class Mammalia; order Monotremata; family Ornithorhynchidae; genus Ornithorhynchus; species Ornithorhynchus anatinus. Next base: position 42,702,801 of record NC_041753.1, on the reverse strand, counting down.
AACCGAGAGTACTGAACAGTGATGGAGAAGTGCAGATTTTCCTCCCATTCATTCTTTAGAAGTAGGGCATTTGAATCTTTTACTGGGTTTTTTAATATTCATCTAATTTTATGATGTGGACATACGCCTCTTTACAGGATAATTTTTACCCCGTTTCGTCACAATAATGACGAAATCCTCATAATGGCAGTTTATGACTGAAATGGTGAATTGATGGTGCCATGACTTTGCCCTTGCTCTGATTTACTGTATTTAGGGACTTTCAAGAAAGAAAATTGTGTACTGGACCTACCGCAATGTCTTCATTTAGGTAAACAAGGGCTCTATTAGAAGCACACACAGCCTTTGTCATTAGGGATTAAGTATATAAACCGAAGATCTGCTTATATTTTCAAGAGGGTTGTGAAATGAGAATGTGTGCTGAAAAGTTACATAGTGTGTTCTGGTCATTTGTTCAACACTAAAGGAAAAGTCAAAAAAATGTAGTTGGTACATGCAAAAGCAAAGTTAAGCTTTTTTATGTGAAAATAAAGGAACTTTTCCCACGGCTGATTCGAGGGCTGCATTTAAAGTTTATAAACAGTCTTGGCATGCATGTGGCCTCAAAATGGGCAGTACTTCAACACGCATTTTCCACAAATGCAACACCGTGCTATATCCAAGTACGGAGTGTGTCTTCAGCTTTTATTTCATCCACCTCAACCCAATTCTTATTATCCTCTTCCATAGCAAGTGGAGGCAGCATGGCATGAAGGGAAGATCATGGATATAAAGAGTAGAGATCTGGATTCTAGTCCCAGTTCAGTCAGTGGCCTATTGTGAGACTCTTGGGCAAAACACCACTCTGCCTCTGTGTGCGCATCTGTAAAATGAGAGTAATATTACTTGCCTCTTCTACCTCACAGAATTGTCAGGGAAGTAGTTTGGAGGCATAAAAATGAAATACGAGTTCAAGGAATAGCTTATCTTTTGTGGTTACACATCAATTGCTTCTGTAAAGAATAAGCTTCAGCTGCTTGACATATTCCTATTTGGTTTAACTCCCAGTTATCCATTCTTGCTGGTATGCATTTCTGATTCCTTCCCATTGACTTTCAAGCACTCAATCAGCCTGCTTCCTTCTACCCTGCCTCCCTGAATTCCTACTGCATCCCAGCCTGCTCACTTCACTCCTCTAATGCCCACCTACTCACTGAATCATCTGTTTTGCCAACAACCCCTTATCCAAGACTTTCCTCTGGCCTGGAACTCCCTCCCTCTTCATATAAAACTGACTACCACTATGCCCACCTTCAAAGCCTTATTAAAATCACAGGTCCTCCAAGAGACCTTCTTCAAATAAACCCCCATCTCGCTTACTCCCTCTCCCTTCTGCATCACTCTTGCACTTTAAACAATCGGTATTTTTTTAATGGTATTGATTAAGTGCATACTGTACTGTGCACTGGAATAGATAAGAGCTAAGTAGGTTGGACACAGTCCATGTCCCACATGAGGCTCAAAGTATTAATCTTCATTTTACAGATGAGGTAACTGAGGCACAGAGAAGTGAAGTGATGTGTGACATCATGGTCACACAGCAGACAAGTGGAAGAGTCAGGATTAGAACCCAGGTCTTTCTGACTCCCAGGCCCATGTTCTATACACTAGCCCATGCTGCTTCATCCCACTTCTCCCCACAAGTACTTCTGTACATATCCATAATTTATTTTAATATCTGTCTAGCTTCTAGACCGCAGAATCTTTGTGGGCAAGGTAAGTGTCTATCAGCTCTGTTGTACTCTCCCAAGTGCTTAATACGGTGCTCTGCATGCAGTAAATACTAAGTAAATTTGATTAATGGAGTGATTCATTAATCCAAAAACTAATGGATCTCTTCAAAAGAAATAGATTAACGTTTAAAAACTGCAGTCTAGATTATATATTTTAGTACTTTAGAAAGGGTGAAAATCATGAAATTTGAAAATTAGGCATTTATAGAAGCTTTCAATACAGCTGGAAGATGCTTAATATTCACATTACTGAAATATCTAGATTGCCAGTATCAATGGGTGGAGCTGAGATGTGAGAGGAAGTGGTAGTGCTATTAAGACAAGACATCTTTTTCTCCAGCTCTTTTTAGAAATACTGTGATCTTCTGAAAGTCTTTAGATTGAATCAATCAATAATATTTATTGAGTTCTTACGCTGTATAGAGCATTGTATTAACTGCTACAGAATATATAATAAGGGGAAAGTTGAAGACTTGACCTTACAATCCAACAGGGAAGACAGACACTAAAATACATTGCAGATAGAAGGAAGCAACAAAGTTTAATAATATGTACAGAAATGCTATAAGGTTGTGGTGCTGGTGGGCTGGAAGGGGGGGAAGGTGAGAACCCAAGTACTTAGGTGATGCAGAAGTGCTGCAGTATCAGCAGGGGGAATAAAGGGGTAGGTAGATGAGAAAGTGATCAGGAAAGACCTCCTGGAGGAGATGTTATCTCAGGCTTTGAAGATGGGGAGAGTCGTGGACTGCCGATTGTGAAGGGGAGGGAGTTCCAAGCAGAAGGGAAAATGTGAGCAAGAGGTTGGCAGCTAGAGAGATCAGAATGAAGCCTAGTGAAGTCCCACTCAGCCACTTGCCTGCTGAGTGACCTTGGACAAGTCACTTAATTTCTCTGTGCCTCAGTTACCTCATCTGTAAAATGAGGATTGGGACTATGAGCGCCACAGGGGACAAGGGACTGTGTCCAGCCTGGTTGCTTGTATCAACCCCAGTGCTTAGTACAGTGCCTGGCATGTAGTAAGTGCTTAACAAATAGAATTATTATTAATAATAATAATGTTAGTTGGCCTGAGAGGAGTGGAGTGTGTATGATTGGGTGCAGTGGGAGAAGAGAGGATAAACAGGGAACAGAGAGCTAATAGGGTGTCCTAAAGCCAGTAGTCAGGGTTTTCTGCTTGATGCAGAGAGGAATGAACAACCATTGGATGTTTTTGAGGAGTGGGGAGCTGTGTGCAAAACAATGTTTTAGGGAAATGATTTGGGCAGCCGGGAAGTAGTAGGACAGGAGAGAAGAGAGACTGGAGGCAGGGAGGTCAGATGGGAGGCTGATGCAGTGCCAGGATCAGCTTACTGGAAGTTTGGATAAGAGGAAGGGGTGGATTCTAGAGATGGGCATATTGCTTCTATTCATATTTCTACCCTCAGTATCCCCATGCAACACAAGCCACATGGTGTCATTGTTTCCCTTTTGGGCTCACCATCGGGTTTGATTTCTTTACTGGACATCCTTCCCTTAGAGATCAAATATTGCTGTTTCTTTACCATTTCTCCGTGTTCAAAACTCGTTTAAGATCAGTCTTCAGTGTCTCCCATTAAATTTATCCTTTTGGCCACTTCTCTGTTGAGAGGAGTTGGAGACAGAGGGGAGTCTGGTCAGAGAAGAGCCCTCCTACCAATTTTCTAACTGTGAGAAGTGTGCTTAACAACTCCATCCCTACTTTGCTTCCTGAAAGTAAAAATGCATTCCAGACCATAAAAAACAGCTGGATTCATCATCCATCAACGTCTGTCCTTCACATGCAAGTTTTCTTGGTTCTTAATGCTAATCCCATGTTCCAGAGGTATAAAAGATCTTCAGCAGTCAGCCACAATAAGAGTCTTAGAAACTGTCCATAAATAACTGGCAAAAATATAGGAATTAAAAACTTCCCCAGTTTTCAGATGATCATTTCCATAGCCGTATTTGCTCTGTAGCTGCTTGCCCTTGTAGTGGCAAAATTTTCCCTCACGTTGCCAGTCAGTGGATCTTTCATCCTTTCATGATACCATGAAGTATCTTATCACAGCCTCCCACCTCTTTTTTTTATGATATTAAGTGCTTACTATGTTCTAGGCACTGTTCTAAGCACTGGGGTAAATATAAGGTAAACAGATTGGACACAGTCTATGTCCCACATGAGGCTGACAGTCTTAATCCCCATTTTACAGATGAGATAACTGAGACACAATGAAGTGACTTGCCCAAGGTCATACATCAGACAAGTGGTGGAACCGGGATTAGAACCCAGGTCAGTCAATCGTTTTTATTGAGAGCTTACTGAGTGCAGAGCACTATACTAACTAAGCACTTGGGAGAGTACAATATAACAGACATTCCCTGCCTTCGGACTCCCAGGCCCAAGCTTTATCCACTTAGGCTAAAATGCTTCATCGGCACACCTATGTAGATTTTGCAGTCACCATTTAAGAGAGCAAGTGGCCTCCAGTTCTCAGAGGCTCCTTTTCTCCTGCTTCAAGGTAGTTATGCTTTGCCTCCATTCATCTTGTCTTCTTTTTTATGGTATCTGTTATGCCCTTACTATGTTCCAGACACTTTACTAAGCACTGGGGTAGATACAAGCTAAGACTGTGTGGCACATGAGGCTCATAGTCTTAGTCCCCATTTCACAGATGAGGTAATTGAGGCACATAGAAGTAAAATGACTTGCCCAAGGGCACACTGAATACAAGTGTCAGAGTTGGAATCAGAAACCTCATCTTTCTGACTCCCAGGCCTTTCCTCTATCCACTAGGCAACCACTGGTTCTCAGCCCGTCTTATTTCATTAAAAAACCTTGACTGTTAGCCTGAATACATCTAAATCATTGATTCCACTTGTGTCTAGAGCCCTCCTACCATGCTAGGCACCTAGCACCTCTAGTTTTGTCTCTCAGCTCCTTCACCTTCTTTGTCAAACTGATCAGTAAAAGTGTTTCCACCACCTCCTGCAATGTTTCTCCAACCTTCTTAAACAGCACCCTTCAAAAGTTGGTAATTATAGCCTGAACTTTCTTCCCGTTACTTCATCTGTCTGTCCTTATTCTTGAGTGTCACCACCTCCCTCTCTTTCTCCCTTCTCCATGTGTATTCTAAACTAACAGCAATCCCATAGGCTTTGCCTGTCTTTCCCTTCCTGCTAAGCTGTACTTTATCACAAACCTCCCTCTGTTGTGGGGAAGCTTTTCTTGCTGGCCTATTGCATCTGTCATCCCCTTTCTTGAATGACATTGGCTCTTCTAGAAATCTCTTTGTTCAGTCTCTCCATCTGAATGTCTCTTTAAAAGAAGCTGTGTTGTCTAGTGAATAGAGTAGGGGTCTGGGTGTCAAAAGGACCTGAGTTCTAATTCTGCTCTGCTACTTATTTACTGTGTGACCTTGCGCAAATGACTTCACTTCTCTGTGCCTCAATTACCTCATCTGTAAAATGGGGATTAAGAGGACTGTGAGACCCATGTGGAACATGGAACGCTTTCAACCTGATTAGCATGTATCTACCCCAGTGATTACTAGAGTGCCTGGGACATAGTAAGCACTTAACAAATAATATTAAAAAAAAATAACTTCCCACCTCGTAGTCTTTGAAAGGCTCAGTAAATCCCTCTTGCACTTTCATTCATTCTGATGGTCTCTTTGTTGTTTTGTCCTCCAAAGAATGTGTCTATCCATAACTCTTTCCCAAACTTAACAATATTAACATTTTTTAACTGTCCATTGAATAATGAGAGAAACAAGTCTCTCTCACCACATATCTTGTGACCTCTACCACACATATTTAATTATATCTACTGGCCCAAGTGTGTTTTAAGGTCCTTCTTTCCACAAGTTTTACTTCCTTACAGGTCTGGGTCCCTCTGACATGCTGCTCCTCTTCCCTTTGCTTTTGAGCCATTTCCTGCTGTTGTCTTCCACCTCCTCTATGCCTTTTCTTCTCCACACTCCATTCCATCTGTTCTCCTGCTCTCTATTCCCCCCACCCACCCCCTTCTGAAAGTTTATTCCCAGGATGTGAGCATTCCTTATGTTCATGTTCCTTACGACAGCTGTAGCAAGTTAGTGATCCATACATAGCTAAGTCAGCCCTTTGGCTCCCATATGAAACACATGACTGGTTGTCCTCAATACTAGCAAAATCTCAAAACAACTCCCAGTGATGTCCTGTTCATTCCCTTCATACCTCAATTTCAAGTCCATACACCATGCTTAGCCATAGCCTTTCCATGTTGCAGTCAATCATCCGAGTGCTTACCATGTGCAAAGCACTGCACTAAGCAATTGGGAAAGTACACTGTAGTAGCGCAATAAGGAAACTCCCGCCACTCCCCACTGGGGTGAACACTTTTCATTTTCACCTGTGTATTTTCTCCCAGCACTTAACAAATGCTATTACTACTACGAGGAGATCCTGCAAGGTGCTTGGTGGTGCTATGAAGACTGGGTTCATCATATCATCTTCAGAACTAGCAGGTTATGGTATCACTTAGCTTAGTTTCAAACACGCTTTGAAACACCAATTTCTGTAGCTTCATCTTTTAATTTTCCTACAGGGAAGTATCTAGCAAGTCTAAGGGAGAAGTCTGTCAAGGGGCCAAATTCATATTGATTCTTTCTCAGGCATTATTGGAAACACATTTGCTGCTCCCTCAAGAAAACAGGACATATGACATTGTTAAGGATATTCTTTGCAAAATTGAGACCATCAGCATTTGCACACCCTCGGGAACCCGCACTTAATTAAGGACTAAGTTCTGGTTGAAAATCCTAAGGAGAATTGCCAAGATTAAAAATATCTTTCTGTAGTTAGGGAAAAAATTGAATCCATCCCCCTTCTTAATGACCGTGTTTTGCTTTTAATTAGAAATGTGGAGGAAGTTGTATGGGTTGGGTGCTTTTCGTTTAGGGTAACTCAATGTAGAGTGGTTTATCTTGATTTTAAAAAGAAATCAATCGGTGTTATTTATTGAGCACTTACTATGTGCAAAACACTGTACTTGGGAGAGTACAGTGCAACAGAATTAGCAAACATGTCCCTTGCCCATATGAGCAGGAAAAACACACATGCCAAATTCAATGAAGCAGAATCCTAAGCCCGTAAGGCAGGGCATTTTTTTTTAAATGTTTTTCCAGAAACCTGCTATGAAGGGTCTGACTTTTCATATTTTTCATAAGAAAATAAGAAATGCCTTACTGGTTCAAACTAATGGTCCATCCAGTCCAAAGTGTAATAGCTGGACTCATTGAAATCCATCGTCGTGAGCCTAAACATTAAGGATACAGTACAGATCCTTGTCCTCATTATTAGGAATATCTTGTCCTGGACTTTTAGAGATTTTTGTCTTGGCCAAAGTCCTATTATTTCAGGACCAGCACAATTTAAAATTGGGACCTGTAATGACATTTTTATATCAGGAATGAGTGTATTTTTGTGTGTATGTTTGTGTTTAGGGAGGGAGGGGATGTGAGGGGAGAAAAATAGGGGGAAGTGAGTGGGCACTAGAGATTCAAATAGTGCACAGTTGATTACGTCCTTCAGAAGTTTGCAAAGAAAATGCTGTCTAGAATTTTGAGAGCAGTGGAAAGCAATGAGATGATCTCGTCATTTCCACAGTCAGTTCTCTTCCCATTCTTCTTGAAGATGCTGATTATGGTGGTGTCTTTGAAGTGTTGTGGCTCAGGATTCCATATGTTCAGGAGAAGCTTGTGCAGATGTCAGAGGGTGAGGTATAAATCCTTTTCCTTTTTCATTGCTTTGAGGCAGTGGCTTCTACAAAATTTGAACTAAAGCTGTGTTTTCACATTTCAGCTTGTTTTCTGTTTTGTAGAGCCTCCCCCTCCTCAGTGGTGGTAGACGTATTCCAAAGTTCATTATAGTGATCTTGCCATCAGTATAGGATTTCCTCTTCCTATATGAGGAGGGGGGTTCTTTCGCAGTGAAGTTGTAATGTGTGTAAGACCTTGTGTATAATGGGCCAAGGCATGTATCTTGCTTCTGATGTACTCTCCCAAGCACTTAATACAGTATGCTCCTTTGCACCAATGAGGCCCTTAATAAATGTGATAGATTATAAAGCTTCTTTAATGATACAGAAAAATGCTTTGTTTGGTGATCAGCCTTTCCCTTTGGTATCTATCCACTGGTCATTCATGTTTCAGCTTAATTCTGAGTGTCCCATTTCAGATTTTGTGGGACTCCATTTTATCATAATCATGAAGGACAGCAAGGTGCTGATATGTTTCTTGCTTTGCTGCAAGTCATTTTAAAAATCTCATTTCCATCTGTCTATCCTGCTATACCTCAGTTACTGCTCTTAATTGGTCCCCTGAAAATAGACAAAGTGAAAAAGTGCTAAAGAAAATATAGTCTTCCCACAGAAATTCATGTAAAATGGTTCCCAAGATCAAAAAAAGACAAAAAAAAAATAAACATGTTCTTAAAAGTGATACAAAATACAATAAATATAGTTATATAGTCAAAAAAGTGAATACATACCAGTTAAGAAAGATTTTTGAATTAGCCTTTTTGTGTAAGTATGCAAATATAGGATTAAATGTTCAAAATTGTATCTTTTACACCCTATTCAGCAAAAAGTCACTTCAGGGACTTTTTAATCCAATTGATCAGCTCCACCTACATGCCATGCTTAAAATCAAATGACAAGATTGTATTATCAACAATTAGGTCCTGGAATATTTCAGTCCAGCAATATTGAAATAACATTTGTCACATAACACCTCAGGGACAGACACAGGAGAATAAATGAGAGAATCAGTGTGGCCTTGAGGAAAGCTCATGGCCTGGGAGTGGACTTGGTTTCTAATTCTGACTGACACTTGCCTGCAGTGTGACCTAGGGCAAGTTGTTTAACTTCTCTGTGACTCAGTTTCCTCATCTATTAAATGGTGACTCAGTTTCCTCATCTATTAAATGGTAATGTTATACCTGTCCTGTAGATGGTGAGCCCCATGTCGGACAGGGACTGTGTCCAACATGGTTAACTTGTATCTACTCCAGTGCTTAGTAAAGAGCTTGGCACATAATAAGTGCTTGAGAAATACCATTATTATCATTATTATTATTCCCAACCACATGGCAGATGTTGAAGCAGTATGGCCTTGTGGAAAGAGCACAGACCCGAGAATCAGAAGACCTGGGTTCTAATCCCAGTTTTGCCACATGCCTGATGTGTGACATTGGGCAAGGCACTTAACTTCTCTGTGCCTCAGTTTCCTCATCTGTCAAATGGGGATTAAATCCTACTCCCTCCCACTTAGCCTGAGTACAGTGCTTGATACATTATAAGCACTTAATAAATTTGTTCTTGTCTGTCTGTCTCCTCCGAATAGACTGTAAGCCCGTCAAACGGCAGGGACTGTCTCTATCTGTTGCCGACTCGTTCATTCCAAGCGCTTAGTACAGTGCTCTGCACATAGTAAGCGCTCAATAAATACTATTGAATGAATGAATGAATAAATACCATAAAAAATGAATTGGGGAAACCAATAAATGGGTCAGGACCATAAGCAAGACAAATATACAAGAAACCTCAAACTGTACATCCATGGATAAGTGGAATATAGCAGTAGAAGACATAACAGCTTGGTGAATGGTAATTCTAAATGCAGTATCTCTTTTAGAATGGAGAATTCAAATGATTTCAATTTGGAGAGGGAGATGAAAATAATACCAGGATCCAGGACAGCTAATGTACATGTAAATGATGTGAAAGAGATTACAGTCCTGAATCGGTTTTTTATATGTATGTAACTATCACTCAGGTTCAAAGAAAATGACATTAACACCAATACTTTGTCTACGTATGTGCAGGAATAACTGCAAGATTCATGAGGGACTAGCAATCCCTTCTATGCTGCTTGTAAAAAATTGTCCTTAGTTGGATTATCACATTTGCTATCTGAAGCAGTAAAGTTATCAGTAAAAAACTACCCCTGAGGATGCAGTTTAATAAATCATAATCGAGGTTTTTCTGGCATTTAAAGAGGTAAAAATCTACTACTTTTCCCCCTTCTTCTAGATTCCTCTTTCAAGCAGATCAGTTAAGTTACAGATATCACAGCAGTCCCAGAAAATCATTCCATATGAGGCTTCAGAACTTCTTTGTATCACTTGGTACATCATTTATCAATCATTTTAAAAATACCTAAAAGGGTGAAAGAGGAGGAAAAAATGACAAGCAAGTTCTCTGATAAGATTTTGAAGCACTCTGGTCCTTTGTGACTAACAATACTTCTATTCATTTCCCGCTAGTGCTATTGGGAATATTTTATTACTTTTCTTCCAAGACTGTGGCTTTGCTAAAGAGTGAGAGAAACAGAGAGACAGACAGAGAGAGACAGAGAAAGAAAGGGGCAACATACTCATCTTAAAATAATAAATACTTCTGCAACTGACAGACTGACTGACTCATGCACACTAGGTATTTTAGGTGAACTGGGGTAAGTTCTCCCAAATTGCAAACTACAGTATCTTTGCAAGGAAAGTCTTTTATTTAGCCTTGACACTAAGAGGAAGGGAATTGGGAAATGTTCAAGTTGGACATTTTTCTTTTTTATCATCTCTTATGACACAACTTGCATATTAAATCCTCTGTAAACCCGGCCACAGGATGTCATTTGAGGTTCTGAGAATAGAGACTTTCTGTACAGAAAGTTGAATTGCCTTTTTCAGTTTAGCTGTCTCCTAAATGGAAAGCTATTGAAAAACAGAGTAGTTAAGTGGTGTGCTGTTACATGCTTGTGCGAGAAGGAAACACCAATAATTGTATCAGGACTTTCCATGCCTAATTCTAAAGAATAGGCTTTGTTAGTATGATCTATAGAAGCTATGATTCTATAATGCAATGGCACAAAAGCAAAGCTGAAAACAAAAACTGACAATGAAAATCCCAGTGGCAGATCCAGTCCAGGACATTATTTTCAGAATCATAAAAGATCCTGCCTAGTTAAGGATACAGGGAAAATAATCTTGAGTTGAGGTCTATTTGCTGTGTTTTTTTTAAACCAAAATGGTAATCACAAATAATAACAATAGTTTTGTAAATATCCATGCTGAAGTATCGGGACCAGTGTATTTGACCCTCATTTTTCTTTGCAGCCTATGACTTAAGAGCAGGACATTTTGGTCTCTAATTCTTCATGCAGAATGATTCCTTTCACTTATACCAATCTACTTTGAAGAGTGGTAAACCATAAAATTACTTTTTCCATGAATAAGAGTATGGACAAGCCTCTGGAAGTTTGGTTTGGGTCCCGTTCAAACCCAAACCCCTAAATCTTTCCCAGAACTTGAAATAAACCGAAGTCCTACCACAAACCAAAATGGGAAACTCGATGGAGAAATCATTTCCTCTTTATGCCTTTGTCTTTTGATTATGCATCTTGACCCTGTATTTAGACTTATCCTGTTTTCCCAGGCACACACTGTATCTTTGCCCATCTAATTAATTCACATAGACGAGGGCTTGAAGGAGCAACGTGTCCTGGGAATGTTGTGAGAAAGCTTGTGAACTTACAATTGTTGACTGAGTCTCCTTAAGGCTGGAGAACTGTGAGATTTCTATAGCTGAAACTCCAACCAGATGACTCAGAAAGGAATTTGTTGAGTTTGAGGGGAGCTGAGGCCGAGACCCCTATGTCAGGAAGCAGAGGCTGTGATAGAGCAAACTGCAAGGAAGTGGTTGAAAGGGCATAACTGCCAATAATCAAATGTGAGTGTTCATCTTGGGCCATGTCACTATTATGCAAATTTGAATAAGAAACTAATGTAATCACATTAAGAATGCATGTTTCTCTTCATTTGGTTTTCTGTTGCCATGCAATCTGACTTTGTTTGGAAACATCTCCCAACCCAGGAAATACAAAGCAAAAGAGTAACAAATGCAACTTTATGGTAAATAAAGTTTATGGTAAATATGGTAAATATTTTTCTTCTTTTGCTTTCTTAAAATTGTCTACATCTAAGGAACTCAAATGTGAACCTTCTAAAAAGTGCAGGTTTCTGGGAGAGTAAAATATCATAAGTAAAACATGACTGCCCGAGTCTGGAGTGAAAATTGGCAATGGGACAAGCTGGCAGGGTTTGGGGACCATAGACAGCAGTGGGCCTAAGCATACTTTGCCTTCGAAAGTGCACTGAGTTGACGCTTTCTCCTCAGGAAGAGAGCCACCTTAAGCATGGGTCACAAACAGTGGCTAAGAAGTACATAGCCACAGAGGTTCTAGGTCAAGTAACCTATCTACTTGGTATATATGCATAGAAACAGCATGGCATAGTGGATAGAGCACGGGCCTGTGAGTCAGAAGTTCATGGATTCTAATCCCAGCTCTGCCACTTGTCTGCTGTGTGACCTTGGACAAGTCACTTCACTTCTCTGGGCCTCAGTTAACTCATCTGGAAAATGGGGATTGAGACTGTGAGCCCCACATGGGACAGGGACTGTGTTCAACCCGATTTGCTCCTATCTACCCCAGCATTTAATACAGTCCCTGGCACATAGTAAGGGCTTAACAAATACTGTAATTATTATTATTGTTATGATTATGCAGTTCCAGTCATTCCAAAGTCTCCTTCCCTATCTTTTAAAAAACAAACACTTGATAACTGAATTGACTGCTTGGGAAAACAAAGGGAAACAAAGGCAGTAGTTAGTATGGGTGTCCTAAGAAAGGCAGAAAAGAGTCACCTCTGTTAATGAAGAGATTGCAACTCAGATTTGATCCTCTGCTCACACCTCTGATGATTCTGCTAGTGTTGCTAGCAGATTTTATGGATGATTCTTACCTAAAAGTTGAATTTAAAGATCAACTTTATTTTCTGGGTTTTTACTACTAGATATTCATGAAAGCGTAAAGATTTTCTGTTATCGCTGACCTGGCTGGAATCTGAAGGCTCCACATCCTATTACCAAGATTTTGAGCTATTCACTTCCTCATTATTGGATACCAAATGTCTTCATTTATAGTCCCAGATCTTAATCATTGTCAACTATGTGGAAAGACCCTTGGAGATTTTTAAATGCATTAAATTCAGGAAATTCTAAATTATTGTTCCCTCAGCAAATGTAATTCATCCCCTTTGTGCAGGCACATACAAAATGTAATGTTTTGAATGACCCACTTCAGGCTATAAACTTGGTATTATTTAGGCATAAGTATGTGAAGGGTGTGGCCAAGTTAGAGTTGTGGAAATTACATATCGACATACATTCTAAATGTCATCCATGGTGGTTGTTATATTACTAATGGGCTGGGGGACTAGTTTCTTGTTAGTTTTGAAAGGGAAACACTATCATTCCTTTCCCCGCCCCACCCCTCATCCCCCACCCAGGGGCAGGGATCGTGGCTAATTCCCACCTGTGTATTCATTCACAGTGCTTATTAATTCAGTCAGTCAATCGTATTTATTGAGCACTCAGTGTGTGCAGAGCACTGTACTAAGCACTTGGGAGGGTCTTGTCTTATGCTGTCAGGTCATCGCCGACCCATAGTGACTCCATGGACACATCTCTCCCAGAACGCTCCACCTCCAACTGCAGTCATTCTGGTAGTGTACCAATAGAATTTTCTTGATAAAAAAACAGAAGTGGTTTACCGTTGCTTTCTTCCATGCAGTAAACTCTTGGTAGAGTACAATATAACAGTAAATGGACACAGCTTACAGTCTAGTGGTGCTCAGCGCACAGTAAGTGCTTAATAAATATTGTTACTACTGCTCACCAATTTAAATAAACCCATCCTTTAGCAGGTACTGTATCAGGATTCAAGGTTTGAATCATCCCTGGATCTCTCAACATGGGTTACTTGAGACATGCAAACATTTACATGTGCTCCTGGATTCACAGCACTATACTATGTGCTTGAGAGAGTGCTACAAAAGTAAGATATATGGTCCCTGCCTCAAGAAAACTGGGAGTTAGTGGTGGGAGAGCGATGGACTGACAGGAGTATGAAGCAGTTGAGTTTGGTAGAAAGGGCGGCGCTGAGGATATGCACTTTAACATCAAGGTTTAGGAAATTTTGTAGGGAGTCCAGGAGTGTTCCAGGAGTAGTATAATAGCCTGGGGTAGGTGGAGGGGGTCCAGAGGTCAGGGTAGGAGGTAAAGGCAGAATTCAGGGGTAATGCGGTGTATGTGAAGTGAAGGGGACTTTACCCATGATGGATATGGTGCAGTGGAGCATTCATGAAAGGATGCAACGCATGGGTCACAACGATCATTCTCCCCACCTTCAAAGTCTTATTAAAAGCACATTTCCTCCAAGAGGCCTTTACCGACTAAGCCTTCCTTTCCTCTTCTCCCACTCCCTTCTGTATCACCCTTGCACTTGGATTTGCACCCTTTTCTTCACCCCTCCCTCGTCCCCACAGCACTTATGTACATATCTGTAATTTATTTATATTAATGTTTATATATCCCTCTAGACTGTAAGATTGTTGTAGGCAGGGAACATGTCTTCCAACTCTGTTAAATTGTACTCTCCCAAGTGCTTAGTACAGTGCTCTGCCCACAGTAAGCACTCAATAAATACGACTGATTGATCAAAGGAGAGGTTTCATAAGATGTTGGTGAAGGTGATTTGGAGGGGCAGTGCATGAGAAGAACAGGGACCCGGTGAAGGGAAAGGTCATGAGGAGGAAAGCTATCTCAGTTTAACAGCCTCTTCCCTTAGTGCAGTGTGCAACAGCCATAAGCTTTGCGTCATTTCAAAGGTTTTAAAGCTTCTTCAACTCCTTCCAGGAGAGGAAAGGCTCAGGAAGCTATGTTCCAAGCTGTTTAGGAGTCCTGCTGCCAGAGCCACGTGACAGTGAAGCCATAATGGATGAGCCTGGTTTGAAAGAAAAGACATAAATTCAAAAAATTATCATTATTATTGTTATTCATATATATTCAATAATATACACCAAAGACTATACCCATTAAACCAGCTGAAGTGAATTTTGCAAATTCATGAAAACAAATCTTTGACTTGGATATAGTTTTTCTATATAGTATTATACCTAAAAATGGTTTAACTTGCTGAAAAGAAAGGAGGCCATCATAAAAGATAATCTTTGTCTATATAGTTTAACTTCAGACTTGTAGAAAACACTACTAATGGTGAAATAACCTATTGATGAAGGTTCCAATCCCAGCCCTGCCCCTGATCGGCTGTGTGTGCTTGACTGACTGTGTGCTTTCTGACATCTTTGATCCCATCCCCTCTTCCGGGTTCCTGCTTTCCATTCCTCGCAGCATGATCTGAGATTGCAGGGATTGGAGGGGGAGATTGGGCAGGGATGGTTGAAGGTGGGATTTGGGAAGGGAACAAATTTGGGAATTACGTGACTCCTATCCTTAACCCTCATTCTTGCTACTTTGGAGGTAGGGTGCTCAGTAGACAGAACTTAGGACAGGGAGCAAGGGTGCTTGCCTGTAGGACTCCCTCCTCCAAGACTAAAAAATTTTCTTCAGACTTTCTGTGGTACAACTAACCAGAGCTTGGCAATGGCAGTTCACCTCATTGTGTGGGCAAGTGAAGGCACCCCATTGCGGTGTTTGCCCAAACAATTTATATCCCTACAATCTTTACCACAATACACCGTGATCATGCTGCAGATTTAATCTGAAGATCAAAGCGTTAGAAGGACAGTTCAGAAGAACTTCATGAGCTATTTTCATTTTTAGGAAGCAACAGGGGTCTTACATGTATAATACACTGTCTACATTTGGGTGTGAGTGTTGGAGGGATATTCAAGAAAATCCTTTTGTTACATGATACAGGATACAGTTCTATGAATTTGTTCTTCAATCCCATTTGATAAAGGCATTTCCAGGACAGTCAAGAACAAGAATTTTAGATTATAAAATTAGACAGCATTAGGATCACTCTTGCCAAGGAAAATATTTAGTTCTGTGTTAGGTTTCCTGGGTGGAAGCTAGTACAAAACCTCAGGGTCTTTTTCCATTTTGGTTCAGTTCCTACTACAGTTCTGTGAAACAATTCAAAACTGTTTGCAAGCCTTGTATATGTACTTCTAGTCAACAACATTTGAAAACTTTTGGTGATACTCATAGCCTGTTTAGTTGCAATTGTTTCCCAGTGGTTTTGAAGCATATTCTAACTCCTATCAATTAATCAGTCATTTATTGAGTGCTTATTGTGGGCAGAACACTGAACTGAGCACTTAGGAGAATACACTATAACAGACTTGGTAGACACGGTCCGCATCCACCAAGATCCTGACAGTCTAAAGGGAGAGAGACGTGATATTCCAGATCCTTCATTGCATCCTCAAACATGGCAGAATGGAATCGGTTGAATAGAACTGGACCTCCCATACAACCCTGTTTAACTCTGATGTGATAGAAGTAGATTAAAGAAGACGCCCTGTACTCTGACTTGTTGACAGACTGCATCATCATTGAGTAGCCTAAAGATCTTGGTGAACTGGAAGCAGCCAGATTTGTTTAATACTTGCCGGAAATCTGGTCTATTGATGATGCCAAATGCTTTGTAAAGTCGATGAGAAAAGAAAATCCCTTGCCGTATATGTTGTGCCGCACATATATCTGCAATTGTGTGTTTTGGTCTGAAGCCACATTGTAATACTCGGTTGATTATTTTCTTCTGTAGCCAGTCCAAAAGAATTCCGGCTAACATCCTGCCAGTGATGGAAAGCAATGACATTTCTTAGTAGTCTCTACAAGTAATCTTTCTCACTTCTTGAAGTTTTTTTTTTTTTTGTGGTGGCATCAATGATGCTCTGTGGCATTTTTTCAGTGTTCCATATGTTGGAGAGGAGCTTATACAGATGTCTGAGGATTAGGTTCCATCCTTGCTTGTAGATTTCAGCAGGAATGCAATAAAATGCAATTCTATTACAATTTTTCATGATCTTGACTCCAGGGAATTGTTTTGCATGAGAAATTAGAGACCAAAATGTCTTTCGCTTAAGAAATCATGGGCTTCAAAGAAAAGTGAGGATCAAACACACTGGTCCCGATTCTTAGTATGGATATTTACAAACCTATTATTATTATTTGTGTTTACCCTTTTGGTTAAAAAACACAGTGAATTGACCTCAATTCATTCTTATTTTCCCTGGATCCTTAACTAGGCAAGATCTTATAGGATTCTGAAAATGATGTCCTTGAGTAGTCCTGCCATTGGGAGTTTTTATTGTCAGTTTTTATGTTTGTCTTGGGTTTTGTGCCATCACATTAGAGAATCATAGCTTCTATATACCGCACTAGCAAAACCTGCTGAAGTGACTTCTACAGTTGTTAGAACTAAGACTATGCCATCACACTCTCTCTGGTTTCCTCCTCCATGGTGGTGGAATGCCCAGTGGGTCACAGTAGTGTTTTTGCCATTTGGGTAAGATTCTCCTCTTTGCCTACAGTGGGAGCGGGATTAGTCCATTCTGTGGCAGAGTGTACTGAACCATGCTGTTTGTTCAGTGATAATAGTTATGACATTTAAAAATGGGGTAGATACAAGGTTATGAGATCAGATACAGCCCATCCCAGCATGGCCTAGTGGAGAGAGCGTGATCTTGGAAGTCAGAAGGACCTGGATCCTAATCCCTGCTCCGCCATTTGTCTGCTGCATGACCTCACTCTAGACTGCAAACTTGTCCTCTGGACTCTAAGCCTGATTTGGGTAGGGAATATGTCTATTTATTGTTGCATTGTATTCTCCCAAGCATTTAGTACAATACTCTGCACATAGTAAGTGCTCAATAAATGCAATTGAATGAACGTAACTTCTCTATGCCTCAGTTAACTCATTTGTAAAATGGGGCTTGACTATGAGCCCCATGTGGGACAGGGACTGTGTCCAACTTGATCAGCTTGTATGTACCCCTGAGACATTTCTATCTTTATACCCCAGGCCATGGGGTTGCCATCCACCTAGGGGACAGGGAGTCATTATGAGGCTTTTGAAGAAGGTGAGATCTATGCCGAGTAATGCTGCAACAAGATTATTTGTGCAGATGTACTAAAGAGAGAAGGGGCAGGAGGGAAGGAAATTAGCGAGGAGGAAATGATTCTGGCATTTCTGTTAGAAGGGACTCATTTCATCGTTGTGCAAGGCAAGATCATTTTATTCTCTCTGGTGAGTTCATCACAAATGTTTTTATGTCCTGAAAATGGTTTACCAAAGATCTGTCACTTCCCACATTGAGAAAGTGCTGGTCTGGAGTATTTGTATTTTTATAACTATCAGATGTGCAATCTAAGATGTATAGTTAGCATCAGTGGCTCCTATACCTCATGAGCTGCAACTTGCTGCACTCAAAAGTAGAGGGGTCAAATTTGAAAGGGATTTGGATAAAAGGTCTTCATTAGAAAGAATAAACTTGATGTAGTCCTAAGAAAACCCCTGTCAAATGTCAATTGTGTTATTTGTCTGCTGATGTTAGTTGGATTCCCCATGTACTAAATTGTTAGGCACCTCCCCACCATCTTCCCTCCCTACTACTAAATTGTTTCCCCTGGGTTCAATTCGAGGAAAAATGCATTACTTTCCTTCTCTCAGCTGAAGGAAACAGAAAAGAAGTGTTTAAATGGCTTTGGATCTCTTGGGTTCTATTTGGTCTTTTTAAAATCACTACGCCTCCTGTTTCAGAAAGAGAACTATTTTATTCTAAATAGTAGTCTGTCTGTGGACATTTGAGACCCTCAGATCAAGGGCCCTGATGCTATTATTCTAAAGGTAGGAATTTACCATTTAGGTTTACTTTCCTGTGTTACCTTTGTATAGAAAGTAGAATGGGAAGATGTAAGATCAAAATTAATAGGATTCCCATATTCAGTCTTCTCTGGATCATGAGGGATATTTCAAGGCTACAAATTGCTACTAGGGAGAGTCTGGATTTAGCAAATGGCATGGGGTGATAGTTAAGGAGTTAAAACAAGAGTGGATGTAGGATTACAGTAATGGAGTCAGGGCTGACATTTATTTGGATGTGAGAGCAACAATGGATGACAGAGACAAAGGATATGATGATAAAGAATTGTGGGTCGTATATAGATTTACCATGTTATTTTGGTTGAAAACCGGGTCAAGGTACATTATCCCATTCTTGTGGACTTTTTCCTTGATGGGCACCTTGAGGCTAAAGTTGGGTAAGGCACGCATTGTGCCAAGGTGGTACTCTTCTGCTTCATCCATTTCTTCAACTGCTCTTCCTCAGGTCTGCTTTGCCTGGTTCCGCTTCCTCTAAGGGTGTATCAGCCTCCTCACTGGTCTCCCTGTCCCCACCTCTCTCCTCTCTAGTCCACACCTCACTCTGCTACCCAGATCATTTTACTAAAACATTGTTCTGCTCACATCTACCCACTCCTCAAAAACCTCCAATGGCTACCCATTCTTCTTGGAACAAAGCAGAAGCTTCTAACTATTGATTGACTGTAATAATAGTAATGATTATGGTATTTGTTAAGCACTTAGTATGTGCCAGCCACTGTACTAAGCACTGGGGTAGATGCAAGTAAATCAGGTTGGACACAGTCCCTGTCCCGAGTGGGGCTCACAGTCTCAATCGCCATTTTATAGATGAGGTAACTGATGCACAGAAAAGTGAAGTGACTTGTCTAAAGTCACACAGCAGACAAGTGGCTGAGCTGGGATTAGAACCCAGTAGGCACTCAATCAGTTCTCTCCTATTTATCCACCCTTTTCTACCATGATACCCAAGGTCACACTCTTTGTTCCACTCAAGACATTCTACTCACTAAACTTTCTTCTCTTCTCTCTTGCCTCCAGTCTCTTGCTCACATCCTTCCCCTGGCCTGGAACTTCCACCCCATCTGAGAAAACCCTTCTGAAATTGCATGTCCTTTTGGAGGCCTTCCCAAATTCATTTCTCAGCTCCTCTGCTTTATATCCCTCAATTACCATTTCAGCAATAGAAAACCACCAAATCATTTAGGTACTTACAAGGCCCCATAGCACTTATGTGTCTTTACATTCTATTGCTTCTTCCTATCTGTAATTTATTTTAGTGTCCATCTTCCCTGTTAGATTGTAAGTTCTATTGGTGCAGTGGATCATGTCTCTGTTGTAACTGTCAAAAGCACAGGGCTTTGCACGCAGTAGGCACCCGGAAAATAAAATTGATGATTTTGAAAAGGAGGTTTGAAAGTTATATGATCACATCTTCTGTTCCATCTTCTCCATAATGCCCCAAATATGATCTGGCCTGAATTAAATGCAAGTTTCTGATTATAAAAACAATCTGAAATGCCCATATAATTCAGAATAAAGCATATTGTTAATGGTATTTATCAAGAGCATATTATGTGCAAAGCACTGTACTAAGTGCTGGGGTAGATACAGGCTTGTCTACCTAAAATGAGGATTAAGACTGAGAGCCCCATGTAAGACATGGACTGTGTCCAACATGGGGCTCTCAGTCTTAATCCTCATTTTACAGTTGAGGTAACTGAGGCACAGAGAAGTTAAGTGATTTGCCCAAAGTCTTACACAGCAGACAAGTGGTGTAGCCGGGATTAGAACCCAGGGCCTCAGGCTCCAAGGCCTGTACTCTTTTCACTAGGCCACTTTGTTTCCCTATTTCTGAAGCATGGGTTATCTGATTCTCACATGTAGTTTGGAATGGGTTGTGAATGATCTGTGCTTAAGCCGCATCCACTTTCACTACAGCATTGTAAAAGGAGAAGTATTGCATTTGGATTCCTCCACCAATGGGATGTTCTTCAGGCTTCTTAGCACTGTGTACTCAAACTGAGATAATTACAAAGTGCTGTACCTCAACATTTTCCTCCAATTATGAGGAATTTAAATAGCATAAATATTCTGAAAGTCATCAGACCATGACCTTCAGGAAAGGTCTTTGAGAGAGTCATTCAGGAACTGCTGCATGCTAGGAGCATTCCTGTGGTGGTTGCATCATGAGGTGATTGTAACTCGAGGTATACCTGTGCTTTTCCATCATGAATATATACAGGGTTCAGGAAATATTGGCTCAGTAAAAATAATCAAATGAAATTACCACTCTTTGCTTCTGAATTTATATTTTTGTTTTACTTTTTGGAGGTCTTCTCTCATAACTCTGTACTTCCTACTCTTGTGTTTGTTAATTACTAGAGCATGGTGAAGTCCTACCCCTTTAAGCCTGCCCCAGATGTGTCTTCTGGACCATAATCAAGTGCTTAGTACAGTGCTCTGCACAGAATAAGTGCTCAATTAATATGATTGATTGAAGAGGCTTATTTTATTAGAGCCTGGGCTTCTTAAAAGGAGAGAAAATTACTGGAGGAGTCAGGAGAGCCTTGTAAGTTGACTGCTGTAAAACTCTCCTGTACATAACCATGCCTGCTCAGAGCAAGGGAAGGAGATGGAGATCCTACAATAAAAGATTTATACAAATCCAACCAAGAGAACCTGGTAAAGATAGGGGACTTCTTTATGTGCCTATCCTTCCTTAGTCACTTTATTTACTTCAAGAGGCAGGGGAAGGATGATGCTACCTAGTGATTTTTGTTCACTACTGATTATTCTATTCTCAGAGGCTTCTGGATTGGCTGATTTCCTGATGCAGTTGAGCACTTGGAAAACCATGTTTACGTGGCACCCAGATATGGATGCACACCAGTCGCCATCATATGCAAGGCTACTTTATTCAATGGGAAAACCACATTTTCCAAAGTATCTGCAGGAATCCATTGCAGCTGATTTGAAAGCCTTTTCTCCCCATCTGCTCTTGGTACTCTTGGGCTATTTTGTCTGCTCCAAATCTAGAGTGTTTAGTAGGCCTCCATTTTGATATAATCATAAGAAGGAGCAAAGTATTGTTGATTAAGGGTTTTGCTTCGAGTAAAATGAATCACTCATCAAATTCATCTTTAATGCATATCCTTGCCATAGCGAGAGGTTCTTCACCGTTTTCACCCTTACTCATAGCTGGCTTTCTTATTCCAGTAAGGATGCTGTAATTTCTCAGAGTAATTTGCAGGTTTCTCTATTGTCCAAGACCTTAATGTATACCTTTCCTGAGGATTTCTTGAAGCCACTTTTTGCTAAATTGATCGCAGCTCTAAATCGAGACTTCCAGTAGTATGATCTGTGGCTCCCACAGTAATGGCCATGTGTGCATAGCACAGAATCCTCATGCACATTAGTACTTAATGCTAGGTTTACCCCACTAAGATGGTGAATACAAGGCATATTTTATAACAAAGCTACCTTCAAAAAATACAGAAGCTGCACAGGTTTAACTTCAGCCTTTCTTTTCCATTTCTCCCTAGGCACCTCCTTTACATTTTCCTTTTCACCTTATATGCTATCTTCCTCCCACTCTTCTTTCATCCCCTGCCTTTCTTTCCTTTTCTGTGGCCCTCCCACCTCTTCCAATCCCCCCACATTACTACCCCATTTAATTACACCCTTATCTGTCTCTCTCCTGTCCACCTAGAAAAATCAGGGATTCAAAGAACTGACACTACATTTTACTGACTCATTTAGCAAAGGTGGACACACTTATAACACTTTATCACTATCAGCATATCAAATTGGTTAATGAATACCTTTTACAGTGATATCTGGTGTCATAAAGCAATGCAATTGGATTTAACACTACCAGTTTCCTCTCTCAAATTTTAGTTCTTCCCTGTAGGATTCAAAGTAATTGCAATATCTATTGTACTCTCCAAAGCACTTAATACAATGTCCTTCACACCATAAGCACCCAATAAATACCACTGATTGAAATGCAGTCTTGATAACCTGAAAAATACTCAGGTGATATCTGTTCGAGTATCTATTAAATGAATTCAGTCATTTCTGACCACATACTAAGCTCTCTTTCAATGCTCAGTTCATTATCAGACCATTGATAATATGAGAATATTGTTTTCTACTTTATGTATAAAATGTATGGTGTCATGCATTTTCTTTCTTCAACCTTGTAGCTAAAGATAGGTGTTCATGTTCTCTTTTGGGTAGAAGAATCAGCATGGCATAGTGGATAGAGCACTGGCCTGGGAGTCAGAAGGCCATGGATTCTAATCCTGGCTCTGCCACTTGTTTGCTCTGTGACCTTGGGCAAGTCACTTCACTTCTCTGTGCCTCAACTGTTACCTTATCTGTAAAATGGGGATTGAGACTGTGAGCCTCTGTGGGACAGGGACCAACCCAAGTCCAATCTGATTTGTTTGTATCCACCCTCATGCTTAGTACAGTGCTTGACACATAGTAAACACTTAACAAATACCACAATTGTTATTATTACTCAACCGAAAAACAAATGTCAAAATAGGTTGTAGGGAGCTGCCAATGTTGGACATTCAAATTGGAGATAAAGTTGATAGATAAAGGCAATGTCTGTAGGAGAAAATGGACTTTAAAAAAGGAAACCCACTGTAAATTCTTTGATTTATATGAAGTAGGATCATAAGGAACCTCAAAATACTTAAAAGCAGAGGCATTTAGAAATAAGCGTCTAATTGTATCTAAACTTTGGTGTTTTAGTATCCATTACGATATTTGCAAAAAGAATTGCAAAAGGTAGACTTTTTTTTCCTAAATATAGATTTTTCACTCTAGCCTCTTATTTCCTCCCTCATATCCTTCCCCACCTCCTTTTGCTTATGGTATCAAAAATTTAATAGGAAACACAGTTTCTTGACTCAGATGAGTCCGAGATGAGTGTCAGTAGCTCTAGCTGTGTGCTTGGAGGCCTCCCCTATCTTGTATTCATACTGAAATGAAAACAAAATTAAAGAGAAAGGCAGATGCAGTATCTTATAACTCTTTTATTACATTATACTTTGGAGGGCGAGACAAGAAGGTACTGCATTGTAGAATCGGCTTGCAACAGTCTCGCCTGTAATTATGTTTTTCCTTGATAAGGTTTTGGCAAACAGCCCACCAAAATATTGACACGAAACCTGATCTCCTATGACTGCAGAATTTCTTCAGCACAGGGATTGAGAATGAGAGGTTCTGGAAGCGTTTGGCAGCTGTAGTAAATTCAGAAGCTGGAGGCCAGGAACAATTCCTCTAGAGCAAATCCAAAGTCAATATATTATATAACTATAAAAGGCAGTCTTGTCAGGGTGAATATGTATGCATGAATGTGTCTTCACACCGTGTGTTTGTTATATGTACACTACATGTATGCATGTATATGGTGTATGTATTGTGTGGGAGCTGTAAAGTTTTCATTGCTTCTTGTTGGGATGAGTGTATTCTTTGTAAGTGGACCCATGCATGACTTATGTCGGTCTTTAAAAACTTTACTGCACTCCCTGTTATTCCATATTTGAGTTCTTTCTTTGTTTAAAGCACACTCTACTTTTCCTTTTGTGAAGATTATTACTTACTATGGAAATACTGATGTAATCAACAGTGGTGGACTTTAAAGATAATTTATATGCTGAGTTAATTATCACTGTGAATGGGTGAAAATGAAGTGTTGTGGTATTTTAATCACATTCTCTAAATGGATTCTATTTGAGAATCTATAAGTTGCAATTTATGTCTGAGAGAGTGTGAAGAGACAGGAAATCTAGAGTCAGTGGATATGGTTGGTGATCTGGGGGCCACGCACCCACCCTGCCTCCCTGCCCAAGTGCGAGGACAACATATGGTTGCTACAGTGTGTGTTTTTTTGGGGGGAGGAAGGAAAGAAAAACATAATTACAGGTGAGTGTTGCAAACTGATTCTACAATGCACTACCCTCTTGTCTTGCCCACCAAAGTATAATGTAATAAAAGAGTTATAAGATACTACATCTGCCTTTCTCTTTAATTTTGTTTTTATTTCAGTATGAATACAAGATAGGGGAGGCCTCCAAGCACCCTTGCATAGATGTTTGGGTCCAGAGCAAAAGAGGGTGTGTGTGCACGTACCAAAGTGATATACCAGCAAAATCTGAATGGTGCTATTGTCTATGTGGTAATGTCCATATGAATACGTATAGCCCTTATGGCTTTCAGCCTTCTATCGACTAAGACCTGAATCTCCTGCACAAGACACTTGCAGGTTCAGCAGTATCACCTACAAACTATACTCAACATCAAATTCAGGCTAAGATTGCTGACAACAAAGTCCCAGAATGGAGTAAACTCATCATCGTTGAAAAAAATCCCAGGTCTGCCAATTGTCTGCCCTATGACCTTGGGCAGGTTGTTTCACTTCTCTGTGCCTGTTACCTCATCTGTAAAATGGGGATTGAGACTGTGAGCCCCACGTGGGACAAGGGACAAGGAGGATTAGGAGTTGTAGAGTACATGAGAATTAGCAAGGAGGGTGTTATTGGTGACCTGGGAGTGAGCAGTTTGTGACGTGGAGGGGACAGAAACTGAATTTAAGAAAATTTACGAGGGAGTTGAAAGAGAGAAAACAAAAGCAAAGGCTGTAAACAACCCATTCAAGTAGTGTACAGGACTGGCAGGAAGGAGATGGAGGTGATATGAAATGGTGTAGTGGGCTTGAGAGAGGATGTTTTTAAGCTAATAGTTACATTTGTTAGAATAGAGAGGGGAAGGAGCCGTCAAAGATTGAGCAGTCGAAGATGACGGTCAGGGAAGGAAGAGGCCTTGGGAGAATTTATATAAGGTGTGAAAGAATGGGATTGGAAGTACAAGTGGAGGGGGTAGATTTGGAAAGCAGTTGGGAGATCTCTTGAGAGATGGCTAGGAAAGATGAGAGAATGGATAGGGGATATATGGACATATATCATTGCACATGAGGATGTGTGTATGTGCTACCTATCTAGATGATGCACAGCACATACACAAATCCTCATAATTATATATGCAGTAATTATATATGCACATATTCATTCAATCGTATTTATTGAGTGCTTACTTTGTGCAGAACGCTTAGAAAGTATGCTTATTATATATGTAAATATAATTTTTTACTTTGCTGCACATAACGGTGGACTGGATTTACTTAATTGATAGGCCAAAAGTGACCCCTGGAGTGGATTTTACCCACCTTTGTCTAGGGCCTGTAGAACTGACTCTCTCACCTTGGTGGTATCAGTTGTAAGTCATTAAATGCACTGAGAATTGAAGCTTAGCTCTTCTGTTTTATAGATAATTGTAAGGAATTTTGCTCCTAAATAATGACTTTCGGTGGATTTATACATGCTATATAATGTACATGTTTCCCCATATGGAATAAAAGTTCAGCAGCATCATTATAAACAGTTATCTGAAAGTCTGTTGTATATAAAAAAACATTGCACTAGACACATGTTGACATACTGAACTACCAGACACAGTATCTCAGTCTATCAGTCGGTGGTATTGAGAGCTCACTGTGTGAAAAGGACTATATTGAGCATCAAGGATCTTACAGTTTAGTGGGGAAGATCAGGAGGCTTAAATTTATGAAGATAGAGTAGTCAAGAGAGCTTGAGAAAAGATAGGCACTTCAAACATGAGGACAGGGAAGATTTTTTTTGTGGGGATGAAAGGTGTGCTTGGGAGATTCTTTATTGCTGGTTTAAAACCATTATGCCATATATTAATAATGATGGTATTTAAGTGCTTACTATGTGCAAAGCACTGTTCTAAGCACTGGAAGGAACACCTATTCTGCAGATATATTTATTAATCTTGGATGAGTCAGTTGATTTCCTGCCTTTTTGGTTTCAGAATACTTTTAAGATCCTTGGATTACTGGAAGTATAGGCACACAAATGTGCTCTGAGTCCAGTTACCAGAAATCACATATAAATACATATTCTGAAGGAAGCTTCATTATGTCTACCAGCATTTCACAAATGTGGTCATACTTACATTTTTGAAGTGGCTATCACAGTTATAAATGTTCTCAGGGAAAATTTCATTTTCATATATTTTATGAAATTCTTCTTTGCCTGGATGCTTTCATCTTAAAAGTCATTCATCATTATTAGCCTAATTTTTAAAAGGTGTAGCCACAAAAATGTTGGGAGGGCTGCAGTAGTAGCCAAAGCAAAATGTTCTTTGAGAACAACTGATGTAGACATATATCTGAGCATATGATATGTCACTGGTTTATTGTTTTGTACCCCATATGGCATTTAAACCTTGTATATACTCTCTCTATATTCTTGAATGTGAACACATCAGATCTTGCAATCTCTTTTCCATGAGTCTGCCAGTGTATTCAGCAAGTCTCAAGCATGCCTATGTGTTTACCTTGACTTTGGCCCGAGGAGCTTGTTACAGTGAAGAACTACATTCTAGCTTTCTCCCAGCCTCTTCACAGTCTCTGCCTCAGAGTGTGGCCAACTGAAGCATCCATGTCTCCTTTAAGGGGAAACTAGTTAAGGCATCTCTTTCTCCTCGTCATCGTTTTCAATGGGTTTCGAATCAACCTTTTCCTGGATTTGAAGTGGGTGGGATTTTTTTCTAGTGCTAATTTATGATTTGTTGTATATATTATGAATTATTTTAAGTTTATAGATTTTTTTTCTCACTTTCCCCAGCCTGATCTTCCTCTGTTTATTATTTTCCTTTCTCTCTCTGCTCTCCGCCACCACCCCAACTTGCTACTACATAAAAATGAGGTTTCCTGTGCTTCAATCTGTTCCTTGGCAATAATAAATGAAGTGAACATTCATCGAGAACACTAGTCCAACAGGAGCCAGTTTGGCTCTAAGTCAATCTTCCTTGGTAAACCAGAAGAATATATAATCCTGACTGATTACTCCCAGAGAATATTTTTGTCTTTAGAACTGAGTGCAGTTGAACTAAAACAGTTTAGGGTCCTTAGCCCTTCCCCAGTTTCTTCTTGGGCACATATTTTCATGTGTAGAGTGCAGATTTTTGGAGAAGAGGAGTTGAAAACCTATTTCATAACTTTGTTCAGTAGTAAATAAGTAGCACAGTCGGGAAGACTTAAACTTCTTAGCATTTGTCTTATAAGGAATAATAAACTGTGATGAATTTGATTTGGCCTGAGGTTCCAGTCCCTTTAAGGTTTTTTAAAAAAAATCCATTCTTGGAGTCTCTCAGTCTCTGGTGAATGCTCTGGGCTAAGTCCCTAAGCAGAAGGAACCTTTAGCTCTGCAGGAACTAATAGCCATGTACGTTCTCCAGGAAAGAGATACGACTCCCTCAGTAGTTAGGTTCAGTGTTTAACATCCCTATTACGAAGTTTTTCCTTGTGTCTGACTTAAAATCTTAAGGTAGTTGAAGAGATGGAAACAGAAGTTCAATTGACTATTAATGGGGCAAAGCTATGTGACTTTGGGCAAGTCATTTAACTTCTCTGTACCTCAGTTCCCTCATCATAAAATGGGGTTTAAGACTATGAGCCCCAGGTGGGACAACCTGATAACCTTGTATCTAACCCAGGGCTTAGAACAGTGCTTGCCACAGAGTAAGTGCTCAATAAATATCAGTATTATTATTATTAAAGTCTAGATACAGTTGTTTGCTCTCCTTTCTTTACACAGCCAATCACCCTCCTTGAAAGAAATATAGATCTGTCTGACAGGGTTTGATTTTTGCCGCCTCCTACTGATTACCAACAAGAATTTAGTGCTCCTGGATAGCTTTTTAGGTTGGGTTTTTCCAATAGTTGAGAAGATATTTTTGATCTCAGTAGGGGTGACAGAAATAGGTGGATAGGCTGGTATGATTCAGAATGCAGGTGACAGACTTGCATACAAGAATGAGGGCCCTACTCATTTAACGAAGACCACTGAGATGGTCATGGTATGATTGATTCCATCAATCTAAGCATGCCAAACTTTGGGAAAGCTCTCAATTTCAAATTGGATTGTCATTTCTAAATGATAAATAGTTATTTAAAAAAATATATACGAGCAGCAACAAGAATTCCTTAGCCCCAGGAGCATTCTAACCAAAATGACACATCCATACATTCCTACAATGCTTCAAATTTTTTTAAATCAGCATCTCAGCATAGCTGTCACCACCATTTACTCCTTTCCAAGTCTACAATATAGAATTGCCCTTCATCTTCCCCAAATGAAAGTCAGTTGTTCTTATGTTGAGATAATAAGGCCTTTTGGGTTTTCAGACCTTCTTTGTTCATGAAACTTATAGTAATAATAATGTTGGTATTTGTTAAGCGCTTACTATGTGCCGAGCACTGTTCTAAGCGCTGGGGTAGACATAGGGGAATCAGGTTGTCCCACGTGGGGCTCACAGTCTTAATCCCCATTTTACAGATGAGGGAACTGAGGCACGGAGAAGTTAAGTGACTTGCCCACAGTCACACAGCCGACAAGTGGCAGAGCTGGGATTCGAACTCATGAGCCCTGACTCCAAAGCCCGTGCTCTTTCCACTGAGCCACGCTGCTTCTCCATAGTAGAAATCCTGGGGGTGAGTCAAAACCATTGTGTTCTCTGTGTGTGTGTGTGTGTGTGTGTGTGTGTGTGTGTGTACACACATGTATAATGCAGGAGTAAGGCTAGAATTACATGTATAATTCTAGCTCAATTCCTGCATTTTTTAAAATGCTGAATGCAGCATTGAAAAGTAATCCGGCATTCAGAGGCAGATATGGGCAGACTACCAGAAGTTCAGTGCCAGGTGACTTGTGTTTCTTACCTATGATTTACTGAAAAGATTCCAAAAATGAGAAGAAAAATCTAATCTAAAGGTAAATTTAGTTAGAAAAGGCAGAAAAGCATAACAAGTTTCAATCCTGTTAACTCATAAAACTGAATTCTGGCTTTTTGAAAGTACTCTGCCAAAACAGACCTGTGTCAATTCAATCTCTGGCCAACTGGGACTTTAAATATAGCTTCTCAAGAATTGTCTAACTGGGAATTCAAGCAGTTGTTGTTGTTAATGGTGTGATTATTTGACATTTTACATATATATGAGAACTGTACCTTATTTGGCTCATAAAATGAAGCTATTTCTTTTCCAACAAGTCATAAGGAGAATGTGCAGGAGTAAGTTAGGTATATAGGCAGGAACTCAAACAACCACCAATGTTTTTAGAGATGATTCATCAGCATGCAACACATCATACCAGCTTAAATAGTCCAACTTGAAAGATCTTTTCTGTTTTATATTGGACTTTGGAGAACAGTAAGTTGGGTCCCTTTTGGATTTGGTCTCTAATGTAGGGAAGCAGGAATTAACATTCACATGCTATTTAAATGACACTTGCCATTTAAGAGTTTAAGTGGGCCAAGGGTCTCTATGGAGGAGGTAGGATGAAAATTCAGAGCATTGGACTTGCAACCCTGTGCTTGGTCTGTCTGAATTGCAGTATCTTTAGGAAATAATCATTCCCAGGAGTGAGTAGAGGATACGCTTGGGAAGCAAGAGTGCCTAGTGGAAAGAGCACAGGCCTGGGAGCCAGAGAAGCTGGGTTCTAAATCTGGCTCTGCCAATTGCCTCCTATGTGACCCTGGGCAAGTCACTTAACTTCTCTGCCTCAGTTTCCTCATCAGTAAAATGAGAATTAAATACTTGTTCTTCCCTCTTAGCCTGTGAGCCCCAAGTGGGGCAGGACTGTGTTTGACCTGATTATGTTGTATCTAGCCCAGCACTTAATACAATGCTTGACACATAGTCTCCCCCTCTAAACTGCTCTAAACTGAAAGCTCATTGTGGGCAGGGAATTTTTTATGGTATTTGTTAAGCACTTACTATGTGCCAGGCACTGTACTAAGCGCTAGAGTAGATACAAGATAATCAGGTCAAACACAGTCCCTGGCCCACATAAGGCATGGGGGTTTAATCCCCATTTTCCAGATGAAGTAACTGAGGCACAGAGAAGTGAAGTGGCTTGCCCAATGTCACACAGCAGACAAGTGATGGAGCTGGGATTAGAAAGCAGCTCCTTCTGACTCCCAGGCCTGTGCTCTATATCCACTAGGCCACACTGCTTCTCAATGTGCTTACCAACTCTGATGTATTTCTTCCAAGCACCTAGTACAGTACTCTGCACACAATAAGTGCTTAATAAATACCACCAATGGAGTGATTGATGGTTAGCACTTAAGAAATAACATGACTATCATTATTATTATATTTTAATTATATGTAATGGTGAATATATGGCACAAGTCTCAGAGCCAGCAACCTAGAGTGATAACCCCGCTTTCAAAACTCAACAGAATTTATTAGGAGTGCAAATGTGGGTTATGGGAGTCACCATTGATGAGAATTTCTGTGCTGCCATCTTGTACTCTCCCAAGTGTTTAGAATAGTGCGCTGCACATAGTATATGTTGAATAAATACCATTGATTGATTCTTGTAATTGGCTTTTAAGACCAGGCATGTGTCCAGTCAAAACCAAGTTTGAGCCCAGTTTTCTTTAAACCCAGAAAACATTAAGGGTAACAGGTCTTCCTTACCTACAGATCCTGGGCCCTCCACCATTCCCATCGCAAACCAACATCTGGGAAATATCTTGGGACAGGAGTTCAGAGAATTTCAGGGCAGTGCAATGTGCTGCTCACCAGGAGCCAATGGCAGGTCTGTTGTGCATCTGCTAATCAACAGGAGCTGGTTGTTCACTAGCTGAACTTTGGCCATGACTTGATCTTATCTACATTTCTAATCCAGGATCTTTGGGACCACCTTGATGGATCCGAAAAGAATCCCAAAGCCATTTTGATGGGGCAGGGACTCTGCTCTAGTGTAAAGTAGCACTTTCTGACTCAGGAGGACCTCAGCAAGGTGAAACAGAGCAGTTCCCAAACAAGAGTAAGGAATAATTATGGTATTTATTAGAGTGCTCACTTTGTGCAAGGCACTGTACTAAGCTCTGAGTAATCTCTCCCTTGCATAGCTTCCCAGCACTTAGTACGGTTCTTTGCACACAGTAGGTGCTTGAAACTGTTACTATTACTGCCTCTTATTATACTCTCCCAAGTGCTTAGTACAGTGCTTTGCACCCAGTAAGCACTTAATACGAATGAATGAATGAAAGAGAGGCCCTTGTGTCTGGAAAGAGTTCATCTTGTAACCCCTCAATGCCTCCCTCCTCCTCCCCACCTAGCCCCCTGAGTGGGAAGTTCCACATCACCTTGCTTTCCCTAAGGTTTTGGGATTTGGATCTGACCATTCTGAGGAGACAACTCCAAGGTCGACCCCAGAGGCTAAAGAATCTCCCTATAGTGCTGGATGAGGCAGACACTTATCTAAGGCAAACCCAATCTAAGGTTCAGCTATACTCCGTTTGTTGAGAGGGAGGCATATCCATTGTTGGTGCTTTCGAGGAGGTATATCTGAAGATTAGAAGAGGGTAGCAAGTGTTCATTTCACATTTTCCCTGCTCCTCCTCCCCTCCTCATTCCCCCTTCTCCCGCCCTCCACTTTTCCCCCTTCCCCTCCCCTCAGCACTGTGCATATTTGTATACATTATTTATTACTCTATTTTGTTAATGATGTGTGTATATATATATATATATATATGATTCTATTTATCTTGATGTTTTTGTTTTGTTTTTTTCTGTTTTGCTTTGCTCTCTGTCTCCCCCATTTAGACAGCGAGCCCGTTATTGGGCAGAGATTGTGTCTATCTGTTGCCGAATGGTACATTCCAAGCACTTAGTACAGTGCTCTGCACATAGTAAGCACTCAATAAATACTACTGAGTAAATGAATGAATGAATTTTCTACCGTGGACTTCGTTACACAGGAGTCCCTCTGGCTGGGTAGTGTTGACTACGCGCTCAGCAACCTCAGAGGGTTGCTGCTAAATTTAGTGCCTTTGAATGACATCTTTTTTCAGGCAAGGCTTTTTTTTATAATTGCGATGTGAATGCAGGAGGGATTGTCTAAAATGACAAAATGAAGAAAAGGTAAAGGGGCACACTGAGCACGTGGTTCTCAATG
Source organism: Ornithorhynchus anatinus (assembly GCF_004115215.2). Taxonomy (NCBI): domain Eukaryota; kingdom Metazoa; phylum Chordata; class Mammalia; order Monotremata; family Ornithorhynchidae; genus Ornithorhynchus; species Ornithorhynchus anatinus. The sequence continues at coordinate 42,670,194 of NC_041753.1, read as the reverse complement.
GAAAATTGCAAGTGGAAGGAGTTTCAAATGAAAAATAAAATGCAGTATTTCTCCCACTGAGACGAATGCGAGGTCCTGAGTTGGAGGAACGGTGAAGGAACATGGAGTTTATTTCAAGAAATGTATGCAGTTGTCAGAGTGGAAAATAGGAGCATTCTGAATAATTTTCAGTTTGCTTTGGCATTAATTATTTCATATTGAAAGCCATCAAAACCAAAGGAAAATTTCTGGAATTTTCACTTTACCCAAAGAGTATAGAAAGTTTTACTTTGGCCAGACAGAAACCTCACATTGTTTGAGACAAGTGAATTGGAAAGAACACTGTTTTCCACTAACTACTTTATGAGATTGGCAGGAAAAGTTTACTGGTCCCAAGATAGAACACAGTGTCTGATACCCCATGTTTCCCCAATATAAACATTTGAGAATAAGAACTCTTGATCAGTTTGTCTGAGAATTGGCTGAACATATCGGATGAGAGGCTGTCACTGACATCAAATTAATGGGGAAGCATGTGAAATACATTGTAGGTTACCTCTGCCCTGAAATCACACACTTCCCAGCATTGTATTAGGTATTGCAAAGTAAGGGATTTGTTAAACCATATGTGACAGCTGTGCCTTATGATAGTATAATTACATTTCTTTTAAAAATATATTAAAAAGTGCCTTGCCTAAAAATACTTTTTGTGATATAAAACTACCTTCTTGGGCCTAGATATATTAATAAAATGATGCAAGACACTACGTCATCCAGCAGGGGAAGATTTATTTAAATAAATCAAGTTCCTTGGGAAGAGAGGAAAAATAATGAGATGAAAGACCACCCCCCCCCCCAAAAAAAAGGATTGTGGTCCAAATCCCCGCCTTTCTCAGTTGCCAAATCTATGCAAAATGTGTTACAATTGCATAGTGGTGTTATCCACAAAGATGTTAATAATTTGCTTATGGTACGTGGTTAGTCCTGTCTTTGTATGAAAAGCATCAAAACTAAGGGGTTTTCTTAAAATGACTGCATTTACAAGTCAGGACATATTGGGAGAATGTTACACAAGATGTGCACGTTTCAAGTTTGCCTGTTGAGATGAGGGGAAACAAGAGGCACACTTAAGTCATTATGTTCCTAAAGTGTATTCGTAGAGCATGGTTAGACAAGGATGAGAAAAGAGGCCCTGACAGAAATATTCTGGGAACCATTGGGACCTAACAGAAGAATCCTTCCTCTTCTTCCTTTCTGCTTTCTCCTCTTACCTCCTTGTTTTTTTTCCCCATTTCCAGAGGACCCTCAAGTTGATGCTTCCTTAGCCATTCCAACTCTTCTTAAGAGGCACATGATCATATTCACTGCCAATTAAAAATAAGTGCCTGGTTTCTGAGACCACACTGTTCAGTGAATCCTCTAGCTTATTCTGATTTGGTGGCAGCAAAATTGTTTTCTTAGAGAAACAGACCTTGAATAAAAAAGTTACTTAGCATTCCCCTTGATGCTTTGGGTATTGTAGAAATATTTTCAAGTACCTATTCTGGCCTAATTAATAAAATATCCCACCTTTCATAGCTTCTGTTTTCAAAACTGACAAACAACGGCCCAAGTGATGTTGGTAACAGACCATTTTTTGTTTGTTTTCAAGAAATACCATTTTAAAGGTTCAGCTAAACTTGAGATTTTTTAAATTCAACCTCCCTAAAATAAGCATTTAGTTTCTCTTTTTAAAAGTCCGATAAGATTACATCATTCATAAAATGATGTCCTATAGTATATCTGATCAAAAAGACCTAGAACAGATATCTGACAGTAAACATCAAAATAACTTGAAAAACGTTAATTTGACCAGAATAAGTGATTCGTTATGGGCAGGACCACTGTCTTGTTATTTGGAAGAGATTATTTGAGGCCCAAACCAATTTATTCTTCCCAGTAATAACTTTACAGGTGAATGAATATGACATCCTGACATAGCTAGGCAAGAAATAGAAACTATTGCAAGTCAGATTCCACAACTATGAACTTTAAATTCTAGAGATTCCTTATTCAAGACATTCTTGTTAATTTTAAAGGGCAGGTATACACAGACTCTCAGATTAGCTGCTTTTCTCTTTTAGATGTGGTTTACTGTATTAGCCTCCTTGCTGACCTCCCAGCCTCCTTCCTGTCTCTCCCCACTCCAGTCCATATTTCACTATGCTGCCTACAGAAATGTTCAAGACATGTCACCCACCACTCCTCAAAAATTTCCAGTAGTTTCCCATCCACCTCTATATCCAACTGAAACTCCTCACCATTGGTTTTAAAGCAGTCCATCACCTTGCCCCTTCTTACCACACCTCACTTTTCTCCTCCTACAACCCAAATCCACACACTTCAGTCCTCTAGTGCTAACCTTCTCACTGTGCCTTGATCTTGCCTGTCTCACCACCAGCCCCTAGCCAAACGTCCTGCCTCTGGCCTGGAACCCCCTCCCTACTCAAATCCAACAAATAATTACTCTCCCCATCTTCAAAGCCTTATTAAAGGCACATCCCCAAGAGGCCTTCCCAGACGAAACCCCACTTTTCCTCATCTCCCACTCCCTTGTGTGTCACCCTAACTTGCTCCCTTTGCTCTTCCCGCTACCAGCCCCATAGCACTTATGTATATATCTGTAATTTTATTTGTATTGATAGCTGTCTCCCCCCGTCTAGACTGTAAGCTCTTTATGGGCAAGGAATGTCACTGTTTATCATTGTACTTTCCCAAGCGCTTAGTACAGTGCTTTGCACACAGTAAGCTCTCAATAAATATGATTGAATGAATTATCTTACATCATCACAGGTGACTGTATCTTTAATTTCTCACTAAAAGTGAATATGATAGAGCAAGCGATTGGAAGTCCGAGGAGACTGATTACTATTCCGTTTCATCTCTCTGGGAACTGGTTTGCTGGGCTCGGATAAGTAGGAGCATTTCAGAAGTATGTGTACTTTTGGCAGTGAGTGGGAGGGGGACATTGGCTCTCCTTAGCTCCAATATTGAGGGGCTGCCCCCTTTGCTAGATGGTGCTTGTGTTTTCAGAGAAGAGAAGCTACTTCTCAGGTCCTCCTTCTCCAAACCCCATAATAATTTTTTCATTTGGGGTATAGTAGGAACACATGGCTGCATCACCTTAAATCTTCCCCTCCTAAACACTTTGGTAACTCACCACACCCCCACCCTTACAGCTCTTATTTATATATCCTTATACTCTGTTGCTTCCCCTATATGCCTATGTTTAATTTATTGAAAACTCCTTGAGGATAGGGATTGTGTCTGCGTACTCTATTACACTCTCCCAAGTGATTAGTATAGTGCTCTGCACACAGCAAGCGTTCTAGAAATATCATTGATTGTCTGCAGTGCCAGGCTGGAGAAGTGCCAAATACCAGTTTTCAGAACCAATGTTATTGCAGAAAAATGATGGGGTTGCTAGAGAGCTGAAGTTAGTAAAATTCCCTTTGTGCTCTTCAGAATGTAGATGTCCTCATTTTACACTGGGGAATGATTTTGAGAAAAGGCAGAAGTTGGATGAGGCGATCCAAGTCTTACATAGTGAAATAGAGACTGTCTCCAAAAAAAAAAAAAAGTCCCCAAAATCACGCAAATGGGAATCTTTTTGTTGTTGTTTTTGTTTGAAATGCTGATTAAGGATTTCAGCAAAGCCAGGGAGTATCTGTTTGTTTTTCTTGTTTTTCAGATCTGCAGATCTGGTTTCCCCCCTTCCACTTGTATTAACATCAGTTTTCACTATAGTGCTATAAATTCAGTAAAAAAACAGCATCACTAAAATATTAAACAGTTAATCTGTTGTTATGGGCTAATTAGAAACTGAGTTCATTAGTTAATAGTGATGTATTACTTAGTGTGCTGCTACTTTAAGGAAATATTTCTTTAGACACATAACATTGTCTCTTCAAACAGTTACTTTTCTCCAACTTCTAATCCTCATGAGTATTTCAGAGAGGAAAAGTAAGAGAAGCAATATCAAATTAAGTTTGCATGCGGTGAATGATGCTAGTTGGATTTGGGGTTTTTTTGTAATCACATAAAATCTCCGAAGAGTTTGTAGCTTAGTGAATAAAGTATTGGCTTCAAACTAAATGCATTTGGTGGTCTCAGAGCAGAGTTTCCAGCAAGTTTTAGCCTGCATTACAAATTCATCATGCACAAATATGTTCAATTTGGCACAATTGCCCATCCCTGCTTAGGAGAGGCCCTTTGGAGTGGGCTGAAAGAGAAAATCAAATACTTCAGCTGAGAGGGAGAACTGCTTTTAGCTAAAGGTTATGTCACAGATCCGGGGTGGGGATAAAAGAGGCAAAAGGAAAGAAAGAGAAGGGAGTTGCTGCCAAGCTTATTTCAGACGTACCAGCGATGATGCTGTGACTGATTTTCAGACAAATGGATTTTGTGAGCACCAATCCTTACTCAAAATTATCATACTAGACTAATTTCAGTCAGAGCTGATAATCTGAATAATTAAACTTGAATGCAAAATCTTTATGGAATAATCTTACAAGTGAGTGAAGATGACATTTCCCATATTTAAAAATGCTGGAATGCTTAAAGAAGTTCCATCATTTAGAATAGAGAAATGCTTGAAGTGTCAGAGAATTGTAGCCAAAATATGAACTTCTAGAAGTTTAAACTTGATTTCCATACTCAGCACATTAATATTCCATAATTCACAACATGGGTTTGCCTGCCTATTTTGGAATGTGTATTGCAAACGTATCCTTTGTATTCATTTCATCAACATTTAACATTCTGGTTGCTAGTCCTCGTCATTTAATCTTAAATGACTAGAACCTCAAGCAAATAACTGTGGCTTCTGTATAAGGGGATGACTTCAGATTACAAGACAACAAGGACCAAGTTGCTGGAGAGGTTCACAACAGAGTGGTACATTTTTCATTATGCCACATTATTCAGGCAAAACCTGTCAAGATGATATATCAGGCAGCGGTCTCAGATGTCTTTGAGACAATCTGTCTCCCAAAGTCAATTACTAGCTCGCCCAATCTGGCTAGTAGGGAGAGGGGCTGCGAAAGAGGGAGGCGGGATGACTATGGGAGCAAGCGTGGTTTCCTCTGAAACCAAAAAATATGTGGGTGAACCAGGAGCTGACCCCCCTGGCAGAAGGGTCCCCAGTCTGGGCTGTCTCAGTGGGGTTCTCCTGGACAGTTGTGGAGAGCTATTGCTTCTGCCCCTGCTGCTGCCACTGTTGCTCTCCGGACTGGGGGAAGGGAGGGTTCCGGAGAGATGCCACGACCGCTGCCCTAAATAAAATGAAAAATAAATTCCCTAGCACTGGGGCTCCCCAGTCTGTGGATATGACTGGCTGGGGGAGGTGGCGGTGAGCATTGTTGTTATTTACAAATAACTTTTAAATATATATCCCCCAGCACTGGTGAACCGGGCTGCAACCCAACCTGTGCCTCATCCTCCTCCTCTCTGGGTCCCCTCCGTGATTCTGTGCCCTGAGGATCTGGGGTGGCTGTTGGCAGACCTGGCTCTGGTGGGACATTTGATGAGCCCATATTCTACCCCTCCTGGCCCCACCTCCACCTCCTTTCTGTCCCCCTCCTTAGCTCTGGGCCTCAGGGGCCAGGATGGCTTTAGGTGGCTCCAAGGTGAGCCTGACTTCTACCTCTCCTAGCCCCTGTCTGCCTCCTCTCTATGCCTTCCATGGCTCTGTTCCCTGAGGAGCTGGGATGACTGCGGGCACACAGAAGCAGTAACCCTGGTTCCAAACCCCTCCCATAGCAGGGGCAGTGAGGGTAGGAGGTGGGGAAGGAGACTGATTTTGATTTTTCAGAAATATTCTCTCCATCTCTCATATCTCTGTGTCCCACTATGACCTCACTATTACCTGGGAACAAGGGAATTTTAATAAAGCTTCTGCCGAGACCTGGCGGCACTGGCTCCAAATCCCTCCACAGCAGGGACAATGGAGTTGGGGAAGGACACACATTCTCTCTGACTCTATTAACGTTTCAGACCCTATCAGCAGGAAGGCCCCTGCTCCAAATCTCTCCCAAATACTAAATCTGACTTTTCAGAAACATTCTCTCCATCTCTAATAAAGTTTTTAAAAAGTCTTAGATCCTGTCCGCAAAGATCAATCAAAGAATGAAGCTCACGTTGGTAACCAGTGAGAAGCAACAGTTTATAGCCTTGCCGTAAATTAAACCCTTCTACTGAGTGAAGGAAGATCAGATAAAGGATGCCAAGGAGGGTCATAATCCAGTCAGAGGTAGTTTAGGTAGTATGCATCCCCATCGTGTACCCGCTGGAGAGTGTCAGTGGGTTCGCAGGAGTCATGCTAAATTTTCCATTTCTGTTGCTTTGCTCTATGAATCTGTACCTATGATATGAAAAAGAGAAACCCTGGACGTATAGTGCCTTTTTTAAACCTGCTATGTGGTTTATGCAGACTGTCCTTCAGCGGCCCATGTACACAGGGATGCGATCCCATTATCAAGCATCATTACCCCTTTTCTCTTTTTTTATTTTAATGGTATTTGTCAAGCGCTTACTATGTGCCAGGCACTGTTAATAACAGTGCCTGGCACATAGTAAGCGCTTGACAAATACCATCTTATTAAGCACTGGCTTCAAATATGGCAGAGCTTATGTGTCTGCCCACATTCTTTCTTCCACTCTGTGTGACATCTATCGCTATATAAAATCAAATTACACTTCAAAAACAAATTCATTCTCAAAATTGATTTTTAAAAATGATAAATATCAATCATATTTATTGAGCATTTACTACGTGCAGAGCACTGTACTAAATGATTGGGAGAGTACGATATAAAAAAATTGATAGGTTCCATGCCCACAGAGAGCTTACAGCCTAGAGGAGGAGACAGAAAATATGAATAAATTAGAGCTAAACACATAAGTGTTGTGGGACAATTAAAGAGTGCAAATCCAAGTGCAAGGGTGACACAGAAGGGAGTGGGAGAAGATGAAATGAGAACTAGGTCAGGAAAGGCTTCGTGAAGGAGATGTGTTTTTAATAAGGGTTTGAAAGTGGGGAAAGTGATTGTCAGATTTGAAGGGGGAGAGAGCTCCAGGCCAGAGGTAGGACATGGGCCAGGAGTAGACAGTGCAATAGTTGAGGTTGAGGTACAGTACCTAGGTTGACATAATAATGATAATTATGGTACTTGTTAAGCGCTTACCTTGTGCAAGCACTGTTCTAAACATTTGGGTAGATTCAAGGTAATCAGGTTGTCCCACGTGAAAATCCCCATTTTCCCGGTGAGGTAACTGAGGAACAGAGAAGTGAAGTGACTTGCCCAAGGTCACACAGCTGACAAATGGTGGAGCCGGGATTCGAACCCACATCCTCTGACTCCCAAGCCCGAGTTCTTTCCACTGAGTCACTCTACTTCTCTAGAGGAAGCAGCGTGGCTCAGTGGAAAGAACCCGGGCTTGGGAATCAGGGGTCAGGGGTTTGAATCCCGGCTCTGCCACATGTCAGCTGTGTGACTGTGGGCAAGTTACTTAACTTCTCTGTGCCTCAGTTACCTCATCACTGTGAGCCTCATGTGGGACAACCTGCTTACCCTGTATCTACCCCAGCGTTTAGAACAGTGCTCTGCACATAGTAAGTGCTTAACAAATACCAACATTATCATTATTATTAGAGAAGTGAAATGTGAGGGCTGGGTTGTAGTAGGAAATCAGAGAGTTAAGGTAGGAGGGGCCAAAGCAATTGAGTGCTTTAAAGCCAGTGGTAAGGCGTTTGTTTGATGCAGATGTGAATGAGGACCACTGGAGTGGAGAAACATGTTCTTAACTGTTTTTCTAGAGAAATGTTCTGGGCAGAAGAAAGAAATATGGACTCAAATGAGGAGAGACAGGAGGCAAGGTGGTCAGCAAACAGATGCAGTAATCAAGGTGGGATAAGATAAGCACTTGGATTAACGTGGTAGTTTGGATGGAGAGGAAAGGGCAGATTTTAGTGATGTTGTAGAGGTTGAACCTACAGGATTTGGTGACAGATTGAATATGTGGGTTGAATGAGAGATAAGACAAGAATAATGCCAAGGTTATAGGCTTGTGAGACCAGAAGGATGGAAGTGCTGTCTACAGTGATGGGAAAGTCACAGGGAGGACAGGGTTTGGGTGGGGAGATGAAAATGTGTTTTGGATATGTTAAGATTGAGGGGTCGGTAGGACATCCCAGTAGAGATGTCCTGAAGGCAGGAGAAAATATGAAACTGAAGAGGAGAAAGATCAGGGCTGGAGATGTAGATTTGGGAATCATCCACATAAAAATGGGAGTGCCTGAGCTCTCCAAGGGAGGGAGTGTAAATGGAGAATACAAGGGGGCCTAGAACTGAGCCTTGAGGGACTCCCATATTTAGGAGGAGGAGCCAGTGAAAAAGACCGAGAAGGAGCAGCCAGAGAGATAGGAGAACCAGGAGAGTACAGTATCATTGAAGCAAGGTTGGATAACGTTTCCAGGGGACGGGAGTTTTTAATGTGGCGGAGAGGTCGAGGATGATTAAGATGGAGTAGAGGCCGTTGTATGAGGTATGAAATCAACCCATTTAGTGGTATAGAAAAATCAGTGAAATTCATCCAGTGTAATATAAAGCAAGCATAAATATCAAATTTCCCTCCCACTCAACCAACAGTAGACCAACCAGGTTATAGTTTCAGATCCAGAATGGAAGAAGCATGTGTAAGAAGGTGCTTCTTTCCACAATCTTTTCAAGTACAGCCAATCTGAAATAACGAATAATATTGATTGTTGAAAGTAACAGCAAGACATCTGGGTGGAAGGCCTTGGTGTAGGACCTTAAGAGAGGACATAGAGGTAAGGGGCAAAATGACCCCACCCTGGTGCTTTTTGGGCATTGACAAGGAGGGTGGAGCTGGGTGGAACTAGTGCTATGCCCCACTTTGGGCATTCATCTCTCTCATTCAACCCACATATTTAAGCTGTAACCAAACCCTGTAGGTTCTCTCCTTTCCTTTCCATTCAGCTACTGTGCTGATCCAAGCACTTGCCATACCTCAGGTTGACTAGCGTACCACCCTCCTTGCTGACCTGTCTCTTCTCACTCCAGTCCATACTTCACTCTGCTGCTCGAATCATTTTTCTACAAAAACATTAGTCCTTGTTTCACCTCTTTTCAAGAACCTCTAGTGGTTGCCCATCCACTTCCACATTAAACAGACACTCCTTACCATTGGCTTTAGAGCATTTGATCATCTCAATCCTTCCAATCTTACCTCAGTGAACTCCTACTATAGCCAAGCCCACACATTTCGCTCCTCCAACACCAATTTGCTCAGTGTGCCTTGATCGTCTGCTCAATTGTATATATTTTTATTACCCTATTTATTTTGTTAATGAGATGTACATCACCTTGATTCTATTTATTGCTATTGTTTTAATGAGATGTTCATCCCCTGGATTCTGTTTATTACTATTGTTTTTCTCTGTCTCCCCCGATTAGACTGTAAGCCCGTCAATGGGCAGGGACTGTATCTGTTGCCGATTTGTACATTCCAAGCACTTAGTACAGTGCTCTGCACATAGTAAGTACTCAATAAATACTAATGAATGAATGAATGAATCTCATCTACCTCGCTGCCATCCTCCCTCTGAACTGGAACTCCCTCCCCGTCCGTATGTGACAGACCACCACTTTCAAAACCTTATTAAAAGCACATCTCCAAGAGACCTTCTCCAAATAGGCCCTCCTTTCTCCTACTCCCTCTCCCTTCTGTTTCGGCTACGCATTAGGATCTGTGCCCTTCAAGGACTTGATATTTACCTCATCCTCAGCCCCACAGCACTTGTGTACGTATCTGGAATTCATTTATATTAATGTCTGTCTCCCCTTATAGAATGTAAACTTCTTGTGGGCAGGGAACGTGTTTACCAACTTGGTTGTATTGTACTCTCCCAAGTGCTTATTAAAGGGCTCTTCACAGAGTAAGCACTCAATATCATTGATCGATTTATTAGGAAGTAATGTAGTGAGGAGGGATGTGGCTCTCCCTGGGCCAGTTACTCCCTCATTCCATCTTCTTTCCTACTATCACCATTTTGACCCATAATTATTGAGTACTTACTGTGTGCAGAGCACTTTAATAAGCACTTGGGAGAGTACAATACTGGGACAGGGACTGTGTCCAACCCATTTATTTTATATCTGCCCCAATGCTTTGTTCAGTGCCTGGCACATAGTAAGTGCTTAACAAATACCTTGAAAAAAACAACAAAACTAATACTTTAGCATTCCTTTTCCTGATCTAACCGGTTTTTTTGGTAATTGCATCCAAAATATGTGGCTATTAAGCAACCTGTAATTAAATGCTCTTACATCTCTTCATTGTTTCTGCATACTGCTCTAGGCATAATTTGTCTTTTATGCATTAGAATGCTACTTTTAATAACTTCATGTGCAGCACATAAGTGCCCCAGCCCCTCTTCCCTTCTGACCACATTCACTAAGGAGCATTGTGGTCTAGTGCAAAGAATACAGACATGGGAATCAGAGGACCTGGGTTCCAATTCTGGCTCCACCACATGCCTGCTGTGTGACCTTGGGCAAGTCACTTACCTTCTCTGTGCCTCCGTTACCTCATCTGTACAGTGGGGATGTTCTCCTGTTCTCCTTCTTACTTAATTTGTGAGCCCTGTGTTGATCAGGGATGATTATCTTGTATCTTCTCCAGCACTTAGAACAATGCCTCTCAAATAGCAAGCACTTAACAAATGCCACAATTATTGGGATTATATCACTGTGCAATGTTTTGGCTCAGTACTCCTTTTGATGTGGCTGGTATTCTGTAAATTTTAACAGTGGTCATGGTGCATTATAGAGTGAAATCTGCTCTCCCACAGACATTGTTTCATTGTCAGCTGTCTCAAAAAAATGTTCCATTTCAGCTAGGTAGTTTGAGCCCAATCTGCCGTTGCAGGGAGGAGGAAGAGGGTGTGTGTATGTGTTTGTGTGTGTGTGCATGTGCTCACTCAAATGTCTGTGAACTACTATGTTAACTAGTTTGAGTGGAAATCAGTGCTTGAATATATTTGTATGAATTCAGTTTTTCTTATCCCAATTCCCAGGGACATAAATGCACCCTTTCTCCAATATGGGCCATTAACTTCCCAGCTGAAAATTTAGCAGTGTGTTCTAGTGGAAAGAATATGGAACTAGGAGCCAGGAGTTCTAATCCCTCCTCTCACACTTGTCTACTGTGTGACCTTGGGTAAATCACTTGACTTTTGTGTGCCTCGGTTTCCTCAGCTGTGGGATGGCTACCCACCCTGCCCCATATCTATGGAAAGTTGAGTTAATATTAATTGGAGATATCAGCTTTTCCATATATCAGGGTAGCTTATTACAAATAGATTTCAGAATGGCATGCATTTTGTGCCATTTTGTTCTCTCTCCCACTTAGACTGACCCCTTTTTGGCACAGGGACTGTCTTCTGATCTGAGTATCTTGTATCTACCCAGTGCTTAGTAGTGCTTGGCACATAGTAAGTGCTTAACAAATGCCATAATAATAATAATACTTATTATCATCATTCAACTTGACACTGCCTTTCCCTCTGCCTTTTTATGCTTCCTTCAAAACTCAACTCGCCCAAGCCAACTAGGGAATATGGTGACTGGCTTTTGCTAGATGTGTTCTTTCTTGTGGAGGTCAGGAGACTGAAAACTGGAGGAGGGAAAGGGAAAAGGCTGAAGAAGGAAGTATAAAAAGTCAAAGCAGAGGGAGGGGCATAGGAGGGTTAAAAGGTCCTTGACTTTCTCTGCCCTTCCTCTTTCTTTAGGTCTTACCTGTATTTGCTTTTCTGCACTCCTTTTCTAGCTTGCTCCACTCTGTCTGCCTCTCTACACCCCATGTCTGATTCTACTTCATACTTGGCTCTATCCTAGCCTCTTTGGCTATGTATCTCTTTCCAGACTTTTTCACTTTTTTCCCCTGAAAGTCTTGTCAGCTGGAAGCCCATCCGCTGGTTGTCCCTGAACTTTCATTCATTCAATAAATAGCACTTGAGAGCCTACTGTGGATATAGCACTGTACTGGGTGCTTGGGAGATGACAATAAAAGTAAAGTGTGGTCCCTGCCATTAAGCTTATGTTCTAATAAGGGAGACAGGCATGAATTGCATACATACAGTGGGAGCAGGAGTAAAGAGATACAAATAGCATATGATATTTAGTTGTTAATTATAAAGTAGTTTCTTCAGTTGACGGAAATAGTATTTCATTCTGAGCTTTAATGTGAATGACCTCACTTGGGCTCCAAAATCTGCAAGCCAGTGTGTTATTTTAAACAAGACATTTCTCAGAAGATTGTCCTTGCTTTTGTAATTCTCAAATTACTTATGCTGTATTCATAATCTCTTTTTATTTTGACTCCTATACATAACTCACCTCCTCATTACAAAGCTCTTTAAGTCTACTGTTTGATATAAGGCTCAAATACAGCTATCATGCATTCCATCATTAGAATAATACTTTATGATAATACACCAAATGCCTGTCTCCTGCAGTTGGTATTTTAATAAGCGTGGAGTGCATTTGAAACTTGTATCGCATTGCAAAGTATATAAATTGCCAGACCTTAAATACACCCTGTAATCATAAGAGTATTTTTATGGAATATGATATTGTTTTAGTTGTTACTGTTACGTTTACTTGGTATTTTTATTTGCTTATAAATACATGTTTGCTCAAAGATAATACTTCATTCTTGGTGGTAGTTTAATATTGTTTCTTTGAACATTTAAATTATCAGATTTAAAACAATAGCAAAGCAGTATTGAACATTTTAAAAGCCCAAAGTGCATGCCATTCTGAAATCTGCTATTTGTAATAAGCTAGCCTGGTGTTTGGAAAATCTGTTCTCCAATCTCCAATTAATATTCACCCAACATTCCATAGATCTGGGCAGGGCAGTTAGCCATTGTATAGTTTTGAAGTTATATCTTCCTGATGCCAGATTTTATTTTTTTCCCCCACCTCAAACCCAAATGCCAAACTGTGTATATATCCAGCTTGAGTACCGTCCCTTGTTTGGAGCTCAGGTTCAGTTCTGATTATGATCATGGATCTACGAATTTGAGGTATTTCAGCTTCCCATGGTAGACAGTACAACTGGGCATACATAGCTCAATGTCTGTATTAGAAAATATTCTAATTCAAAAACAGATACTTTATTTGCCAAGTGAGCTAGTTAAGGAGAAGTATTTATATAGGTAGTAGAAAGCCTAGTTCAATGGGAAGAACAATAAATTAAGAGTTATGTGAAGCTATGTTCTGGACCAGTACATCCATAACCTCTGTGATAACAAAACATCCTCCACCTGCTTCTTGAACTCCATCCCCTCACACCTATCAAAGCACTTGCACCTCCTTTCTATCTTTCCTCCATAACCACCATCTTAAACCATTAACTTTCCAATGGCTTCTTCCTCACTGCTTTCAAATATGCTCATGTCACCCAAAACCCTCTCAACCCCATGTCTCCCTCCAGGTATCACCCCTCTCCTTCCTTGCCATTCCTCTCCACACTCTTTGAGTGAGTCGTCTACACCCACTACCTACACTTATCCTTCAATTCTTTCTTTGCCCCTCTCCAATCTGGCTTCCACCCCTTTCACTCCACCACAACTTCCCTAAGGTTACCAGTGACCTCCTCCTTTCTAGAGCCAGTGGCCTCTACTCCATCCTAATCCTCCTTGACCTCTCAGCTGCCTTCAACATTGTGGATCAACCAAACCTCCTGGAAACATTATCTAACCTTGGCTTTATTGGCATTGTCCTCTCCTGGTTCTCCTCCTCTCTGGATCCTCATTCTCAGTCTCTTTTATGAGATTCTCTTCTGCCTCCTACCCCTGCTCTGTGGGAATCCCTCAAGGCTCAGTTCTGGGTCCCCTTCATTTCTCCATCTAAACCCACTCCCTTGGAGGACTCACTTATTCTCATAACTTCAACTACCATCTCTGTGAGGATGACTCCTAAATTTATATCTCCAGCAGTGATCTTTCTCCTTCTGCGTGGTCTCATATTTCCTTCTGCCTTCAAGATATCTCTACTTGGATGTCCTGCCGACTCCTCAAGCTTAATATGTCCAGAACAGAACTCCTCATCTTCCCACCCAAAACCTGTCCTCCCCCTTGACTTTCTCATTTCTTTAGACAGCACCACACTCTTCCCTGTCTCATAAGCCTGTAATCTTGACATTATCCTCGACTCATCTCTCTTATTCAACTCACATATTCAGTCCATCACCGAAACCTGTTGGTTCAACCTTCATAACATCATTAAAATCTGGCCTTTCCTCTCCATCCGAACTGCTACCACTTTAATCCAAACACTTATCCTATCCCACCTTGACTACTGCATCAGCCTCCTAGCTGACCTCCCTGCCTCCTGTTTCTCCACACTCCAGTCCATACTTCACTCTGCTGCCTGGATCATTTTTCTAGAACACCATTTCGTACGTTTCCCCACTCCTTAAGAACCACTAGTCATAGCCTATACACCTCTGCATCAATCAGAAACTACTTACAGTAGGGTTTAAATCATTCAATCAGTTTTCCCTCTCCTTTCTTTCCTTGCTGATTTCCTACTACTCCCTAGCCTGCTCACTTTGCTTTTCTATCACCAGCCTGCTTACTGTACCTCAATATGTCTCTCGCTGCAGACCCCTTGCCCACAGCCTCTCTCTGGCCTGGAACTCTTTCCTTCCCTTTTCATATCCGACAGACCACCACTCTCCCCACCTTCAAAACATTATCAAAATCACATCTTCTCCAAAAGGCCATTCTTGACTAAGCACTCATTTTTCCTACTCCTCCATTCTGCTCTTACCCTTGCACTTGGATTTTTTGGCTTGATATACTTGATATTCACCACACCCTCAGTTCCATAGCACCTTAGGTATATACCTGTAATTTATTTTTAATGTCTCCTCCTCTAAATTGTAAACTCTGTGTGGGCAGGGCACATGTCTACCAAATCTGCTGTATTGTTCTCTAACAAGTGCTTAGAATAGTGCTCTGCACATATAAGCACTCAATAAATAAAATTGATTGAATAATAAACTGCATGTTATTAATCCTACCTCCCTCTAGATCCTCTGGTTAATTAGCATAATCACCCTAATCTAGTTCTATCAAATCCTTCCAGTACCCTTAACTCTGACATTCACTATGGATGTGTTTATTCTTTAAGAAAACTACACTGTCTCTGTCACTTCTGTTGTAGTGTGAATGTTTGTGATTCTGGTGTTTTGCTGATTTTCTAGGACTGTTGTATGGCCTATCAATTGTTCAAGAATATCCCAGTAGTCATTGTTTTGTGGCTATCACTTTTCCTCTTGCTGATGATAGTTCTCTCCTCTGTCTCTTAGAGCTGCATTTTTCCCTTCATAACATTTGTTTTATCTCCCCTAATTAGTCTCCATTTCAGTTTACTAATCAGCAGGCACCTTGTCAGCTCAAGGGAAGAAAAATTGAGAATGTTTCATGATGTTTTTAAATCAAGCACTAAAACACAGTAGCAGTATGTTGGGAGACTATTCATTCATTCAGTCACATTTATTGAGTGCTTACTGTGTGCAGAACACTGTACTAAGCACTTAGGAGACTACAAAATAACAATAAGCAGATAGATTCCTTGCCCACATCAGAAAGGCCATCCTGGTGTTCAACAATAAGGAAAGGGCTCGGGCTCCTTAGCAGAAGCTTTGCAGCAGGCTCAAATGATATCAGGGCCTCTAAGCCCCAAACATGACAAAGCAGCGAAGGACTGTCTTTATATGAACAAATAATGTGGAATAGGTGTTGGTTACTCATTGGTCTTAAGTCATACCCAACTTCCATGAAAAGAATTTCACTATTAGTTGTATCCTTTCAACAGCTATCTAAAATGTTCACATCTCTGCTCTTTACATCTATCTGTCATGCTACAAAGGTCATATTTGTTGTGTTACAACTTGGTCTGCAGCGCATTGTGATTCAGGAGATTCCCCTTTTGTTTCCAATCAACTCCCTCCCCTTCAAGAAAACAGTGATCATGATGGCGTCTTTTAAGTCTTGTGGTATTTCCTCTGCATTCCATATGTTGTAGAGGAATTTGTGCAGGCATCTGAGGATTAGCTCCTTTACTTGCTTGAACATTTCTGTCAGGATGTCATCAAATCTGGTGGATTTTCTGTTTTTCATGGCTTTGACTAGGGACGATACATCTTCAAAATCTGGAGCTAACATCATGCCTTCACATATTAGTCAGTTTTCTGTGCCTTCACACTCATCCACTTACTCTGGGTGTCCTTCAGTGCTCCATTCCTGGGTCTTTTTCTCCTCTCACTTTATATCCACTACCTTGGAATTTCATCCATTCCTGCAACAGATGACCAAAATTGTCCCATTTTCTATCCCTGATTTCACACCTCCACTGTAGTCTCTCATTTATTCCTGCACCCAGGATGTCTCTACAACGAATGACCTGCTGACTGATCAAGCTCAATACATCTAAAACTGAACACTACATTTTCTTCTCCTTCTCCTAAATTTCCCATCAGAATTGACATCAATCCATTGTATTTGGGGAAGCAGCGTGGCTCAGTGGAAAGAACCTGGGCTTCGGAGTCAGAGGTCATGGGTTCGACTTCCGGCTCTGCCACTTGTCAGCTGTGTGACCTTGGGCAAGTCACTTCTCTGTGCCTCAGTTACCTCATCTGTAAAATGGGGATTAACTGTGAGCCTCACGTGGGACACCTGATTACCCTGTATCTACCCTAGCGCTTAGAACAGTGCTCTGCACATAGTAAGCGGTTAACAAATACCAACATTATTATTATTATTTATTGAGTGCTTACTCTCTGCAGAGCACTGTATTATAGGCGCCTGGGAGAGTAAAATATACCAGAGTTGTTTGACATGTTCCGTGCCCACAAATAAGATTGCAGTCTAGAGGAGGAGACAGACATGAATATAAATAAATTATGGATATGTGCATAAGATCTTTCTTGTCTCTGTAACACACAACCTTAGCAATATCCTTCGCTACACTCTCTCATTCATTTTGCATCCCATTTTCAGCCTGTAACTAATCCCTGCCCGTTTTACCTCCACATCATTCGTGCCAGAGCCACCCCTTTCTCTCCATCCCGACAGCCACCAAGCTGGTCCAGGCATGGGTCAGAACTCAGTTTGACTATTGCATCTGCCTCCTTGCTTACCTCCCTGTTTCCATTCCCTCCTCTCTCAAGTCCTTACTTCACTCTGCTACCTGAATCAAGTTCATAAAACGTGGTTCTGCGTGTCTTCTGCCCTCCTCCAAAGCCTTCAATGGATACCCATTCCTTCCTGCTGCCAGCAGGAACTCCTGACTATTGGCTTTAGGATATTCCGTTAGCTCTCTTCCCCTTCTACTTAGGTGCTCTCTCCTCTCACTACACCCCAGTTCATATTCTTCATTTCTGTCAACCAAATTTGTTTCCCTGGATCTCACTTTGTCTCTTCTACCTCTGACCCCTTGCTCACACCATTCCTCCTGCATGGAACTCTCTCCCCCTTACCAGCTGTAGGGATATCTGAAGGGAAAAGCTAAGGACCTTGACTTACTAAAGGGAGCTTTATAGGTTCATATATTACTACAGTACCTACTACTGAAAACACATTATCTGCCAATCATATTCAACATCACATGGGTAGGTAAGATTATCAGTAACAAGGTCCTGGAACACAGGCAGCTCGCAAGGGTTGAAGCAGTGCTCACAGATCCACTGGGTGGGACATTTGAGGAGAATGGATGCCAGTAGGGTACCCAAGCAGCACCTACTTAGGGGGAACTGAATGGGGGCCTACACCAGCCCAGACTGCAGAACAAACAAAGCTATGAGAAAGCACAGTCTCATGCTATGTGACAGATCAGTGAACTGATGGGAGATCACTGCAGTAGACTAGCATGGAAGGCAGAAATCTGTAGAGGGGTTGCTGTCTTTGAGCAAAGGCTTTGTAATGTTTGGGATGACATAAGGCAGGTTCATAATTATGCAGGCCCAGTATGAGTCAGATCTTTTAGTTCAATAAAGATCTAGCCTAACTTGTAAGTAATATGTGAGGGATGAGTTCCACATTGGTTTTTTCAGCTATATTTTCATGCATTTAAAAGTCCTCGCTATCAGTAGTCTTCACATTTGTACCTCTCTATCTCTATATATACAGAGCTAGAGATATCTATGTAGATATAAACTGTCATTCATTTTTGCCAATGGAGCTATTGGTCTATCTTTGCATCATTGGCCAGTGTGCTACCTAGGTAATAAATTTCTGTAACTGCATTTAGTAGCATATTTTCAATGAAGATCTTTGGTTTTGTGTGTGTGTGTGTGTGTGTGTGCGTAAGGCTGATATATGACAATAACTCAGTTTTCTTCAAATTATCAGTCCACAACAGTCAGGCTGGGCAAAGTGGCTCACAATTATTCAGGAGATGGAAAAAATGTGAATGGACATGGGATGTAAGGAAACTGGTGTTTTATCATTTTTCAATGAATCCTTGTCTTGGTGGGGTGTTCAAGGTATAAAAATGTCTACTTGTTGACTCCACTATTCCTGTCTTCTCGCATAGTAATAGAAGAGGCTTGCCACATTCAATGCAAACCTCAGCTTTAATGGAAAATTTTGGGTAGAGAAGGGATGCATGTTTATTTGAATAAATTCTGAAATGACCTGTTTAACTGAAGTCTCATATTTTATAAATTAAGAGCTTCATTCTTTTAAGCAATTCACATGTTTTTCTCATTAAAGTTTGTGTCTTCCTTTCCTGAATATTCTGTTTTCTTCACCTCTTGCTGTGATCTCAGATAAATATACAATGTGAACAAATCCTTCACCTGATACATGATGGAAAAAAGATATTCAATCCCTTCTATGAAGGAGTACATCTTAGTTCTTTTTCCAGTTCAATTTCATGGCAATCCTATATGCTTAAGATGTTCTCCTATTAGCCCATTTCCTATTAAATACACCATGCATTTACATATCTTAGCATTTGCTATTGTTTTCTCTCACTTTCAGTATACTGATCTTCTGTTCTCTTCCTACCTGAGGTCATTCAAGTGGAATGTTGTTCACAGTGTGGAAACAATTTAGATGACATTTTTCCTCTAGTTGAACTGTGGAATGAAAACGTGCACTGTTACAAACAGCAACTATTTCTAAGTGTATGGCCGTACAGGAATCCAGCTGATCTGCAAAAATGATACAGTGGCTATAAATGTATCCTGTAACCCTCATCTGCCACTTTTTCTTCTCTCTCTCTCTCTCTCTCCCCCCACCTCATTTTCAGCCCTTCCCCCCCCCCCCCCCCCGCATGTCTTTATCTTCAATTTTAACTGTAAACACTGAGGTATTCCTAATCTATTGCTCTTCATCACTACTATCTACTTAATACTACTGTCACATCCTACTCTGTCCCCACATTTTCTTCTTCCTCTAAGCTTACCTCTTGCCTACCTCTGAGTCAATATCCCCAAACAATAATGACCATTTATTCTTCTGATTGATAATAATTTTGGTTAAGTGCTTACTATGTGTCAAGCACTGTTATAAGTGCTGGGAAAGATACAAGATTATCAGGTCAGACACAGTCCCTGTCCCACACAGGGCTCACAAACTAAGTAGGAAGGGGAGCAGGTATTGAAGCCCCATTTTACAGATGAGGCAACTGAGGCACAGATAGGTTTAATGATTTGCCCAAGGTCACACAGCAGGCACATGGCGGATCTGGTATCAGAACCCATATCCTCTGACTTCCCAGGCCCACGCTCTTTCCACGAGGCTGCTTCTCCATCATTTTTGAATGAATGGATAGATGGAAAGAAAAGAAACTGTTTTACATCTTCAGCTATATAATCTATAGCCTAGTTAACACTCTTAATTTTGTCTTTGAAGGAGTCATAGTAGTAGAAATAATAGTAACAGCACCACTTACTGAGTGTCCAATTAATGCACTCTACTAGTCACTTGGGAAGTTCAGAATAAAGAAGTAACATGGTTCCTGCCCCCAATAAGCTTACTCTCTATGGAGGAGGCAAACATAAAAATATTTACAACTTGAGAGGTGAAAATAATTGAGTGTACATATAAACAGTGATGCTAGGAGGGTGTAAATAAGTTCATATATGCTAGAGGTGGCTGAAGGGGTGGTATGGCTCAGGGTGCTGGGAAGTTAATGAGGGAAAGCATGTTAAGAAAGATTAGGATTTTAGGATGGCTTTGAATATCGGGGGAGTAGTGGTCTATCTAATGGGGGACAGAGTTTGAAACAAGGAGCCTCAATTGGACGGGGACTGTCTCCCCTTTGATTATCTTGTATCTACCCCAGCTCATAATACAGTGCTTGGCACATAGTAGATGTTTAACAAATACCATCATTATTATTCTTAATATTATTAAGGGAGATCAGTGTGAGCAAGGGGACACAGGAAAATTGAGAGCAAGGTACAGCTAGGAGGTTGGCTTGGGAGGAATAGAGACAGTATATGGGGGAGCAGCAGGTAAAGAGAACAGATAGGTAAGGTGGGGTCAGATGGTGGAGAGCATTGAAACTTATTGTGAAAACAGTGGTAAATGAAAAAATACTAAATCACGTAGGGCTTCCCACAGTCAATGATGTGAATTGGATTAGTGCATTCCCAGGATCCAAAATATTAACTAATATAATATTAAAATGATAGAAGTCAAAAACCTGTATTCAAATAATTTAAATAGAAGTTCCAATAATGAAAGATTTTGAATTAGATGCTCTGTGTTCATTTGTAAACACAATACATGTCCATTTCTGATGCAGACAGTCATTGCATCATCGAAGAGCATTAAATCAGTCAATCAATTAAGCACTTACTGTGTGCTGAGCACTGTACTAAGCACTTGGGAGTGTACAATACAACAGAGTTGGTAGACATGTTCCCTACCCACAACGAGCTCACAGTTAAAATCCCCATAAATTTTTCAGTTCAGCCAAACTTTTTTAAATAGTTTCCAGAGACCAAATCTCTGTTTCAAATGCCATCTAGAGTTTTGACTTGATGCTTCTACTTTCCTCTATCATCCGACCTGCCACAAAGTTCATGTGTGCTGGACCCTGCTGTGGTTTGAAGCTGCATTATTATTCTGGGAGTGCATGGTTACCAACATTCTCTGGTAGTCTATCATGGTTAGTCAACTGACTAAAAAATAGGAAACAAAAGTAATGGAAAAACAACCTCTTAATGCAGTAGTCAAAAATATGATGTCTCACAAGGATCTGTATTTTATTGAATATCTCACAAATGTTATGGAATGGGAAGAGTATAGTGAGAAATCTAAATTTGCCAATGATCCTATGTTCTGGCAATGAAATGCCTTGCAGAAGGGGAAAAACTACAGGTTCTCATAAAATTGAGTGAGGGGGTAGATGAGCTGTAATTGGGCATCTTTGGAAAAGTAATTAAAACTACAGCTTCACGATGATGGGCTATGTCTGAGCTATCAGTTATGACTCAGGGAATACCTTGAAATCATCTTTCACTGTTCAAATGATTGCCCTAATGTGTGTGGGCAGGTAAAAAGATTAAAAAGGCAGTGTCTTGCTACCGTATAAATCATGGTGCATCAGCACATGGGATACTGTGTGCAGATCAGGTTGCTGCATTTTAGGCAGGACAAAACGAGGTATGGAGAATGACAACCACACTGATCAAGTCAATCAGTGGTATTGTGTGCTTACTGGTGCAGAGTACTGTTCCACTGTACTGAGTGCTTAGGGGCATATTGTATAATAGAGTTGGTAGATATGATCCCTGCTCACAAGGAGCTTGCACTCTAGAAGAGATGAAGTTGCTTCTATTTGAGGAGTCACAGAAAATAAATTCCTGCAACTGGAAAAAAACGTATGGTGGAGAACAGGTCACGATTTGACGTTTACAAAATCATGAAGAAAGTGGGCAGAAGGAACACAGAATCATATTTCACAAATTCTCTGTCACCCGGTTAACACCCATTGAACTTTGAGGCTTTCCGTAATCAAGCGTGGCCCACAGTACTCTGTTCTTGATCTCTTACTTTGCTCATTTTCTACTCTCTCTCGGGGAGCTTGGAGCTCATCCACTTATATAGCTTCAGCTGTTCTTCTATTCAGATGACTACCAAATCAACTTCATCAGCCCTGCTCTTTTGCTCTGCAACCACCCATGCCTCCTAAACTCTCCTCTCTTCAATATGATCACATCTCTCACCTCCTCAGACACCTTCAGTGAGTTTCCATTTCTCCCATCATCAAACATAACCTCCTCATCATTGGTTTCAAAGTTCTCCAGCAACTGTTACCTTCACCTTCTAATCCCCAGCTCACATTCAACATTCCTTCTCAATAGCCCTTGCTGTCACCTCTCCTAACATTGACCCCTTCCTCATGCTCTCCCCACTGCCTGGAACTCCCTCGACTTTCAAATCTGCCAGACCTACAGCTCTCCCATTTTCCAAGAACTCCTGAAATCTGACCTCCTCCAGAAGGCATTCCCTGAGGAATTTTCTCTCCAGGTCACATCTTCCAAATCCACCAATTATTGATATTTATTGAGCTCCTACTGTGTGCAGAATGCTGTACTGAGCTCTTGGCAGAAGCATCCTAAAGGGTCTTACAATTTAGCCAGGGAGTCGTACCCTATGAAGTAATAGAGTAAGGAGTCTGATTATAAGGAGTTGTGAGTTCTTAAGTGCTGAGGGTCTGTGAAAAGGCTGAAGTGGCAGTTGGGGGTTAAAAGATTGGAAGATTAGAGATTAATCATGATGGAAGGCCTTCTGGAGGAAATATGATTTCACAAGGGCTTGGAATGAGGAAAGCTAAGGTCTGTTAGATATCAAAGGTTGGGAAGCAGCATAGGGTCGTGGATGTAGCACAGGCTTGGGAGTCAGTAGGTCATAGGTTTTAATCCTGACTCTGCCACCTGTCTGCTATGTGACCTGGGGCAAGTCACTTCACTTCTCTATGCCTCACTTATCTCATCTGTAAAATGGGGATTGAGACTCTGAGCCCTATGTGGGACAGGGACTGTGTCCAACCTGATTTCCTTGTATGCACCTGGCACATAGTACAGTGCCTGGCATATAGTAAGTGCTTAAAAAGTACCATTATTATTATTATCATGGTTGGGGGGAATTTCATGCAAGGAGGATGACATGAGCAAGAGGTGGGCTACAGAAGACCCAAGAACAAGGCACAGTAATAGCACTTTATATATATATATGTACATATATATATGTGTGTGTGTATGTTTATAGCTGTAATTCTATTTATATTGATGCCTGGTTACTTGTTTTGATGTCTGTCTCCTCCTTACCCCCAGACTGTAAGCCTCTGTGGGCAGGCACTGTCTCTCTCTATTGCTGTATTGTATTTTCCAAGCACTTAGTACAGTGCTCTGCACACAGTAAGCACTCAATAAATACGATTGAATGAATGAATGTATGAAAGTTAGCTTGAGAGGAATGAAAAGTGAGAGCTGGAGGCAGAGGTATTAGGGACTGGATAAGTAGTTGGGAGAGCGCTCATTGAGTCAGGTCAGGAGATTCTGCTTGATGCAGGGAGGAATGGACATTGTGGGCAGGGAATGTGTCTTTTATATTGCACTCTCCTAAATGCTCAGTACAGTGCTCTGCACACAAGAAGTGTTCAATAAATTCGGTTGAAAGAATGAAGTGGAAGCTTTTCAGGTGTGGGGAGACATAAGCAGGACAGTGTTTAAAAAAAAAATGATCTGGGCAGTAGAGTAAGGTATGAACTGGAGAGAAGAGCGGCTGGAGGCAGGGACATCAGTGAGGAGGCTGATGGAGTTGTCATCTGAGGAAATCACAAATGCTTGAACCAGCATAGTGATTGCTTGGATAGAGAGAATTAACCTACAGGATTTGGTAACAAACTGAATATAGGGGTTGAAAGAGAGAGGAGTTGAGGATAATGCCAAAGTTAAATAAATAAATAAATTGTGGTATTTGTTAAGCGCTTACTATGTGCAAAGCACTGTTCTAAGCGCTGGGGGATACAAGGTGATCAGGTTGTCCCACGTGGGGCTCACAGTTTTTTAATCCCCATTTGACAGATGAGGTAACTGAGGCACAGAGAAGTTAAGTGACTTGCCCAAGGTCACACAGCTGACTAGCGGCGGAGCCGGGATTAGAACCAGTGACCTCTGACTCCCAAGCCCGCGCTCTTTCCACTGAGCCACGCTGCTGCTTCTCTACCACCTCAGCATTTGGTACTTTATAATAATACCCATCTACAAGTAGTTATGGACGTATCAATTTACATAGATGTTCAAAGCCCTGAGTTATTCACTTATTGTTCCTCCCAGCAATAAATAATTTTGTGTTTATCTTCCAGGTTACATTGTTAACTCCATGTGACAGAGATTGTACTCTCTATTGTACTCTCCCAAGTTCCCACAGTAGGTGCTCAGTAAATACTATTGTTGATTGATTTTTTTAATGGTATTTGTTAAGCACTACAATGGGCCAAGCACTGTACTAAGCCCTGGGTTGGATGAAAAATAATCAAGTTGGACCCAGTCCCTATTCTACATGGGGCTAACAGTCTTAATCCCCATTTTACAGATGAGGAAACTGAAGCACAGAGAAATTAGGTGAATTACCCAAGGTCAACAGTAGAGTGGCAGAGCTGGGATTAGAATCCAGGTCCTCTGACTGCCAGGCCCATGCTGTTTCCACTAGGCCATGCTGCTTCTGACAAGATTGAAACCAGAGGAAAACCTTTTTCAAGCAGAGGCAGTTGAATGTATTGAATTGGTATCCATGGGAAGATAAGACAAAAATGTTAAATAGGTAAAGAAGGATTTTAACAATTTCCTGGAGGAGAGATGAGTAAGGGTTATCTTGAGGGTAGGGATCATGTCTACCAAATTTGTTATATTGTATTGTTCCAAGTACAGTGCTCAGCAGATGCTCAGTGAATACCACTAACTGATTGACTATGGCTATTAGGTGTTACAATCCTAACCATTAGGATGAATAACCATAGTACTGTTTTGCCAAGCATCCTGTTGGCACTATTGAAGAAGAAAATATTGGGTTAAATGGACCATTGGTTTGATCCATAGTATGAAGCATGTGTCATGAATGTATTTGAACACAAATATCTGCCTGTGAGAGGGTGAAGCTGTGAGAGCTGTGAAATTGGTGTAAAAGTGTTTAAATAAGATTACTTCCATAAAATATATCCCCTCAAATATCAGTTTTTGACCTTGTTTTAGTTTGAGAGCAGCAAGCAATGCTACCCAAATTTCTTGTTATCCCAGTGAAACCTTGGAGTCATTTTCTCTGAGGTCATTATTGCAAGCCTGGGGATTGCTGACTAGCTAAAACAGGAGATATAAAAGATTGGAATCATGAGAGCCTGAGCTCTGGTCTGCTAACTGCTGGACTATTAGTTCTAACAACCCTAACTATGAGAATTAGTTATAATTACACTATTCCCCCAATCATCCTGTTGTCATTGTTGAAGAGAGCCTACTGGGTTAATGATCCATTGGTTTGATCCATAGCTTGATGCATGTGTCAGTAGTTGGCAGGGAGCTGGTTCCTCAAAGAGCTCTACAAACTGCAGAACTGTGGGCAGAGCTGTCTTCTGCTACGATCCCCTAGATGCTCTGTCCATAAAGCAACAAGATTTGCAATGCCTCTAAACACGTTTTTGGACCCAGCTATTTAAGGAAGATTGGTGATTAGAGGCATATGGATTTAGGGAATTACTCAAGAAAGCAGTTTCCTTAAATCAGTTATATTCATAGTTAAAGGTGCTAGGCATTCTGCCACATTGAATTTTTATAGCAATGTTGTAATTTTGTATTCATTTTGAAGTTCACAATTGTTTGAATTTTGGAAATCTGCCAAATATTTTGGAGGAAGATAGCTCCAAAATTATAAACCTAAATTTAGCCATTTTCCTTCTCAACTAGACTAAATGTTGTTTTAAAACCAATATTTTTAGGTTTTTATGGACAAGGAATGTTTTTGGAAAATTTTATTCATCAGCAGAAAGAACTATTATTTCATAGAATATAAAAAGCAATAACTCCTTATCACTGACACAACAAAGGCATCATAAAATCCAGAACCTACCTAGAGAAATATTAATGGTAGAAATCCACAAATTTTGTATTTCATCAGTTTACCTTGTTAAGGCCAACAGTTTGAATGGAAAATCTTCTCCCTAGAGATTGTTCTGTTTTGAATATAAATGCTTCAGATTTGTTTTCTTCAATGGAAAGATTCAAGAAAAACAAAAAAAATCTGCTTAGTGTGTTATGTATATTTGCCCTTCTGTGTTGCTAATGGTTAAACCAAAATTTTTAAATGGCAAGTGTTGACCATTCAGACAGGTTCTAGTCTAGGCTACCTTTCTAAATGCCAAAGAAACTGTATTCTTCTTTGCATGAACAAATCAGAAAACAAGGGATCATTTGTCCACCTTCCCACTGCCAGGAAAGGAATGAATAAATTAACCAGGACAGGTGGTTCTCTTTTTTTAAAGATTGCCATGGATGGAAATTCTCCACCTCCCTCAGTATTTGTATTTTGTTCCAGTCTATCAGTCTGACAGTCAAGAAGTCAGTATGGCCTAGGGGAAGGAAATGGTAACTGAGAGTTAGGAGACCTGGATTCAAATCCCAGTTCCACCATTGGCTTGCTGTGTGACTTGGGCAAATTGTTTAATCTCTCTGAGTCTCAGGTTCCTCATCTAAAAAACAGGGAGAGATATCTCTTCTCCATTCCTCTTAGATTGTGAACTCCATGTGGGATGGGGACTGTATGTTATTTGATTATCTTGTTTCTACCACACACAGTGCTTTGGCATATGGTAAGCACTTAATAAATACCATAATGCAGTAGTGCCCATCTAAAATCTCTTTAACCTTTCAGTACTCTTTCTGTGCAGTCATTGATTCATTACTTCTTTCTACCAAGTCTGCACTCTCCAATGTCGCAATGCCTTCATAGCCCAAACCAGTGGGCTCAGCTGTTGTCCTTAATTCTCCTTGACACCTCCACCTTCAACATTCTTGAGCACACCCTTCTTCTTGGAGCTTTATCAGAACTTGGTTTAGATAATACGATGATCTCCTATTTCTTCCAACACGCATTAATGTCTGACTTGCCGTCTAAGCTTACAGACTATAAGCTCCTTGTGGGCAGGGAAAATGTCTGCCAACTCTGGTTATATTCTACTCTCACAACTTCTTAGTACAATAATACGATGATCTCCTATTTCTTCCAACACACATTAAGGTCTGACTCCCCGTCTAAGCTTATAGACTATAAGCTCCTTGTGGGCAGGGAAAATGTCTGCTAACTCTGGTTATATTCTACTCTCACAAGTTCTTAGTACAGTGCTTTGCATGCAGCACCCAGTAAATATGATTGATGATTAATGGCAAAGCATTGCTGATTTTGATTCAGGTTGGGATGAGCTAAATCAGTTATTCCCCATTCTGTCTTTGTGTTTGTTTTTGTTTGTATTTTAAAGACCCCCTGGAATAAAGGCAGGGGCTGGGGGAAGACATTGATACTAATAATTGTAGTCACAATCCAGCACAAATGGAGTGAAAGGATGTCCCTGTGCAAGTGTGGCTCACTGTCTAATTGGGAGGAAGAGCAGGTATTTAATTCTCATTTTACAAATGAGAAAATTGAGACATAGCCAGATTAAGTGACTTTTCAGAGTGGCCCAGTGGATAGACCATGGGACTGGGAGCCAGAAGGTTCTAATCCTGGATCTGCCACTTGTCTGCAGTGTGACCTTCAGCAAGTCACTTCACTTCTCTGTGACTCAGCTACCTCTTCTGTAAAATGGATAACACTTGTGAGTCTCATGTGGTACATGGTCTGTGTCCAACCTGATGAGCTTGTATTTACCCCAGTGGTCAGTATTGTGCCTGGTGCATAGTAAGTGCTTAGCAAATACCATATAAAAAAAAACCCATCACATAGCAGGCAAGTCGTGGACCCAGGCCTAGAACTCGGGTCTCCTGCATTCCGGTCGCATTCTTTTCCTACTAGACCCCAACAAATCATTAATCATAATCATAATTATGGTATTTGTTAAGTGCTTTCTATGTGCCAAGCACTGTTGTAAGCACAGGGGTAGATACAAGATAGATCAAACATAATCTCTGATCCACATGGGATTCACAGCCTATATAGGAGGTAGAGCAGGAATGAATCTCCATTTTTCAGATGAGCAAAAGGAGACACAAAACAGTCACACAGCAGGCAAGTGGCAGAACAGAATTAGAATGCAGGTCCTCTGACTCCCAGGCCCACGCTCTTTCCACTAGGCCACAATGCTACTATTTCAGATCCCAATCAATTTTAGGTTTCAACTCGATATGGTCCATTCTCACTGAAGCAATTCCAGGACTGCTAACTTCTGGTGGACAATGAGGACAATTTCTTCCCTGGATTTGGCATTGTAGAGCAGATGGCAGCAGCTTCCTTGCCACCTTGGATAAGATAGCTATACCGCTCTATCCCTTGGAGCCTAATGGAAGACAGATGGTTGCTGGAGCTGCTAGGATGTGGCAAGAAAGGCCATTCACTAACTTTTAAAGTGGCGGGGAAACTTGGACATGCCATGGCCCTGGGATCTGAGCAATTTTAAAAAGAAAAAACTAAACAAAATATGAATCC